>NC_133324.1:729321712-729921712 GCF_042186555.1 Aquarana catesbeiana
GAGATTTCTTCTTACTTCCTGTTGCCAAGTAAACTGAAATCTTCTCACTGGCAAGACAGACTGCAAAAAGATTTTAACATTTTGTGCTAAGGTTTAAGACCATTGCCAGGCGTTTTCTTTGTTTCTCAATACAGATTACTTTAATGAGACAGTCTGCTACTGCCGATTGCTTTCTGAAAATGCTAGCTGCTTGTCTGTACTTGGATCCTCTGACACTACTGAGTAACTGACCCAGAACAGGTCTGCAGGGAAGATGAGGTGGATACATACACCAACTTTACTCTAACAATGAATGTTTGTGCTCCCTTTTGGTCTGTTAAAACACACTTTCAGTGGTATAATTAATAAGTGCAAAAAATACTTGTTGATCCCAACAAATTCAGAGCTATGCTATGTTCTACATATCTATCTTTATCTCCATGAGGGGAGGGAGAGAGTCTGTAGTTTGGAAAAGGTTAACGGGCAAACATTTTCTTGTGATTTACGCTCAGAAAAAGGCACTGTATTGGCTCACAACAGGAGTGTTGGATCTCGCAGAATTTCTGCCAGGAGCAACAGGTTTTTTTCTGTACTTGGAGACATACAGACTTTTGCCCTGACATGCACTCTGACATCCACTTCAATACTTACCCCCTTCCTGCCCAGGCCAATTTTCAGCATTCAGCGCTGTTGCACTTTGACAATTGCACGGTCATGCAACACTGTACCCATTAAGAATTTTTTTTTTTTTTTTTCACATAGAGCTTTCTGTTGGTGGTGTTTAATCACCACTGGGTTTATTTTTTTGCTAAATAAACAAAAAAAATTTTTTTTGGAAAAGGTGTGTTTTTTTTTTTAAATTTTTTTATTTATTTATTTCTTATAAGATTTTGCAAAGAATCTTTCTTCATAAATTTTAGGTCAAAATGTATTCTGCTACATTTCTTTGGTGAAAATATCCCAAATCTATGTATGTTTAGTCTGTAGGATAGTCCACAAACTGTGGGGTGTGTGTGTGTGTGTGTTTGTATCTGAAAATTGATCAGTCCTAATGTACTGACGGGTTATCATTTCTTGAGGTCCAAAAATGTCAGGACAGTACAGGTATCACCCAAATGTCCCCTTTTTGGACAATGTGCCATCCAAGGTATTAAGAGGCATGGCAGTTTTTTTTTTTTTTTGTAACACCGTGACCAGAGCAATAGTGTTACCATAGTAACACTGTACTATGGGGAAGTGATCAGTAGATTTAAGTCGGGTTGCCCCTGTGTGAACCGCCACTAAAGCGTTGCACCCACGATCAGCAAGTGATGGGTGTAATGGAAACAGTCCTGCAGACTGGCTGGCTGTCTGTCTGGCCGTACCTACAATACTGGCAGGCAGTTACACTATGCCAGGAAGCATGAATGAACTACCATGTGGTAGTTCATTGAGAACTACAAGCAGATAGCCGCGTAGGCTGACGGACCTTGAAGCTTTCCCCTTCACAGAACACTGTAAATTGATGTGGCAAGAGCCCTGCACGGCTGCGTGTTGCAGTGTGTGACAGCGGGGATGGGGGGTGGAGATTGGGGGAGCGAAGGCCGGTGCATATGTTACATGTTGCACCCTGAATATGGATGTAACATGTTACAGAAGGTGACCTTATCCTTTAACACTGATTAGAGAATGTAAAATGTGTTCGAAAGTTTTGCCCTTTTTTATGCAAGTTAAAAAAAAAAGTAGTCTGCCAAACAGGGCAAATGACATATTTGCATGTGTGCCGCAATGTATAGTTGTGGTAAACTAGTTTTGGAAGTCAGCACACGGTTTGGTTGTTCTGGGATTTTCTCCAATTTACACAACTAGACATAATATAAACATTTCAGGGAAGCTCGGCACACAATAAAATCTGTCTACAACTGTTGGGAGGCCTGTTGAAGGGTATGAAGTCACAGCTGTATATTGCAGCCCCCTTTTACTGTGTAGGCCTGCTGGATTTGTTTCAAAAACTGAGGAAAAGGTTTATCCAGCTCTTTAATTGAAGTTGTGGGAAGTTTAAAGGAATCAGAATAATGCTTGACCCCTTTTTTTTTTTTTTTTTTTTTTTTAGGTCTGGCCTCTTTTTCCTCCTCCAATGACCTGTGCAAGTTAGACATGTATACCATGTCCAACCACAGACTGTGGCACTGGGAAGCAAGATGAGAATATTTGTGCCATGGGGTTTTACAGATAGCCAGGGCAAATTTTTCTCATGAATGTGCTAGGCATATGCTTTCATACTTTGGGGTGTTTGAGCTCTTTATTTTGACTTTGAGTAGACTATAGTCCTACTGAATCTCTGTGCAGCACAGGGTACCTTTGGGGGAATGACCTCTAAATGCATACCAGAAATGTTGCCCAGATAACCATCACTGGTCTGCTGAGCAAGTGGAAGCTCCCCTTCCTTTTTTTTCCCACACGCAGAAGCAGGTATATAGAGGGGAAAGTGTTTGTTGTTTTTTTTTTTTTTTTTCAGCCAGCAGGCTTGAGGAAAGAAAAAAAAAAAGTCTATGGCAAGCTTAGTGGCACTAAACCGTCTTGTCCTTTACTGCCAAGGAAGCTGCCATCTTGGCTTCCGTTTTATTTGCACTTGCTATGGTACTGCATGGGGCTCGAGGGGGGGGGGGATCCAGATGTGGTCCCCTGCCAGTCAGATCACCACTGCCGCCCGCGATCTATGGCTGCTCCAAGCGGCATCTCTCCTTCCCCCTCCCGCCGCTTCTCCCTGCACTGATCTCTGTGATCTGTCAGCCTGGGGAGCGCGGGGGGGGGGGCGGCAGAGTAGCGGTAGGGGTGAAGTAGGGGGCTTGCGGGGGGCGATATAGAGGGCATAGGCAGCGATCACTACAGATCGCTCCTAGACCTCCCACTGACAGCCAATACTTAGTAACCATGAGTGTTGCAGTGGGGTTTATTTACTAAAGGCAAATCCACTTTGCACTACAAATGCACTTGGAAATGCAGTCACTGTAGATCTGAGGGGGACATGCAAGGAAAATAAACAGTAGTTTTGCTTATACGTGATTGGATGATAAAATCAGCAGAGCTTCCCCTCATTTCAGATCTTCCCCCCTCAGATCTAAAGTGACTGCACTGCCAAGTGCACTTGCAGTGCAAGGTGTATTTTCCTTTAGTAAATCAACCCCATTGTATCAGAGTGTCATTTTCTGAATGAATGAGGAATCGCTAAACAGATGCCCTATTCATTCAAGTAAAGTGCTACAGAGAAAAGGACTATCTTCAGTCCCTGTCTCTATCTCAGAAAGAGATAGGGGTGTCCTAGATATAGAACTCTGCTAACTCACCAAAGACCCCCCCCCCCAAAAAAAAAACCTGCTTGCACTCATCCCTCCACGGTGATGGTCCCCCCCCCCCCCCACAAACGTATGCGTCTGGCACCCTGCAGGGACATGGCGCCTCAGCGCCCTTAATAGACTGGCCGCTCCTGGTAAGACCCCTTTTACCTGGAGCCGACTCTGTCAAGCAGAGAGAGAAAGTATCGGTACTTGTACTCGGTCTTAAAGTGGTATTGGTGCAACCCTAGTTTGGGGGGGTCTTTCACAAAGTCTGACTACTGTTAGGGGAAAAATGAAAATCTTGATTTTTTTTTTTTTTTTTTTTTTTGAGAAATTTGTATATTGACGTTTTTGCGTACGTTAGATTTTAACCATTTTGCAAAAAGGTGCAATGTAAAAATTACAAATTTGTTATGTATTAACTCCATACAGGTAAAGCTTTTATATTTAGTTGAAATGTAGCTAATAGATAATTGGCTGTTATCTGCTAATGATGGTTTTAGTGTGTTTTTAGCAAAAATATTGTTTTGATAAACATTTGCACAAATACTGCGGGGCCTAAAAAATCATTAGCACCTTCCTTTTTATTCCAGAGGTCATATGCTTTAAGAAAATATATGGTTTTGGGGGGGTCTTTTACAAACTCTGAAAGCTGTAAGTGAAAAATTCAAACCGCCAGATTGAGAAATTTTTGAGTTCATTTGATTTTCACCATTTTGCAAAATGGTTCATTTTAACATTTACAAACATTTGTTATTAACTCCTTACAGGTTATGTTTTATATTTAGTAGGAATTTAGCAGGAATTTTGTAAAATTAGCTGTTATCTACTAATAATGGTGTTAGTGTATCTTTTACGAATATATTGGTTTGATAAACATTTGCGCAAATACCACAGGGTTTAAAGTAGCAGCTTTTTATTCTAGAGGTCCTAGGCTTTCAGAAAATATATGGTTTGGGGGGGTCTTTCACAAATTCTGAAAGCTGTAAAGGAAAAATGAAAGCCTTCAGATTTTAGAGAAATTTGGATATTTACATTTTTGTGTACGTTCGTGGTGTGTATATATATATATATATATATATATATATATATATATTATATATATATATATATATATATATATATATATATATATATATATATATATATATATATATATATATATATATATATATATTTTTTTTATTTTTTTTTTTTCACCATTTTGCAAAAAGGCGCAATGGCTTGTTAGGGTCTCAAATTAAGTGGGCCATCAGTACTTCAGGTGTGATCAATTTTCAGAGATTGGCACCATAGTTTGTGGACTCTAACTTTCACACAGACCAAATAATATACACCGATTTTGGGTTATTTTTACCAAAGATATGTAGTGTAAATTTTGGCCAAAATTTATGAAGAAAAATCACTAATTTGCAAAATTTTATAACGGAAACAAATTTTTTTTTTTTTTTTTTAATAGTATGTTCAGTCTTATTTCTTTTATAGCGCAAAAAAAAAACAAAACAGCGGTGATTAACCGCTTGCTGACCAGCCGCCGCAGTTGTACTGCGGCAGAATGGCTCAGCTGGGAGAAACGACGTTATGTAACGTCGCTTCGCCCTGTGCCCACTGGGGGCGCTCGCCCACAGAGCCAATGCGAGTGCCCGGCGGTCACAATCACTGATGGGCTCCCGCAAATGCTCGGGGCACACGGAGAACCAGCATCTGTGTGCAAACCAAGAAATTAACAGCGATCTATCTCTTCCCCCTACACAGTCCACTCCCCCTTCATTTAGAACACATTAACTCCTTGATCACCCCCAAGTGTTAACCCCTTCTCTGCAGTGACATTTTTACAGTAATCAGTTTATAGCACTGATCATTGTAAAAATGCCAATGGTCCCAAAAATGTGTCAGAATTGTCCGATGTGTCCGCCATAATGTCGCAGTTCCTATAAAAATCGCAGATCGCTGCCATTACTAGTAAGAAAAAAATAAAATTGCCATAAAACTCTCTGCTATATTGTAGACACTATAACTTTTTCACAAACCAATCCAATATACGCTTATTGCGTTATTTTTGCAGGGGGGAAAAAAAAAAATGTAGAAGAGTAATGGTTTTGAGGCTTGCCAATGGGGATGTTCAATAATCTGTGAAGCTGTTAAGTTTTCTTGATCGTTGTATAGAAATCTATTTCAGCATAGTACCAATTCCATGTCCATTAGCACCTGTTAGATGGCAACATGCTGGGCAGCTACACAAACATCCATTTTCATACTTTCATGGCCGCCTCCTTTTCAGCTGTTAAGGTTATGTAGCAGTCTGGCTGTTCCACGTGTATAATTAGCAAATTATACATCAGCTGTTAGATGAAATTGTGGGCCTTGTCTAAAATTAGAGAAGTGGGGAAGGTATAAAAGGAGGAATCTGTAGCATCCAGCACACGTTGGTTCTTGCCCACCCACGTTCTGCTCTCTCATCTCTGCAGTGACTGCATGTACAAAACACTTTTCAGTTCAGTCAACAGGAGGAGGCACCCAGGCAAGCTGCACTATACACCAGTCAGTGCAGAAGTTTTATAATGTCTTTTATTCACTATGTATTGACCACTTTTGGGTGGTCTCTAATGGTTTGGATAAAGAGTACATGGCTGCATTTTTTTTTTTTTTTTTGCAAATACAAGCAACAGGAAACCGTTGTTTCAAAAATAAATGAATAAGCATTTATTATAGAAGCTGTTCATCCATATATAATTGTATCTAGTGCTCGATTTTATGGATCACAAGAGAAACACAAAAGTGCATTTTGCCTGAAAGGTTTGCGTACATCGAGGATGATTCAATAAAGCATTTGCAAAATGTTTCTGGGGATGATAATGTTTCTGGCTTTATGGCTGTATTAGAAAGTTCTGTGCCTAAAATCATGAAATCCGTGGAACAGCTTTCTTTTTATTTTTGGCATGTGTGACAAATTCAGGTATGTGCTACACTTTCACTTGGTGCTATGACTGCAACAAGATCATAAAGAAATACCTCCATATGCAGGATAAGAAAAGTGGAGTATTGTAGTACTTTGTCCCATAAGGGGAAAATAAATCACTATACATTCCGATAGAAAGAAATGAAGGGGGTGTTGAGCCTCTGCATGGAGTGGCTCGGGATATTTTGACAAGCAGTTGTGCATCTCGTCAGATCTTGCTGAATTGGACCTGTCAAGTATGAGACTAGGAGGCATGATGGGTCCAGTGTCTACCTTTTTATTTACTGGATACTTTATTACAGAGATCTCCCTGCTTTAACGATATGCTGGCCTTCATATGACGTCCCCAGCTTTCAGTGTTGATATCTGAATGGTGCCTGCAGCTACAGGCATCATTCAGATATCGATTTTTTTTTTCCACTTGCGATTCCCTTCACCTTAAGTACAATCATATCAGCTATTCAGCTGCTTGATCGTTCTTGCAGGCAGTGGGAGGGGTCGTGTGTGTGTCTCCAGCCGCCCTCCGGTGTTTCTCCCGGGTTGCCCGTACAATCTGCGAACCGGAGAATTAATCCATCGCTAGCGGAAGTTAGTCAGAGATTTCCGAGGGACAGATGGTCTCTGGCAATCTCTATCTCTCGCAACATTATGATGCCACGTCCGGGCTGGCGGAAGTTAACAAAGCTCGGGACTCGGCTGGGATCGTGAATTGTTTTTGATCTCAGCCTTTCCTGCCTAGAGGAGGTATTGCTGCAAACGTTGGAGCAATGACAATAATCCTAGCACTAGGCTCCTAAACTCTAAACATGTAACCTGTAAAAAAAAATTTTTAATTGTTGCCTATGGAGATTTTTAAGTACTCAAGTTTGGAGCTATAACACAAGTGTGCGCAATTTTTTTTTAAGCGTGACATGTGAGGTATCTATTTACTCGGCGTATCATCTGTCACATTTATACAAATTGGGAACACTTTCCACTTCCTTTTTTTTTTACAAAAGACGTGTTTGAAAAATTGCTGTGCAAATACCGTGTGACAAAAAAAGTTGCAATGACCACTATTTTATACCCCTGAGTAATTTTCTAGCAAAAAAAAATGATTTTTACATGTAGGAGAGGAGTGCTGGAATTCGCCCAATGGGCAAGTGGTTAATTCTCACATCTGCTCTTGTTCACTTATAATTTTTTTCTTTTTTTTTTAAGCACCCTTGCCAGCTTCAGGTGTTCTGTACCCATTGATGCAGTGTCCATAACATGTAATAATTAGCAGGAACACTGGGATTCCTTTAATATTGGATACAGCAAGTGTGAAGATCCAGGAACTGGAACCTGCAGTGGAGTGTCCAAGAGATCCTAAGAACCCGTTGGGTGGTTTAATTCTCCTGAAATCAGTTTTGGTTGACGTGCCCTTTTAATAAACCCAGTTGCTGTTTCCACTAGTAGAACACCTTAATCATTTAAAAACAGTTTAGCCTTATTAGATGATTTAGGTGCCTTAAAATTAATAAATAGCACAGGGGGTAGACATAGCACAGAGGCTTCAAATAGTCCATAATATCTCCATACCCAAGGAACAGCAAATCCATATAGTTTCAAATGAAAACCGTTTATTGTTACTAAGGAAAAAGTATATTAAAATTAATTCACTGTTTAATAAATTTGTAGCTCATATTTGGTCGCACATAGTTCTCCAGAGGGATTATTGACCACACTAGTCAAGTCGATTCCAGATGGTAGATTCTAGGAGTATAATGTGTAGCCGTGCCTCTACATGTTTCGGAGCCTACACCGCTTCCTCAGGAGCGAAAAACTGTTAAGGCCCCTTTCACACTTGTGCAACTTAAGTGGTACCCCATGATTTCCAATGAGTACCATTCATATCTGTGCTACCTCTAGTCGCACCAACTGCGAAGTAGTCCCTGTACTACTTTGGTCCAACTTTCATGCGATTTGAGGGCCATAAACCTCAAGTTTACACAGGCGTTACCTGAAATCGCGTGACTTTGAAGTCGCGGTAGTATGAAAGGTGCCTAATAAGGACATGTGTCCAAATGAAGACCTCAAGTGAAAGTGCTACAACTCCCCCCCCCCCCCAGGGCAGGCATGGGGGAGCATACAAAATAGAGATGTTTGCCAGCACACAATGGATCGACAAGGTAGCATTCAAACTGATTTTTATTGCATGATCACATCACGGAGCAGTGCATCGTTTCGGGCCCCTTCGGCCATCTGATGATACGAAAGACACCTAAACATTCTCCAATATAGGGACTTCAAAGAGTAGTATAGATTGTGGGGGATTAGAGCAGAATGTTTCTTCTGGTACTGGCCCAATTGCCGAGTCTTCAGTAGAGTGTTCGTGTTAAGTGAAGTTATGCATTGAAAACCATGAGTTGTCAATCTTCTGTCAGCCTAGGTCAGTTCTATTTTTTTTTTTTTTTAATTTTCCCAATTACAGCACTTGCGCATACATGTAGAATTGAATGTTTTATTCTTGGGACACAGACTGGCCACCTTCAGGGCATATATGGAAGCTAGTTCTGTTTCAAATTGTGCTCTATGTATTGACCTACTGTAGCCTTAGTCTGTCTGGACAGTGTGGTCACCTGCTGACTTGGCACCACCCACAAGCCACTTAAAGCTGACTATAGACTGATCAAAATTTGTCCGGTTCAGCAGGAACCAGCCAAATAAGTTCCATCTATAGGCAGACTGGTTGTAAGTTAATCTATCAGCCAGTCAGGTTGAATTTGTTTTTTTTTTAACTGCTGGTGGCTATGGCTGTCAGCGGTGATCATTGTATTCTGATGGCTGGGAAACTTTCTGCTGTCAAAATTTAAATAGCGTTAACACCACTGACTCTGTAATGGGGGAATTGAGCAATTTTCTTTTTTTCAACCCATGACCTGCCTTATTCTTCAATGAGCTGCATCCAATGCAATTTTTTTTTTTTTTGCTTCAGCTACTAGCAGTACATAGTATGTGCGTTTTTTTTGTTTTTCCAGACCTTTTTGAAGTATAAGAAAACGATTACTTTACTAAGCCCCATCTGTGTGCAGTACTAATACTGGCTGAGGAATGCTGGCATAAACAGGGAAGGACTAACTAGCACTAAACATGAGGAGGTGGACAAATGGAGAAACCCTATCCTATAGTAAACCAGCTGTAGTGGGCCAAAACCTCCACTAGATGTCGGCATACTAATAGAACAATAACACGATGCAGTTTAATACAGCGCAGAAAAATTCATAGAAGTGGGACAGAACAGTAGTACACCTGAACTAGGAAAGAAAAAAAATACAGTAACTCCTTGGATGCAATGGAATGTTTCTGCACTGTTCCCTTTTGGGCACTGTCAGTAAGCTGTATTGGTAAGCGGAGATGAAATGTAATGGTATAGTTTTTTTTTTTTTTTTTTTAAATTCTTTTTGATTTTTCATTTAGTACAAAACAGTAATACAACAAACTGTATTCAAGGTGACCAATGTGGACACCCTCTAAGGCATGGCCAACAGGGCCTTCCTATTCTGGCTAACATAGTTCGGCTATCTATCTTATTTGTCTCCCATATCCCCCTTCCCTCCCACCTCCCTCCCCATCACCCCAACTTGAGTCACAGCTCATCATATCGGATTTTAGATATCATATTACTTTTAGTCAGTCATTACACAACTCTTGTACATCTACACATTGTATCTATATAGATTACACCGTATTACTTTATCCATTTGATTGAAATCTGCTGGCATTCACCATAGGTATACTGCAATAACTATGTAATTTATATGCTTGTTTATCGTATCCTTGCCACAAGAAAAAAAAAGAAAAAAACACACAACACCATCTTCTTTCTTTCTATATGGTCAGGGGTCTCCTGTATATCACTACATCAGACTTTACTTAGCCACACTATCCCACTGTAACACTAGAGTTGTACCATGTGTGCCAGACTTTATCAAATTTTTTTAGGCAACCTCTTGCTTCGTATGTGTGTTTGTAGTATGGTAGCATAGCATTAACCAAACCCTTCCAGAATTCCACTGTCGGAGCTCCGGGTTTTTTCCAGTGTAACAGGATGGCTTTTCTACCATAGAAAAATAAAATATTAAGCATGGTTCTCATAGCACGTGATGGCACCACCTCCTCCACCAGTCCGAGCAAACAAACTCTGGTTGTTGTCGGTATGGGTATTGACAATAAGTCTGCTATGCAAGTTGTTATATCCGACCAAAATCGCTGAACCTGTGAACAGCTCCAAAAGACATGATCAGCATCTGCCGGAGACTGAGAGCACCTCCAACATTCAGCTGAGACATTCGGAAAAATCTTTGCTAGTCTATCTGGAGTATAATAGCTTCTGTGCAAAAATTTAAACTGGATCAAACGATCCCTTGCTGATATGAGGTGTTTAAATGGTTGTGTCCACATATCGTCCCAGTCCTCCCCCTGTATATCATGTATCTCAGCCTCCCATTTTTCCCGACATCTAGAAATCCCTTTTGGAGTGGATTTGAAAAATTCTTTATATGTTAGTGATAATGTCTTTACCATATCTTCATTGGATAGCATGGATTCCAGCGACGAGGGCAGAGATTCCACCCTCATCTCCCGAAACTGCATCTGGAATGCATGCCTGAGCTGCAGAAACCTGAACAGATATGAATTTGGTAGGTCATGTCTGGATTTTAGTTGAGGGAATGTCTGTAATTCTCCGAAGTATGTAATGTCTCGTAATGTCTTTATACCCTTTATTGCCCATACCGTGGGGTCTTGGAAGTTGTAGAAGTGGGGCAGAGCTGGGTTCATCCATATAGGAGCCGATGGCGAGACTCCCCCAAAACTTGGACTTGCCAGCTTCACCGCCATCTCCCATGCCTTAATTGTCGCCTTCATTGTGGTCGTTAGCGGGAGGTCAGATCTAGTTCCCCTAAATAGGGCATATCTTAGACTTTCATAGGATCCCAGTCGCGCTGCTTCTAACACTGTGGCAGCATCCCCATCGTCCGCTATTAGCCATCTACGAGCAAAAACCATTTGCCCGGCTAAGTAATATTTCTGCCAGTCCGGCAGTGCTAGTCCCCCTTGATCTCCGGGCTCCTGTAACGTTTTAAGGCCTATTCTTGGGGGTTTGGGTGCCCAGAGGAAGGAAGATACTATACTGTCTATCTTTTTAAAATATGATTTAGGGATCCAGATTGGTGCATTTCTTAGGAAGTAGAGAATTACAGGGAGGAATTTCATTTTAAGCAAGGCTATTCTGCCTATTAGAGATAATGGCAGGTTTGTCCAGGCCTGAACCCTTTGCTTTAATAAAGATATCAGTGGTACCAGATTAAGGGGCATGTAATCCTGTATGTTGGAGGTAATTTCGACTCCTAAATATTTAAGGGAGGAGACCCACTGAAGTGGAAGACCTGAGTCTGCCACGTCACGGGCCGCCGGATCCAAAGGTAGTATAGAGGATTTATTCCAATTTACCCGTAGTCCAGAGAATCCTGCAAAGCGATCTATGATTCCCAGTGCTATTCTAAGAGAGTCTCGTGGGTCGCTGAGGAATAGCAGCATATCGTCTGCATACAGCGCTACAGTTTCGGTAATTGTGCCTATTTTAATCGCTTTAATCTGCTCTGAAGATCTAAGAGCCACCGCCAAAGGCTCCAGGGCAAGCGAAAACAGGAATGGGGACAGGGGGCAGCCCTGTCGGGTCCCCCTCCCCACTGGGAAGAAGTCTGAAATGAAAGTACCCAATCTTATTGCTATTTTTGGGGATTTGTATAGTAAGGAGACCCATTTCCTGAAACGTGGACCGAATCCCATTACCTCTAATACCTTGAGCATGTACCTCCAGTCCACCGAGTCGAATGCTTTCTCAAAGTCTATAGAGACTACAACTCTGGTTGTTGAGAAATCTGACTGGATCTGAAGATGCGTAAATAGCCTCCTCAGGTTTGTGTCTGTTGATTTGCCCGGCATAAAGCCCGTCTGGTCAATATTGACAATGGATTGTATAATTGTGGCCAGCCTAGTTGCCAGTATTTTTGTTAAAATTTTTAGATCCATATTCAGTAAGGCTATTGGTCGGTATGACGCACATTCCAGAGGGTCTTTACCTGGTTTCAAAATGAGAACCATGTAGGCCTCTAACATGGATTCCGGCAGGGTTTCATGCTCATGGCAATATGTTAATAGTGTATTTAATCTGGGAGCTAAGGTCTCTACATTCCTTTTATAAAAGTCTGCTGGTAGACCATCTGGTCCAGGGGCCTTGTGCGGAGGGAAGGCAAAAATCGCCTGTTGGATTTCCCTTAATTTCCCTGTAATTGTAGCCTCTAGAATTCTGGAGTCCTCTTCTGACAGTTTAGGCATGGGTAAATCCGTCAGGAGGGAATCTAAGGCCGATTCATCATATGATGGGATAGGGGCATAGAGGGATGAAAAAAAATTAACAAATTCTTGAATGATTAGTTTGGGGTCCCGTATCATGTCTCCTCCCGTACTTTTAATTACCGGAATATTTATTATAGGGTGACAGTCAGCTACCAGTAACGCTAAGAGCTTCCCGTTTTTATCCCCTTCTGCAAACACAGTGTTCGCTCTTCTAGATATTTCAGATTGGGCCTGGCCCGTGATGTGTAATGATAAGGAACGTCGTGCCTCTAACAGGGACCTGTACGCTTCTCCTGATGGAGTTTTGGCATAGTCTTCTTCTCTATCTTTTACCAGATTTTGCAGGGTCTCATTGTCTTCATTGTCCTGTACTCTGGCAGTTTTTATGGCTGAAATGCATTCCCCTCTAGTTACTGCCTTGAAGGCATCCCATACTATCGGGGGCTCTGCCGTTTCCGGATTCAATGACCAATATGAGGTCATAGTCTCCCCTATCTGTGCCGCGACTTGGTCATGCTGCAGCCAACTAGGAGAAAGTCTCCATCCTCCCCCCTTTAGCCCGGATGAAAAAGATAAAGTGAGAGAGAGGGGGTTATGGTCTGTCAGGCCCCCTGCCAGATAATCTATGTCTGTCACAAATGGCAAGATACGGTCATTCCCGAAGGCCAAGTCAATCCTAGCTGCAGATCCGTGTGTCAAAGATACATGTGAGTAACACTTATCAAGGGGATGTTTCCATCTCCATAGTTCCTTAAAGCCTGTTACTGACACCCAGCCCGCTAGACCGACTGATCCTCCTCTACTTGGATTGGAGGAGTCTAAGGCCGCCTCCAACACTGCATTAAAATCCCCCATTACCACTATTGGAAGGTGGGAGAATGGTGCCAACCTAGTAGTTAAGTCATATAGTATTTGTCCTTGGAAGGGAGGGGGTACATAAACATTTACCACCACTATTGTCTTAAAGCACATATCCATTACTACTGCCACATATCTTCCCCCCGGATCTGAGAGCACCTGATGGATCGTGCAAGGGATAGCCTTGCTGATTAGGATTGTCACTCCCCTCGCAAATGTGGAGTGCAAAGCTCTTTGAATCCACGGTCTGCGAAGGGATAGAACCCTGGATCCGTCCAGGTGTGTCTCCTGCAGGAGAACAATATGTGGCTGATGCTGCTTGATATATTGGAACACCGAGGCTCTCTTTACTTTGTGATTGAGACCTCGAACGTTCCAAGACATCATTTTGATTTTATTAGTCCTACTTATGTATCTTGATAGTCATTGTTACCCTGGTATGCAGTGCTCTATATTTTTCCCATCTAGTGTTCCCCGGATCATTGACGGTGTATGAGTTATGGGTTATGAGTATCCTTAATATTTTAAGTTGAGCTGTGACTCTACCAAACAAAAAAACAGAACTCACCCCTGCTATTATGCTAAAAATAAAACTTTTTAGTCCAGCATATAGCTTTATCCCTGAACCAAAAAAAACCTGAACATGTGGTTTGAAATCCCACCGATGTGGTCGAAAGTCTGGCATTTCTGTTGTTGCTTTCGTATCCTCTTCTTGTTGCTCCATTACAGTTTACACTGGAGACTTGGCGAAGAAGGCAGCCTTTTTCAAGAGAGAGTAAAGTCATGGTGATAGAGACTGGGTTTCTTTCTTTAGGTAGGTAACCGGATCCTCTAAGTCCTGGCTTTTTCCACGTTTTATCCGGGAAAGATGAGATTACCACGTATCTAGATGTTATTTAAGGGCAAGCACTTGGTAAACTGCACTCCCATTGGGTTTAGCAAAGTACCTTGTTCAGGAGACCATGTTGTGCCAGTTTAGTGCAATGGTTGGTGTTAGTGTCTGAAATATCAAAGGGCCATGTGCGAACTGTAAAGAGTATTTATCTTTATAGGCATAGTTCCTCAGACCACTGATCGTTAGAACTCTTTGTCCATCCATTCGCAGGCATCTTCCGGGTTTTCGAAGAACTTCACTGTCCCCTTGTATTGGATTCTGAGCTTGCTGGGGTACAGCATACTGTATCTTATTTCTTTTTCCCGCAGGCGTCGGCGGACCTCGTTGAAGGATCTGCGTTTGTATTGCGTTGCAGCAGAAAAATCAGGAAAGAGCATGATTTTAGCATTTTCATACCTCAGGTCTTGCTGTTTTCTGGCCTGGGTCAAAATCATGTCGCGGTCACGATAATTCAGGAATCGCACCAGAAAAGGTCTTGGGAAAGCACCTGGGGGTCTGTTTCCAGTGGGCACTCTATGCGCTCTTTCTATCACATATGTGGGTGGGAGATCTTGTAGCGACAGCAGTTGTTTGAAAAAGAGCTCGGCGAAAGTTGTGGTTTTATCCCCTTCAGCCCCCTCTGGCAGCCCGACCACTCGGATATTATTCCTTCTTTGTCTGTCTTCTGCGTCGTCTGCTCTGCGCTGTAATGCCTGTACCTGCTCCCGAAGTTCTGTCATGCGGCCATCATGTACATGAGAAACATCCTCCACCTCTGACACTCTTGTTTCTACAGTGGTCAGCCTGCTGCGGATCTTGTCCAAGTCATGCCTTATGAGGGTGCATTCTGAGGACAGATGATCTATTCTCCCCATCAGCTCTGCTTTGCTCACGTTTATGGCTTCTAGGATAGGCCCTGTTATAGCCTCTGCATCCACAGCCATAACCGGATCCCCCTCCGGGTTACAAGCCGCTGATCCCTGTGCCTGTGCCATCTTACCCGCCGCTGTTTTGGCGCCTTGATCTTTCGGCGGTGAAGACAAGATGGCGGGGGCGGAGCCTCTTCCTGCTTCTCCTGCAGAGCGGGCACTCCGGAGGTCCGTGTGAGCCTTGGCAGCCCTTTTAGACATGGATGAAGGCATCTCTGTACTCCGACGACCTTCCCCTACGTCAGGGTGCAGCTGAGGAGTGAAGGGAGATTCTCCAATGAGTCGGATAAGAGACAGGGTGACGGAGCTGTAGAGGAACGCGCTCTGCCTCGATCACATCCGGCCGGAAGTCCTCATGTAATGGTATAGTTAAGTGGCCAGTTGTGTATGTATGAACAAATGTGTATTTATTTTTTATGAATGCATTCTTTTTTTTTTTTTTGTTTTGGTTTTGCCCTGAAGTTTTTCACCACCTTAATCTTGGTGGCAATATCACTACTAATGTATGTGTTTTTGTATCTGCGTACTCCAGACAGGATTTATTTATGCCAGTAAAAACAAGCAAGCATGAAAAGAAAGCAAGTGTGTATAGAACCTAAATATAGGAATAACTGCAGCTAAAAATGACTTGCAGTACCACTCCAAGCAATTTTGTGGCACACTGTCATTTGACTGGGTGTGGTGTCACTGGTTGATTTGTAACTTGGTACTGAGGGCTTTTGCTTTGCCTTGTACATGTTTTTCATTTGCTTATGTGAGGTGTCTTTTTTTTTTTTTTTTTTTTTTTTTTTTTTTTTCCTTAGATGAGGAATTTAAAAATCAAGTTAAACGTATGTTTTAAGCCTAAATTCCAATCCAGTTGGCTAAATGTTGAAATACACACATTTTGAAATGTTCTGCCTGTCAAGATTTCACTTTTTTTTTTTTTTTTTTTTCTGCTGCAAGGCTTGTAATGCAGGCACCCCTGCTATCACTTTGCTCTCTTATCAGCAAGTTACAAGTCTTATTTAAGATGCTAATATGCACATCTACTTGGGTGCTTGTGCGAGCTGTGTTTAACCACTTAAAGTGTAAGTAAACCCTCCTATCGTTTTCAGCCAAGGAAGCTGCCATCTTTGCCTTTGTTCAATCTACAACTGCCATGATGCTGCACATGTGATCAGTTATGACACCAGCCATTGGATGGTTTGACAGTTTGGTTGAGAGCACAACCAATGGGAGTGTTACATTTCCGGCATGTGCCGGAAATGAAGCTGTTTTACGGATGAGTTTACTTCCGCTTTAAGGATTAGCCTCGTTTTGAGATTTTGGTGTTTTACATGTTTAAAACAGTTTTTTTTTTTTTTGCTAGAAAATTACTTAGAACCCCCAAACATTATATATATTGTTTTTTTTTCTAACACCCTAGAGAATAAAATGGCAGTCAATGCAATAATTTTTTTCACACCGTATTTGCGCAGCGGTCTTACAAGCGCACTTTTTTGGGGAAAAATTCACTTTTTTTCAATAAAAAAAATAAGACAACAGTAAAGTTAGTCCAATTTTTTTTTTTATATTGTGAAAGATAATTTTACACTGAGTAAATTGATACCCAACATGTCACGCTTCAAAATTGCGCCCGTTCGTGGAATAGCGTCAAACTTTTACCCTCAAATCTCCATAGGCAATGTTTAAAAAATTCTACAGGTTGCATGTTTTGCGTTACAGAGGGGGTCTAGGGCTAGAATTATTGCTCTCGCTCTACCGATCGCGGCGATACCTCACATGTGTGGTTTGACCACAGTTTTCATATACGGGCACTACCCACGTATGCGTTCGCTTCTGCGCGCGAGCTCGTTGGGACAGGGCTCTTTAAAAAAATTTTTTTTTTTAATTAATTATTTTACTTGATTTTATTTTTTCACTGTTTAAAAAAAAAAATTGGGTCACTTTTATTCCTATTACAAGGAATGTAAACAACCCTTGTAATAGAAAAAAAGCATGACAGGACCTCTTAAATATGAGATCTGGGTCATAAAGTCCTCAGATCTCATATTTGGACTAAAATGCAGAAAAAATAAATTGTCATTTGAAAAGACAACAGAAAAAAATGTGCCTTTAAGACGTATGGGAGGAAGTGGTATGGAGACCCCCCCCCCCCCCCCCCCCCCACTCGTCTCCATACCACAGAAGTGAAAGGACCCGATTGCCTCCGCGGCTACCGAAGGCTTCGGTAAGTGGTGGAAGGGGGGTGGCACCTCTCCCGCCGCCAATAATGGTGATCTCGCGGTGAATCCGCCGCAGAGACCACCATTATCGTAAACAGAACCGCCTGCTCTAAAGATGGATACCTTGGTTGTGGCAGCAGCTGCTGCCGTTACCGAGATATCCATCTTCAAACTGCCGATGTATGTGTACAGGAGCCGGTCGGTAAATGGTTAATGTAGAACTAAGGGCAAAATGTTTTTAATCTCAGATGGAGTAAGAATAGTTTTATTGCCATCTTACATTGTTACATAGTAGGTGAAGTTGAAAAAAGACAAGTCCAAGTCTAACCTATGTGTGTGATTATATGTCTGTATTACATTGTATATCCCTGTATGTTGTGGTGGTTCGGGTGCTTATCGAGTAGTTTTTTTTTTTTTTTCTCGAAACTATCGATTCCCCCCCGCAGGGACCACCGCCTGTGGAAGGGAATGCCACATTTTTGCCGCTCTTGCAGTAAAGAACCCTCTAAGTAGTTTAAGGTTAAACCGCTTTTCTTATTTTGAGTAGCCACGTGTCTTGTTAATCACTTGCCGACCGTAGCACACACACACGTCGGTAGAATGGCGCAGGCAAATGAGCGCACCTGTACGTGCCTTTTTGAATTTGCCGCCTATCGAGTGCGCTAGAGTGGCCGCAGGTCCTGCAAACTCTATGTTCGCCGGCGGCCCGTGATTGAGGAGAGGCAGAACAAGGCATTTCCCTGTTCTGCCTAGCAACATGACAGGGATTTACTGCTCCCTGTCATCGGGAGCAGTGATCTGTCATGTTGTAGTGAGCCCATCCCCCTACAGTTAGAATCACTCCCTAGGACACTCTTAACCCCTTGATTGCCCCCTAGTGTTTAACCCCTTCCCCGCTAGTGTCATTTATACAATAATCAGTGGTTATTTTTAGCTCTGATCGCTGTATAAATGACAATGGTCCCAAATGTGTCCGATGTGTCTGCCATAATGTCGCAGTCCCGATAAAAAAATCGCAGATCGCCACCATTACTTGTAAAAAAAATATATAATAAAAATGCCATAAATGTATCTCCTATTTTTATTTTTTTTCAAAAATATGTAGAATACATATCTACCAAAACTGTGGAAGAAATAGTTTTTTATATTTTTTTTTTGGGAGATTTATTATAGTAAAAAATATTAATGTTTTATCCAAAATTGTCCCTTTTTATTTTTTTGTTTTATATCGCAAAAAATAAAACCCACAGAGGTGATCAAATACCACCAAAAGAAAGCTTTAAAGGATGTCAATTTTTTTGAGTACAACGTCGCATGACCGCAATTGTCAGCTAAAGCGACGCAGTACGGAATCACAAAAAATGCTCCTGGTCAGGAAGAGGGTAAGTCTTTCCGGGGCCGAAGAGGTTAAACCACCTTCCGCAAAAGTTTTATCCCTATTGTGGGGTCACCAGTATGGTATTTGTAAATTGAAATCATATCCCCTCAAGTGTCTCTTCTCCAGAGAGTTCAGTGCTCGCAACCTTTCTTCATAACTAATGTCCTCCAGACCATTTATTAGCTTTGTTGCCCTTCTTTGTGCTCGCTCCATTTTACACTACATTTTTCCTGAAGACTGGTGCCCAGAACTGGACAGCATACTCCAGGTGCAGCCGGACCAGAGTCCTGTAGAATGGGAGAATTATCGCTTTATCCCTGGAGTTAATCCCTTTTTTAATGCATGCCAATATTGTTAGCAGCTAGGCATTGCATGCCAACCATGCAATTGCTGAGGCTATCATCTACTAGGACCCCCAGGTCCTTTTCCATCCTAGAGTCCCCAAGAGTGTATAGATTGCATTCATATTTTTGCCACCCAAATGCATTATTTTACATTTTTCTACATTAAACCTCATTTGTCATGTAGTCGCCCACCCCATTAATTTGTTCAGATCATCTTGCAAGGTTTCCATATCTTGCGGAGAAGTTATTGCCCTGCTTAGCATCGTTCGCAAATACAGATTGAACTGTTTACCCCATCCTCCATGTCATTTATGAAGAAATTAAAATAGGATTGGTCCCAGCACAGAACCCTGGGGGACCCCACTACCCACCCCTGACCATTCCGAGTATTCCCCATTTATCACCACCCTCTGAACTCGCCCTTGTAGCCAGTTTTCAATCCATGTACTCGTCCTATGGTCCATGCCAACAGACCTTATTTTGTACAGTAAATGTTTATGGGGAACTGTGTCAAATGCTTTTGCAAAATCCAGATACACCACGAGCCTTCCTTTATCTAGATGGCAACTCACCTCCTCATAGAGGGTTAATTGGTTTGGCAAGAACGATTCTTCATGAGTCCATGCTGATTACTGCTTGCATGCTATTGATGTTAGGCTAATTGGTCTGTAATTCCCAGGGATGTATTTTGGGACCTTTTTTAAATATTGGTGCTTTTCTCCAATCTGTGGGTACCATTCCAGTGAGTAAAAATTAGGAACAATGGTCTGGCAATTAACTGAGTTCCCCAAGTACCCTCGGGTGCAATCCATCTGGTCTAGGTGATTTATTATTGTTAAGTTTCCCAATTCTAATTCTGTCCTCTGTTAGCAATGAGGGTGCTTCCTGTGATTTGTCACGAGGATAAACACTGCAGTTTTGGTTACTGAAGGCCCCCGATTCCCTCGCGAGACTGAAGAGGAGAAGAATAAATTCAATACTGTCGCCATCTCCCCATCCTTTGTAACCAGATGTCCTTCCTCCTTTTTTTTTTTTTTTTTTTTTTTTTTGTTTTTTAAATTTTGATTACATACTTAACCGCTTGCTGCCCGCCATATAGCAAAATGACGCCGGCAAAGTGGTTTCAATACCCTGACCAGACGTTTTCAGGATATTAAGCCGATGCGTGCCACCGGGGCCACGCATCGCGGCGATCCTTGTTGCGGTGTCACTCTGACGCAGACTTTACCACGTGATCAGCGGTGTCCAATCACTGCTGATCACGATGTAAACAGGAAGAGCCGGTGATCAGCTTTTCCTCACTGGCATCCGTCAGACGAGAGGAGAGCCGATCGGCTGCTCCTCTGACGGGTGGGTCTGTGCTGATCGGATACCCACCACCAGGTATGCCAATCAGTGCCCACAATGGGCATCACTGATTGTCAGGCATTATTGTTTGGCACTGATTGGCATCCATCAGTACCTTACATTACCAGTGCATCCATGCTGCCTTATCAGTGCCCTTCAGTCCAACCCCATCAGTGAAGGAGAAAACGTACTTGTGTACTTTAATTTGTTAAGCAGAAAATAAAAATCCCCAGAGGTGATCAAATACCACCAAAAGGAAGCTCTATTTGTGGGAACAAAATGATAAAAATTTAGTTTGGGTATAGTGTAGCATGACTGCGCAATTGTCATTCAAAGTGTGACAGCGCTGAAAATTGGTCTGGGCAGGATGGTGTATAAGTGCCCAGTATTGAAGTGGTTAAATTTCTTGGGATTTTTTTTTTTGCTCTCCTCTGCTATGTGTTTTTCGTGTTCTATCTTTGCCTCCCTAATTGCACCTTTGCATTCTTTATAAAGTTTGAATGCCAATGATGATCCCTCAACCTGGTATTTTTTGAAGGTCTTCTCTTTTTGTTTTTATATGCATTTTTACATTTGCCTTAAGCCATCCAGGACTTTTGGTTCGCTCTTTTTAAATGTATTACCCAATGAGATGCACTGGCTAATGCCCTTTTTATTTAATATGCTCTTAAAGCGAACCCATCTCTCCTCCGTGTTCTTTGTTCCTAAGATTTTATCCCAATTTATATCTTCTAGCATGGTTCGTAGTTTAGGGAAGTTGGCTCTTTTGAAATTCAATGTCTTTGTATTTCCCCATATGTTTCCTTTTTGTGTGATTTATACTGAAGCCAGTTGACCTGTGATTGCTGTTTCCTAAATCTCCCCATATTTCCAGATCCGTGATCAGGTCTGTAATGTTGGTAATCAGTAGATCTAGTAACGCTTTTTTTTCTAGTTGGTGTGTCTACCATCTGACCCATGAAATTGTCCAAGACATTTAGGAACTGGCGATCCTTAGATGAATGCGTGGTTCCCTCCACCCAGTCTATGTCTGGATAATTAAAGTCCCCTATTATAACACCTCCCATCCTTGCAGCTAATCTAAATTGTGATAGGAGGTCTGCCTCCTCCTCTTCCCTCAGGTTAGGGGGCCTATAGCATACTCCCAGTATTATTTTTCCTCTTAGGGCCCTTTCACACTGGGGCGGTTTGCAGGCGCTATTGCGCTAATAATAGCGCCTGCAAACCGACCCGAAAGTGCCGCTGCTTTCATTCCAGTGTGAAAGCCCCAAGGGCTTTCACACTGGAGTGATGCGCTAGCAGGACGGTAAAAAAAGTCCTGCTAGCAGCATCTTCGGAGCGGTGAAGGAGCGGAGTATATACCGCTCCTTCACCGCTCCTGCCCATTGAAGTCAATGGGACGGCGCAGCTATACCGCCAGCAATGCGCCTCTGCTGAGGTGCTTTGCGGTGGTTTTTAACCATTTCTCGCCCGCTAGCGGGGGGTAAAACCGCCCCGCTTGCGGCCGCATACCGACGGTAAAGCGCCGCTTACAATAGCAGCGCTTTACCGCCGACGCCCGCCCCAGTGTGAAAGGGCCCTTGGCTTCCTCCCTTTGGAGCTCTACCCATAAGGATTCCACCTCTTCCCTAGATCCCTTAGTGATGTCATCTCTCACATTCACTTGTACGTTATTCTTGATATATAGTCATCTGTGTCCCATGGGGGAGATTAAGCTTCACTTCCTGTCCCAAAGACAAAACAGGAGGTCAGAGGAAATCAAACACCCCCCCAACATGTACCATCTCTTCCTGCTCAATTGATGACTCAAAAATTTGGGATTCTCTCATGTTTGGTTATAGTAAATAGGGAGGGGGAATCCTACATATTGGGGAACACCGCAATAAAAACTGACAAGGTCTCTAACCCCCTCTCCCTCTCATTTTTAAAAGTATATAAAAAAAAAAAAAAAGTTGCAAATGGTATTCCAGACACAACCTGAAAAATTCTCTCTCCTAACACCTATTGTGACCTGTTTAGAAAGAAGTGTATAGTTGCCCATTTGCAGGCCGATCTGATCACAAGCTGCAGGGGAGAGAGGAAAGTGCTCTGATGGTGGCTAGTAAAGCCTTGAGCATTGATGTCACACACAGGCTTATAATGGCTCATATGATATGTTGTCGGTGCTTCCTCCTCGCCCCTAATGCTGAGCAGACTGACACAGGGGAACCAAGTTGCATAACCGGACCCAAGCAGCCTGTAAAATAGGCAAGTATACAAATCCTTTCTTACATAGGTGTTTAGGAGGGGGGTAATACTGTATACACTGCAAAATAGCTTTCTACTTCCACATTTGTTTGGATTTCAGCTTCAACTAATTATCAAATTTTAAAAATGCTTGATAATGTTATAAAGCTTCATGCTCCAGGCAATATACACACCAATTTTAACAGATGAATGCTAGTATAAAATGGACTGCACAGGCATGTAAGATTGCGTGTGTTTTTTTGTTTTTTTTCCCCTGTGCTTTTGCAAAGGCAAAGTTCCCTAACCTAAAAAGTAGTGATGCACCTTTTCGGCAAAATTCCGAAAAGGAAATCTTCCCGAAAATGAGGGCAGGGCCCCGTCCCTGGTGCCGCCCACTACAGGGGTGTCCTTGCGCCGCCCGCCGCAGTCCCTTTCCTCTCCTCTTCCCCTCCCTCCTCGCTGCAATCCCTCATGTGTCACGGAGCTCAACTACACAGACCGCAGTAACAATGTCCCGCCTGCTGTGACAGACGGCACACTGATCCAATGGTGGGACATTGAATCAGTGTGACGTGATTACAGGAGGCGGGACATTGTTACTGCGACCCAGGCAATTCAAATGCAGCTCCGTGACACACTGAGACCGCCACTCTTATTCGGGAACTGGTAGGCTACATGACAGGCACAGGTGAGGCTGCATCTGAGGGGCAAACGCGGGCTGCATGACTGGCACTGGTGAGGCTGCATTGATCTCCTGTACCGTGTCCCCAGTCTCTGACCATCTCCTGTACCGTGTCCCCAGTCTCTGACCATCTCCTGTACCGTGTCCCCAGTCTCTGACCATCTCCTGTACCGTGTCCCCAGTCTCTGACCATCTCCTGTACCGTGTCCCCAGTCTCTGACCATCTCCTGTACCGTGTCCCCAGTCTCTGACCATCGCCTGTACCGTGTCCCCAGTCTCTGACCATCTCCTGTACCGTGTCCCCAGTCTCTGACCATCTCCTGTACCGTGTCCCCAGTCTCTGACCATCTCCTGTACCGTGTCCCCAGTCTCTGACCATCTCCTGTACCGTGTCCCCAGTCTCTGACCATCTCCTGTACCGTGTCCCCAGTCTCTGACCATCTCCTGTACCGTGTCCCCAGTCTCTGACCATCTCCTGTACCGTGTCCCCAGTCTCTGACCATCTCCTGTACCGTGTCCCCAGTCTCTGACCATCTCCTGTACCGTGTCCCCAGTCTCTGACCATCTCCTGTACCGTGTCCCCAGTCTCTGACCATCTCCTGTACCGTGTCCCCAGTCTCTGACCATCTCCTGTACCGTGTCCCCAGTCTCTGACCATCTCCTGTACCGTGTCCCCAGTCTCTGACCATCTCCTGTACCGTGTCCCCAGTCTCTGACCATCTCCTGTACCGTGTCCCCAGTCTCTGACCATCTCCTGTACCGTGTCCCCAGTCTCTGACCATCTCCTGTACCGTGTCCCCAGTCTCTGACCATCTCCTGTACCGTGTCCCCAGTCTCTGACCATCTCCTGTACCGTGTCCCCAGTCTCTGACCATCTCCTGTACCGTGTCCCCAGTCTCTGACCATCTCCTGTACCGTGTCCCCAGTCTCTGACCATCTCCTGTACCGTGCCCCCAGTCTCTGACCATCTCCTGTACAAAAATATTTTTAAAAACAGTCACTTTCGGTATCGGTGCTGTTTCGGATTTCAGCCTAGTGTATTTTTCATTTTCGGTATCGGTTTTGGCACCAAAAAACCCATTCGGTGCATCCCTACTAAAAACACAGAAAATACTCCTTTTTGCCTTCTCACTCCAGCTCTCTATTCTGCCTAGTGAGTAATGGTCACATAAGTTTTCACTAACACATTGTGGAAGATGGTAGGGGGGTGCTACTGATCGATTTTCTTAAGCCTCATTCACACCTGCATGTCTTTTCACGTGACCGCATAGGGGCAGCCCTGCACATGATTAATGTAACAAAGAAGCTCTGGCACATTTTTGTACGGTGCCTTGCACGTGTTAGTTTTGCTTTTTCTTGCGTTTTAGCACAACAAAACCAGTTTCATGTCCTCGTTTGGGTTTCCCAAGAGGAAGTAAACTCCTGTGTGGTGTGTTTTTTTTTTTTTTTTTTTTTTTGTACCTACAGTGTATTGGTAAACCTATAATGAAGCTTGCCTATAGGGTACTGTAAATATCTCCTAAACGTGAACCGTTTAGAGAGATTTACTGTATACTGCGTCGATTAGGTCATTGGCACATATGCTCTGAATAAATAGCCAGCCATGCTGTTTGTTCAGGGCCTGTGCCGTGACCAGTGGCGTCATTGCTGCTCCAGCCAATCACAGCACTGGAGGGCGCAAACTGGAAGAAATACCGGGGAAGATGTCGGCCGTGTCAGTGTGTGCGGGCAGCGCTGGAAGGATTTGTTCTAATGTAAGTATTTCATAATGAGCTAGTAGGTGATAAATACTAGCTCATTATGTGTTCGTCTTGTAGGGATTTTTTATTTTACAACCTCTAACAATGGCACCACAAGCGATGCTTGTTTCCAGAACGCATGCAGACAGTGTGTTTCTGTGCACATTCCTGGAATGGAGCCTTACTTGGTGCCGATTACTGAGACTACAGAGTCTAATCCCCCGTTCACATTAGTGCAACATCAGGCCCATCTAACTGCACCTCCGTTTCTATGACATCAGCTGGGATTTAAGCATCTCTCAACTTGCTAGTCTATCTTGGTCTTATGTCTTCCCATTTTCTGCAACCTCTCTGTGTGGCTTCTAAAGCCAGCCATGGAAAGCTTGAATCTCGGTTCAGCAGGGATCGGCCAAGATTCGAACCATGTGGTTGATCAATTAATTTGGGTACGACCAGCCTGACAGATTTTCCATGCTTATGATGCCAGTGTCTCTGATAAGGGGGTAGCACCTGCCCACCTGTACGGGGCCATTACTGGAACCAATCGCCATGTTAACAATACTTCAGTTTGTGAACGGATAGGGAGCCTCTGCACAGAATTATTCCTGTTCATTCACTCTAGCTGAGACAGCAGCAAAAGGTAGAGTTAAAAGTTCCTCAATTCTTTTTATTTTGGGTGTCTGTTTAGACCCCTGATATTTTACTAACCCCCACAGGGCTGTTCAAAAACTGTAACACAATAGCTCAGTGGGAATGATTCCCCCCATCAACACTGACTGGTACCATTGGTTGCAGGGAAAAAATTTGCACCATCTGTGGTGGCTGGCTTAAGTTTTTTTACATATTTATGAGCTAGTAGTGAGGTCTTGGTGGGGCACTTGTTAATATTTGCATTACAGAGCATTGCAAGTGTCAGAGCTGCCAGGGTACTCTGTGCAAAATCTAGAGTAACATGGTGTAATCTCCATACCTCACAAAGTCAAATTTCATCAGCAGATTGTGTAAAAGAATCTGTTTCTCTAAATTTGCCCTACTACCTTTTCCACAACGTGTGCAGAGTTTTAGGTTAAACTGCATACAGTCTGTTTGAAACATGGCACCTCCAGTGTCTGCTTTGATTTGATTTCAATGCCTCAGTGCAGTTAATAATGAACCAAAGCTTGTAAACATGGTCCCATTTGATCTACTGTGTTTGTTAAAGGTTTGCTGCACTGGGATTTTAAACGTAATACTTGCCTGAAGTTGCTGTACCTTTGAGAATACAGGAGGCCTAATAGTCAGCGATGAGGATTTGTATGGAGGTATCCTTTCACTTGGCTTTAGTTTGAACGTTTTTAAAAGCCTACTAGAAAAGTGGTGACCTGTAAGTGTTAACTACAGCAGGCAAAATCGGGCCACCTTCCCTGCAAAACTGGGCTGTACGACAAATGTGTAAATCACAAAACTGGATGGACAGAGATAAAAAAAAAAAAAAGCAGGAAAAACGGCTTCCATGTATGTATTTCATTTGTGCATTTAGTGGTTTGCTGAGAATTTAACTGCACATAAATTAAATGTAAACTTATTTATTTTTTTTTTCTATCTTTTTGTAGTCCTTCCTCCAGTCCTTGTTCCGAGGCACAGCGAGTACAACCCACAGCATAGTCTTCTGGCTCAATTCCGTACCATGGAGCCCAGTGAGCCCCACATGCCACACAACGCCACTTTTCCAGATTCTTTCCAGCAGCCAAACAGCCACCCGTTTCCACACTCACCCAACAGCAGTTACCCAAATTCTCCTGGAAGTAGCAGTACCTATCCCCACTCTCCAGCAAGTTCAGATCCAGGAAGTCCCTTCCAGATCCCAGGTATGTTTTTGCTTTTTCTGGTTGCTGCCAGCTTTTCAACTGCCATAGCGGTACAAGTAATATTGAGGTAATAGGTATATGGATGTATGGCGAATAGCTATCCTAAGGCTATATTCGCACCACTTCCAGCATGCTAAATGTTCTTGAATTGACATTTGTTTTTTGTAACATACTGCATTGATGTGGGAGGGGTGTGTTTTTTTTATTTATTTTTTTTTTTTTTTTTGCTGGTGGGGAAAAAGAGAATTTTGGGGAAATTTTGTTTCAGCATGCATTGTGTTACATTTACTGCCGCATGTTCTATTTTCACCAAACACACACCAACGCAGCACATTGGTGTGAACTGAAAAATCACTTGGAAACTATGGATTTTGGCTTGTTGTTGCACTGGACCTACGTTAAGTAGTGTAAACCAGTGCACGTAGCACCTTTTACGTGAAGTAAATGGGCCTTAGAAAAAGTGTAAAATGTAGAGGTGCTACGTGACACACTGAGATCGCCGCTCATGCGGGCACTGGCGGGCTGCATATCATGGGCACTGGCGGGGCTGCTGGGCACTGGTGAGGATGCATTGATCTCTTGTATCATGTCTGCAGTCTCTGACCATCTCCAGTATCATTTCTGCAGTCTCTGACCATCTTCTGTATCATATCTGTTAGAGGTGCATGGAATGGAAATTTTGCTAATACTATTAGCAATGTGTTTAAGTAAGAGATTGCAGACATGATACAAGAGATGGTTAGAGACTGCAGACTGCATTTTTCTTGCACTAAAGGTGCCAATAATGGGAAAACAAATTCATATTAATTTAAATTGATATTAATTAAAAAGTTGAATATAATACAATTTTATATATAAAAAATATAAGTATTAAAAACTGTCATTTTCGGTTTCGGATTTCGGCCTAGTGCGTCCTTCATTTTCGGTATCCGTTTCGGCACCAAAATTTCCATTCGATGCACCCCTATTAAAATGCATATAAGAGCCCCGGAAGGCTTTGCCCCCTTAATGACCAGGTAATTTTTTGCGATACGGCACCGCGTTGCTTTAACTGACAACTGCGTGTTCGTGCAACGCTGTACCCAAACAAAACTGACGTCCTTTTTTACCCACAAATAGAGCTATCTTTTGGTGGTATTTGATCGCCTCTGCAGTTATTTTTTGCGCTATAAATAAAAAAAAAAAAACACACTTCTGTAATAATACATATCCAAAAAAAAAAAAAGTATACGTCATTTTAGACCGGTGTATATCAGTCTACATATTTTTAGTTGAAAAAAAGTCGCAATAGGAGTTTGATTGGTTTGCTCTAAAGTTATCACGTCTACAAACTATGGGATAGATTTAGGGACTTTTATCTATTTGTTTTTTTTTTTTTGTTTGTTTGTTTTTTCCTGGACTGCGACATTGCGACGGACAAATCTGGCCCCAAATGACACATTTTGGGGACTAATGACATTATTACATAGATCAGTGCTATAAAAATGCACTGATCAATGTATAAATGACACTGGCAGGGAAGGGGTTAACACTAGGGGGCGATTAAGGGATTAAGTGTGTTCCCTGGGTGTGTTCTAACTGTAGGGGGGGAACGGCTCCCTGGAACACGACAGATCACTGGGAACAGTAGATCTGTCATGTCATTGGGCAGAATGGGGAATCTCCTTAGCGCGCGGGAGTAGGCCCGCGGACATCCTCCTTGCATGGACCGACGTAAAGGTACGTCAGTTCGCGCAGGAGAGCCAACCCGCTGCAGTATATCTGCGTGAGCTGGTCAGCAAGTGGTTAAAGTGTTGATCCGGTTCATGTATAGCTATAGTCTCTTTGCAGTGCCATGTCTGTTCATTTCTTAAATAGTTCTCATGGAATGACTTTAAGACCCCTTTCAAACTGAGGCGCTTTGCAGGCGTTATAGCGTTAAAAATAGTGCCCGCAAAGCTCCCTGAAACAGCAGCTCCATTCACACTGGAGCAGGGCATCAGAAAAAGTCCTACCAGCAGTTTCCTGCAAAAATGGGACAATGGGGAACCCATGCGATCATGAAGGAACCGAACCACCTGAGTCCAGAACCCCTGTATGGATGGACATATCCAGAGTAGATGATAGAAGGAGGTGTTGGGATGGCTACAGCTGGGGTAGTTAGGGTTATGCCCAGATCTATATTTAGAGATGCGGTAGGCCGCCAGGTACGATCTATGAAGAATGTATAGGTGGGTGAGGCGGTCAGAGAGCTTAGGAGATACGGCTTTACAGTTAGCGAGAGCCTCCTCCCAATCCTGGTCCGACACAGCTCCCAGGTCAGATTCCCAACAAGATTTCAGCTGGCGGGCGGAGGTGGTAGCTGCGGGCATCATGAGGTAACTGTGTAGATTTGAGAAATTCGTTTTTTGGGGTCCTTACCCAGGACAATGTCCACCAGTAGTGGGACTTGGAGAGTTGGGATGGAGTTCCTAAACTGTGTGTTGAGTGCATGCCGAAGTTGAAGGTAGCGAAATAACATATGGTTGGGTAAGGCAAATTTGTCTTTGAAGGTTTGGAAAGACTTAACCGTCCCACCAGCTACAACTTGCGACAGGTATATGATACCCTTATAAACCCACATTTCATGGTCAGGAATAGAGGTTAGTTTGGGCATTTGTGGGTTGTCCCAGAGGGGAAGGTGCTTCTCCAAGGTGCATGGCAAGTTGCCAGATCTTAGTGGTGGAATAACATATGTTTCCTGTCACTGGTTCGAGATGGGCCATGGGGTTCGCAGAACAGGATCTGGAAGGGATGGGTCAGTGGGCCAGGGGCTTGTGAGCAGACTAGTGAGGAATAACGTTCTTTCAGATTGATTAAAATAGAAGAAATGAGAGAGTTGGGATGCTATGTAGTAGAGAGAAAATGGGATTAACTAGGAGAGATGACAGATCGCTGTCCCTACTTTGTAGGAACACACAATCTATCTTCTCTGACAGCACAGGGATTTGCGCACGCCGGCCACACATATCGGGTCCCCTGCTGGCTCTCCTGAGCAAAGCCATATTCATGGGATTTCGCCCAGGAGAGCCATTCTGATGCAGTATATCTGGGTTAAAGGGATACGTTTTTCTTGAGCTTTTCTTGCGCTAAAGGTGATAATAATTGCCGACAATGAATTCATATTAATTTAAATGAATAAAAAATTTGAATATAATAATACAATTATATATAAATATATTTTTTAAAAACTGCCATTTTCCGTTTTCAACCTTGTGCATCCTACATCTTTGGTTTTCGGCACCAAAATTTCCATTTGGTGCACCTCTAGTTTTATGTTACTTCCTGTTAAACTGGTCTATAAACTTTCAGTGCCATACATAATTTAAAATGATTTTGTTCAAATTTTACACTTTTTTTTTTTTTTTAACACCATCTGAACTTTAGTGTCAGGATGACGACCCATTTCTGCCCACTGTTTTTCCCTATAAACACTCACCGCATGTTTCTCTTGTGTTCATTGAAGGATTCATTGAGACTCCCTATAGACGTTCTGAAATGGTTAGCTGATCTACAATATAGAATTCCCCCCCACCTTTCTGCAAGGTCATCCAGTCAGGCTCTAGTCAATGTCACAGCGGTGACCTACGTAAACCATCAAGGGGGTACTAGAAGTCTGATGCCCCCCTGATGATCTAGGTGGAAATTCATTTTTTACATCTCTGCTGTTCAGATCCGTGGCAAGGACAATTGACAGACAGACTTCTAAGCCACCAATGTCTAGACCCAGGGGAGTGGTCTCTGCACCTAAGATATTCCAGAATCCCTTTCAAATGTGGGGGAAACTAGATGTGGACATCCTCCTTTCCAGGTTCATAAATAAGCTAAGCAGATTGTAGCCAAAACAAGGGATCCACTTGGCTTTGCAGTAGATACCCTGGTGATTCCTTGGACTCCAGGCTTATTTACACCTTCCCTCAGATTTCAAAGCACTCCCTCGACTGCTATGCAAGATTGAATAAGAAAGGTTTCTGATGATCCTCAGTGCTCCAGACTGGCTCAAAAAGACATGACTGGCTTTATCTGCATGGTTGTTGAAAACCAGGTCCTGAAGGATAGGGTTATCTTTGACTATTTATTGCCACCTTACCTGCAGGAGAAAACGGTTCCTCCCCTTAATCTTCTGTGTTCACTCCTTTGTTGCATAAAACCTGGAGCCTCTCACAGTAGGGTAGGGGTTATAATGTGTTGTATGGGCGGCCTTTGCTAAACATTTTTATGCCACTACCTGACGGTAGCCTGCATATAACCCATAATCTATGGATATACGTCCTGTGCTGTTCTCGCAATGCAAAGAGTTTACAGACAAGTCATAGTTGCCATATTTTATTTTGGGTTTTTTTACGCCTTTGAAATGGTTATAAATGCTAGTTATTTTTTGCTTTAATGCATTATCTGCATTAAGGTAAAAAAAAAAAAATGCTTCCATTACCTTTTTTCTTCCCCTATACCCAAATACTGTGGTGAATGTTCACTTCTGCTTACTCTTTCGATCTGCTCCCCTTCCATCGGGGTTCTAGAGGCAGACCCACAGTGCAGTGGTGCAATTGATTGCTGCTGTTATCAACTTACTGAGAGGAGATAGTAGGGGCACGGCTTGGCAGGCGCTGTTTGTCTATGGATATATACTTCATTGCCCAGTAGCTTGCTTGCACGGGTGCCTAAAGAGCCAGCTTCCCAAGTAGAAATCCACGTGAGAACAAAAGGGGCGATTATGGAAAAAAAAAAAAAAAAAATTGTCCTGTAAATGTCAAGGGGATGAAACCGCAAGACGGTCAGGGCTTCTGTGCCTGTACTAGGCTGATGTAGTTTGCCCGACCATTTGCTACTTCTAGCTACAACTGCCATTCTTCAAACATTGGTTGAATTTTAGTGAATGTATCTGCAGCATTATTAAGTAGTTTCCTTGTTAAAATGTCTTTCAGCGGACACCCCACCTCCAGCTTATATGCCTCCTGAAGATCAGATGACCCAGGACAACTCTCAACAAATGGAAACAAACATGATGGTGCCTCCCATCCCTCAAGAAATAAACCGAGCAGGTACTTTATCCCAGTTTGAGTACCTAGACTCATGTATACCCTTTTTTTTTTTTTTTTTTTTTTTTTTTTTTTTTTTTTTCTTTCTAACAGGGTGGAGTTTTACTAGGGTTTGTAAAACTTTGTACCAAGTTTGTATGGAGAAGTTTTTTCAATGCAAAATTTACCTAATCCCTTTAAAAGGAGAAAGCTGGGGGAAAAAGTTGGCTCTCCTTAATTCTGAAAGGGGCTGGGTAAGCCTTTTAATCCAGGCTCTGACAGACCCTTAAGCTTACTGTTAAAAAGTCATGTAATAAGCTGCATGTTTCGGACTATGTACAGCCACCCTTCCCCGACATCTGAACAGAAGAATTTCTGAAATGTATCCACTTGCCTTAAATAACCAGAGGAAATGTCTCACGTTTTTCATGTGAAGTTTTGTCGTTCTGAGTTTTCTGCTGACACAGGAACTTTGCATCCTTTTTTAAATACGAAAATGGGGCTATAAAACACTGTCATATTGACATACTTCAGTTGCTGCTTGAATGCAAGCATTGTTGTCACGGGACAGTCAGCCTTTGCCCTACCTTTTTGCTTAAAGTGAAACTTAATAGATGGCTTTGACACCTGTTATCTTTATTTTAACGTTGCACTTTTAGAGTTGTCTGTTTTCATTTTCTGTTTTAAGAACCCGTTATGTAGTTCCCGTGGGAACAATTTTCTCTTGGCCCGAAAGTTGTTCCTACTTCCCTTTCTTCACTTCACTACTCAACACCCAGCATTGCATGACAGGTCATGTGCTTAGGTACCGAACTGTAGAAAGCTGTCAGTATTATGCACAGAGGTGCTCCACTGAATCATAACTTAAAGCCAAACTCCAGGAGTTATGAAAAAAAAACTACCTTTTGCTGTGCATTGCAAGACTTAAATGTTTATGTCTAGGGAGTACAGTACAGTCATGATTACTGTACACCCTTGCTCCATCAGATCTGGCATTCATAGAAACATAGAAAAGTGGCATCAGAAAAAGACTAGTAAAGTAATCCAAGTCTGCCCATTTTTGTTTTTTGTGGTTTTAATTTTTTTGTTTTTGGGGTTTTTTTCCTTTTAACTTTATGATCTGACTATAGATCTGTGTTTCTCCCAAGCATGTTTGAAGCCATTTACTGTTAGTTTAATCCAAGCATCAACTTCCCTTTTAGTAAAATACTTTCTAAGATTAATTTTGAACTTTCCTCCAGTTTGAGGCCATGCCCCATGTTCTTGATTTTGGTTTCATATTGAAAAACTGCCTTCCTCAACCTTATTCACCCCCTTGATGTATTTAAAGGTTTCAATCATATCTCCCCTTCCTTTCTTTCCTCCAGACTGTACATATATTAAGTTCCTGAAGTTGCTCTAGGTATGTTTTATCCCCCGAACTTTTCACAATTTTTGTTAGCCATCTCTGGATGGATAACGATCTCCTCCTCCTTCCCAATGTTCAGGTTTGTGGGTGGAGCCTTGGCATCACTTAGAAAACGAGAAGATTATAGATGTTGTAGTGGTTGACACTTAGAGCAGACTAGGAAGGACCCTACCTAAAGCCCAGTTTTATGCCATTTACTTATTCGGGCACACCAAACCATAACCCCTGGAGGCAGGGGCAATGCAACAATAAATTTCTTCAAATTCCTAGTCTGGTTGATTCTATAACCGCCTAAGGACAGTAAAGAACATTTTTGTACAAAGACCAGTATTGCCAGTTAGGCATGCTCTCAATGTGTCCTAACAAACTGCTTTTTATGCATTACGTTGAGTTGGTCCGCCATTGGATTAAACCTAAAGTGGAAAAACTTACCTGAAGTTAATTTTCCTCTGGCATGCAGAGCCTGGTTTTGCACATCTCTGAATTCTCACTACAATATCAGTGTGAATAGTGAGATGGACTGTCACAATGATAGGCCAGTAGCAAGGCTTGAGTTCTAAAAGATGCTGGGGCTAGCTTAGTTTTCTGTCCTGCACATAAGAATGCTTTCCCCAAGTGTATCTAAAGTGTTTTTCTTCGGTTTTTAGTTCAAATGTTAGCCTTCATTAATCTTTCATGCATGTCCCAGGGTATATTGCTAAGCATACTCCATAAGTGATAAACGTGCATCCCTACATGACCATGCACTCCTGCATGACCCCTTTTGCATAACCTTTACTGCATACAGTGCTGTGAAAAAGTTTTTGCCCATTTTGTGTGGTGGCTTTGTTTTTTTTTTTGTTTTTTTTGTTTTTTTTTGCAAATTTGTTGCACCTAAATGATTCAGATAATCAAACAAATTTTAATTTCACATAGATAACCCAAGTAAATCCAAAATGCAACTTTTTAAATGATTTTGTTTAAGGGAAAAAACTGTCCAAATCTGCCTAACCCTATACGAAAAATTGCCTGGCCATACACTGTTAGAAAATTGTTTGCAATAAACAGTCGGATTCCTAAAGATTTGGGGTTACATTTTGTTCACTGTTTTCGATCAATTTCAGCACAAAAATCTGACATGTTCGTCTTTTTTTTTTTTTCATTCCGAGAATCAAAATTGGCCCACTAGCGTGCCATGGTGACCTTGCGCTTGGGTTTTGTCAAGCCCTGGTGTATACAATTGTGACACAAGTCATATTGTAATTGAATGTTATTAAAAATTACGTTTCCTTTTCAATCTGCAGCTCTGTAATGTTCTGTAAAATGCAATATGGCTACCTGGAGGCATTCTGTGCACAGATGGTGTACAGAACACCCCCCTGAAATTTAATTTCCTGCTTGTGTGATTGGCTCACTGATTTTTCCCACAAGTTTGCACTAAGACACAAATCAGATTTTTGGCAGCCACTGCAACAAAAATATCATATTTTGTATTTTATTTTTTAAAGCTGTGTATTTAAATAAAAATACATAATTTGCCATGCCATGTACTAGGAACTATTTAATGGGACAATAGCGGATTAAAATGTGGTGGTTTATTTATTTATTTTTTATGTCTGATATAAAACCTTTTTGAAACCTACGACTATTCGTAGTGGGTTTTTTTTTTCCCCCAGAAATTTTTTTTGGTTAGTACACAACCAAAAGAGCCCAGTTTTCCCAGATAAAATATGTGTGCATCAGTAACTATAATCAATGTAAACATTGCACTGATCAGTAAGTAGTATATAGATTTCAGAAGCCGTAATTTAAAGTATAGCTAAAGACAAAACTTTTTTTTCTTTTTTTTTTTTTTTTTTTTTTTTTTTTTTTTTTTTTTTTTTGGGGGGGGGGGTCAGTCTATTTGTTTTGTTTACTGTTTTATCCTCTAAAGAATATACCAAATTTTGTGTTCTCCCCAAAAAAGTAATAGAAGGGAAATCTTCCAATGGGGACACAAGTTCTGGTGATCTGGAAGTACCCTAGAGATTCCCCTAATTTGCAGGGATTTACTCTCACTTCCAGTTTGGCTATGGGGTGAGGGGAAATATCCATAATGGGGCACAAATGATGGGGAAAAAAATTGGACAGGTTAGAACTCTCCCTTGTTCGATCCAAAATGAAGAAAAAATTTTGCCTATAGTTCTACTGTAATGTCACTTAATCATGATGTGATTATGTAATTGTTGCCACTAGTTCATTTGAATAAGAACATGCTGTCTCTTTTCAAATAATTTTGAATTTCTTTGCATGTAGGTTGAATTACAAGCTTGCATTTATTCAGAAAATATAATGGTTTGGGGCCATTTGCAGTAATTTTTGTATGTTTTCAAATTATATTATATATTTTTTTTTTTTTTTTTTTGTCTATGCAATCTTGTGAAAAAAAATTATATAAAAAAATTAAAAATAAAAAAAATTAAATAAAATGGCTAAACACCTATGATATATTGCAGCTTATTAGTATTTCAATGTGGTGGCTGCATTAGTTTTCAGGCTATGTACTTTTAGCAAGCACAGAAACACACCCATTGTTCTGCCAGAAATTCAACATCCAGTTCACGTCCTGAGCTAAACTGAAATCTCTAACAAGGTTATTGGCCTTCCCAACTAGATAATGTAGGCTACAGAGTACCTCCCCTATGTAATGGAAAAGAGGAGGTGATCTGTAGTCCTGTCCTAGGGCGACAACACCGCTCCTCCATAAATCGGTCACAGAGAAGTGAGTGTTATCCTCAGGATAGGAAGGATGCAAATGACAAGATCAACAAAGCAAAAGAAGCCTAAAAATAGAAAACCAGTGTGGACATCACATCTAATGGCCCGTACACCTGATCCGAAAATCAGACGAAAAATACTGCTTTTGACGCGATCATACAATAATCAGATCTTTAGTACAGAGATTTCAAGAGCCGATCACGACAAAAGCGATATGATCGGACAAACATGAAAAATTTTTATGTAAGATACTAGATCGTACTATTTTCCGATTTAATCAGTACAGTTGCCGTCCGAAAAAACAATACAAAAACAATACAAATACACTACAACACATGACATCACTTCCGAATCTTTTTTTTTTTTTTTTTTTTATTCTGTCGTACGAGAATGTTTGTAACTTTAGTAAACTGTTCAGTTTATACAAGTTTATATACAAATATCATGCAAATAAAACCAAAAAACGGACGATCTGTCGTCCGATTTTCGGGTCGTGTGTATTGGGCATAAGGATTGGTAAGCTGCAATCTATTCTTTCCTCTTAGGCTAGATGTGCTTTAATTTTTGACAAAGGATCCCCAGAGTTGGGTGTTCTGGGTTATCTGAAGAGACAGCACAGTAGCTGCCTGGAAGCACACAAATTGAGTAAGTTCACCTCTCCCTCTCGGCAATCATCTGGGACACATCTCAGGTCCCAGATGATTGACCGGCCTGTCGCAGCGCAGCTCGCATGCGCAGTGTGTGCCTGGCTGTGAAGCCACAACCAGGTGCCCACAGTGCCTGCACCGCAGAGAGGAGGGGGAGATGAGCGGGGCTTCGTTCCCCTGCATCGCTGGACCCTGGGATCGAGCGATGTTCGATTTTATTATAAGTCAGCAGCTGCAGTATTTGTAGCTACTGACTGTTAATCTTTTTTTTTTTTTTAAGTCGGAACTCTGCTTTAATGTTAGGAACTTCATTTATTGACTATGGTTCAATTTAGGGCTCAACTAGCTATTTTCATTATGAATTAGTTTGGCCGATTTTTGTTTCATTTAATCAGATAAAAACATAATAAAAAATGTGGTGTATCATTGAGTTAATATGTAAAGTTTGAAAGATTTTTTATTCTTGAATATCTATATTCAGTGGTTAATATAAGCAACCACTTATATGGTTAAGGAACAAAATGCTTAATCCACAGAATAGAAGAAATATACACTCACTGGCCACTTTATTAGGTACACCTTGCTGGTACTGGGTTGGACCCCCTTTTGCCTTTAAGTGGTTTGTAAACCTTCGGGTTTTTATTTTTTCTTTTATATTAAAATAAACGTGTATACTCACCTGATCTGTGCAATGGTTTTGCACAGAGCAGCCCCGATCCTCCTCTTTGGCAGGTGCCCCCATGGAAAGCTGCTTTCCATGGGGGCACCTGTGCACGCTGGCTCCTGAGTCCCGCTGCTGCATCTATTGACACAGACAGCAGGACTTGGCCCTGCTACCGTGTCAAAGCATTTGATTGACAGCAGCAGGCACCTATGACTCAATATTTTCTCTTTTCTTTAAGCGTCTTGCAGGACAGCCCATGAGACCTAGGGCTCCTCCTACCAGGACAGGAAACATGTTACCCCCCCACCAGATAAAAGGGCGGTCCTCCAGCCTCTATGTCCGTATTTAGTGTTTCCTCCGGATGGGGGGGGTAACATGTTTCCTGGAACTGGTTCCCCTAGGTCTCATGAGCATGGCTCCTGTGGCGTTTTTGGGGTGGTATTCCTACCACCTTGTCCCAGAGCAGCACATCCACCAGGGGAGTAGTTCTGTGGCTGCTGTCCCTGCTTCTCAGTGCATGTGGAATGACAGCACCGCGGTGTACGTTGGAGCTCTGGTCCGTTAAACAGCATGGCTGAAGTGTGCAGGGGAAGAGGGGAAGCCGCACGCATGAAGAGGCGGAACTTATGCGTTCCAAGCTGGCCCACAGGAGGTATCCGGCGGGATCACTTCCGGGGGACGTCTGACGTCATCAGCGGGCACTGGAGACATTCGTTCCTGTCTCTAAAAATGTCGCGAACAGGGACGCTGGGAGGCTGGTGTTTAAAACTGTGAAACCCAGCAGAGGATGCGAACCACTACAAGGGCAGGATGGACTCCTCTGCGACACGTGCACAGGCAGCGGAAGCAGTCCTTAACACCAGCACCTCACAGGTAAGCCTGAAGTGTATTTTACTTGCACATCCTGTGAGTGTTCTTCCCCTTGTAACCAGTAGGGATTAGGTAAAGGGGGTCCATTTTCCTATCCTCCTGCACGGGGTGCTATAAAGTGTATGTGGCATAAAATTTATTGGGATCATTTGTTCTCTTGCAGGCCAAGACTCAGGACAAGGCCCAAGCGCAGCCACCAAAAAGGAAATGTGCGGTTTTCGGAACCAAATTGAGCTTCTCATGGAGCCAAGCAGTTTGCCGCATCTATATAGACAGCCTAGTTTATAATGACCCGGTAGTCTCATGTCAGAAAATGCTGAGTTCTGTTAGAGATGAGCTTACGTCCACGTTTAGCCCGTTTAAGAGTCTAATTGACAAAATTCAGGTTCACTCTGAGGGTCCATCTCTGTTAGGACTTCGGCCGGTCCTAGTGCTCCTTATCAGAGTGCAGAGAGTGAAGACTCTGAGACTGAAGCTGGATCTGCCCAGTCTTCTCCGGAAGAATCAGGGTCAGATACAGGGCCCTGGGATAAAGAATCCGCAAGGGGCTCCAGATACAAGTTATCATTGGAAGATATGGATGACTTATTAAAGGCCATCTATACGACACTTGATCTAGAAGAGAAGGTACAATTGTCTAAACATGACCTTATGTACAGAAGGGTTTACATAAGAAAAAGGCTAGAGTTTTTCCCGCGCATAGTTCCCTTCTTGATACTGTCAAGCTGGAGTGGGAAAATCCAGAGAGAAAACCTCTCTAAAAGAAGGTTTCTGTTTGAAGAGGACACTGCACAGCCATGGAACAAAAATCTTAAGTTAGGCGCACCTCTTTCAAAAGTTTCTAAAAACTCGGACCTAGCGTTTGATGATATGGGCACACTTACGGATCCGATGGATAGAAGAGGTGATACTCTTCACAGAGCCATTAGGAATCTTAAACCAGCTCTGGCCTCCACGTGTGTAGCCAGAAATTTAGAAGTGTGGTTAACACAAATACAAACACACTTGGCAGGTACCTCTAGAGAGCAGATTCTGAAATCTTTCCCTCTTTCGTGCAATTGGGTTTTTGGCTGATTCGTCCGAAGAATCGGTAAGAATGACAGCTAGGACCTCGGCCTTAGTAAATTCGGCCAGAAGAAGCCTATGACTTAAAACCTGGTCAGGCGACACTGCCTCAAAATTGCGCCTATGTGGTCTTCCCTTAACAGGCTTTCATCTTTCTTCCCAGGTCTGCAAGAGGCGCTGGAATGCACAGCCGTTAGAAAAAATGCCTTTCCAGAGAATAAGAAAAAGTCGACAGCCAGAAACATTTTTCGTGGCCAAAGTAGGCAGCAAGGTCCAAGAGATAGGTAATTGGGGAGGGTGGAGATGTGGGGGTAGTTGCCAAGGCTGAACCGTACACAGACACCCAAAGAAATTGAATGGACTTTCTCTGTACAGATATAACAAGATTAATTTGATAAAGTACAAATTTTATTCTGTAACAGTGTACAAACAGTATATTAAAAGAAGGGGAATGTATACAAAACAAACTATAAAATATGATATACACCACACAAAACTAACTAATAGGTTTCCTCTGTACAGTTTCTGTTAAGGTGGGGTATAAATATTCCTCTACCGGTTTTGTGGTGTAACCCCTTCTTCAGGAGGATGGGAGGTTTATGGGAGAACAATATATTAAAGGAAGAACAATGCAGGGAGAAACAAACAATTGCAAGGCATGACAATAAGTAAAAGTGCAATTAGATCTGCTCACCCAAATGGACAGGACATGGCTAACATTGTTACAGAATAAAATTTGTATTTTATCAAATTAATCTTGTTATATCAGTACCGAGAAAGTCCATTCAATTTCTTTGGGTGTCTGTGTATGGGTCAGCCTTGGCAACTGCCCCCACATCTCCACCCTCCCCAATTACATATGTTAATCTGGATGATGGTACTTCTTTACTGTAGTTAATTGAATGATATGTGAGGCTCTACTCAACATTTGTCCTAGAGATGGGGACAATAGGCCCAAAAAAATTGGACAGGGCACAAGGGCAGAGGTAGAGGGGGCATCTTGTTTAACCCTCCTCAACAACCCTCCAAGCCACAGTGACTCGTTTCTCCCTGTGTGAGGAAGGTTGAAGGCTTTTCTCCCACAATGGGCAGCAGTCACCTCAAGTCTATTCATTCTGGACCTAGTGACCAATTGGTACAGGCTGGAATTTTCTTGCCAGCCACCGGAGCGATTATTGGTCACCTTACCTCCTCAGGATCGGGTAAAGGGCCCTGGGTCTCCAAATTGGAAACTTGATGGATCAAAAGGTCCTGATCCCGGTCAGATCAGGGCAAAGGATTTTATTCCCATATATTTGTCATCAGAAAGCCGCCAGGAAAATATCGGCTTATCCTGAACCTCCGGTCTCCTAAACTGGTCGATCAGGTACAAGCACTTTCATATAGAGACGGTGTTTTCAATCAAAAACCTGCTTTACCCAAACTGCTTAATGGCCACTTTGGATTTGAACGATGCCTATCTGCACATCCGTATCCCAGCCTTCCAAAGATTTTTTGAGACTAGCGGTCAAGATGGGAACAGAGATTCTGCACTTTCAATTTCAACCCCTCCCCTTCTGTCTGTCCTCAGCCCCACGCATTTTTACAAAGGTGTTGGGAGAGGCTCTGGCTCCGCTAAGGTTAAAGGCAATAACTATTTTCCCTTACCTAAACTACCTCCTAGTGGTGGCGTAGTCATACCAAAAGTTGTTCGCGGATCTCCAGACTCTACAGGACTTCCTTCCTTCAATCTCTAGGCTGGTTAATAAACAAAGAGAAGTCTTCCTGGATTCCGGCCTAGAAAGTTACCTATCTGGGGTACAAATTTTGCTCAGTAGACCAAAACGTTTTTCTCCCACAGGAAAAGGTCTAAAAAATGATGCAAACAATGTCAGCCTTATAGACCAATCAGTCGGTCTCGCCAAGAGGTTTCAAGAGCAGTAGATCTGATCACCTTTTGCTTTCCTGCAGTGCCATGGGCAAGATTTCATCAACGCCCATTACAGCTGTTTCTTCTAAGGAACAGGGACGGAGACGCAAGTTCCCTGGAATCAAGGGTCTTGTTACCCTCCAGGGTAAAAAAAAAAGCCGGTGGAGGACACACCTGCTCCTAACAAGAGGTCTACCATGGTCCATTCCTATATCCCAGAGGATCACAACGGCTGTGAGTTCCTGGGGATAGGGAGCCCACCTCAGCAACACAATGGCACAGGAGAAGCAAGAGGTTCATCGAATCAGAGAGAGCTTCTAGTGGTTCAGAGAGCCTTGCAGGTATTTCATACGGAAATCGGGGGTCACACTCTCCAGATTCTAACTGACAATATCTCTACAGTTGCATACCTCAACAAACGGGGGTACGAGGAGTCCGGATACTTCAATCTGTCGCCCAGGATATTTTATCATTGTCAGAAGGAAATCTAGCCTCAGTTACAGCAGTACACCTGAAGGGGACAAAACTGTCTGGCAGATTCTCAGCCGCTACCGGGTATGTCGAGACAGTTGGTCCCTTCATATCAAAATCTTTTCGGTTCTCCCCAACAAATGGGGATGTCCCGAAGCGGACCTGTTCGCAGATCAGTACAATCACAAGACAGAGAAGTTCTTTTCTCTGAACCCAGCGGATCAATCTTTGGGGATTGATGCTCTGGCGGGTCCGTGGCCGTTCGGCCTCTGTTGTGCCTTCCCGCCGATCAGGCTAATTCCGGAAGTCCTTCGGAAGTTTCTTCTAGAAGAAACAGTTCTTATCCTAATAGCCCCTTTTTGGCCCAAGAGGCCATGGTTTTCTCTGTTGGACTCTAACTGTGTTATCCAAAGAGAAAAGACTTATCGCAGGGTCCAGTGTCGCACCCACAGGTGGTTTCCTTAAACTTGATGGCCTGGTATCTGAAGAAAAGATACTAAGCGCCCAGGGGTTCTCTGACAAAGTAGTCAAGACCCTGGTAAATTGCAGAAAACCAGTCACTAGAGCCATATATTCCAAGGTTTTGAAGAAATTTAACTCATGGTTATCTGAAAATGAAAGATCAACTCATGTTCCTTCAATTTTAGAATTTTTTTCAAGAGGGTGTCGACAAATGTCTTTGTTAGTACCTTAAAGGTACAGGCGACAGCTATCAGTGTTTTTCTCCAATTTTCTCTTGGAAAATCCCACTATAGCTAGATTCTTCAAATCAATTTCTAGGTCCAGGCCAGTGGTGGTTAGAAGTTGTCTAACCTGGGACCTGTCCCTGGTGCTTCAAACTCTTAGAATTCCCTTTCGAGCCCCTAAAGGATATTTCAGTTAAGTTACTTTTTTTAAAAACATTTTTTTCTTGTGGCAATTACCTCAGCTGGTAGGTTAAGTGAGTTACAGGCCCTATCAATGAGGGAGCCTTTCCTCACAATTTTTGAGGATCGGGTTGTTTTGAAAACTGATCCAGGATTTCTGCCTAAAGTGGCCAGTACATTCCACAAATCCCAGTACATTGTACTTCCAACCCTTTGTAGTTCACCAAAGGGCGACCCAAGAAAGAAAATTTTGTTTTTTAGACGAGAGAAGAATTCTTCTCTACCTTGTGGTCACCAAGACCTTAAGAAAAACAGATGCCTTGTTTGTCTTCTTTTCAGGAGCACACAAGGCAAAGAGTGCATCTAAAGCCACCTTGGCTAGATGGATAAAGCAAGTTATTTCTGAAACTTACAAAATTAGGGAAGTTCTTCTGCTTTTTGTCACTGCGTATTCAACAAGAGCCTTGTCTGTGTCTTGGGCTGAGCAGGCGCTTGGTTGTAAGGTCCTTCAGGTAGTTGTCCCTCCTTAACCTGGTAAGTTCTGGCTCATCATCTCATGGGCTGTCCTGGAAGACTCTTAGAGAAAAGCTGAGTTAGACTTACCGGTAACGCCTTTTCTGAGAGTCTTCCAGGACAGCCAGATTCCCACCTAGTTTTGTCTTTAGTTATGTGTATTATGTATATGTTTTACAGGGATGTCATACGGTTCTCGAATACTGACATGGGGCCTGGAGGTCCCCATAGTTAACCTTATATCTGGTGGAGGGTTAATGTTTTTCCTGTCATGGTAGGAGGAGCCCTAGGTCTCGTGTGCTGTCCTGGAAGACTCTCAGAAAAGTTACCGGTAAATCTGACTCGGCTTTTTTGCACCATTCACTAAAAACCCTAGAGATGGTTGTGTGAGAATCCCAGTAGATCAACAGTTTTTGCAATACTCAGACCAGCCTGTCTGGCACCAACAGCCCATGAAACGTTCAAAGTCACTTAAATCCCCCTTTCTTCCCCATTCTGATGCTCAGTTTGCACTTCAGACTAGTAGTACTAAAGGGTGAGACTTTTGCATGGATATAGTCATTTTAAATGCACAATACTGGTAAACATTTATTTTAAACGTAATTGTAATGCCTTCTATTACCTCCAGTCTATCAGCCTCCACCTTCTCTGGGTTCAGATGCTGACCTTCCCTGCACAGAGCCCTTAACATTATTGTAAACATTGGATTTTTTTTTTCTATTTAAATAACATGTCATACCTGCTCTGTGCAATGGTTTTACACAGAGCAACCTCGATTCTCCTCTTTTGGGGTCTCCCACTGGCACTTCGGACTCCTCCTGCCGCCTTAGTGCCCCCCATAGTACGGATCTTGCTATGGGGGCCCTTGTGCGGGCCCGATCCTTGGCCACGCTTTCTACTTCTGTTGGCACACACAGTGCGACTCAGCCCTGCCCACCATTCCCTACTAACATGCTGTGATTGACAGCAGCAGGCGCCAATGGCTCCCACTGTACCATCGGAGTCCTGTAAGGGGTGAGAGAGCAGTGCTGCTGCTATCATTACAGCACTGGATAGGGATCATGTAAATATTTAGTGGGGGCTGGAGAGGGAGCTGGTCACAGAACGTTTTATACCTTTACCTTTAATGCATAGAATGCAATAAAGTAAAAAACCTTCTGCCTTTAGAATAACTTTAAATCCCTTCCTTTTCCTGCCCATGACTGCATGTCCCGTGAGGCATTAATCCTCGCACATTGACAAGTTGTCAAGCACCTACTGACATGTATGGACGGTGTACTGAGCTGTATGTGTGCTGCACTGTTTCCTGATATGTAAACAAATTATGCATTCTGTACGCAGGCCAACTAATCGATAATGAAAATAGTTGACAAATATTTTTATTAGAATTAATTGTCGATTCGTTGTTTCAGCCTTAGTTCTATTCTATTCTTTAATCAAGAACTTTGTGTACCTCGACTGCTTCATAGTCCAGCTCCTTCCAGGTTGTTATATGTGCCCTCACTATTCAATTCTTTTTTTTTTTTTTTTGAGTTGCCTTATCTGACTGTATTGGTTTTTGTAATGGGCTCCTAATTGCTTTCATTTTTAACAAATGTCACTGTGCTGAACAGTTAACTTAAATCCCATTTCAACTGTTCAGCAGCCTATTCTGCTGGAGATTTGTTGGTCCTGTGAGATTTCATTTAACAAGCTGCATCCTGTCGGTAGAATTGGGTGATTTCCATTGTTGGCCTTTGCTGGGAACAGAGACACGTCGCACCTGCTCTGCATGACTTATAGCAAACGTAAGGAAGTTGTGCGAGAAATCTGTGAGAGAGGGATGATTCATCCCGGAAGAATTGCCAGCTGGCAGCATATCTTACAAAGTTTGAGAAAGCTGTAGCCTTGATGGTTACTGGTATCTTGATGTGTGAAATAACCCTTTAATAGGGAGACTTTTTAATTATACTGGCAATGGGGTGCTCCAAGAAACTGCAAAATAGAGGTGTATGTAGTATGTTTTTATGTTGTGCTTCAGTAGCTTCTGATTCCCTTACACTTCCATAATATAATCTAGAAAAAAAACATTTATTGCAGTGAAACTTACCAGTTCCTAAACATGGTGGCTGCATTAGTTATTTTTTAGGTTATTCTTTCCATTATTTTAAGGCTTAAGTTTTGTTTTTTGTTAAGTGAGAAGTTTCCCTTGTGCTGGAGGCCACTGTCTTAGTTGAAAAGTTCCATCCCGTAGTACTTGTCCGGTGCAGCAGGGGTATTACCGCTGCTGGACCTGCCATAGTCACTCGTCATGGGTGCAAACTATGCCGCCCTTTCTGTCCTAATACCCTACACCCTCCAATCATAGAAGCTGTACTGTAGTTTCCGTAGATTAAAAAGGAGACCTTTTATTCGTACCTGACAAATGGATGATTATGGAAGGCAGGGTGGGATGGGGCAGAGAATGAAAGACTGAGAAAACAGAAGCAACCACCACCTCATTTAAAAAAAAAAAAGCGAAAAAAAAAACGTTGAGCTTTAATCTGGTGAGTAAAAGTTTTTCTAGGGTGCCAACTCGGTAATCATGCTATATCTATGGAGGAGACACAATGTCACCCTACAACAGGGCTACAGAACCCCCCCCCCCCCCCCCTCATCTTCTCCAGAGCAATGGGGAGAGTTGTAGTATAGATATTGCTGAGAACAGTGTTAACTGATTACATTCAACAGATTTCTGGCAGGATCAACAGTTTGTTTGCTTTTTTTTTTTTTTCTTATTAAAATTGGCTATATCAAAGGGCTTTCAATGGTATAGTTATTAAAGCTGAATTCCAGGAATTCAGCAATTTTGTAAAATTAAGGCACACTGAGTCAAGTCCAAGGAGGTGCATGAAATCTCCCAAACTAATCTATCATTTATATCTGACAGGTTTATGGCTCTACCAGGCATACGCTAACACTCAGGACTGTGAAAGAGGAGAGAGAGACAGAGCAGTTATGCCACCCTCTCCTCTGCTGCCCATCCAGAGAAGCCTTTGCATTTTGTGAACGAGTGAAAGGCTTCTGCGATTGGGCAGGAGGAGGGGCAGGCATAGAAGCTGCACGGTCTGTCTCTTCTGTTGAAGATGCTTGGACCTGAAGTATCAGCTTCAGGCTCCAGCACATAGTGATAGTTTTATTGCACTTCTGGAAGACAGCTATTAAATGTAATAGACAGCCCAGTAGATGTCAATCACTTTCTTTGGACCTAACCCATAGTGTACTTTCACTTTTAACAAAGGAGCCAAATGCCTGCATTTCAGCTTTAAGAGATCAAACTAGTTCATTGTTTGGATTTAAATACTAAATGTGCTATTTTTTTACTAAAATTTACCATGTTTTTACAAGCATTGGTGATTGGTAAACAACCATACACAAGTTGGTTAAAATGCCCTTAACTTGCAGTAGACATTTACGTATAATGCAAATGTATTAAACAAGACTGTGTTCCTCCAGTGTGGATTAGAAAATGGGTACTAGGTTTACTTCTGGCACATTCTCTGGGTCTATAAAATAAGTAATGTTCCATCCCTCCTTGAGTGGGTCACAGACATGGACCACATTGAAAGCAAGGAGGCACTTCTGGCACAGGAACTAGACCTGTAAAAACAATGCCATCATTCATGGCTCTCTTGGAATGTATACAGAGAATCTTGAATCTTCTGAACATCAAGACCTTCTCTCAGGGCAATAGTAGGCCCTCTCTCCTGCCCCTTGCTGAATAGCACCCTATCTGGGTAGCTCCTCTAGGTCGTGACCCCCACCCCTTCTCTACTTGTTCTCTCCCCCCCCCCCCCCTTTTTTTCTTAGCCCTTTTCTCACTTACACCCAACGTCGTCCCCCCCCACCACCCCCCCACCCCCGTTGTGTTTTGTACCCGGAATTCCCTGCTGCCCAGTGGGTCGGGATGATAGATGGCCCTCATCTGCCACTTTCACTACTAACCATCTGATCCTTATTACCATATTTTATTGATGGCTACAGTGTCTTGTTAACTTTCTACTGCCTCAGACCAATTATTAGCCTGTAATCCATACCCGGCTCTGTGCAACCCTTAAGCCCCGTACCCACAGGCAGAATGTCGGGAGACAACAGCCGGTGGAAAAAAAAAGACATTTGGCCCACGTGCATGTCTGTTTGACAAGCCGGCCAAGAGTGCTGATACACCCCCCCCCCCCCCCCCATCAGAACACAACAGCTCAGCGGGTGAGATGGCTGGACTAACCTTGCATAGTTAGTACAGCGGCTCCATCTGGTGTGTACCCGGCTTGCAACATTGATTGTTCCTTCCCTGAGGTATAATGCCTATTTTCTTTCCGGGGTACACACTTATATTTTAATTATTTTATTATGTCTTTTCTGTTCGCTTGTTTTGCGTCTCTTTTCATTTGACTCCTTGTGTTTGTGTACAAACAAATCTTTCAATAAAATCAGATTGAATGTTAAATAAGTAACCAGATCCATTTTGTTTTCTAATAGTTTGGCTTTTATTTGATTGCAAGAGTCTTTTCAGATGTGTGCAATTTCCTGTAGTATAAATTGATGTTCATTGCAGGAAAAAAAGAAACACTTTGAAAAACAGGGTAAAAAAATATCCAGCATGTGTTTTTCTGCGTTAATCATTGTTGGCCCCAGAGAACTGTTGATGGAGCAGAAAACCTGCATTTGACAAGCATTTCTTCTTGGAGTACCTTCCAAACCATTACATACTAAATGTGCAAAACATGTCACATGGTTTTTAATCTTTGCTACCTACTCTAATGGAACAATGTCAGTTTTGCTGTTTTTGATGTGCAGCAAGTGTGTTAAACTGCTTTATACACTTATTATTGTGAAAATAACTGATGCCTCTCATTCTGGATTTAACATGTTAAAATTGCAGACACTGCGAGCATGCCGATTATGCTGTAAGTTTTATTTTATTTTTGTTTTTTAATTGGTTCCCATGCCAAATGATTATAACCATATCTTTGTTGCAGATGTTCAAGCTGTTGCTTATGAGGAGCCAAAACACTGGTGTTCTATTGTCTATTATGAGCTGAACAATCGAGTAGGAGAGGCGTTCCATGCCTCCTCCACAAGTGTGTTGGTGGATGGTTTCACCGATCCTTCCAACAACAGGAACAGATTTTGCCTTGGGCTCTTGTCCAACGTCAACCGCAACTCCACTATCGAGAACACCAGGCGGCATATTGGGAAAGGTAAACCTACCTAAAGAATTACATTACAAATACTACCAATATTTTGGTTTCACTCTCCAGCTGCCAAATTTAAATTCAATCTAAAACTAATGTGCACATCCAAAGAACCAGATACCAATGTACTTAAAAAAAAAAAAAAAAAAAAAAAAACAGCTGCCAGATGTGTAAACCCAATCATTTAAAACTTATGTAAAGTTAGTCAATATTTTTAAATATGCAGCTTTCATCAAAGTACATTATGTTCCTTGTTCAGGCACTTCTTGTTATAGGGGGACAATGTTCTGTTCCTGTCTTACAAGTCGTTCTTATGTTGTCACTTTGTCACACATGCTTCCGATGGAAACTTCAAATGGCCTCTTTAAGCACAGGCAAGGTGCATGGTTGTCGCCATCAGTAAACCTGCTATGGGAAATGACATGCAGCAGTTGCTGACTTTGAGACTGCAGGATATTCAACAAAGCATAGAATAAAAAGACTTAACCTTTTTATTCAGTTGGGGTCATGTTTTTTTTTGTTTTTGTTTTTTTTGTTTTGTTTTTTTCTTTGAATTTTTTATATAGAGGATTGCAACAGATAACGAGAGAAAATACCAACTTCATATATCCAACGTATGTTCCATTTCACTGCAAAGGTACATTTGCAAAAGTATAAAAATATCCACCGAGGTGTACAGTTAAACATACTTAAACCACATTGATCAACCAGAATCCATATGGGGAAATGTCAAAAGTTCCACTAAATAAAAAGGACTTGGTACAAAGGGTATAGAGAGACCTCTTGAATTCTGAGAGTGGGTGCAGGAAAAGAACCTATGCTCATAAAACTTCAAAGCATAGTAAGCACAAATGTAAAAAAAAGTCAAACATACCCAAGCCTGCCTGGATCTTCAGTTGGGTTTTACCTAGGGCTGAAACAATGAATTATGAAAATGGTTGTCAACTATTTTCATCGATTAGTTGGCCTGCATACAGAATGCATTATTTGTTTACAGATCAGGAAATAGTGTAGCACACATACAGCTCAGTACACCATCCATACATGTCAGTAAGTGCCTGAGAACTTGTAAAGGTGTGAGGAGCAATGCCTCACATCTATACTTTTTTTTTTTTTTTTTTGTTCAATAGACTTGAATGGAGAAGTTGCAGAAAATCAAAAGCAAACTGCATAGGTGTGAACCGAGCCTTATGCTGGCCATACACATCTATTTTCAGACGAGAATATTTATACGAAAACTCTTTTGTACATTTGGCTGTCTGAAAGTTTCACTTTCTTTTAACATTCGATTTTAAAATGAATGTCATTTCTGAACGAAAAACGCATATACTACCTGAAAATTTCTTTAACCAAGAAGTTTTCTATTCTGCTCCTTCAAATTTTCTCATCAATGTGGTCGAAAACTAACATTGATTTGACCCACTAACGATTAAAAAAAAATTGGATTGAATGTTTACTATAGAGATTTCCGGCGGACCAGATGGAGTCTCTATGATCGCCACCACATATCTCACTGTAAAGAGGACCGATCATGCCATATTCCTATTACAAGGGATGTTTACATCCCTTGTAATAGGCATAAAAGTGATCAAAAAATGTTTTTTTTTTTTTTTTTTTTTTTTTTCAAACTAAAAAATAAGTAAAATTAATTTTAAAAAAAATTATGAAACCGGTGTTCAACAACACGTGTGAGGTGTCGCCGCGAACTTTGGAGCGAGAGAAATAATTCTAGCCCGTCTAGCAAATAACAAAAAATATGTAACCAGTAAAAAAATTTAAAGCGTCGCCTATGGGGATTTTTAAGTACCGAAGTTTGGCGCCATTCCACGAGCGTGTGCAATTTTGAACCGTGACTAGTTGGGTATCTATTTATTCGGTGTAAACTTCAGCTTTCACATTATGCAAAAAAATTGGGCTAACTTTACTTGTTGGTTGTTTTTTTTTGTTTTTTTAAGCACGAAACTGTTTTTTCCAAAAAAACGCATTTGAAAAACTGCTGCGCAAATATTGTGCGAGTTAAAGTTGCAATGACCGCCATTGTATTCTCTAGGATCTCTGCTAAAAAAAACATATATAATGTTTGGGGGTTCTGTGTAATTTTCTAGCAAAAAAAGATTATTTTTACATGTAGGAAAGAAATGTCAGAATTGGTCTGGTTGGCAAGTGGTTAAATAAAAAATTTGATCCGAGTCTGATATTTACCAGATTCAACTTCTAGTAGTATATACAGTATATCTCTCCTGTCTGTTATTCTCAGAGTGGATTAAAGATTTTGCTCCCTAACCATATAGTTGGTTATTTATATTTACCACTGTATATAGAGATTTAAGAAAACATATTTTTTTTTTTTTTTTTTATTAAACCATAACTAAACTATACACCACACTTTTTTTAAGGTTGGTATCCGATTAATCAAAACAATAATTGGCCAACTAATCGATTATGAAAATAATCATTGGTTGCAGCCTTAGTTTTACCTGGATTTTTTTTTTTATTCTCTGGAATTTCCCTCAATATAAAGAACTAGTATGGATCCTCAATTTTGTACACCACTGGTTTTATGGAAGTTTTTTTTTTTACAGTAGTTGCCTTTTTCTTGCCTGTATAGTAGCTATTCTCAATTTTGAGAAGCTGAGCCAAAGCCACCTACAGTGACTTGCTATACCAAGTCCACCCTGTTTATTACCATTTGAAACCAGGGGGACATCCTCTGCAGTTTTCAGTATTGATTGTTAGGAAGTCAGGTGTGAAAAGAATCTCTCCCGTCCATCAGATCTTTATTTTAGAAGTAGTGTTTTGCTGGGTTTTCTGAAATTTGCATCCATTTATGATGCAAGCTTAAATTTTAGGTTCAATGGGCATTTCATTTTGGTGTCTAATAGTAACAAACGGGGGACCCCCCCCCCCCCCAAGACCTTAGCAGCTGCAGTATGATACGGTGTTGTCTGGTTAGATTTAACAGATATCTGAGCAGATATGAAAGAGCCAAGTTGAGCATAACAGTTTCATATTCATTGCACATTGAAAAAAGGCAAGTGAGCTTCTTCTCTTTAGAAACCTGGAGAGGTTCACTTATATAGGAATGACTTTCACTTATGTTGTATTTATATTTGTTCCTCTACTCAACTGAATGTACTAGTTTTTCTGGGTTGTCTATTCAGCAACTGATAAAATATTATAGATCTTCTGTGCTGCTGTATGAAGAGTTACAAAAAATTTGAAATTGCTCCATCTTCTAGGTGTCCATTTGTACTATGTTGGAGGTGAAGTGTACGCAGAGTGCTTGAGTGATAGCAGCATCTTTGTTCAGAGTCGAAATTGTAATTACCATCATGGATTTCATCCTACAACTGTATGCAAGATTCCTAGTGGATGCAGCTTGAAGATCTTCAACAACCAAGAGTTTGCTCAGCTTCTGGCCCAGTCAGTAAATCACGGATTTGAGACAGTCTACGAACTTACTAAGATGTGCACTATTCGAATGAGCTTTGTTAAGGTAAGTCATTCTGCATCAAGTAAAAACCTGTAGAACTGTGTTTGGTTTTTTTGTTTTGTTTTTTTTATCATCCGTTCCAGATTCTGACCTTAACGTTAAATTCTAGTTTTGCAGAAAAAAACTGCCACCTTTAGTCAATTTATACACATTGCAAGGATTTTGGCAAACCTCATTGCAGTCTTGATTTTCTCTATTCTAGGAACATTTGTGCCAGCATGTCCTTTCCCAGTTTGACTGCTAAATGGGAGGATTAATTGGAGTAAATACAGTATCCTCTACAACCCTTTATTTGGTGCAGAAACGTTTAGAAAGTATTTAAGCTAAAATTCTAGTTGCATGCGATCTTCTAAATGAGCTTCCAAATCTGTGTAGACTTCTGGAAGAAGCAGTGCCTCACTGTGCCAGCGCTGAGGCTGGGTAATCAAATGATATACCTTAAGGCAGGGTTAGGCAACCTTTCAGAGGGTTAGAGCTAGCTGAACAACATGGAGAATGGGGCTGCTCCCTTTTAAACAAAATAAAACATTAAGTCCCCAAAAAAAAGATGGCATGAAGAAACAGTGTGTCACAGTAGTGTCTGCCTCCTTCACATAACTCTACAAGGACACAAAATAATTGTCCTCTATGTGCCCTACTCGCACCATAATGCTGCTGCCACATCAGTTTGTTTTTTTCTGCACAGGAATATGGAACATGCATTCTCTGCAAGGGAACAAAGAAAATAATTTGCTCTCTGTGCCCTGTTCACACCACAAGGTTAATGTTGTGGCAGTTTTTTTTCTGCACAGTAAACTGCATGCATGTTGCAGATTTCTGCGCAGAATAAAATCTGCCCATACCAGTGTTGTGGCATGAACAGGAAACATGGAGAATGCTGATTTTCTTTGTGAACGAGGCCTAAGGCTCCATTCACACTAGCGCGTTTTTTGATGCATTTTGCAGAAATGCATGGGAATTTTCTAACATGGGTTCCTATGGAACATGTTCACATCAATGCCTTTTTGTACCTCTGCGTTTTTGGAAAGGGTCAGGGACTTTTTTTCATGCAAAATGCAGCGTTTTGCATGTAATAGAATTCAATGGACAAGCATCAAAAACGCAAGTGCAGCGTTTTTGATGCGTTTTTGGCTTTTTTTTTTTTTTAATTCTTTTTTTTTTAGACTGTATACAGTCTAAAAAAAAAAACTGTAAAAAAACAAACGCAAAACGCGGCTAAAACGCTGTAAATACGCTACAAAAACGCTGCTCAAAAACGTGGCAAGCATGACAAAAAAAATTCCAAAAACGCTCAAAAGCAACATGCATAGGTGTGAATTGAGCCTAGGACATTTGAAAAATTGCTTAGTATAGGGGTGTGTCTAGAAGAAAGCACTGTTAGTTTTGGTAAATGGGTTTCAGCTGTGAAATGCAGTGAGTTTTAGTCCCCTTTCACACGGGACGGATCCGTGTTGATCCGCCCTGTGTTTATCCGCTGCTCAGCGGGGATCGCTCCGCTTTCCCCAGCTGAGCAGGCAGATGACAGGGCGGGACCCGCACACTGTGCAGGGACCGCCCTGTCAGATCTCCGCTCTCCCCTATGGGGGATCGGAGGAACACGGACCGTCTGTCCGTGTTCATCCGATCTGCTCTGCAGACGGATAGAAAAATAGGATTTTCTTCCGTCCGCAGAATCGGACGAGAGCGGAGGCGGACGACATCGGGTGTTAGCGGATGTACATCCGCTGACACCCGCTATCCCATAGGGATGCATGTATGTCCGTATTTCATCCGAAAACGGATGGATGAAATACGGACATACGGTCCGCATGTGTGAAAGGGGCCTTAAGGTGCTTCTGAAATGCTTTGACTTCCATTTAATTGGATTGATTGACTTTTTTATTTTGCTCAAGGAGTTATCCTAAAGTTTATGTAAAACCTAAGACTGAACCTTTGCATACTCCTTTTGATCTTTTTTACACCATTAAAAGATCCTGCCAGTGAGCTGTTAACTTTCTGTACTCTGCTTCTGCTGCACTGTTATCAGTTGGCAGTGTTCCCGTTTTTATGTTGACTACAGAACCTCTCCCCTCCTATGTTATGGAGAAGGGAGAGGTGTTTTATAGTTCTGTTGCATCTTCAATACAGCATGGTGTGATCATTGTTGCTCTAGGACAGGAATTATTACTGGCAGGATCACAAGGGGAAATCTAAAAAAAAAAATAAAAAACCCAAAAACTTGCCACCATTTCTAAAGTAAGCTATGATGCATTACATTTTTGTTTTTGCTTTATATTAACTTTTACATATAGGTTGTGGCAATCCACTTTGGGTTGAGTTTGCATTTACTTTGACTTTTGTTGGAAAGAAAAGCAACTCAGACACAAGCCATATAAATCTAATCTCTCGTCACTGAGTTCCCATCTTAATGTTCTTAATGTTTCCGTACTGTTGTAGTTCTGTTGGATTAACTGTCTTTGGTTACCTGATAAATCTGACCAATGTGTTTTTTTTTTTTTTTTTGTTTTTTTTTGTCTTTCAGGGGTGGGGTGCAGAGTATCATCGCCAGGATGTTACTAGCACCCCCTGCTGGATTGAGATTCACCTGCATGGCCCTCTTCAGTGGCTGGATAAAGTACTTACTCAGATGGGCTCCCCCCATAACCCAATCTCATCTGTGTCTTAATTGGAACTGGACATTTCTGGATGCTATGGAGCCGTGCATGTACTTGAAGGATGTATGCATCAGACACATACTGGCAAAGGAGGGGACAATTTTTTTCTTTTACGTATACAGTTTGGGAGCCTCTAATACTTGATGTTTGTGACCAACTCAGCGCAAGAGGGGTAGAGGGTCCCTACTTTGAGATGTGGCTCAATTTTCACAGCAGCTAATTCCTCTTTTTTTTTTTTTTCTATTCATTTTTTTTTTTTTTTTTTGGATATAGCGATAACAGTATAGCATTGTAATTTAAACCATGCTGTGTAAAGTATTAACTAAAGCGGATTTCCTTCTGGCTGTATAGTAGATATGAGATTTAGCCCAAACTTTGCTGTTCTAGATTGGCAACATTCTCAGCACTTGATATAGCCCCCCGCCCGCCCCCATGTTAAACTGCGCCATTGTATTTCAGCTATGTTAAAATACATTTTAATAGTAGTTGTACATGGAGAAAATAACATGTGTCACTTAAATGTGCATTGTCCATCAGGATGTTAGGAGAAGCTCCTTGCTGTTTGTACAGATTTTTAATAACCCTACCCCCCACCCTTTTACGAAGCATAAAATATAGTTAGGATGGACTAGGTGAGATTTGAAGGTTCCATGGTTTAAATTGTTTAAAAATGTGAGCACAGCTTTGAAGGCCTTTTTTAACATTTGCTGTGTGTTTTATAATGCACCTCTTGCTTTCTTTTAAAACTTTATGCAGTCAGTTGGGTGCACAGGTAGGTATATACAACTGATTGAATGAAGTGCAAGCATTTTGTCTCTTGGCGGTAACCAGCCTTGGTTCCTTTCATCTTTTCATGAATAGCCTAGCTAACATGCTTTACTGTCTTTTGGAGGGTCTTGCAGTTTTATGACCCACCTTCCTGTATTATAACACTACTGCAGTGTCCTAGACCTCTGCTTTAACTGCTAGCGTAGGAGAAAGCAATGGTTAAAAAAATACTAAAAATTGCACCTCCTTTAGTAATGGACAGCTGAAAAACACTTCTGCTGAGCTTACAGTGGACATTTAAAAATCCAAGGTTTACTCACTTACAGACTTATTCTTTTTCCCTTTTTTATGATGTTACTTTTTGTACTATTTTTGTTTTTCTTTTATATTCACAGTTAAGCTGTAGTACTTCTTGAAAGTACTTTTATTCCAAATCTAGTGGATGGTGTTTACTAGAAATTTAAATAAACAGTCATTATTGCTTACCTATATGAAATTTGTGGTTTGTTGCTTCACCAATACAATTCAAATATTGTAAGCGGGAAACAAGGGTGCTATATTTGCATTGTAAAGAGTACCTGTGCCATGTGATCAGTGACCAATCACAGCTAGCAACTCAATTGTACACCATGAATGGCAGGAGGTTTTAGGATGTGCGGAGAGGACAATTTGGGTGTTATCTGCAAATTAGGTTGGTAATGTAGCTGGGATTGATTATTGTGGATGGCCTTGTATGTTGTGATTAGTATCTTGAATTTTATACGGTGGGGTAGTGGTAGTGAAGGGATTGGCAGAGAGGAGCAGCAGCAGTCATGGATCTGTTAGTGAGGTGTATGAGTCTAGCAGCAGCATTCATAATCGACTAAAGAGGGATAGCCTGTGTAAGGTTAGGCCAGTGGGGAGAGAGTTGCAGTAGTCGAGGTGGAAAATAACCAAGGAGTGAATAAGTTGTTTTGTGGTGTCGCTAGGAAGGGGTGAGTTTTGGAAATGTTGCGCAGGTTGAGGCAGCAAGATGTAGCCAGTGATTGGATGTGGGAGCTGAAGGAGGTCAAAGTCTAGGATTGCACGCTGGCATTTGTGGAGGGACCAGTGGTTGTGCCGTTGATCTTAATGGTAATGTCATGGGGAGAGGATCGGGAAGGAAGAAATGTTACAAGATCAGTCTTTAAAAGATTGAGTTTGAGGAAAGGGTGTGACATCCATACTGATGTCCTTCGGTAAGTTTGTGATACGTGAGGCGTAGAGAGACAGATCTGGGTGTCATCGGCATAGAGGTAGTATTGGAAGCCATGGGAGGTAGTGACTCATATGGTCGTGGACAAGGCTTTCAAGTAGCTTAGATGCAAATGAGAGAGCAGGTAGGTTGGTGACTCTCATTGCACCAACTGGCCCAGAAGAACCTGTTACATAGACTTGCTCAAACTTCTAGGAGATTACTCCTAGAAGCAGAAAAAAATGGCCATTACTGTTTGGGGGGGGGGGGGGGTGTAAAAAAAAATATTTTTTTTTAAAGGTGCTATTGACATGAAATTTTCACCATGTCAGTAACCACCCATGCGATCCATACATACAAAGAAACCAAAACCAAATGCGTTCAGAAATGTTCTGTGTGATGGAATGACACAGGGAAAAAGGTATTGAACACGCCAACTGAAGTATATTTATGACTTTGTACAAAATCCTTTGTTGGTAATGACAGCTTCAAGACGCCTTTAGTATATAGAAACTAGCTGCATGCATTGCTCAGGTGTGATTTTGTCCCATTCTTCCACAGTCTTCAAATCTTGAAGGTTCCGTGGGCATCTTCTATGAACTCTATCTTTTAGTTTTTTTCATAGATTTTCTATTGGATTCAAGTCAGCTGATTGGCTGGATCATTCTAGCAGCTTTTTCTTTCTTTTAAACCAATTTTAAAGAGTTTCCTTGGCTTTGTGTTTGGGATCATTGTCTTGCTGAAATGTCCACCCTTGTTTCATCTTCCTAGTAGATGGCAGCAGATTTTTATCAATGCCTTTGTACGTTTTTCCATTCATCTTTTCTTCAATGATATGAAGTTTGCCTGTACCATATGCTGAAAAGCAGTCGAGCCCACACCGTGATGTTCCCACCTCCAAACTTCACTGTTGGTATGGGGGTGTTATTGGGGTGATGTGCAGAGCCATTTGGCCTCCAAACATGGTGTGTATTATGGCATCTAAAGAGTTCAATTTTGTTCTCATCTGACCAGACTATATTCTCCCAGTTATTCACAGGCTTGTCTAAGTGTTGTGCAGCAAACATTAAACAAGCTTCAGCATGCTTTTTCTTTAGCAATGGAGTATTGCGTGGTGAGCTTGCATACAGGCCATGGAGGTTGAGTGCATTACTTGTTTTCTTTGATAAAATTGTGCCTGCTGAGTCCAGGTCTTTCTGAAGCTTTCCACAAGTGGTCCTTGGCCAACTCCTTCTGATTCTTTTTACTCCTTTGTCAGAAATCTTGAGGAGCACCTAGTTGTGGTCAGTTTATGGAGAAATGTTCTTTCCACATCTGGATTATGGCCCCAACGGTGCTCACTGGAACATTCAGTAGTTTAGAAATCCTTCTGTAACCAATGCGATCAGTATGTTTTGCAACAATAAAGGCTGTGAAGGTCTTATGAGATCTTTGCTTTTACCCATCACGAAATGTTTCTTGTGTAACACCTTGGTAGAGACTCCTTTTTTCTTTATCATACATCACGGGACACAGGCTAATATTCATTACCTACTGGGTTATACGCCATCTCTAGGGGAATGGAGACTGGTAGACAAAGGCTTAGACAGGAAGTCTGCCCCTATATAACCCCTCCCATACAGGAAGTACCTCAGTTTTTTACCAGTGTCTGCAAGGTGGATGGGCACGTTTCTTTGAGCTCTCTAAGCTCCAGGTCTTAGTACCAAAACATTTTTAAATGAATCAGGGGATTGACCAATCGGATCCATTTGAAAAAAGCTTATATGCTTTAATAAATGGTACCTGAGCCTTGCAAAGAAGACGTAAGGATCCTGCGAGGTTTTGCCTGTAACACAACCTTCGGGCGATGATTTTATGTCACTTGATTTTTATTCGCTGTTTTTCATGGAAAAGATCTCTATAGATCTATTGTGGACCAAAGCAATTTGTATGCTGGTCAGTTCATCACCGCTAATCACCAGTTGACCCTTGCCAAAGATTGGAGACCTGTTACAGTCTCCGAATTTAAGACCTTCCTGGCCCTATCCCTTCTCATGGGCATAACTAAAAAAAAAAGTGAGTTGCGGTCATATTGGTCCACTGACTCAATTTGTGAAGGATTGTGGCATCTTGGGACCGGTGGTGTCTACCCTAGTAAATGCTAGGAAAGCGGTCACTAGGAAGAACTATCATAAGGTCTGAGACTTATATTGCTTGGTGTGAAGCCAGAAAATGGCATCCTCAGAAATGTGATTGGGAGAATTCTCTTTTCTACAGTTGGCTGTGGAAATCAGCTTGGTTTTGAGTACAATCAGAGGTCAGATTTTGGCTGTCTGTATTCTTCCAAAGGCCTTTAGCCTCCCATTTGCTGATCCAAACCTTTATGCAGGGGGCAACTAGTTTGCTTCCCCACATTAGATCACCTATGTGTCCTTGGGACTTACATTTGGTGCTGTCTGTTACAGAAACAACCATTTGAGCCTATCAAGGAAATTCCATTAGTCTTGCTGTCATGCAAGCTAGCCTTTCTGATGGCCATCACCTCGGCTAGAAGGGTGTCGGAATTGGCGGCCCTTTCATGTAGGGAAGCGTACCTAATTCTTTACTACGACAAGGTGTTGCGTCCTATTCCATCCCTCTTGCCAAAAGTGGTGTTGGCCTTTCATTTAAATCAGGACGTTATTTTGCCTTCTTTTTTCTCTCAGCCTCGTTCGGCGGAAGAAAGACTGCATTCCTTGAACGTCATCCGGGCAGTCATTTTATTTGCCTATATCTGCAGAGATCCGAGGATCAGACTCCTTTTTTGTTTTACAAGAAGGGGCAGGCAACTTCCAAAGCTTCCATTGGCAATTGGGTCCGCAAGTTGGTTATTCAGGCTTATGGTCTGAAACGTAAGTCTCCTCCCTTTAGGGTGAGAGCTCATTTTACCAGGGGTTAGGAACCTCCTGGGCTTTTCGCCATCAGGTATCTGTGGCTCAGATCTGTAAGGCTGCTACCGGTTTTTCAGTGCATATGTTCAAAAGATTTTATCAGGTAGAAGCTAGAGCAGCCAAGGATTCGGCTTTTGGCCGTAGTGTTCTACAGGCTGCCGTTTTAAAGTCTGGCTATTTTTGTTTGGCAGAGTGTCTCCCTCCCCTCAAGACTATTGCTCCGGGATGTCCCAATAGGTAATTAATATTAGCTTAACTCTGTGTCCTGTGATGTATGATAAAGAAAATAGGATTTTTTTTTCCTCCTACTTGCCTGTAAAATCATAGTTACATAGTAGGTGAGGTTGAAAAAAGACACAAGTCCATCAAGTCCAACCTATGTGTGTGATTATGTGTCAGTATTACATTACATATCCCTATATATTGCGGTCATTCAGGTGATTATCTAATAGTTTCTTGAAGCTATCAATGCTCCCCGCTGACACCACCGCCTGTGGAAGGGAATTCCACATCCTTGCCGCTCTTACAGTAAAGAACCCTCTACGTAGTTTAAGGTTAAACCTCTTTTCTTCTAATTGTAATGAGTGGCCACGAGTCTTATTAAACTCTCTTCTGCAAAAAAGTTTTATCCCTATTGTGGGGTCACCAGTACAGTATTTGTAAATTGAAATCATATCCTCTCTCAAGCGTCTCTTCTCCAGAGAGAATAAGTTCAGTGCTCGCAACCTTTCCTCATAACTAAGATCCTCCAGACCCTTTATTAGCTTTGTTGCCCTTCTTTGTACTCGCTCCATTTCCAGTACGTCCCTCCTGAGGACTGGTGCCCAGAACTGGACAGCATACTCCTGGTGCGGCCGGACCAGAGTCTTGTAGAGCGGGAGAATTATCGTTTTATCTCTGCAGTTGATCCCCCTTTTAATGCATGCCAATATTCTGTTTGCTTTATTAGCAGCAGCTTGGCAGTGCATGCCATTGCTGAGCCTATCATCTACTAGGACCCCCAGGTCCTTTTCCATCCTAGATTCCCCCAGAGGTTCTCCCCCCAGTGTATAGATTGCATTCATATTTTTGCCACCCAAATGCATTATTTTACGTTTTTCTACATTGAACCTCATTTGCTATGTAGTCGCCCACCCCATTAATTTGTTCAGGTCTTTTTGCAAGATTTCCACATCCTGCGGAGAAGTTATTGCCCTGCTTAGCTTAGTATCGTCTGCAAATACAGAGATTGAACTGTTTATCCCATCCTCCAGGTCGTTTATGAACAAATTAAATAGGATTGGTCCCAGCACAGAACCCTGGGGAACCCCACTACCCACCCCTGACCATTCTGAGTACTCCCCATTTATCACCACCCTCTGAATACGCCCTTGTAGCCAGTTTTCAATCCATGTACTCACCCTATGGTCCATGTACTCACCCTATGGTACATGCCAACGCACCTTATTTTGTACAGTAAACGTTTATGGGGAACTGTGTCAAATGCTTTTGCAAAATCCAGATACACCACGTCTACGTGCCTTCCTTTATCTAGATGGCAACTCACCTCCTCATAGAAGGTTAATAGATTGGTTTGGCAAGAACGATTCTTCATGAATCCATGCTGATTACTGCTAATGATATAATTCTTATTACTAAAATCTTGTATATAGTCCCTTATCATCCCCTCCAAGAGTTTACATACTATTGATGTTAGGCTAACTGGTCTGTAATTCCCAGGGATGTTTTTTGGGCCCTTTTTTAAATATTGGTGCTACATTGGCTTTTCTCCAATCAGCTGGTATCATTCAAGTCAATAGACTGTCTGTAAAAATTAGGAACAACGGTCTGGCAATCACCTGACTGAGTTCCCTAAGTACCCTCGGATGCAAGCCATCTGGTCCCGGTGATTTATTAATGTTAAGTTTCTCAAGTCTAATTTTAATTCCGTCCTCTGTTAACCATGTAGGTGCTTCCTGTGTTGTGTCATGAGGATAAACACTGCAGTTTTGGTTACTGAAGCCCCCAGATTCACTCGTGAAGACTGAGGAGAAGAATAAATTCAATACCTTTTGCCATCTCCCCATCCTTTGTAACCAGATGTCCTTCCTCATTCTTTATGGGGCCAATATGGTCTGTCCTCCCTTTTTTACTGTTTACATACTTAAAGAATTTCTTGGGATTTTTTTTGCTCTCCTCCGCTATGTGTCTTTCATGTTCTATCTTAGCCATCCTAATTGCACGCTTACATTTCTTATTTCATTCTTTATAAATTCTGAATGCTGAGGATGATCCCTCAACCTTGTATTTTTTGAAGGCCTTCTCCTTTGCTTTTATATGCATTTTTACATTGGAGTTAAGCCATCCAGGATGTTTGTTCGCTCTTTTAAATTTATTACCCAATGGGATACATTGGCTAATGCCCTTATTTAATATGCTCTTAAAGCAAACCCATCTCTCCTCCGTATTCTTTGATCCTAATATTTTATCCCAATTTATGCCTTTTAGCAAGGTTTGTAGTTTAGGGAAGTTGGCTCTTTTGAAATTCAGTGTCTTTGTGTTCCCTTCATGTTTCCTATTTGTGTGATTTATACTGAAACTAATTGACCTGTGATCGCTGTTACCTAAATTGCCCCGTATTTCCACATCTGTTATCAGGTCTGTATTGTTGGTAATCAGTAGATCTAGTAATGTTTTATTTCTAGTTGGTGCGTCTACCATCTGACCCATAAAATTGTCCTGCAAGACACTAAGGAACTGGCGAGCCTTAAATGAATGCGCGGTTCCCTCCGCCCAGTCTATGTCTGGATAATTAAAATCCCCCATTATGATAACACTTCCCATCCTTGCTGCTAATCCAATTTGTGACAGGAGATCCGTCTCCACTTCCTCCCTCAGGTTAGGGGGCCTATAGCATACTCCCAGTATTATTTTCCCCTTACTTCATCCCTTTGGAGCTCTACCCATAAAGATTCCACCTCCTCCCTAGCCCCCTCAGTGATGTCATCTCTCACATTCACTTGTACATTATTCTTGATATATAGGCATACCCCTCCCCCTTTTTTACCCTCTCTATCCTTGCGGTATAGGGTATACCCTTGAATGTTTGCCAGCCAATCATGAGAGCTGTTGAACCAGGTCTCTGAAATTCCCACAAAATCCAAATCCTCCTTGTACAACAGTATCTCTCTAGTTCACCCATCTTGTCCGCCATGCTCCTGGCATTAGTGAACATGCCACATAGTTTAGACCGGTCGCATATTGTCCTCGTATTGGGTGTTTCAAGATTGCAACTAGGACTTGCTACTATACTCACCTTGTGTTTTTGTGCTTTGGTTAACCTACCACTAATGCCCCCAATACTACCCTCTTCTGCGCTGGCTATCACTGTCTCTGGACCCTCCCCCCCCATCGCCTAGTTTAAAAACCTTAAATCCTTTTTTTTTTTTTTTTTTTATGACAAGACACAGAGGTTCCTCCCTTCTTTTGAGGATTCAGTGCTTGCTACAAAACTGAAGTACTTTCTGTATGGGGGAGGGGTTATATAGGGTGAGGCTTCCTGTGTAAGACTTTGTCTACCAGTGTCCATTCACCTAGAGATGACGTATAACCCAGTAGATAAGGAATATTGGCCTAACTGTGTCTTGTGATGTATTCAAAGAAAAGGATATTATGCCCTGTACACATGGTAGGACTTTCCGACTAAATATGTGCAATTGGAGCTTGTCGGAAATTCCGAGCGTGTGTGGGCTCCATCGGACTTTTTCCATCGGAATTTCCGACACACAAAGTTTGAGAGCAGGCTATAAAATTTTCCGACAACAAAATCCGTTCGCATAAATTCTGACAGTGTGTGGACAATTCCGACACACAAAGTGCCACGCATGCTCAGAATAAATTAAGAGACAAAACCTATTGGCTACTGCCGCGTTTATAGTCCCAACGTACATGTTTTACGTCACCGCGTTCAGAACGATCAAATTTTCCGACAACTTTGTGCGACCGTGTGTATGCAAAACAAGTTTGAGCCAACATCTGTCGGAAAAAATCCATGGATTTGGTTGTCGGATTGTCCGATCGTGTGTACAGGGCATTACAGGTAAGTATGAGGAAAAAATTGTATTTTTATAGGCCATCAGTTGAGACTGAACCAGCTGATGTTAATTTGCACTGACAAGGGCCAGGCTTGCTTTCTAATTAATAGATTTCAGCTGGTGTCTGAGGCTTTCCATGCCTTTTTGCACCTCCCTTTGTGTTCAATACTTTTTTCCTGTGTCATTCCATTTTATTATACGTAACTTAATTTCTAAACTTATTTTGGTTTCTTTGTATTCATGTGGTGAACATTTTTCATGTCAATAGCACCTTTGTGTGTGTGAAATAAATATATATGTATGTATGTATACATATATAATGTGCTGCGGCTCTCAAAAAAAATCCACTTACTACAACATATACATACAATAGACCTCAATTAACCACTACCCGCTCATAGGCCGTCATATGATGTCCTGGACTTTGAGCGGGGATATCTGAATAATGCCTGCAGCTACAGGCATCGTCCACATATGATCTTTTTCAGCCATCGATTCTGTGCACAGTAAGAACAATCATAGCGGTAGTTCACCCTCTTGATCGTTTTTACAGGCGGCGGGAGGGGACGTCCCTCCTGCCGCCCTCCAATGCTTCTCCGGCTTGCCCCTGTGATCGGCGAGCTAGAGAACGATTATAACGGAATCCCTTCCCACACTCCACTTCAGGGCTTCTGTCAAACTGCTTCCTCAAGTCTGAATATAGATATCAGATATTCGAACCATTTTCAACAAACTAGGCAGTATTCGTTTTGAACTGTTTATTGAAACACAGAGTTAACACTCGAGACAATCCCCCCTCCCTTTGCATTCAGGGCGGGTTAGACTGTCCAATCAGCAGGGAGAGCTGTTGGAGGAATTCCCCCCTCCCTCCGCACAGCAGCATAATATACCAGGGCTCAAAGTTTCAAGTCTTGAGCTACTAGCCAGGCCACAAGGGTTACTCACCACCAGTTGCCCCGCCCAACCCCTACCCTGCCCTGCCCCTAAACACAACCTCATAAATGATCTCATGAAATGACACTTGTTTTATGCAGAATCAAGTTATAAATATAAACCACTTTATCCGTGTCCACCAATGCAGCCAGCGTCCACCAATGTTGCCTACCTGTGCAGGGGAAGAGAGGAGAGGAATTGCCGGCTGGATGATCAGAGTGCCGATGAACATCAGAGCTTTCTTTTCAATTGCTGTGTGTTCCCGCCGCTTGCTGTCATACTGCCCCGCCTCCTGGCCAGGGGAACCTTGATATACCTCACATGTCTTGGGATTGGACAGATGATCTGTCTATTAATTTCCCCAGACAAGAAGGAGGGCTGTATGTGGCAGCGAGTGCAGGGAACACACAGCAATTGAAATGAAAGCTGTGATGTTCCTCAGCGCTCTGATCATCCAGCCGCCTACTCTCCTCATCCCCCTCTGCGATTGCTGTGCAACTGCTCCCATACAACCCCGCCTGCTGGCGGTTCTCGCCCCCCCCGCTGCTAAGGAGCCCACCCTCACCAGCCCTCATTTTCCACTTGCAAAATGCGAATAGGCAAGTGGAAAATTTGAGGGCTGTATATACAATATTCCAGTGTGGTTGTACAGGAAGTCTGATTAGTTCTCGGTCACCCTGTGGCCCTAATAGACACAGGGTAACTTAGACATAGGTGGTGCATGGGAAGCTGAAACAAGGGTTTCCCAACCTCTCCAAGAGATTCGGGGTTCCACGGACCCACCATCCAGAGTAACTCCTGACAGATTCAGTCGCCGCCAGAAGTTGAGCATAGAGATTTTGGGTGACAGGTGGCCCCAAGTCATCTCTTTGACCTTCAGAGGTCTGGGCGCGACGTTATGGCATTGCGTCAGGGCGGCGAAAGTAAAACCATGCCAGGGACGTGACTAGAAAGGCCGAGGGTTTTTTTTTTTTTCTCAGCCTTTCTAGCCTGAAGGAGACATGTAGGGTTTTATAGACCCTATAAAGAGGACCTGTCACGCACTATTCCTATTACAAGGGATGTTTACATTTCTTGTAATAGGAATAAAAGTGAGAAAAAAAAGTTGAGTGTAAAAAATAAAGTAAAATAAAGAATAAAAAAAATGTAAAGCACCCCTGTCCCTGCAAGTCGCACACACCCGTGTAGACAGCGTTCAACGCACACATGAGGTATTGCCGCTTGTCTAAACAGGTAACCTGGGCAGCAGGGGGAAACCTATTGTGCACAGGGAGAGTGATTGGTATGGCAAGGGGGCGATTACTGGAACCATTCTCCTTTTTTGGCTCTCAGCAGCAGAGCTGAAAGCTGGTGGGAGGGAGTGGAGGAGAAGCCAGGCTTTCAGTTGCTACAGAGAGCCATACAGGGGATCGGTTCCCGTATTGCACAACCCCGTACCCCCCCCTGGCCCACTGTGCCCATCACCCTCCCTTTGCATATCTGATTCATCCTGCTGTCTGGGCCCCATACAGGAGGAATGGCGATACCCTCTTATCCACGGCCCTGCCTCAACTGATGCCAGCTTCAGTCATAAGGTTCTTCAGGTGGCTCTGTAAACGGTTTAGCCTCCTCTGTTATCTTTTTGGTGGGCCTATTAGCCTTCATTTTGCAGCGTTGCCCACCCATCGGTTGGACTACTTTTTGGATGTTCCTACATACTTCTATTGATGTACCATTGAGAAAATATGATTTTAAAATGATCTGAAATGATTTTTCTGGAGTACATTACAGGACACAGGTCCCTCCCGTTTCTTATCTAATCCTACTATAGGTTTCTACAAAACTGAGGCACCCTGGGAGTACTGGGCTGTCTTTACAGCTCTTTGTCAGTGTTCAATCTACTAAAGGCAGCAGCATTTATTCTTTGTACCTGAATAATTCTCCTGTGTCCTTTAATGTACTTAAAGGTTATTGCAAGTCAAAAATCTGTTTTAATGAAGCAGATGAATAAGGCTTGAAAAAAAAAAAGTTGGTACGCTTTAAACTGCTGTAATCTGGCTCTTTCAACTCATTTTGTGTGCTGTATGTTTGTGTCTAGTTAGACATCCATGTTGTACAAAAATGCCACCTTTCAATTTAATGTGCAGAAAAGGCAGTTTGGCAAGCAGATCTGAAACCGATATAAGGATCAACACATCTCTTTATAGATGGGATTGAAGCACAATCTCCAGCTGCTGTGCTGAGCACTTCCTGCGCACTTACTGCTGACAAAGGAAGACATCCATACAAACAAATCCTGCTTCAACAGATGTTGCAGTTACAACATATGGTCTTAAAAACAGAATTTCATTGTTCCTGTGGATGCCTTTGTTTCCTGACAGTGTTCTGCCTAGTTCTCTTCTGCTGAACTAGAAAATTACGCAGCTTTGATATATTTAACATGGGGGGTGAACACCAAAGTGGAGGGTGTTCTGTAGTCCATCAGAAATATCTCAGAACTGAGAGGTAGAACTGATAACATGGGGAAACTGCATGTATTGCAGAGAATGCTGAGAAGGGCTTTTCCTATTCACTCAAACGCATTTTTAAAGGCAGTGCAAATGCATAAGCTAGAAAAAATAATGTACTTCAATCAGCCTAGTTTACACCATTGCAATGCTTTTATTAGTGTGGTACATGTTAAATCTTTTTGCATATGAACAAACTGTAAAAGCATCACAAACACACATGTGAAAACCGCACACTGGTGGGGATTGTGGTGTAAATGAGCACCTAAGCTAAATTCACGCATTCGTGCTTGCTGCAGTTCTCTGAATAGAAATGCATCAAAATGCATATCAATAAATAAAAATGCAAATTTTTGTGCATAAATTATTTATTTCAGGTTACTTATATAGCGCCGTCAATTTACGCAGCGCTTTACATATCTATTGTACATTCACATCAGTCCCTACCCTCAAGGAGCTTACAATCTAAAGTCCCTAACTCACATTCATACACACTAGGGACAATTTAGACAGGATCCAATTAACCTACCAGCATGTCTTTGGAGTGTGGGAAGAAACCGGAGTACCTGGAGGAAACCCACGCAGGCACAGGGAGAACATGCAAACTCCAGGCAGGTAGTGTCGTGGTTGGGATTCGAACCAGCAACCCTTCTTACTGCTAGGCAAGAGTGCTACCCACTACACCACTGTGCCGCCCCTTATACCAATTGACATTCAGTACAAACTGCAATGTGATGCGTGGTGTTCTGTAATTTGATATGTTTTTGTGGGTTTTAATAGAAAATGCATCAGGGACAAAGAAATAGTGAACAGACCCACGAATTAAAACAAATGTATTAGAAAAAAAAATCTGTAAGCTAGAAAAATATTCCATCACCGCACACCCTACAAGCCCGTCTGTTACACGAGCAAGAGCAGCCTCAGTCTGAGTCCATCTAAGCCATGCCCCCAACGTTTGGGTTACATGGCTTAGAACAGAGTCAGGCTAAGGCTGCTATTACTCATGTAACTGACAGACTTGTATGGTGTGCGGTGAGGGAACATTTTTCCAGCTTATGGGCTGCTTTCACACTGGGCCGCATTGGCGGAAAAGCGCCCCTCTTTTTAGTGGCGCTTTTTGGCCGGCGGCGGGGAGCTTTTAACCCCTGCTAGCGACCGCAGAAAGGGTTAAAAGCGCCTGTGTTGCGGCGCTTCCGAAGCGCTGCCCATTCATTCCAATGGGCAGGGGCAGTTTAGGAGCGCTATATACAGCATTCCTAAACCGCCCCGAAGATGCTGCTTGGAGGCCTTTTTTCCACGCACCGCCCCATTGTGATATCACTCGGGCTTTCACACTGGGGTGGCATGGGAGGCAGTTTTCAGGGGCTTTACATGCCTTATTTTTAGCGCTAAAATGCCTGCAAAACACATTGTGTGAAATGGGTCTTAAAGCGGAAGTAAACTCATCGATTTTACATTTTCAAAAAAGATACATTCCCGGCATGCTAGGAATGCTAACTGTAACATTTGCTTGTTCTCTCAACCAAACTGTCAAACCATCCAATGGCTGGTGTTATAACAGATCACGTGCAGCATCATGGCAAGTGAAGATTAAACAGAGGCCAAGATGGCAGCTTACTTGGCTTGAAAATGATAGGAGGGGTTAATTCTACTTTAAAGTCATGACGGACTTTCTAGCCAGCCTGCACCGTCGGCAGACTCCATCGGATGTGGTTATAGAGCCCTAAGTGAGACCTGCTTTATTGAGGTTCACAGAAAAAAATAGCAGTACCACATCTGAAAAAGTAATAGACTTAGACCTCATGCACACTGCTGCTGTTAATCTCACGTTTTTGTGAGTTTGGGCGTTTTGTTTAACAGCCCTTAACCACTTGCCGACCAGCTGCTGCAGATATACTGTGGCAGGGTGGCTCTATTGTGGGAATCACTGTGCCAGTATGGCGCTTCGTGTAATAGCTGTAGCAGGCGCGCATACACTGCCGGAGCAGATGGGCGTGGCCAGTGGCCGCGATGCACGCTGGCCACCCACGAGCGTTCCACAGAGAGCCAGAACAGGGATCTGCCAGTGTACACAAAGCAGATCCCCATTCTGACAAGGGATTAGAGAGAGATAGTCTGTTCCTAGTGATCAGGAACAGTGATTTCTCTGTAGTCAGTCCAACCCCCACAGTAAGGCTGCATTCACACCTGAGTGTTTCAAAGTAGTTTTTACCACGATTTTGTACAGGTCCAAAGATCACCAATGTGAAAAGCAGAAAAACATCTGTAATCTGCCCCAAAGAAGCTCATGTTCTTTTTCGAGCTGAAGGTGTTTTTCGGGCGTTTTGCTTCAGGTAACAAAATGCTCAGATGTGAACAGGTGCCATTGAAATTAATGGGATTTTGCTTTTTGGGGCTTTTTACGAGCTGAAAAGGTGTGAATGCAGCCTTAGGGCTTGTTCACACTTGACTAAATTTCTAATTCTTAACAAACGCTCCTATAGCGTTTGTATGATGTTTGTATGACATGCGTCAATGAGCTTTAGTGTGGGCATTAGACAGGCGTTTTACAAGCATTGAGGAGTTAAAAATGCTCCCCAAACACCCTATGGCAGTTTTGAAGTGTTTGACGAGTGTTAAAACTGCTCCACAAATGCCTATTCCATTACAGTAAATGAACAAATCTTAATGCCCCACAACTGCCTGCCAGAGCATTTGCGAGGCGTTACCATAGACTTGAATGGGAGACGTTGAAAGGCTTCAAACGCTTCTTGACTAGACATGAGGCTTCAATTTTGAAGCAACGCTAAGGCTTAGTGTGAACAGCACTGTGCTATCTAGTGCATCTTGTGCATAGACATTTGAGGGGCATTTTTAATGCCCCTCAAACGCCTGCTCTTATTGCCAGTGTGAACTCAGCTTTAGAAACCCCTCCCTAGGGAAAACTTAACTCCTTGATCGCCCCCTAGTGTTAACCCCTTCCCTGCCAGTGTCATTTATACAGTGATGAGTGGATATTTTTAGCTCTGATCACTGTAATAATGTAACTGGTCCCAAAAAAAGTGTCCGATCTGTCTGCCGCAGTGTCGCAGTCTTGCTAAAAATCAATGATCACCGCCATTACTAGTAAAAAAAATAATAATAAAAATGCCATAAATCTATCCCCTATTTTGTAGACGCTATAACTTTTGCGCAAACCAATCAATATAAGTTTATTGGGAATTTTTTTTATCAAAAATATGTAGCATAATACATATTGTCCTAAATTGATTAATACATTTGTTATAATTGTTGGTCTTTTTTTTGTTTATAGTGCAAAAAAATAAAAACTGCAGAGGTGATCAAAAACCACCAAAAGAAAGCTCTATTTGTGGGAAAAAACATCAATCTTATTTGGGTACAGCGTCGCACACCCACGCAATTGTCGGTTAAAATAACACCGTGCCGTATCTCAAAAAATAGCTTGTGATTAAGGGGGAACATTCTTCTGGGGCTGAAGTGGTTAAACTCCCCTCTGTGTCCATGCACACATGGAAGTTTTTCGCAGTTTATCAGCAGGGGAGTTTATGGGCTGTTGTCTGAACGCTCTAAAATCAGGCTCAAGAGCAGTAGTTCTGACCACAAAAAATGCTGAACTCAAACTCTGGGCACGTTTAACACTTCAGTGTTTGTCAATGGGTAAACTAAAATAAAATTCTGGCCAATTAAATAAACTCCCAAACTCTGATAAACGCATCTAGACTGTTTTGTAAAAAATGCAGCTTAGGTGAGTTTATAAGTTGATTTTTTTTTCCTGTCAAGATAAACAGCATTTACAAGAAACCAGTGTGCATGAAGCCTCAGGCCTCATTTACACTTGCAGTTGGGAGATAATAAAAACATAAGCAAACCGTTAGAGGAAGTAAACTTCCCTGGATTGTTTGTACCTATAGGTAAGCCTATAATGAGGTTTACCTATAGGTACTGTTAATATCTCCTAAACTTGCAGCGTTTAGGAGATATTTACTGTATACGCCACCGATGATGTAGTCGGTGCATGCACTCTGAAGGAACGGCCACCTGTGCCAGTTCTTCAAAGCCCTGTGGCGTGACCTATATGCGGGAGTGATTTCACGTGGCTCCGGCCAGTCACACAGCCGGAGTCCGCGGACCCAGAAGGAAGACGAATTAGGATGAATGAAGCCTCCAGCAGTGATAGCGAGGGCTTCGTTTGCAGGTACGTTTCACATAATGTGCTAGTATGTCATGCAAACTAGCACATTATGCCTTATATTTGCAGGTCAGCGAAAAAAAAGCCAACGTTTACTTCCTCTTTAACTCCACTGTTGCAGCACTGAATGGGGCTGTGCCTAACCACGTTTAATGTGCACAGTGTTGTGGGTTTTTTGCAGAATAAATCTGGGCCGTGAGACAAATGAGAAATATGGAGGACATTATCGCTGACCTCCTTCTGAAAATGCTAACTCTCTAGCTGCCTCTGAAGTCAACAGTTTCCTGTCAAAGACCTAAAACATGCGTGTATTCAGTGAAGTTAGGGAGGAGTCAGAACTTCTTTAGATCAGTAATTCAAAGAAAATTGAAGCCACTGAATCAGCATAACAGCCAGGGGACTAGGAGAGGACAGTGATGTCTACCTCCATTTTCATAGCATTCGTTGCTATAAAAAATAAAGCTAAACATACATACCTGTCCATGAATAAAAGCAACTGTTTGCTGCTCTGTGTGCTTTCTTTAGTTGTACTGGATAGGTTTATATCCTGGATCTCTTAGAACAGGAAACCTTTGAAACAAAGGATGATTGTCCTTGACAATCGTCTGTGGCTTACCCCTTGATTACTCTAGCAGTTATGCCCTTAGGCCTGATAAAATAAATGTGGGTAATGTTGAGTCACAATGACCACTCTGAAAGTCTCATACTTTTTAATGCAACTGCACAGGACTTAAATCACTTCATTTAAAATTGATTTTATGCATATATTTTTCAACCAGCCTGTTAAAGCACAATGAAAGATGTCACACGACACATGTATGGTCTCACATGGATGCATTTATCTGTTTGTGCCGATTATCTTCGTTAATATTTAGACAAGTTTTAGACTAAATTAGGACATGGGCAAAAATTAAGAGTGGGCCCTGTATGTAAACAATTTGGTCTTTGGCTGGAATGGCTCAACAGCGTAAATGTAGAATTTAAAAAGAGATCTAATTTGTGCATGGTCCTTTGCAGGAAGGCAAAATATAGGTGTATTTTATAGGGATTCAGCCCTTAGTGACCAGTATATACTGCTGGTTATAAAGGTAGTAGGCGTTAGCACCTCACCCTATGTATTGTTGCATAGAAAACCAAAACATTTTTCCAGTATACAATACTATTGGCCTTTGCAGATATTCGGATTCTTTTGACCAAATATAGGGAGGAAGGGGGTTTTTCAAGGGAAGTGGTGGCAGGGCAAGAACCAGAGAGCACCCCCCAATCCTCAAACTTAGCAGACCACAGCATACCTCCCAAATTTGCTCACCATACTATGTTTATCGTAGTACATACATCTCTATTAACTACACTCACCAGCCACTTTATTAGGTACACCTTGCTAGTATCATGTTGGACCCCTTTTGCCTTCAGAACTGCCTTAATTCTTCATGGCATAGATTCATTAAGGTTTTACAAACATTCCTCTGAGGTTTCGGTCCATATTGACATGATCGCATCACACAGTTGCTGCAGATTTGTCGGCTGCACATCCATGATGCAAATCTCCCGTTCCACCACATCCCAAAGGTGCTCTGGATTGAGATCTGGTGACTGTAGAGGTCATTGGAGTACTGTACAGTGAACTCATCGTCATGTTCAAGAAACCAGTTTGAGATGTTTTGAGCTTTGTGACATTGTGCATTGTCCTGCTGGAAGTGGCCATCAGAAGATGGGTACAATGTAGTCGAAAAGGGATGGGCATGGTCAGCGACAACAACTAGGTAGGATGTGGCGTTTAAACAATGCTCAATTGGTACTAAGAGGTCCAAAGCGTACCAAGAATATATCCTCCACACTTTTACACCGCCACCACCAGCCTGAACCGTTGCTACAAGGTGGGATGGATCCAGGGCTGGTGCAAGGATTTTTGACACCCTAGGCAAAACCTAATTTTGCTGCTCCACCCCTGACTCCACCCAATTTCCCCTGCCCATGTAAACCCCACCTTTTTAATAAAGCAACCATCAAATGCAGCCTCACCAGCGGCCATCAATGAATGTTTGCTTGCTTCCATTCATTCATGGGGTGGGACACAGATACAGCCGTCCACCGCTGCTGCGCCTCTGACAAGATGTGCAGGCGGAGTGGCGGTAGCATACTGATGCTGAGAATTAGTTGCTTGCTGCAGAGAGAAGAGAGTATTGAACACCAGTGGCCGGGCCTCCTAGGTGGCTCCCTAGTTTGCCTAGTGGTAGCACCGGCCCTGGATGGATCCATTCTTCCATGTTATTCACGCCAAATTCTGACCCTACCATCTGAATGTCGCAGCTGAAATCGAGACTCAGACCAGGCAATGTTTTTTTCCTATCTTCATTTGTCCAATTTTGGTGAGCCTGTGCAAATTGTAGCCACAGCTTCCTGTTCTTAGTTGACAGGAGTGGCACCCGGTGTGGTCTTCTGCTTCTGTAGCCCATCTGCTTCAGAGTTTGATGTGTTGTGCGTTCAGAGAGTGTATTCTGCATACCTTGGTTGTTACGAGTGGTTATTTCCGGTACTGTTGCCTTTCTAGCATCTTAAACCAGTCTGCCCATTCTCCTCTGACATTAACAAGGCATTTTTGTCCACACAACTGTCGCTCACTGGATATTTTCTCTTTTTCGGACCATTCTGTGTAAAGTTTAGAGATGGTTGTGTTTGAAAATCCAAGTAGATCAACAGTTTTTGAAATACTCAGATCAGCCCACCTGGCACCAACAACCATGCCATGTTCAAAGTCTCCTAAATCACCTTTCTTCCCCATTCAGATGCTTGGTTTAAACTTCAGCAAGTCGTCTTCACCAGGTCTAGATTCTTAAATACATTGAGTTGCTGCCATGTGATTGGCTGACTAGCAATTTGTGTTACCGAGCAATTGAAAAGGTGTACCTAATAAAGTGGCCGGTGAGTGTGTATGTATATGTATGTATATGTGTGTGTGTATATATAATATATATATATATATAGCCGGTAAAATAAGTATTGTACATGTCACCATTTTTCTAGGTAAATAAACATATGTATTTCTAAAGGTGCTATTGACATGACATTTTCACCACATGTCAGTAACAACCTATGAAATCCACACATACAAAGGAATTAAATTAAAAAATTAAGTTGTGTGTAATTAAACGGAATGACACAAGCAAAAAGTATTGAGCACATGAAGAAAAGGAGGTGCAAAAAGGCACAGAAAGCCAAGACACCAGCTGAAATATATCAGTAATTAGAAAGCAATCCTGCCCCTTGTCAGTGCAAATTAATATCAGCTGGTTCAATCTCAACTGATGGCGAAATAAAAAAGTGTCTCATTACCAAAGTGTCACACAAGAAGCATCTCATGATTGGTAAAAGCAAAGACCTTTGCAACCTTTTTGTTGCAAAATATACTGATAGCATTGGTTACAGAAGGATTTCTAAAGTTCTAAAATGTTCCAGTGAGCACGGTTGGGGCCATAATCCAGGAGTGGAAAGAACATAATTTCACCATAAACCGGCCACGACCAGGTGCGCTTCCATTTCTGACAGAAGTGAAAAGAATTTTAAGAAGAGTTGTCCAAGAGCTAAAGACCACTTGTGGAGAGCTTCAGAAAGACCTGGAATTATCAGGTACAATTGTTTCAAAGAGAACAATAAGTAATGCACTCAACTGCCATGGCCTGTATGCACGCTAACCACGCAAGACTCCATTACTGAAGAAAAAGCATGTTGAAGTTTATTTAAAGTTTGCTACACAACATTTAGACAAGCCTGTGAAATACTGGGAGAATATAGTCTGGTTAGATGAGACCAACATTTAACTCTTTGGATGCCATAATACATATGTTATGTATGTTTGGAGGTCAAATGGCACTGCACATCACCCTACAACAGAAAAGTTTGGAGGTGGGAACATCAGTGTGGGTCTGTTTTTCAGCATATGGTACTAGCAAACGTCATGTCATTGAAGGAAGGATGAATGGAAAAATGTACCAAGACATTCTTGACAAGGACCAGATCATCTACCGGGATGATGAAGATGAAACAAGGATGGACATTTCAGCAAGACAATGATCCCAAACACAAAGCCAAGGAAACTCTCAATTGGCTTCAAAAAAGAAAATAAAGCTGCTAGAATAGCCCAGCCAATCACCTGACTTGAATCAAATAGAAAATCTATAGAAAAAAATTAAAGATCAAGGTTCATAGAAGAGGTCCACGGAACCTTCAAGTTTTGAACACTGTGTGGAAGAATGGGCCAAAATCACATGTGAGCAATGCATACGACTAGTTTCTCCATACAGGAGGCATCTTGAAGCTGTCATTACCAACAAAGAATTTTGTACAAAGTGTTAAAATTCAGTTAGCATGTTCAATACTTTTTCCCTCTGTCATAACATTTTAGTATACATAACTTCATTTCTGAACTTATTTGTTTTGGTTTCTTTGTATGTATTAATTGCATGGGTTGTTACCAACATGTGGTGAAAATTTCTTGTCAATAACACCTTTAGAAATATATTCACCTAGAAAAATGGTGATGTGTTCAATACTTTTACTGTGTGTGTGTGTGTGTGTGTGTGTGTGTATATATATATATATATATATATATATATATATATATATATATATATATATATATATATATATATATATATATATATAATGTGTGTATATATATATATAATGTGTGTATATTATACATATTTATACACACAGTATCTCACAAAAGTGAGTACACCCCTCACATTTTTATAAATATTTTAGCTATATGAATTGTGTATAACAATAATATCTTTTTATGTGACAACACTGAAGAAATTACACTTTGCTACAATGTAAAGTAGTGAGTGTACAGCTTGCATAACATTGTAAATTTGCTGTCCCCTCAAAATAACGCAAAACAGCCATTACTGTCTAAACCGCTGGCAACAAAAGTGAGTACACCCCTAATGAAAATGTCCAAATTGGGCCCAATTAGCCATTTTCCCTCCCCGGTTTCATGTGACTCGTTAGTTTTACAAGGTCTCAGGTGTGAATGGGGAGCAGGTGTGTTAAATTTGGTATTATCGCTCTCAATCTCTCTGAACTCACTGAGGATCTGAAAAAAAGAATTGTTGCTCTACATAAAGATGGCCTAGGCTATAAGAAGATTGCCACGACTCTGAAACTGAGCTGCAGCATAGTGGCCAAGGCCATACAGCGGTTTAACAGGACAGGTTCGACTCAGAACAGGCCTCGCCATGGTTGACCAAAGAGGTTGAGTGCACGTTCTCAGCATCATATCCAGAGGTTGTCTTTGGGAAATAGACATATGTGTGCTGCCAGCATTGCTGCAGAGGTTGAAGGGGTGGGGGCCAGCCTGTCAGTGCTCAGACCATACGCTGCACACTGCATCAAATTGGTCTGCATGGCTGTTGTCCCACAAGGAAGCCTCTTCTAAAGATGATCCACAAGAAAGACCGCAAACAGTTTGCTGAAGACAAGCAGACTAAGGACATGGATTACTGGAATCATGTCCTGTGGTATGATGAGACCAAGATAAACTTATTTGGTTCAGATGGTGTCAAGCGTGTGTGGCAGCAACCAGCTGAGGAGTACAAAGACAAGTGTGTCTTGCCTACAGTCAAGCATGGTGGGGGGAGTGTCATGGTCTGGGGCTGCATGAGTGCTGCCGGCACTGGGGAGCTACAGTTCACTGAGGGAACCATGAATGCCAACATGTACTGTGACATACTGAAGCAGAGCATGATCCCCCTCCCTTCACAGACTGGGCGAGCAGGGCAGTATTTCAACATAACGACCCCAAGCACACCTTCAAGACGACTGCTGCCTTGCTCAAGAAGCTGAGGGTAAAGGTGATGGACTGGCCAAGCATGTCTCCAGACCTAAACCCTATTGAGCATCTGTGGGGTATCCTCAAATGGAAAGTAGAGGAGCGCACAATCTCCACCAGCTCCATGATGTCGTCATGGAGGAGTGGAAGAGGACTCCAGTGGCAACCTGTGAAGCTCTGGTGAACTCCATGCCCAAGAGGGTTAAGGCAGTGCTGGAAAATAATGGTGGACACACAAAATATTGACACTTTGGGCCCAATTTGGACATTTTTACTTAGTGGTATACTCACTTTTGTTGCCAGTGGTTTAGACATTGGCTGTGTGTTTGAGTTATTTTGACGGGACAGCAAATTTACACTATTATACAAGCTGTTCACTACTTTACATTGTAGCAAAGTGTCATTTTCTTCAAAAACACATAAAACAAATGCTATAAATTGAGTTGCAGTTCAGTGAGTAAAATAAGTATTTGATCCCCAAGCAAAACATGACTTAGTACTTAGTGGAGAAACCCTTGTTGGCAAGCACAGAGGTGAAACGTTTCTTGTAATTGGTTACCAAGTTTGCACACAACTCAGGATGTGGTCTGGAGACTGGCTATGCCACTCCATGACCTTAATGTGCTTTTTCTTGAGCCACTCCTTTGTTGCCTTGTTGGTATGTTTTGGGTCATTGTCATGCTGGAAGACCTATCCATGACCCATCTCCAGTGTTCTGGCTGAGGGAAGAGGGTTCTCATCCAAGATTTTACAATGCATGGCCCAGTCCATTGGCCCCTCAATGCGACAAAGTGAGCCTGAACATTTAGCAGAGAAACAGCCCCAAAGTTTAATGTGTCCACCTCTGTTCTTGACTGTAGGGATGGTGTTCCTAGGGTTATAGTCGGTATTTTTATTCCTCCAAACATGGTGAGTTGAATTAATGCCAAATAGTTCAATTTTGGTCTCATCTGACCACAGCACTTTCACACAATCTTTTTCTGAATCATTTAGATGTTCATTGGCACGCTTCAGATGGGCCTGTACAGGTGCCTTCTTGAAGAGGGGGACCTTGCGGGCGCTGCAGGATTTTAAATCCATGGCAGCGTTTTGTTACCAATGGTTTGTTTGGTGACTGTGGTCCCAACTGCCTTGAGACCATTCACAAGCTCCTCTTGTGTAGTTCTGGGCTGATCCTTCACTTTTCTCATGATCATCCTTACCCCATGAGGCGAAATCTTGCATGGAGCTCCTTATTTTGTATTTCTTCCATTTCTGAATAATCGCTCCAACAGTTGAATCCTTCTCACCAAGCTTCTTGCTGATGGTCTTGTAGCCCATTCTAACCTTGTGCAGGTCTACAATCTTGTCCCTAATGTCCTTTGACAGCTCTTTGGTCTTGCCCATAATGGTGAGGTTTGAATGGAAGAACAATATTCTGTGGACAAGGTGTCCTCTATACACTTAACGAGTTGTCATTAGGAGCACCTTCTCAAATACTTATTTTACTCACTGAACTGCAATTCAAATTATAATATTTGTTTTATGTGTTTTTTCTGGATTTTTGGTTGATATTCTGTCTCGATCATTTAAAATACTCCTTTCATAGAAATGATAGATCCTTCATTTCTTTGTAAGTGGGAAAACTTACAAAAGCTGCAGGGGATCAAATAATTATTTTCCCCAGTACCTATGTCATCCTGTATCATTGACACTGCCCCTCTATTTTACCCTGGGCCACTGACACTGCATCCCCCACTACAGTTCAGCTTTAATATCTTCTGATAATAGCAGTATTTCTCCTGTGCCCAGGCATTTCTGCTCCTATAGCCTCAAAGCCTGAAATCTGCAGTGTTAGTTTTTGAGGCATTAGCAGTGTTAATTTTCACATCAAATTTTGATTTAGTTTTTGACTAAAATGCCATTTTAGTTTAAGTCGTATTTTAGTAGACTAAAATCTCCAGTACATTTTAGTCTACTAAATTCTAAGGGGTTTAGTTACATTTTAATGCACTATTTATTTCTTTAGAACTGCCAAAGATTATATACTTCTGGAGTAAAAATCTAATAACATGTTTATTATTTATGGTATTAAGGTTTGAACATGCACTATAGACACGGTGATATAAATTCAATTTAGTTTTAGTCATAGTCCTTTGACTAAAATGCCATTTTAGTTTTAGTCGTATTTTAGTCATCTGAATTGTTGACTAAAATAGTATTAATTTAATAGAGGAAAATATTTTAGTTGACTAAATTAACACTGGGCATTAGTGCTTTTGACTACCAGACTCACAAAATTCAAGAGAATTAGTGAGGTCACTTGCTGGAAAGGAAGGCGGTGTACCTATGGACCTGCAATACAAGGATAATACAGTGTCTTCTATACAGTTGTGCTCATAAGTTTACATACCCTGGCAGCATTTATGATTTCTTGGCCATTTTTCAGCGAATATGAATGATAACACAACTTTTCTTTCACTCATGGTTAGTGTTTGGCTGAAGCCATTTATTATCAATCAACTGTGTTTACTCTTTTTAAATCATAATCACAACAGAAACTACCCAAATGACCCTGATCAAAAGTTTACATACCCCAGTTCTTAATACCGTGTATTGCCCCCTTTAATATCAATGACAGCTTGAAGTCTTTTGTAATATTTTGGATGATGCTCTTTATCTTATGATAAAGCTGCCCATTCCTCTTGGCAAAAAGCCTCCAGTTCCTGTAAATTCTTGGGCTGTCTTGCATGAACTGCACATTTGAGATCTCCCCAGAGTGGCTCAATGATATTAAGGTCAGGAGACTGAGATGGCCACTCCAGAACCTTCACTTTATTCTGCTGTAACCAATGACAGGTCGACTTGGCCTTGTGTTTTGGATCATTGTCCTGTTGGAATGTCCAGGTATGTCCCATGGGCAGCTTTCTGGCTGATGAATGCAAATGTTCCTCCAGTATTTCTTGATAACATACTGCATTCATCTTGCCAACAACTTTGACCAAATTTCCTGTACCTTTGTAGCTCACACATCCCCAAAACATCAGCGAACCACCTCCGTACCTTTCATCATAGGCCTTGTTGACTCATCTCCAAACGTAGCGTTTGTGGTTGTGGCCAAAATGCAAAATTTTGGTCTTATCACTCCAAATGACTTTGTGCCAGAAGGTTTGAGGCTTGTCTCTGTGCTGTTTGGCGTATTGTAAACAGGATACTTTGTGGCATTTGCAAAGCAATGGCTTTCTTCTGGCGACTCGACCATGCAGCCCATCTTTCTTCATGTGCTTTCTTATTGTGCATCTTGAAACAGCCACATCACATGTTTTGAGAGAGAGTCCTGTATTTCATCTGAAGTTATTTGTGGGTTTTTCTTTGCATCCCGAACAATTTTCCTGGCAGTTGTGGCTGAAATTTTAGTTGGTCTACCTACCGTGGTTTGGTTTCAACAGAACCACTCATTTTCCACTTCTTGATTAGATTTTGAACACTGCTGATTGGCATTCTCAATTTCTTGGATATCTTTTTATATCCCTTTCCTGTTTTATACAGTTCGACTACCTTTTCCCGCAGATCCTTTGACAACTCTTTTGCTTTCCCCATGACTCAGAATCCAGAAACATCGGTGCAGCACTGGATGAAAGATGCAAGGGTCTGTCAGGAGTCCAGAAACACACTGACCTTTTATACACACACACACACGAATTACAAGCAAACAGAGGTGACAACACAGGTGAGGATGATTACCTTTAACAGCAATTCACGCCCCTTTGTGTCAACTTGTGTGCATCTTAGCAGGCCAAAATCACCAGGATATGTAAACTTTTGATCAGGATAAAAAAGGGGAAAAAAATTGGGAAGGGGGAAATTGGGACTTTATATGATACACAACACTTGGGTGGAATGAATCAACCAATTAGGTAATTAGAATATTTATTGTTAACCATAATTGGGCATGGTGCACAGGTAACATTAATAGTAAACCAATATGTACAGCACAGAATTATGAAGAACATGGTTAGTAGATCATATAGCAATACAAGTAACATGATAGACATTGTTGCACACATTAGTTAATGAACCAGCAACATACCCAATATATGAAAAAACATGGTAAAAGATATAAAATTACATTAGAAGTTATAAGATTGATTCAGACAATTAAACCCATAGTATACACATGATTGCTGTGGCATAGCATCAAATATACATGCTCGACGTGTTTCGTGGGTTGTTTCCACTCATCGGGAGCAGCTGAGGTATCTATAATGAATTAAAAATCATTCATCAATGGTAATTGATAAAAGGATAGGAAGAGAGGGAACACAAAAACTATGGTCCTAGCACTCTTACCTATGGATAACTTGTAAAGAATATGGATGGTATTGATAATAATGATGTGCCGGAGGTACTAGGAGGCAGAAAACAACCCTCCCGGGAGCTGAGGTGATGGCTATGCAGGCGACAATAGGGCCAAGAGGATAGGAATAAGAGAACATCACCTGAGATGGATCGCCCTTCAACAAATGTGTAGTGGTAGGTATGAGCCCAGGGGGGCTTCTGTAGCAATAAATAAATGAGAAGTATTAGCATCAAAGAAACAAATCAGTAGATTTAAAGATCAGATGTGAAGGGAAAGTGCAAGGTAGTAAGAAGTAGAATAACCCATAAGAGGCACCTGGAATAAATGAAAAAGGAAATAGGAATTGCACCTTCAATCTTCACTACCTTCCTATTTCCTTTTTCATTTATTCCGGTGCCTCTTATGGGTTATTCTACTTCTTACTACCTTGCACTTTCCCTTCACATCTGTGAATGGTAAATGGTTTGTCTCAACACTCTTAACGGCTACATTTGCAAGAGAGCTTGTTCTGCTGAAAAACAGATTTACTGGCAGGATCACCAGATGAAAATAAAGGAAAGAAAAACTAAAAAAGGGAAACAAATTCAGCCATCACATCAAAGAACTGGTACACTGCAATATAATAAATGTTTAAGGGTCTAAAGCTGACATTTCGGTATGTGTCCTTTCACTGCTCTTACCATAAATAACCCTCTACGCAGTTTTCGGTTAAATCGCTTCTCTACTAATTTTATGTCTGCAAGTCTTTTTAAATGCCCTTTCGTGGAAAAGTTTTATCCCTATTGTGGGGTTACCAGTACGGTATTTGTACGTTTAAATCATATCCCCTCTCAAGCGTCTTCTCCAGAGAGAATAAGTTCAGTGCTTGTAATCTTTCCCCATAACTAAGATCCTCCAGTCCCTTTATTAGCTTTGTTGCCCTTCTCTGTACTTTCTCCATTTCCAGCACATCCTTCCTGAGGACTGGTGCCCAGAACTGGACAGCATACTCCAGGTGCAGCCGGACCAGAGTCTTGTAGAGTGGGAGACTGGGAGAATTCTTGTAGAGTGGGAGAATTATCGTTTTATCTCTGGAGTTAATTCCCTTTTTAATGCATGCCAATATTCTATTGGCTTTGCTTGCAGCAGCTTGGCTTTGCATGCCGTTGCTGAGCCTGTCACTCCTAGGTCCTTTTCCATCCTAGATTCCCCCAGATGTTCTCCTAGTGAGTAGATTGCATTTATGTTTTTGCCACCTAAATGACTATTGAAGGGCCTCCTTAATTCCCTGCCAGGCTCTCAATTTGCTATTTGCAATTTGCTACAGCAGGGGAAAAAATTCCTTCCTGATCCCAGAGAGTCAATCGGATTTTCCCTGGATCAATTTTACCTGTAAATGTTAGTATCCAGTTATATTATGTACATTTTGGAAAGAATCCAGGCCTTTCTTAAAGCAATCAACTGAGCTGGCCACATTTTCACAGCTCTTACTGTGAAGAAACCTTTCCGTATTTGGAGATGAAATCTCTTTTCCCCTACACGTAAAGAGTGCCCCCTTGTCCTCAATACATGGTGATCATATCCCCCTTAATCTCCTCTTCTCAAGAGTGAATAAATTCAGTTCCTCTAATCTTTCCTCATAGCTTAGTTCCTCTATGCCCCTTATCAATTTGGTTGCACTTTCTCCAGTTCCCCGATATCCTTTTTGAGAACTGGTGCCCAAAACTGAACTGCATATTCCAGATGAGGTCTTACTAATGATTTAACAAGTTGTGGATTTAGATATACTTTAAAGTAACACGCAGTGATATCCTTATTCCCAAAAAATATTCCATAAACGTCCAATATATAAAGCAGAACCACAGTTCAGCTTTCACAAACTATGAGCAGGCAGGTTGTTTAATGCAGAGGACACACCTACCTGCATGCTTGCAGCATTCTCTGGCATGTAAATTGAGCTGCGCATACGCAGCTCATCTTACATTGCTGGCACTTCCCCTGTGTGCCAAGATGATGGAATCCTGTGCAGGAGTGACGTAATCCGGCGCTGACCAATGAAGACGGCTGAAGACCGGCACCCAGAAGAAGCCGCTGGTGAGGGATGGAGACCGCTGAAGAAAAGGTATGTTTAGCTCCACTTTAATGTTCCTGCAATCTATTTCTAATTAGATTGTTTCTTACTGTTTTTTTCTGATTCTTTGTAATGTCTTCTGTGAGCTCCCACACTTTTCCCCCTCACTTCCATATGGTTGGAACAAGCAGTGCAAGTTAGTTGCGGTCATATGCACTGCCCTGTGCAAACTACATGTCCTATAGTCCCTAGTCCATTTCTAGAGTGAGCAACAGGGTGGCTAGGTTCCTGCATACAGTGTACCCATGGTAAAAGAATGTAGCCACCCTCCCACAGGGTTTAAAATCACAGCAGCAAAAAAAAAAAAAAAAAAAAACACCTGACCACTGGGCACTTAAACCCCCTTCCTAACCAGACCAAGTTTCAGGTTTCGGTGCTCTCACATTTTGAATGACAATTAGTCAGTCATGCAACACTGTACCTATATGAATTTTTTGTCCTTTTTTTCACACAAATAGAGCTTTCTTTTGGTGGTATATAGTCACCTCTGGGTTTTTTATTTTTTGCGCTATAAAAGCAAAAAAGACTGAATAATTCTGTAAAAAATGCATTTTTCTTAGTTTCCGTTATAAAATTTTGCTAATTAGTAATTTTTCTTCATAAATTTTGGCCAAAATGTATACTGCTACATATCTTTGGTAAAAATAACCCAAATCAGTGTATATTATTTGGTCTTTGTGAAAGTTAGGGCCCTTTCACATGGACGTGTCCGTGTACGGGCTCCGTTTTACTCAGCGGGGGATCGCTCCGTCGATCCCCGATGAGCAGGCAGATGACAGGTCTGTCTCTGCACACTGTGCAGGGACCGACCTGTCAGAGCGCCGCTCTCCTCTATGGGGGATCAGATGAAGATGGACCGTAGAGTCCGTTCTCATCTGATCCGCAGATGGATGGAAAAGTAGGGGTTTCAGTCATCAGAAACAGAGCATAGCGGAGACTGTTGTCAGCTGATGTTCATCCGCTGACATCCGCTATTCCATAGGGATACATGTATGTCCGTTTTTCATCCGGAAACGGGTGGATGAAAAACGGACATATGGTCCGCCCGTGTGAAAGGGGCCTTATAGAGTCCACAAGCTATCGTTCCAATCTCTGAAAATTTATTACACCTGATGTACTGACGGCCTAGCTCATTTCTTGAGACCCTAACAAGCCAGGAAAATACAAATACCCCCCAAATGACCCCTTTTTGGAAAGTAGACATTCCAAGGTATTTAGTAAGGGGCATGGTGAGTTTTTTGAAGTTGAAATTTTTTCCCACAATTCTTTTCAAAATCAAGATTTTTTTTTCACAAAATTGTTATTAGCAGTTTATATCTCACACACGGCATATGCATAGCACAAATTACACCCCAAAACATATTCTACTACTCCTCCAGAGTATGGCGATACCACATGTGTGAGACTTTTACACAGTCTGGCCACATAAAGAGGCCCAACATGCAGGGAGCATCGTCAGGCGTTCTTTAAGCATAAATTATACATATCATTTCTTGACTACCTCTTACACTTTTGAAGACCCTGGAGCACCAGGACAATGGAAACGCCCCAAAAATGACCCCATTTTAGAAAGAAAACACCCCAAAGTATAATCTGAGGCATAGTGAGTCTTTTGAACATGTCTTTTTTTTCTACAAGTTTCTGGAAAATGTGTAAAGAAAATGAAAACACATTTTTTTTTTACACAAAGTTGTCCATTTATACAATATTTCTAACACATAGCATGTACACATACCAAAATTACACCCCAAAATAGATTCTCCTACTCCTCCCGAGTACGGCGATGCCACATGTGTGAGAATTTTACACAGCCTGGCCACATAGAGAGGCCCAACATGCAGGAAGCATCATCAGGTGTTCTAGGGGCATAAATGTCAAATCTAATTTGACTACCTATTACACTTTTGTGAGGCACTCTAGTGGCATGGATGAGAACTGATGTTGCATGTGTGAGTATGAATGGGGATGGATGAGCCGTGGATGGGGATAGCTGAGTATGGATGGTTTGACTGAGCATGAATGAGTATGGATGGGATGGCTGGGTATTGCTGAGTATGGATGGGGGTGGATGGGATGGCTGAGCATGGATGGATAGATGAGTATTGCTGAGTATGGATGGATGAATGGATGAGTATTGCTGAGGATGGATGGATGAGTATGGATGGATGGCGGCTGAGCATGGATGAGTATTGCTGAGTATGGATGGATGGATGGCTGAGCATGGATGAGTATAGATGGCTGGCTGTGGATGGATGGGTGGCTGGCTGAGTATGGATGAATGGCTCAGGATGGATGGCTCAGTATGGATGGATGGCTGGCTGAATGGCTGCAATGAGCACAAATCAACGCTCTGGGCCATACACATCCAGCCCACAGCGCTGCAGCAGCATCTGATATCTCCCCTCTCTGTTGCGATCTGCTCACGTGGTAAACGGCCGCGTCATTTACCGTGATCCGTTATACGGTCACGGATGTTCCCGGGTGCGTGCCCCAGGGAGCACGATTCTGGGAGGACGTCAATGTACGCCCTCCCAGAGTTATCGAGCCACGCTGTAGCCGTCATTCGGCTATAGCGCAGTCGTTAAGTAGTTAAAGTGGTTGTAAAGCTTAGTGGTTTCTTTTTTACTAAAAATAACAAACATGTTATAGTTACCTGCTCTGTGTAATAGTTTTGTGTCCCCAATTCTCTTCTTTAAGGGTCCCCTGCTGGTGCTCCAGGCTCCTCCTCTTTATCGGGTGCCTCCACGGAAAGCCGCTTTCCCTGGGGACACCCGTGTGGGCTCGTTTTCGAGTCCTGCTGCTGCATCCATTGACACAGACAGCGGGACTGGGCCTTGGCTCCTGTGTCACTGGATTTAATTGACAGCAGCAGGAGCCAATCACTGTCAATCTGTCCAATGAGGAGAGAGACAGCAGCTGGAGCCACTGTGCTCGTGCACATCGCTGGACCAGATTGGGCTCAGGTAAGGAAAAGGGGGGGGGGGGGGTTGGGGAACTGCAGAACAGAAGGTTTTTTACCTTAGTCCTATTTAGTTAAAATAGAAATGAAAGGCAAAACATTTTTGCGTCGATGTAAAAATACATTATAAATAACTTTTGCCCCCTTTTTTTTAATAAGTGATAATATTCCCTATGTTCTCAGCCGCATAAGAGCTGGGGGAAGGAGCAACAGCAGCGATCTTCCCAGTGAAAGGCTGTGCGGGGGTGGGGGGGGTGTCAGGACAAGTCTGATCATTGGAGGAGAGCACACTGACCATGGTGTGTAATCCTGCTTAGTGTGATCAGTTTTTAATAGTAAAGCAGAGGGACTGGCAGGAATACCAGGGATTTAATACATACCTCCCAACATTTTAAGATGGGAATGAGGGACACCTACTGGCAAATGTATGTAGGCATAGGACACGCCCCCTTAAAGGTGAAGTAACCAAAAAAAAGTTAATTAAATCCACACAGGCTATTTTTTTTTTACCACTACTATTCCTTAATATTGGCTTTTAAAATTTACAAATGCAGCAATTTAGAATTTGGATAAAAGTTTTAGCACTGGGAAACACTTTTTTTTTTTTAAGATAAAAAGTACATTTTATATGCAACTATATAGATCAGACCAAAATGAGGGACAAATGAGGAGGAAAGAGGGACAGAGGGACATTGCTCCAAATCAGGGACAGTCCCTCGAAATCATGGACAGTTGGGAGCTATGTTTAATGCATAAAATGCCTTTAAGACTTTAGAACCATTTTAAGAATACATACTTCAATATAATGTTGTTTTTTTTTTTAAAACCAGAGTTGAGTCACTTTAAGACGTGTAAGCATCAAACAGTAATGTGAGGAATGGCAGAGTAATATGTGTATCTTAATAAAGTTTAATATGTAGACTGTAGGAGGAGAATATCCCTTCTAACGCCCCCAGCATGTTCTCTCGACAGTCTGCAGTCATGTGACTAAAGACGTACAGACAACGTGTAGCTAGCAACCTGGAAGCTGAGAGAACCAGAACGAGGCTTGGAATATGGAAGCTGCCAGTGAAATCGAGGCTTGAATTGTGAAGGCTGCCAGTGAGATCGAGGCTTGGAACTCAAGAGCAGGAAGGGTTGTTCAGAGAGGTATGGAAGACATAGCTAAAAGATTTACACTTCGGTGGAGGGGGAGGGAAATACTGAGACGGTATTGTCACATTGCTGTAAAAAGAGGAGAGGGAATAGAAGTATAACACAGAGCACCCACATATAAAGAGAGACCAGTGAATCTGAACAGGTAATAGAAGACATCCAGGTCATTCAGGAACTACAGACTACCATAAAATAAATGACTGATAAAGAATCATAAGTAACAATTGTAAAGTGTATTTAAAACCAAAACGTTAGAACGTATGCTTAAGGTCGCCACCTCATCCCTTTAAACCTGAACACATATGAATTTCACAGGTTCTGAGGCTAATTTAATGCAGATCAGGTACCAAGTGAACCTGTGTAATTCATATGTGGTGGCAACTCTATGTATGCTCTATAATGGCGGCAGCGTCATCACCCCACCTCTCCACCCGGTTAAAATCACAAGACGCTTTGCATTCATTCAGGGGATGCAAAGGATTCTCTGATTGGTGCCTGTGCCGGGTAGCTGACCTCCTGCGGGCAGAATGCAGCAGGACAACTACTCAGCAAGTGGAGATCACTAGAGTAGTGGTGACTTTTTACAGTGATTTCCTACTTCCAGGGGCATCGGCCAGGTATGGTATATACTGGGATTGATAAACCGTAAATACTTGCCATCTCATCCCTTTAAACCCAAACACATATGAATTACACAGGTTCTGAGGCTAATTTAATGCAGGTAAGGCACTAAGTGAATTAAATTACCCCCTAATCATCCACAGAACCTGTAATTAATGTTTTCGGGTTTAAAGGGATGAGGTGGCAACCCTAGTATATACATTGGTCCAAGCTGGATCAATGTAACTATGTAAAAAGTTACAGTGGGAGGAATAGTGCCCCATCATTGGTATCAGTGGGAGGAATAGTGCCCCGTCATTGGTGTCGGTGGGGTGAATAGTGCCCCATGGTTGGTGTCGGTGGGGTGAGTAGTGCCCCATCGTCGGTGGGGGGGAATAGTGCCCCATGGTTGGTGTTGGTGGGGTGAATAGTGCCCCATGGTTGGTGTCGATGGGGTGAATTGTGCCCCATGGTTGGTGTCGGTGGGGTGAATTGTGCCCCATGGTTGGTGTCGGTGGGGTGAATAGTGCCCCATGGTTGGTGTCGGTGGGGTGAATAGTGCCCCATGGTTGGTGTCGGTGGGGTGAATAGTGCCCCATGGTTGGTGTCGGTGGGGTGAATAGTGCCCCATGGTTGGTGTCGGTGGGGTGAATTGTGCCCCATGGTTGGTGTCGGTGGGGTGAATTGTGCCCCATGGTTGGTGTCGGTGGGGTGAATAGTGCCCCATGGTTGGTGTCGGTGGGGTGAATAGTGCCCCATGGTTGGTGTCGGTGGGGTGAATAGTGCCCCATGGTTGGTGTCGGTGGGGTGAATAGTGCCCCACGGTTGGTGTCGGTGGGGTGAATAGTGCCCCATGGTTGGTGTCAGTGGGGTGAATAGTGCCCCATCGTCGGTGGAGGGAATAGTGCCTCATTGTTCGGGTCAGTGGCAGGAACTAACCACACTGCTGCTTACAGTAGGGGGAATGCTGCCCTAAGGGCCGGATATTGACAAGCAAAGGGCCGCAGTTTGTAAACCACTGTCCTAGATAGTTAAGTCTGGCTTGTTTTCCTTCACTGTAAAAGTAACTTGTGTTTGTTTGTTTTTTTAGAAAATACTTTGCAAAATGTTTGCCTATTGAAGGTTGAAGAAGACGCCAGTAAGCCTCCAGTTTAGCTATCATCAAACCCATTCCACTTTTCTTATTCTTCGAGATCTGATGTGGTGACAGTCTCTGTTGGAAACATGCAAACATTTCCTATTTTCCAGCTACGGAATGTAGCACGGACAGTTTCTACCAATTTTCATAGAAATTCTGCGCTGCTTCAAACATCCATACACAAGCACAGAAATTATTACTTTACAACAAGAAAGATGGACTCCAGGCCTAGTAACAGAAGGAACTTGTGTATCGCAGCGCTGACCCAGCACGAAACACAGACTCTAGCAAAAAAAGAAGAGCGACTGCTAAATAGAATTTATGAGGGATTGGTGGAAGGGCATCGAGCTTGCTTGGCAGAAGCCATAACACTGATAGAATCTACACATATGAGAAAAAGGCAAATTGCTCAAGTACTGCTGCAGAAGGTACTAAGTCATCACCGAGAAAAGGAGCACCTAAATAACGGAAAACCTCTAGCGTTTAGAATAGGTCAGTGTTGTATTCCATGCTTCCAGTGTCTAATGTGTTAATGTCAGCTTCTTGTTTTCATTTGAAGGATAGCTTGATTTTTAACTTTACTAGCAAAAGGGGTACACACAATCTGAAGAGCAAAATGTTTAGATCCCTGATCCCTAAATTTTGTGCAACCCTTAAGTCCAGCAGTCAATAGTGGGAGCACTCATTTAAAAGACACTGTAATAACGGGGATTTCTAGCATTCTTATACAACTTGTCCCTTGTCTCTGACTCTGTCCTGCAGCATGTCTCCAGCCACATCAGTCGAATACCTGCAGTCTCTGACCATCTACTGAAGCATGTATGCAGTCTCTGACTATCTCCTATGTCTATGCCTGCAGGCTCTTTTTCCTGTAATATGTTTGCAGTCTCTGTCAATTTACTATAGCTTGCCTGTTTTCTGTGTCTCTCTCCTGTTGTATGCCTGCAGTCTACTACAGTTTACTGTATAGTCCCTGGCCGTGCCCGGTAGCATGTCTGCAGTCCCTGGCCGTGCCCTGTAGCATGTCTGCAGTCCCTGCAGTCTCTGACCATTTCCCACAGGATGTCTGCATTCTCTGACCATCTCATATGGCATGCCTGCAGATTTGAATATGTGTTTCCTCTATTTTACATTTTTACTATGAGGACCTCAGAGAACATGGGTCTGTGAGCATTAACCATCACCAGCCATGAGCTATGCCAGTAGGTCTGGACCTGCTAAATGTAAGTTGTGCGTGACATCCAAGTCCATAATTTTACCTAACAGCATGAATGAAAATACTTTAAAGAAAAGGAATGCTCATTTAAAGTATTTCTACTTTGTCCAAGTTGTAATATGACCATATGCAAGACCTATATGAAGATCTTGAAGATTCCATCTACATGGTGTGTACCTCAGCTATTTCGAGGGTTATCTCCACCAAACTAGATTTTTTTTTTTTTCAAGCAGGGATGGATAACGGAGTAGCCATATGCACCTTATGTGGTCTCCACAGTATATTAAAAATTTGGGATATTTTGTTTGTTTAGCAAAAAATAAAAAACCCAGTGGTGACTAAATACCACCAAAAGAAAGCTCTGTCTCATAAAATGCTAAAAATGTCATTTGGGTAAGTTTTGCATGACCGCGCAATTGTCATTCAGTGTGCAACAGCAACAAAAGCTGAAAATTGGCCGGGGCAGTAAGGGGGTGCAAGTGCCCTGTATCGAAGTGGTTAAGCCGAGTAAATAGATACCAAACACGTCATACTTTAAAAATGCACATGCCTGTGGAATGGCGACAAACGAAAGGTACATTAAATTATCCACAGGCAACATTTTTAAAACCCCCTACAGGTTGGGTGAACAGATATACCTTGAACACACCTAAATTGAGGGGGGCCTGAGTGTTCCAGATCTGAGTAAATATTTCCACACGTCGCAGTGAGCTCAGCTGATCCGCTTCCATACACGACACTCCAGACTGCATTGGACGTCCTTGGAGTCGTCCCTATACCCCAATAAGAAGATAAGAAACTTAATGTGGATGCGGGCAAAGGATAGACCAGTTATGCTATGTCCAACTCTATCATTTTCATTAAACCTATGGCACAGATTACTGTCCATGCATGGATTTATTCCCTACACACCCCATTGGCTCTGCTATTTGGTAATCCTTCGTTCACCCCCAAAATTTTGCTTGGTGGACCAACAAAGGTTTGCTGTGAATAGCAGATTTCTGTGACCATAGAGGTGTTTTGTTTTGACAAACACTGGCCACATATCTAAAATATACAGTATTTTGTCCTCTGCTTCTGAAAAGTTTTATTTTACATGCATAAATGGGCGCATGATCTGGGGGAGAGCTTGGAAGTTGAGGATTAGAGTAAGTTGGCACCATGTGCATCCAAATCCTATAATAATACCTCGTTGATCGAAGCGAACTACAAGATCTTCCTGTGGTGGTACATGATGCTGACGAGAGTAGCAACCTATGTCCCGGAGGCTTCCCAACAGTGCTTCAGAGGGTGCGGAATAGATGGCTCTATGTTCCACGTGTGGTGGACTTGCCCAAAAGTGAGGGGGTTCTGGATTTGAACTTACAACTTCATACACTTGCTCACTCAAGTGAACCCCATTAAATCGCCTCTGCAGGCACTGTTGGGGCACCCGGAGGGGAGGAGGCTCATAGCCTTTATAGTTGTTGCAGCTAGATAGCCAGGTCTTGGAAAACCCCTACAGTTCCATTTCACCTGCCAAAGTCCAAGCTATCCCGGATAAAGGTAAATGAATGCCTATTGGCGATTTTGAACAACAAAATAGTTTTGTTAGACGGGACTGTTTTGAAGTACTTTTCTTTTGTGATGCGGTGCACTGCTTTCTTTCTTGTCTTGTCTTTCTTCCCTAGACATGGTCTATTTCCTTTTCTTCTTTTCGTTTTCCCCACTTTTTTTTTTCCGCTTCTTTATTATTAATAATAATAATAATAATAATAATAATAATATCTTTATTTTTATGTTTGCCTCTGGACAAACCCTCGGGCCCCTTGAGGTCCCTGTGACTACCGGAGAGTTGTTAGATGGTTGCAACAAGCAGGTGGGGGGGGGGGGGCGTGTTGGTTTCCCTTCTATATAATATCCTACATCCGTGGATTACCGAGGGAAAGACGGGTTACTCTTGCCTTAAAGTGTATTATTAGAGTGTCTTCTCCCACAAATTAATGGCGAGATGTGACAGAATGGAATATTGTGTTATTATCTCCCTGCTTGACGCCTTTTTCATTTGTTATACTGTTTTCTTTTTTGATTTTTATGTTATTTCAAAATTCTGAAAACATAGATGACGATATTCCAGGTTTATCGACGAAATTGTACTTTTTCTGTGATTCATAAGAATTGTACCCTGGGTTATAATCGGCGACAGTTATTTGATTCAACGCCAAATGTTGGATGTGTATACTTTAAAAAAATTCGGAATAAAAATTTTTGGAAACTAAAAGCCCCTACAGGTTACCAAATAAAAGTTACACAGGATGTCGGGTGCTGGAATTCATGCACCCACTGTGACGTTCACAGCAATACCACACATGCAGTTCAATCACTGTTTACATATGTGTTTGGAAACTACGTGTGCATTTGCCAAGGGGTACAGGGGTGCTTTTACATTATTTGAATGTATATTTTATTTGAATTTATTGATTTGTTTATCAACTTTATTGCTATCTCAATGGATGAACAACAATCCTTGTGATAGCATGGGTCATGATAGTTATGGAGAGATCTTGAGTGTATTAATCCCCAGTTCTCTCTTCTGCCCTCAAAAGTAGCCGATCAAACTGAGACTGGTTGATCAGCTGTAAATAAGAAAAGTGCAGGCATGGCGCTATTCCCTTATTAGTGATATTAGGAAGTACAGATGAATACAAGTATTATTCGCAACTCCAAAAAAATATATATAATCGTGCTAGAGGCTATGTGATTCTGTTGGTAATTACCTCTAATGGGTAAAGGTACCTAATAGTAAAGTGATGGGTGCCTATGTGCTACACCCTCTGCCCTGTGCAGAGTGATAGTAGAAAAAGTAGAAAACTTGTGTTGTGTGTTGCACCCTCTGCAGCAGTGCTAGGAGCTTGTGATTGCTGCAAAGTCCCGCTTGAAATAGCCTTTAATGCCCCGTACACACGGTCGGATTTTCAGACGGAAAATGTGTGATAGGATTTTGTTGTCGGAAATTCCGACCGTGTGTAGGCTCCATCACACATTTTCCATCGGATTTTCCGACACAAAGTTTGAGAGCAGGATATAAAATTTTCCGACAACAAAATCCGTTGTCGGAAATTCCGATCGTGTGTACACAAATCCGATGGACAAAGTGCCACGCATGCTCAGAATAAATAAAGAGATGAAAGCTATTGGCCACTGCTCCGTTTATAGTCGCGACGTACGTGTTTTACGTCACCACGTTTAGAACGATCGGATTTTCCGACAACTTTGTGTGACCGTGTGCATGCAAGACAAGTTTGAGCCAACATCCGTCGGAAAAAATCCTAGGATTATGTTGTCGGAATGTCCGAACAAAGTCCGACCGTGTATACGGGGCATAACAGTGGGTAAACATACCTTTTTAATAAAGTAATAAGTGCCTAGGTGTTGCACCCTCTGCCCTGTGCAGAGTGAAAAAAGAAAGAAATATAAAAATAAAATATAAAAAGGTGTGTGTTACACCCTCTGCCCCGTGCAGAGTAATGTTGAAAAGAATGTGCTCAAAAATGTATATACTGCTAACCCCAGTTAGCCCTTAAACATAAAGAAATTTGAAAATGGTGCGTGCTTCTGTGTTACACCCTCAGCAATGTGCTAGGTGTCAAAAAAAGTGAATAATGTGGTTCTAAGTTTGGTAGTGGGTGTGGATCTTCTGTTCCCATACACTACTTGATATTGCTTATGTGTACAAGTAGCATATGTGTTTGACCCTCTGTTGCTACTTCTTACTAAATAATCAGAACATTTTAAAATTAAACAAACATAAACATTACATGTCAGTCTATATTGTCCAATGATGAATCAATAAAGTGACTTTGTGCTTGCAGTGCCCAGTGCTTTATCAAAATGATACTCTTTTTATATCTTTTTCAGTGACTGTAATGCCGGTGCTCTTATCTGTGCTGGTAATATAGCTGCACTCACCAGAATGCCTCACCCCCCTCAGGGGTACTGCACAATCACAGTATAAGCCACTGTGTAGCTCTCTGGTGCCGGCTGATCAAACTGTGGATAGCAAATGACGTTCCACCAGGTGTTCACATATAAGAGAAGGGCGTGCCCATAGCGTAATACCGCTTTTAAAATATTTATTTATAATAATGGTGTAAAAATATTTATTTATAATAATGGTGTAAGAACATACTCACAATGGCATTTAAAATCGAATCGTTTGAAACGGAGCAGGCACCGGATAAACAAACTTTTTATCAAATTTTTTTAACAAACTTTTCTAATTTACATTCCTATACTCTATCCAGGTGGAAGTATTATGTAGAGGCAGCAATTCCCTCCTTCTGATTACTAATATACCTTTTGTCTTCTATTTTCTGTGGCGCAGTATCACATGCTATTTTTCATTGGTTGATCGGCTGCTTTACAAGCCAGCTTGTAAACAAACAAGCCGGAAGTGAAAAAATCCTTGTCTCTTCCAGTTTATGACATCAGAGGGGGAGGAACAATGGAAGTTCCTCTCACTCTGTCTAGTGCACCCAATGTGATTGGTCACATTGGTCCCGGGCTCGCCCGTCTCATCAGGACCCCCTTCCGCCGCCTGTAAAAGTGATTGAGCGGTTGTATAGCCATTCTGATCAATCTTACAAGAAAGAATAAGAATAAAGAAAAAATCTTTCTCTAATTCCTCCTAAAGTGCAATGTGCAAATAATTAGGTTATCTTAACCTATAATATACTTTGTGTACATGGAATGAATCAAGAAATAATCAAAAGTGAAAAAACACCTATTAATCAATACTCTGCATAAAAATAAATAAACAAATGAAAAAAGACGTGCACTATTTGCAATACTCTACACAAAGTGTAACATGCAATATTTTAAATACATTCATATGAGTGACAAGTGATACTTAAATAAAGCAGTGTAATCCCTAATAGTGAAAAATCATCCAAAAAAGCTTCATATGACAGTGTCCAAAAAAAAGTTCCAAAAAGGAGATTCTGTGCATAAAGTGTTCAAAAAAAGATAAGTAAATATCTGATTAGTCCACCGTGCTGAATCCAAGTGTCATAAACATGCCGTGATGTGCCTCAGTGACCCCCAAAGTGGTTGCGCTCACCTTAGAGCGCGTGACACAGTGTTCAGCTGCGTCAAATCACGCTATGGAGCCACCCCCGGGCTCTGTGTAGCTAGTAAAAAACGACCTCCAATCAGGCTCTCTATGGCTTCATAGGCATCATACCAGAAAATAAAAAGACTATATAGTGTAATACCGCCAAACAATTTTTATTAAAAAATATATACCCAATCCCCACAATGGGGTACTCACATTTTACAGGTGCTTCTGTGCACCATACAATATAGATCTAAAATCGCCGATCGGCGTGCTGCTGGGTATTGGATTCTCACAACCCAGCTCTGTGCTGTCCGCTCCGTCCTGGCCCCTCCCCTACGCGTCTTCGACACAGGGAGTCACGTGTCTTCATCAGGGGGATATGATTGGACGGATGCTCTATAGCTTAAATACACTAACGGCGGCCATTTTTCCTGAGATCGCGGACTGATCTGTATTAGGCTACACTCCTCTATTCATTATACACAGCGAGTTAACCATAACCCAGAACGCTGTATCGCCACAGCCATTGTGAATCTATTATTCCCTTGGAGAAGAAAAGATTTTGTATATACCCACATCCAGGACGGAACTCGGAAGAGAAACCAAATACCGCACCGCACCCCTATAGCTGACATTATGTAATTAGATCACATATATATAATGCATAATGACAGTATATTACCCACATAAATTCCTATGTTTTAAAACATCATTAAAAACTATTATTAAAAAATGTTTAAAATCTATCATTTATTCCTATTCTCCTATATGTTGCCCCACTAAAAATCATAGTAATACATGATAGGAGCAATAAACTAAAAAAATACTTGCTACATTATGACCATAAATTCTACATATATAAATGTCTTCCATCACACCAAGCGTCTCCCCTACTAGTTAAAACGAATGGTATATATAGATATATATACAGATACACATCTACACATCCATGCCCCTAAATATATATATTTTAGGAGAAAAACATAGATATACAGACAAAATATGTCCAAAAAGTGTATATAAAAAATATATATATATATATATATATATATATATATATATATATATATATATATATATATAAAACCTACAAATTTCAATCCAATGTGTATGCCCTATGTATACCCCCAAAAGGGGGAGTTCTTAAACTGTAAATTCAACGTTGTTACTTCAAAAGGGGATTGAATATCCCCAATGTATGTATCCCATTGGATACAATCTACATAACTACACAAGAAGAATAGAATAGACAGGTCTATATAATATATAGTTTCCCCCAAAAACATTAAATAAAAATAATAATATGGGGTAGATCTAGGACATAAAGTGGCAAATATAATGACCCCCGACCTAAAAGAATCAGTGAAAAAATATGTGGTTTAAAAATTACTCAGAAAACATGTAAGATCGAACTCTTTATTTAATCCACCAGGTGACAAAGAGCCGAGCTGGTATATCCACCAGGATTCGCGCTTGCTGATGTCCCTGACATAATTAGAGCCTCTCCATTTACGTTTCGGAGCTTCTAATCCCCAAAACTTCATACCCTGTGTGCTTTGGTTGTGCATATTTTTAAAATGTATAGAGAGGTGATGCTTATCAGATCCTTTACGTATGTTCCTCACGTGTTCCTCCATACGATCTTTTAAGACCCTGATAGTGCGACCCACGTAGATAAAATTACAGGGACATTGGATCGAATACACCACCCCAATAGTTTCACAAGATACAAAATCTTCTATAATGTGTGTCTGATCTCTATGGGGGTTATAGAACTCTTTGACCCTCTTGATGTTAGATGGGACCCTTACACAACTATAACATCTCCCACAGCCAAAAAAGCCTTTTAGGTTCCAAAACATTTTTGGCTTTGGTGGGGGCGGTTCCACTATGTTGTGCACTAGTCTATCACGTAAACAAGGTGCTCTCTTATAAATGATCCTAGGTTTCTCAGATAATACATCTCTCAAATGACTATCTTGCTTCAGTACATTCCAGTATTTTTTTAAAATTCTCTCTACCTCCCTACTTTGTAAACAATAATCCAGAACTATACACGTACCATCGTATTCTTCATTACCCACAGTTGCACTCTTATCCTTCAATAAATCATCCCTCTTCAGATTCCTCACCAAACTTTTTCTTTTTCTAAAAACTCTTCCTGGTATCCTTTATCTAAAAACATTTTTTTCAATTTGTCCGACTGGGACTCAAAATCATCCTCCCGTGTGCAGTTTCTCCGCATTCTCATAAATTGACCTCTGGGGATGTTATTAAGCCATGGTTTGTGGTGGCAGCTGGTAGTGGGAATGTAGGAGTTACGATCTGTAGCTTTAAAAAAGGACCTAGTAATAATGCCGTTTGTAGCAAGGATCTCTAAATCGAGGAAATGTATTCGGTCCCTATTAACCTCCCAAGTCAGTGAGATATTCCGATCGTTATCATTCATGGATTCCAACAATAACATCAATGATTCAATACTCCCCTTCCACATGATTAAAAGATCGTCTATGAACCTCTTGTATAATATATCTCCATACTGTTCAATCCGCACCGACTCTTCCTCCCACTTGGCCATATAGAGGTTCGCTACGCTAGGGGCGAACTTAGCGCCCATAGCGACACCCCTTATTTGCAGGAAAAACGTATTGTTGTACCAGAAGAAATTATTATGCAAACAAAAATCTAAGCATTTCAAAATAAATCTTTGGAAACTAAAAGCCCCTACAGGTTACCAAATAAAAGTTACACAGGATGTCGGGTGCTGGAATTCATGCACCCACTGTGACGTTCACAGCAATACCACACATGCAGTTCAATCACTGTTTACATATGTGTTTGGAAACTACGTGTGCATTTGCCAAGGGGTACAGGGGTGCTTTTACATTATTTGAATGTATATTTTATTTGAATTTATTGATTTGTTTATCAACTTTATTGCTATCTCAATGGATGAACAACAATCCTTGTGATAGCATGGGTCATGATAGTTATGGAGAGATCTTGAGTGTATTAATCCCCAGTTCTCTCTTCTGCCCTCAAAAGTAGCCGATCAAACTGAGACTGGTTGATCAGCTGTAAATAAGAAAAGTGCAGGCATGGCGCTATTCCCTTATTAGTGATATTAGGAAGTACAGATGAATACAAGTATTATTCGCAACTCCAAAAAAATATATATAATCGTGCTAGAGGCTATGTGATTCTGTTGGTAATTACCTCTAATGGGTAAAGGTACCTAATAGTAAAGTGATGGGTGCCTATGTGCTACACCCTCTGCCCTGTGCAGAGTGATAGTAGAAAAAGTAGAAAACTTGTGTTGTGTGTTGCACCCTCTGCAGCAGTGCTAGGAGCTTGTGATTGCTGCAAAGTCCCGCTTGAAATAGCCTTTAATGCCCCGTACACACGGTCGGATTTTCAGACGGAAAATGTGTGATAGGATTTTGTTGTCGGAAATTCCGACCGTGTGTAGGCTCCATCACACATTTTCCATCGGATTTTCCGACACAAAGTTTGAGAGCAGGATATAAAATTTTCCGACAACAAAATCCGTTGTCGGAAATTCCGATCGTGTGTACACAAATCCGATGGACAAAGTGCCACGCATGCTCAGAATAAATAAAGAGATGAAAGCTATTGGCCACTGCTCCGTTTATAGTCGCGACGTACGTGTTTTACGTCACCACGTTTAGAACGATCGGATTTTCCGACAACTTTGTGTGACCGTGTGCATGCAAGACAAGTTTGAGCCAACATCCGTCGGAAAAAATCCTAGGATTATGTTGTCGGAATGTCCGAACAAAGTCCGACCGTGTATACGGGGCATAACAGTGGGTAAACATACCTTTTTAATAAAGTAATAAGTGCCTAGGTGTTGCACCCTCTGCCCTGTGCAGAGTGAAAAAAGAAAGAAATATAAAAATAAAATATAAAAAGGTGTGTGTTACACCCTCTGCCCCGTGCAGAGTAATGTTGAAAAGAATGTGCTCAAAAATGTATATACTGCTAACCCCAGTTAGCCCTTAAACATAAAGAAATTTGAAAATGGTGCGTGCTTCTGTGTTACACCCTCAGCAATGTGCTAGGTGTCAAAAAAAGTGAATAATGTGGTTCTAAGTTTGGTAGTGGGTGTGGATCTTCTGTTCCCATACACTACTTGATATTGCTTATGTGTACAAGTAGCATATGTGTTTGACCCTCTGTTGCTACTTCTTACTAAATAATCAGAACATTTTAAAATTAAACAAACATAAACATTACATGTCAGTCTATATTGTCCAATGATGAATCAATAAAGTGACTTTGTGCTTGCAGTGCCCAGTGCTTTATCAAAATGATACTCTTTTTATATCTTTTTCAGTGACTGTAATGCCGGTGCTCTTATCTGTGCTGGTAATATAGCTGCACTCACCAGAATGCCTCACCCCCCTCAGGGGTACTGCACAATCACAGTATAAGCCACTGTGTAGCTCTCTGGTGCCGGCTGATCAAACTGTGGATAGCAAATGACGTTCCACCAGGTGTTCACATATAAGAGAAGGGCGTGCCCATAGCGTAATACCGCTTTTAAAATATTTATTTATAATAATGGTGTAAAAATATTTATTTATAATAATGGTGTAAGAACATACTCACAATGGCATTTAAAATCGAATCGTTTGAAACGGAGCAGGCACCGGATAAACAAACTTTTTATCAAATTTTTTTAACAAACTTTTCTAATTTACATTCCTATACTCTATCCAGGTGGAAGTATTATGTAGAGGCAGCAATTCCCTCCTTCTGATTACTAATATACCTTTTGTCTTCTATTTTCTGTGGCGCAGTATCACATGCTATTTTTCATTGGTTGATCGGCTGCTTTACAAGCCAGCTTGTAAACAAACAAGCCGGAAGTGAAAAAATCCTTGTCTCTTCCAGTTTATGACATCAGAGGGGGAGGAACAATGGAAGTTCCTCTCACTCTGTCTAGTGCACCCAATGTGATTGGTCACATTGGTCCCGGGCTCGCCCGTCTCATCAGGACCCCCTTCCGCCGCCTGTAAAAGTGATTGAGCGGTTGTATAGCCATTCTGATCAATCTTACAAGAAAGAATAAGAATAAAGAAAAAATCTTTCTCTAATTCCTCCTAAAGTGCAATGTGCAAATAATTAGGTTATCTTAACCTATAATATACTTTGTGTACATGGAATGAATCAAGAAATAATCAAAAGTGAAAAAACACCTATTAATCAATACTCTGCATAAAAATAAATAAACAAATGAAAAAAGACGTGCACTATTTGCAATACTCTACACAAAGTGTAACATGCAATATTTTAAATACATTCATATGAGTGACAAGTGATACTTAAATAAAGCAGTGTAATCCCTAATAGTGAAAAATCATCCAAAAAAGCTTCATATGACAGTGTCCAAAAAAAAGTTCCAAAAAGGAGATTCTGTGCATAAAGTGTTCAAAAAAAGATAAGTAAATATCTGATTAGTCCACCGTGCTGAATCCAAGTGTCATAAACATGCCGTGATGTGCCTCAGTGACCCCCAAAGTGGTTGCGCTCACCTTAGAGCGCGTGACACAGTGTTCAGCTGCGTCAAATCACGCTATGGAGCCACCCCCGGGCTCTGTGTAGCTAGTAAAAAACGACCTCCAATCAGGCTCTCTATGGCTTCATAGGCATCATACCAGAAAATAAAAAGACTATATAGTGTAATACCGCCAAACAATTTTTATTAAAAAATATATACCCAATCCCCACAATGGGGTACTCACATTTTACAGGTGCTTCTGTGCACCATACAATATAGATCTAAAATCGCCGATCGGCGTGCTGCTGGGTATTGGATTCTCACAACCCAGCTCTGTGCTGTCCGCTCCGTCCTGGCCCCTCCCCTACGCGTCTTCGACACAGGGAGTCACGTGTCTTCATCAGGGGGATATGATTGGACGGATGCTCTATAGCTTAAATACACTAACGGCGGCCATTTTTCCTGAGATCGCGGACTGATCTGTATTAGGCTACACTCCTCTATTCATTATACACAGCGAGTTAACCATAACCCAGAACGCTGTATCGCCACAGCCATTGTGAATCTATTATTCCCTTGGAGAAGAAAAGATTTTGTATATACCCACATCCAGGACGGAACTCGGAAGAGAAACCAAATACCGCACCGCACCCCTATAGCTGACATTATGTAATTAGATCACATATATATAATGCATAATGACAGTATATTACCCACATAAATTCCTATGTTTTAAAACATCATTAAAAACTATTATTAAAAAATGTTTAAAATCTATCATTTATTCCTATTCTCCTATATGTTGCCCCACTAAAAATCATAGTAATACATGATAGGAGCAATAAACTAAAAAAATACTTGCTACATTATGACCATAAATTCTACATATATAAATGTCTTCCATCACACCAAGCGTCTCCCCTACTAGTTAAAACGAATGGTATATATAGATATATATACAGATACACATCTACATATCCATGCCCCTAAATATATATATTTTAGGAGAAAAACATAGATATACAGACAAAATATGTCCAAAAAGTGTATATAAAAAATATATATAAATAATAAATATATATATATATATATATATATATATATATATATATATATATATATATATAAAACCTACAAATTTCAATCCAATGTGTATGCCCTATGTATACCCCCAAAAGGGGGAGTTCTTAAACTGTAAATTCAACGTTGTTACTTCAAAAGGGGATTGAATATCCCCAATGTATGTATCCCATTGGATACAATCTACATAACTACACAAGAAGAATAGAATAGACAGGTCTATATAATATATAGTTTCCCCCAAAAACATTAAATAAAAATAATAATATGGGGTAGATCTAGGACATAAAGTGGCAAATATAATGACCCCCGACCTAAAAGAATCAGTGAAAAAATATGTGGTTTAAAAATTACTCAGAAAACATGTAAGATCGAACTCTTTATTTAATCCACCAGGTGACAAAGAGCCGAGCTGGTATATCCACCAGGATTCGCGCTTGCTGATGTCCCTGACATAATTAGAGCCTCTCCATTTACGTTTCGGAGCTTCTAATCCCCAAAACTTCATACCCTGTGTGCTTTGGTTGTGCATATTTTTAAAATGTATAGAGAGGTGATGCTTATCAGATCCTTTACGTATGTTCCTCACGTGTTCCTCCATACGATCTTTTAAGACCCTGATAGTGCGACCCACGTAGATAAAATTACAGGGACATTGGATCGAATACACCACCCCAATAGTTTCACAAGATACAAAATCTTCTATAATGTGTGTCTGATCTCTATGGGGGTTATAGAACTCTTTGACCCTCTTGATGTTAGATGGGACCCTTACACAACTATAACATCTCCCACAGCCAAAAAAGCCTTTTAGGTTCCAAAACATTTTTGGCTTTGGTGGGGGCGGTTCCACTATGTTGTGCACTAGTCTATCACGTAAACAAGGTGCTCTCTTATAAATGATCCTAGGTTTCTCAGATAATACATCTCTCAAATGACTATCTTGCTTCAGTACATTCCAGTATTTTTTTAAAATTCTCTCTACCTCCCTACTTTGTAAACAATAATCCAGAACTATACACGTACCATCGTATTCTTCATTACCCACAGTTGCACTCTTATCCTTCAATAAATCATCCCTCTTCAGATTCCTCACCAAACTTTTTCTTTTTCTAAAAACTCTTCCTGGTATCCTTTATCTAAAAACATTTTTTTCAATTTGTCCGACTGGGACTCAAAATCATCCTCCCGTGTGCAGTTTCTCCGCATTCTCATAAATTGACCTCTGGGGATGTTATTAAGCCATGGTTTGTGGTGGCAGCTGGTAGTGGGAATGTAGGAGTTACGATCTGTAGCTTTAAAAAAGGACCTAGTAATAATGCCGTTTGTAGCAAGGATCTCTAAATCGAGGAAATGTATTCGGTCCCTATTAACCTCCCAAGTCAGTGAGATATTCCGATCGTTATCATTCATGGATTCCAACAATAACATCAATGATTCAATACTCCCCTTCCACATGATTAAAAGATCGTCTATGAACCTCTTGTATAATATATCTCCATACTGTTCAATCCGCACCGACTCTTCCTCCCACTTGGCCATATAGAGGTTCGCTACGCTAGGGGCGAACTTAGCGCCCATAGCGACACCCCTTATTTGCAGGAAAAACGTATTGTTGTACCAGAAGAAATTATTATGCAAACAAAAATCTAAGCATTTCAAAATAAATCCACATAGGCCTTTATCGATCCCTTCCTCTTTATCTAAGGCCCATTCCACGGCCTCTAAAGCACCCTCATGGCTGATGTTAGTATATAGTGATGATACATCACCCGTGGCCATGATTACATTACTATCCGTGATATGTTCATTCAATAATTGGAGGGTGTCTTTAGTATCTTTGAGATAAGCTTGTGTTTTCCTTACAAGAGGTTGCAAATGAAGGTCAATGTATTCCCCCAATCTAGATGTTAGGGACTCAATCCCACTCACAATGGGTCGTCCAGGTGGATTTGAGCTGTTTTTATGAATTTTTGGTAAATAATATATTACCGGAATCCTGTTAACTGTGGGAATTAGATATTTGGCTTCTTGTTTATTCAGAAATCTATTATCTACACCGTATTTTATAATTAGATCTAATCATTCCTGAAATTCCTAGAAGGATCAGCATTTAGTACCTGGTATGTACTGTTGTCGCTTAGTATCCTATCCATTTCATCTTTATATTGCTGTAACGAAAGCACCACAATGACCCCTCCTTTGTCTGCTGGCCGTATTACTATGTCTGTTCTCTTCTCCAATGAGTTTAATCCTTTCTTAAAATCCCTATGTTCATATACCCTTTTAATGGGCAATTGTTCGAGCTCTGTATTGACCAATTTCTTGAAAAGATCCACATATTTATTATTAGCCACATAAGGGTTGAAAACGGAATTATTTCTCAAACCAGTAAATTTATCATTAATAACCGTTTTTTCAACCGGGTTCAGGGCATAATATTTTTTGATGTTAAGTTTCCTTATAAACTTTTGTACCCCAACGTAAGTTTCAAATTTGTTGAGCCCCTTTTTGGGTGCAAATTTTATACCCTTATCAAGGGTCAAAATTTCTTCCCTTGATAAGTCTTTGCCACTCAGATTATAGATCCCTTCACCTAATCTTCCCGCCTTCTTTTTTTGCTGTAACCTTCGTCCGGCTCTTCCTCCTCTCTTTCTGGGTTTCTTATTTCGCGGGCATATCCATCCCTGTCCTTCCCTAAAAAAGACTCATTTGTGTACTGATCTCCATTATCTTCCAGTGGTTGATAGCTATTATACACAGGGACTCCATACTGGTCCTGTATGTGTCTATCGTATCTTACTCTCTGGGGTTTGGGTGAGTAGTACACTCCACCCCTCTGGAAATCACCTCTATGTTGGGGAGGATGTCCATAACCTTGGAATTGAGGTGGTGGAGGATCCCTATATGATTGACGTCGGTCACCCCTCCATGGTGTCCCTTGTTGGTACCCTTGATTCCTGTGTTGTTGTGGTCCATAGGGACGTTGTTCCCTTTGTTGTCCACCCCTCCTGTACGGTGTATGGTTGGAATGATATCCTCTTCCATATTGATTTCCACCCTGATAGGTTCTATAGCCGTTACCCCGATTATACGGTGCCCCATAGCTCCAATTTCCTTGATTAGTCGGAGGGCCCTGATACGGGTTATTGTGCCTATTCTCACTCGATCCATGATATTCATTTTGATCGTTCTGTGTTCTTCTAGGGGGTTGACGATAGGGTGTGTGTGGTTGTTTGTCTTCGTATTGGTGTGATGGGTATCCTTTATTGGATGGTCTTCTATCCTGTTGATAGTTTTGTCGCTCTTGTGGGTACGTTGTTCTGGCACCTTCAATCTGATCTCTTGTAGTCTCTGTTTGTGGGTTAGTGGTACTATTATTTTCCAACGTTGATTGCCACCTGTATACTCATTTGTTCTGATAATCGTCTAAATCTCTTAAATATTTCTTTTTCTTCCCATTCTTATTTTCCAAATCCTTCTTCTGTATATTCTTCTGTAGTTCTCCCATATGCTTATTATATTCAGGTGTCTCTTTAAATGGAGAGATCTTGTCCCTGATCTCCTTAATTTGGTTTTCTAATAATTTCAATTTACGTTGTTTTCTCTTGATCAGAAATTCCATGACCTCTCTCCCTTTACCCTCAAAAAAGGTTTACCATTCATCTATATCTTCCTTTCCTAATAAACCATCATTAATCGGGACATCCCATCTTAATTTTCTAGGGATCAAATTGTCCTTTAAATATTTCTCCATTGTGGATCGGTCCCACCAGACATTACTTTTTCTATCCATGCAATGACCTAATCTTCTAAATAAATGTGCAATATCATCCAATATCATGGGTGGACAACAAAGGGAACAACGTCCCTATGGACCACAACAACACAGGAATCAAGGGTACCAACAAGGGACACCATGGAGGGGTGACCGACGTCAACCATATGGGGATCCTCCACCACCCGAATTCCAAGGTTATGGACATCCTCCCCAACATAGAGGTGATTTCCAGAGGGGTGGAGTGTACTACTCACCCAAACCCCAGAGAGTAAGATACGATAGACACATACAGGACCAGTATTGAGTCCCTGTGTATAAAAGCTATCAACCACTGGAAGATAATGGAGATCAGTACACAAATGAGTCTTTTTTTAGGGAAGGACAGGGATGGATATGCCCGCGAAATAAGAAACCCAGAAAGAGAGGAGGAAGAGCCGGACGAAGGTTACAGCAAAAAAAGAAGGCGGGAAGATTAGGTGAAGGGATCTATAATCTGAGTGGCAAAGACTTATCAAGGGAAGAAATTTTGACCCTTGATAAGGGTATAAAATTTGCACCCAAAAAGGGGCTCAACAAATTTGAAACTTACGTTGGGGTACAAAAGTTTATAAGGAAACTTAACATCAAAAAATATTATGCCCTGAACCCGGTTGAAAAAACGGTTATTAATGATAAATTTACTGGTTTGAGAAATAATTCCGTTTTCAACCCTTATGTGGCTAATAATAAATATGTGGATCTTTTCAAGAAATTGGTCAATACAGAGCTCGAACAATTGCCCATTAAAAGGGTATATGAACATAGGGATTTTAAGAAAGGATTAAACTCATTGGAGAAGAGAACAGACATAGTAATACGGCCAGCAGACAAAGGAGGGGTCATTGTGGTGCTTTCGTTACAGCAATATAAAGATGAAATGGATAGGATACTAAGCGACAACAGTACATACCAGGTACTAAATGCTGATCCTTCTAGGAATTTCAGGAATGATTAGATCTAATTATAAAATACGGTGTAGATAATAGATTTCTGAATAAACAAGAAGCCAAATATCTAATTCCCACAGTTAACAGGATTCCGGTAATATATTATTTACCAAAAATTCATAAAAACAGCTCAAATCCACCTGGACGACCCATTGTGAGTGGGATAGAGTCCCTAACATCTAGATTGGGGGAATACATTGACCTTCATTTGCAACCTCTTGTAAGGAAAACACAAGCTTATCTCAAAGATACTAAGCACACCCTCCAATTATTGAATGAACATATCACGGATAGTAATGTAATCCTGGCCACGGGTGATGTGACATCACTATATACTAACATCAACCATGAGGGTGCTTTAGAGGCCGTGGAATGAGCCTTAGATAAAGAGGAAGGGATCGATAAAGGCCTATGTGGATTTATTTTGAAATGCTTAGATTTTTGTTTGCATCATAATTTCTTCTGGTACAACAATACGTTTTTCCTGCAAATAAGGGGTGTCGCTATGGGCACTAAGTTTGCCCCTAGCGTAGCGAACCTCTCTATGGCCAAGTGGGAGGAAGAGTCGGTGCGGATTGAACAGTATGGAGATATATTATTATACAAGAGGTTCATAGACGATCTTTTAATCATGTGGAAGGGGAGTATGGAATCATTGATGTTATTGTTGGAATCCATGAATGATAATGATCGGAATATCTCCCTGACTTGGGAGGTTAATAGGGACCGAATACATTTCCTCGATCTAGAGATCCTTGCTACACCAAACGGCATTATTACTAGGTCCTTTTTTAAAGCTACAGATCGTAACTCCTACATTCCCACTACCAGCTGCCACCACAAACCATGGCTTAATAACATCCCCAGAGGTCAATTTATGAGAATGCGGAGAAACTGCACACAGAAGGATGATTTTGAGTCCCAGTCGGACAAATTGAAAAAAATGTTTTTAGATAAAGGATACCAGGAAGAGTTTTTAAAAAAAGAAAAAGTTTGGTGAGGAATCTGAAGAGGGATGATTTATTGAAGGATAAGAGTGCAACTGTGGGTAATGAAGAATACGATGGTACGTGTATAGTTCTGGATTATTGTTTACAAAGTAGGGAGGTAGAGAGAATTTTAAAAAAATACTGGAATGTACTGAAGCAAGATAGTCATTTGAGAGATGTATTATCTGAGAAACCTAGGATCATTTATAAGAGAGCACCTTGTTTACGTGATAGACTAGTGCACAACATAGTGGAACCACCCCCACCAAAGCCAAAAATGTTTTGGAACCTAAAAGGCTTTTTTGGCTGTGGGAGATGTTATAGTTGTGTAAGGGTCCCATCTAACATCAAGAGGGTCAAAGAGTTCTATAACCCCCATAGAGATCAGACACACATTATAGAAGATTTTGTATCTTGTGAAACTATTGGGGTGGTGTATTCGATCCAATGTCCCTGTAATTTTATCTACGTGGGTCGCACTATCAGGGTCTTAAAAGATCGTATGGAGGAACACGTGAGGAACATACGTAAAGGATCTGATAAGCATCACCTCTCTATACATTTTAAAAATATGCACAACCAAAGCACACAGGGTATGAAGTTTTGGGGATTAGAAGCTCCGAAACGTAACTGGAGAGGCTCTAATTATGTCAGGGACATCAGCAAGCGCGAATCCTGGTGGATATACCAGCTCGGCTCTTTGTCACCTGGTGGATTAAATAAAGAGTTCGATCTTACATGTTTTCTGAGTAATTTTTAAACCACATATTTTTTCACTGATTCTTTTAGGTCGGGGGTCCTATATTTGCCACTTTATGTCCTAGATCTACCCCATATTATTATTTTTATTTAATGTTTTTGGGGGAAACTATATATTATATAGACCTGTCTATTCTATTCTTCTTGTGTAGTTATGTAGATTGTATCCAATGGGATACATACATTGGGGATATTCAATCCCCTTTTGAAGTAACAACGTTGAATTTACAGTTTAAGAACTCCCCCCTTTGGGGGTATACATAGGGTATACACATTGGATTGTAATTTAGAGGTATATACCCTCTACATATATATTTATAATTTATATTATTTATATATATTTTTTATATAATTTTTTTATATACACTTTTTGGACATATTTTGTCTGTATATCTGTTTTTCTCCTAAAATATATATATATTTAGGGGCATGGATGTGTAGATGTGTATCTATATATACCATTCGTTTTAACTAGTAGGGGAGATGCTTGGTGTGATGGAAGACACTTATATATGTAGAATTTATGGTCATAATGTAGCAAGTATTTTTTTAGTTTATTGCTCCTATCATGTATTACTATGATTTTTAGTGGGGCAACATAATTAATAATCACAAATGATAGATTTTAAACATTTTTTAATAATAGTTTTTAATGATGTTTTAAAACATAGGAATTTATGTGGGTAATATACTGTCATTATGCATTATATATATATATATGTGATCTAATTACATAATGTCAGCTATAGGGGTGCGGTGCGGTATTTGGTTTCTCTTCCGAGCTCCGTCCTGGATGTGGGTATATACAAAATCTTTTCTTCTCCAAGGGAATAATAGATTCACAATGGCTGTGGCGATACAGCGTTCCGGGTTATGGTTAATTCGCTGTGTATAATGAATAGAGGAGTGTAGCCTAATACAGATCAGTCTGCGATCTCAGGAAAAATGGCCGCCGTTAGTGTATTTAAGCTATAGAGCATCCGTCCAATCATATCCCCCGATGAAGACACGTGACTCCCTGTGTCGAAGACGCGTAGGGGAGGGGCCAGGACGGAGCAGACAGCACAGAGCTGGGTTGTGAGAATCCAATACCCCGCAGCACGCCGATCGGCGATTTTAGATCTATATTGTATGGTGCACAGAAGCACCTGTAAAATGTGAGTACCCCATTGTGGGGATTGGGTATATTTTTATAAAAATTGTTTGGCGGTATTACACTATATAGTCTTTTTATTTTCTGGTATGATGCCTATGGAGCCATAGAGAGCCTGATTGGAGGTCGAATCTTACTAGCTACACAGAGCCCGGGGGTGGCTCCATAGCATGATTTGACGCAGCTGAACACTGTGTCACACGCTCTAAGGTGAGCGCAACCACTTTGGGGGTCACTGAAGCACATCACGGCATGTTTATGACACTTGGATTCAGCACGTTGGATTAATCAGATATTTACTTATCTTTTTTTTAACACTTTATGGACAGAATCTCCTTTTTGGAATTTTTTTTTGGACACTGTCATATGAAGCTTTTTTGGATGATTTTTCACTATTAGGGATTACACTGTTTTATTTAAGTATCACTTGTCACTCTTATGAATGTATTTAAAATATTGCATGTTACACTTTGTGTAGAGTATTGCAAATAGTGCACATCTTTTTTCATTTGTTTATTTATTTTTATGCAGAGTATTGATTAATAGGTGTTTTTTCACTTTTGATTATTTCTTGATTCATTCCATGTACACAAAGTATATTATAGGTTAAGATAACCTAATTATTTGCACATTGCACTTTAGGAGGATTAGAGATATATTTTATATATTTTTTTATATTTTATTGTATATGGTATCACCACGGTGAACAGACACATATGGCACACACCTAAGCGCAGCGCAATTTTTTATTTACAAGAAAGAATCACCGGGTGAAGAAAACTGTACCAGGAATAATGGCTGTAGCTGCAGCCATGATCCTGGAATAACCACCTCAGTACAACAGTATTGAGGTACTTAACAAAGAAAACAAATGCAGCCACCACAATTAAAATTATATTACACCTTCGCTTTTTTTAAAACCAAAATAATAAACATGTTATACTTACCTGATCTGTGCAATGATTTTGCATAGAGCAGCCCACATCCTCTTTTTCTGGGGTCCCCTGCCAGCGCTCCAGGCCCTTGCTTTTCAACGAGTGCACCCAGGGAAAGACGCTTTTCCTGGAGGCTCCCGGGCTACCCAGTCTGTGTCTATTGACAGAAATCAGACGACTCTGCCCCGTCCCACAGCCCCCTTGTCACAGCTTGTGATTGATCGTTGCGGGAGCCAATGGCTGCCGCTGCTATCAATCTGCCCAATGAGGAGGGAGACCGCGGGGAGAGCCGCTGCTCTTGTGTATGTCGCTGGATCCATCACGGGTAATTATTGGGGGGGGCTCCTGCAGCACAAAAGGTTGATAGAGATATAGTTATATATATTTTACACCCCCCCCCCCCCCAGTGATGGCCATATTTTCTGCTTTCAACACATCATAAAGCCATGCTGTTAAAGCCAGTGACTCAGAAGTAGGTCAGAGCATGGGGGCCTCAAGGCAACAAGTCTGACCTGTTTGGAAGAGGCCAGGAGTTATCTCCTAGAAGTTTTTTTTTTTTTTTTTTTAACAGAAAATTTTATTAAACAAATCAGCATTACATTACAAGATAATTTAGTACATTCAAAGTAGAAAGGATAATAACAGTAAAATCTACCTTCAAACTGTAGTCTGTTTATCAGATATTCCAGTTATGCAGATGACAGAAATATCACATAACAATACCCCTTATTGCATTATAGTATTATACCATCGTAGATAAAATTATGTAAGTAACCAATTTCAATCCAGCCTGATATGGAGGGGGAGGGGAGAAGGGGGGAGGGGGGGAGGAGAGGAGGGGGGAAGGGGAAGGAGGGGAACGAGAGAGAGGGAAGGGGGGGGGCGAGAGGGGATGAGCACAAGAAGAGTAGGCAATGAGATAGATATAGGATGTCCTCCAATGAGTTTCACAGCATACTAATTATGGGCCTCTGGGCTCAGGGACCCCAGAGGCGTCTATCCAAGAGGACCAGATTTTATCGAACTTCCCTGGGCATTGCCTACTTTCATATGTCAACCTGTATAGGGGAAGTACCATGTTCACCGACCTTCTCCCTATGATGCCAAAGTAGGAGGCTCTGCTAGTTTCCATACCAGTAAGATTTCACGCCTAGCATAATATAATGCAAAGGTAAGACACAATTTACTATACCTGTCTCCCTCAAGATCCTCCAAATGGCTAAGCAATAGTATCTGAGGATCGACCGGTACATTTAAGCCTGTAATATTGCTCAGTGTGGAGGCCACTGCTGACCAAAAGGGTCTAAGTTTGGGACAGGACCAGACCATGTGCCAAAAGGTGCCCACCTCCTGTCTGCATCTCTGACAATTGGGGTCCCTTTGATTGTAAATGCGCACCAATCTCTCGGGGGGGTGAAGTACGCTCTGTGTAGGAACTTAAATTGTATGAACCTATCTTTCGCTGCGATCATGGAAGGAATGTAGGAAATGAAACACTCCTTCCATTCCTCTTCGTCCAGGGAAGGAATATCAACCCTCCACTTTTCCCATGTCTTAGTTAGTTTGGTGTCATATTCTACTGTGAGATATAAATATAATATTGAAAGTGGCTTCCCCATCACACTAGAAATCAAGAGCCGTTCAATATCTCCTAGAACAGTGATGGCGAACCTTTTTGAGCCCGAGTGCCCAAACCGCGACGCAAAACCAACTTATTTCTTTCAAAGTGCCAACACAGAATTAAACCTGCCAGCGGCTCTGTACAGAGGATGGGACTGATCATCCCTCTGAATAAGCCCTAAGGGACCAAAAACATATGATTCTGCCAGATTCACTCAGAATACAGGAATGGAATGCGTTTCGCTTAGAATACAGGGTTCAGGAATGCGTTTTGCTCAGAATACAGGGATCAGGAATGCGTTTTGCTCAGAATACAGGGTTCAGGAATGTGTTTCGCTCAGAATGCAGGGTTCAGGAATGCGTTTTGCTCAGAATGCAGGGTTCAGGAATGCGTTTTGCTCAGAATGCAGGGTTCAGGAATGCGTTTTGCTCAGAATGTAGAGTTCAAGAATGCGTTTTGCTCAGAATGCACTCTGCAACATACACTGACCTACCTAACACATACTTCCTGCACTGCTCACATCCCCCCATCCCCCCACACACAGTGCAATGTAGATCAGAGGATCCATCCACCTCCTTACCTCTCCATGGTCTCATCGTCCATCACATCAGGGCTCTCCCTAGCCCTGGGCAGTATTGCAGGAGTCCCCGCCATCCAGCCGCTCCTTGGACCCTGAAAAGTTGGCTAGCAGCCACTGCACCTCTCACATGGCCATGATCTGCTCCGAGCGCCGCCCCTCCCCCTCCTCTGTCAGGTCACAGTGCATTTACCAGAGGGATGGGCTGTACCAAAGTACTCCTGGGGCAGGGGGAGCTGGAATAGGGTGCCGCAGAGAGGAATGCCCGAATGCCTCACCGGAGGTGTAAGGGTCAGGGGGAGGGAATAGACCCTCGGTAAGGCGGAGGAATACATTTATACCCCCCTAAATGTCGCACAAGTGACTGCCTGACTGGGGAATTCCCCCCTTATCCTGGCAGGGTGCTGCGTGCCCACAGAGACAGCTCGGCGTGCCAGCAGTGGCACGCGTGCCACGCGTTCGCCATCACTGTGCTAGAAGTTTAAGTCTATGTAACAGGTTCTTCTGGGACAGTTTTTAAGTTTACCTCTTCGCTACGTCTAAGGCACAGTTTACGATTTTCACATGTCTTGCTACTTGCATTTTTTGGTAACTGATGGATGTCAGGCTTATGTCTGAGGCAACAGCTGCATTTACGCACACTCCTGGCTGCCACTGTGTGTGTACATTCTCGGTCGACGGTCAGCTTTCTGGTTAGAATTGTTTCGGGATGCTGTAAAGACACTTGATTGCTTCCATAGGCACTGAAACATTCTGTGAACATGATTCTTCCTCTAAAAAAAAAACAAAAAAAGGGAAGACGCAAACCCCTGGTGCATTACCCAAGTAAAAAAGATGTTTATTAAAATGAAAGGTAGCCAAGACAATGCATACTCACAAAAGTACAGAGGTGTTCAGCAGATACATGGAATGAGGAGGGCTGCATCCACTGGGCATTAGACCGTGTATGTGATGTGACACTGGTTTGGCCATCCCTCTGATGAGGACCACTGAGAGCTGGGAGTGTTTTGACTATCTTTTATTCATGATTCTTCCTCTACCGAATGAACCCAGAAACATGACTTTCTGGTTCAGGGCTGTCATTTTCCTGGCTGCTGTGACCAGGGAAGCAGCTAATAGAGCACGATCTGTGCTCAGTTAGCATCAGTGCAGTGCAGAGGAGAAAGCAGGAGGTCAAATAGGCCCCTGATATATCATTAAAGAGAACTTATCCTCGCTATTGGTCCCCTATGTTATAGTAATTACGGTATAAACCTGTAAGGGCTTTTAAAGCATCATCTATGGACCACAATTTTGAGCACCAATGTTTTGCCATTTCACCCGTGTGCAAAATTTTAAGGCTTGACATGTTGGGTATCTATTTACTGAATGGAACTTCATCTTTTATGTTTTTCCAAGAAATTTGGGTAATATTTTGTTTGCACTAAAATTAGCATTATGTGATGTAACATAAACAATTGCAACTTACCAGCATTTTATTGTCAATGGTCCATGATTTCAGAAAATATATAGCGTTGGAGGATTTTGCCTATTCTTCATGCCTAAAATGTTCCTTTCTTAAAAAACAAAAAAATGCAAAAAAAAATGAAGGCAAAAGTGTTAGTACTGGCTTAAGGCTAATGTTTGGCTTTAACCACTTCAGCCCCAGAAGGTTTTACCCACTTCCTGACCAGGCCATTATTTGCAATACAGCACTGCGTCGCTTTAACTGACAATTGCGTGGTTGTGCAACGCTGTACCCAAACAAAATTGACGTCCTTTTTTTTTACCACAAATAGAGCTTACTTTTGGTGGTATTTGATCACCTCCTGTGGTTTTTATTTTTTGCGCTATAAACAAAACAAAAAAAAGGCAATTTTGAAAAAAAAAAAAAATAATAATTTTTTTACTTTCTGCTAAAATACATATCCAAAAAAAATGTAAAAAAACTAATTTTCTTAATTAAGGCCAATATGTATTCTGCTACATATTTTTGGTAAAAAAAAATCCCAATAAGCGTATATTGATTGGTTTGTGCAAAAGTTATAGCGTCTACAAACTACAGCTTAGATTTAGGTACTTTTTAATTTTTTTTACTAGTAATGGCGGCGATCTATGATTTTTTTAGCGGGACTGCGACATTGCGGCAGACAAATCTGACCCTAATTGACACCAATATAGTGATCGGTGCTATAAAAATGCATTGATTGCTGTGTAAATGGCACTGGCAGGAAAGAGGTTAACACTAGGGTGTCCAATCACCCAACCGCGTGCACGAAATCACGTACAGGTATGTGATTTTGCACACCTAAGCCTCCCTGTCGCAGTAAATGTACATGTGGCAGTCCGGAAACAGTTAAAGGATAAGTTCACCTTATTACCCGTATTTAGGATGTAACATGTTGCTTTGGAGCAGCTGACCTCTCCACTACCTCAACCTCCCCCTGTGGGATCTTCTTCCTGCATCCACTGTCACAGTTTAAGAACAGCACGGCAGCAGCCGCATTGTTAATTCAGTTCTGGTTGTGTACAAAGTTCTTCCTGTCTTTTCTGATCTGATTTTCACACGTCTTGCTACTTGCGTTATGTAGTAATTTTATGGATTTTAGGGTTCTATTTCAGATTTTTAACTTTAAAAACTGTTACATTTAATATTCAACTATTCAGTGACTAAAATAGTTTTGTTTCCCCAATATTTGACATAGGCCTGTCTGGTCCCCCAGGAGCTGGAAAATCAACTTTTATTGAATATATTGGGAAAATGCTTACTGAGCAGGGACACAAAGTTGCAGTTTTGGCTGTTGACCCATCGTCTAGCACCACTGGTGGTAAGTTGCTCTCAAGCATTTGTTGAGTCCCTCAAGCGGTATTAAACCCAAAAGCAAACATTTAATATACAGCAGCTCACCAATTCTTAGATGTGGTGGCTGCATTAGTTATCTTTTTAGGCTTTCTTTCTTTTATTTTTACCAGGTGATTCTGCCAGTAAGGCTTTTGTATGTGAATAGCGCAATCTGTCCTGCAGATGTAGCCATTAGAGGATTGAGACAGACCATTTAACACTGACAGGGGTGCTTACAAGGATCTACTTTTATTTCTTTAGGTAAAACCTTTATCCCAAAGTGTTGCTGTAACTCCCTAAAAATGTTAGCTGGAGTTTGCCTTCACTTTGTTAGTGATCTAAATCTGCTAGTACATCTAACCCCCTCCAAACTGACAGTGCTGCTATACAAAGGGGTCTCCGCTGCTCCTCTATCCAGACTGTAGGCATCATAATACAAGAGGTGTGTTACTGGCAGGATCATCTGGTGAAAACAGGGGAAAGCCTAAAAAAAAAAAAATGAATGCAGCCACCACATCTAATGATTGGTAAGCTGCAATATATTACATTTTTTAATTTTGGGTGTAATATCGCTTAAACTCCGGGAAAATTAAAAGTCCTCCCTTGAAGTGGGTGCATCCACACTGCAAGGGTTAATTGCTTGTTTCTGTCACTTACTTGATCCTCACTGCTCTGACAGATAATACACTCCCCCATGCTTCTGCAGTGGATTGACCCTCAGTGTCCTCATGTCCAGTGCACAGCTATGGACTCTAAACCAGCACAAAGGAGCCTGTAGGATTGCAGGATCCGGTAAGTGAAACTGCTGTACCTTTCCCCCCTAGGTATATACAAGCAGTTAACCTTTTGTAGTGCAGGTGCAACCCCACTTCAAGGGAGGACTTTTAGTTTTCCTGGAGCGCAGCTTTAAAGAAGCATGTTTTTAATTTGCATACTAGCATAAGCTTGTTATCTGAAAAGAGACCCTCAGACTCATTCGCACCTGAAGTTTATTTTCTAATTGTGTTCTGTAGCAGTACTTTTTGTAGTAGCAGTACGATTACAAATTGGTCCTCTGAGTGCAGGGTTCTTGCCAAACAAATTTAGCTCCAGTATTGTTTCCTATAGTGTAGAGCTGCACGATTAATCGTTAACAAATCACAATCTCAAACCCCCCCCCCAGGATCTTAATCTTTTTTTCTTTTTAAAGAACAGTGTAAAAATAAAAAGTAAAATAAATAAGAAGCGAACACATATAAAAACTGTGTTCAAACCACACGTGAGGTATCGCCATGATCGTTAGAGAGCAATAATTCTAGCAAAAATTTGTCGCCATTCCACGAGTGGGCGCAATTTTGAAGCATGACATGTTTGTTATCAATTTACTCGGCGTAACATTATCTTTCACAATATAAAGAAAAAATTGGGCTAACTTTACTTTTGTCTTACTTTTTAATTAAAAAAAGGTGTATTTTTTCCAAAAAATGTAAGCTTGAAAGACTGCTGCGCAAATATGGTGTGACATAAAGTATTGCAACGACCGCCATTTTATTCTCTAGAGGGTCTGAAAAAAAATTGATTTTATATATATATATATATATATATATATATATATATATATATATATATTTGTGGTTCTAAGTGATTTTCTAGCAAAAATGACTGATTTTAACTTGTAAACAACAAGTTTGAATAATTTTACATATATATATATATATATATATATAATTTTTTTTTTTTTTTGTAGAGACCCTAGAGAATAAAATGGCGGTCTTTGCAATATTTTATGTCACACTGTATTTGCACAGCGGTCTTTCAATAGCAATTTTTTTGGGAAAAAAAATACACTTCAATGAATTAAAAAGAAAAACTAAACAGTAAATTTAGCCCAATTTTTTTGTATAATGCCAAAGATGTTGTTATGCCGAGAATCATGATGTTCTAAGCAAAAAAATTGTGATTCTTATTTTATCCAGAATCGTGTAGCTCTACTAGTGGTATAAGTGATCCCAAATGACAATTTTTTTTCTTTTGAAAACTGTATATTTTAATATGGTATTTAGCAATGTTTGTGAAAATGTATGAGGAATTAAAGTGAACTTGTGCCCAGACCATGTACACTAAAATATTGACATATTCTGAACTGGCAGGAAAACTCCTTCACCCACATAGGGGTGGGCTGGTGAACGTGGTAATATGGGGTGCTCTTGTAAACTGTGCTCCGTTTACTGCTTTGCACATGCCTGAAATAATGGCATGTACCTGTTTTTTGGTGGTGTTCTTCTCTAATTGTCAATCAGTGGATTTTTTCATACTTCTGAAGATACTGCAATACATACAAATCTGTCACTAAATGAATCTTATGATAGATGTACAATAATTTAACAGAATTTGTGAACCCGTGTGTATGATGTTCTTCTTTGTGACAACAAAGCTTTGCCAAATGGCCATCAAGATTTACATTTAGAACTATAGTGTAGTTCTGACAATGGGTTTTTATTACTAATTTCAGGCTCTCTTCTTGGGGATAAAACACGAATGCAAGAGCTGTCTAGAGATATGAATGCTTACATTCGACCTTCTCCCACCAGGGGGACGCTGGGAGGGGTCACAAGGACAACTAATGAAGCTATTTTACTCTGTGAAAGTGGTGGTTATAATATTGTGCTGGTGGAGACTGTGGGTAAGAATACTCGTTTTATTCTATACTGGTCCTCCCCGAGTTAGGAAATGCCTAGCTAACATAGAAGATATATAACACTTTAGTGGCCTCATATTCCTGGTTAAAGCCCAAGTGAACTGTCAGTTTTATTCAGCTAAATACATTCCATATGCATAAAAAAGGTGTGCAAAGCCTACCAGTTTTATTTTAGAATGTAACTACAATATTAATGGAAACCCCTGTCCATTTCCAGCATGCTTGCTCCCTGCATGGAAACGGTAGTTTGTCTGCAGAGGTCCAACACACACCTTGTTAAGTCAGAACATAGAGTAATAATATTACGATAGATAGCTAATAATGCCCCCACTATATGTAATATGCATCATTTTTCTTGTCATTAGATAGCTGGTCTATATGATGCGGAATATCTTTATTTGAAATTATTGTTTTAATATGTTATGTATATTCTGCATATTTTTTTTCCCTGTATGTAGCTGCAATGATGGTAAATGTTGTTTAATTGCTTTGTAAATGGAAGGATTGTATTTTTGATTTATTTAAAAAAAAAAAAAAGTGTGCAAAGCCTTACAGTTTTTGCTTAGAATGTGCTTATAATGTAGCCACAACGTGAGTGGAAAAGTCTGTCTCCTTCCAGCATGCTTGCTCCTTGCATGTAAACAGTAGTCTCTCTAAAGCGATCAAACACTCCCCTTTTTTAGTCTTCATAGCTAAAGCTCTGCAATCAGCATGTCTCATACTTCCCGCTGATTGAAGAGAGCTTTAGCTCTGACTCAGCAGTGGCAATGTCAGACCTCTGCAGAGGAACCACCGTAATTAATGGTCCTTCTATGGAGCATGCTGACAGGGGACAGGCTTTTTTTAGCCACTGCGTATTTGGAAAGGGTCAGGGACTTTTTTAACGCAAAACGGTGCTTTTTTGGTTCAATATACTTTTTTGGTTCAATATCGCAGCAAAATCACGTGTGCAAAAATCAAAATGCACAGCAAAAAGCACTGCAGAAATAGATCAAAAGCAAACTGCATAGGTGTGTACCGAGCCTTATGCTGGCCACACGGATCAATTTTCAGACAAGAATATTCAGACGGAAAATCTTTGTACATTCGCTGAATGAAAGAATATTTGAAATTTTCACTTGATTTTATCATTCTGTTTTTAAAATGAAGGAAAACCACATACACCGTCTGAAAATTCCTTTGACCAAGAAGTTTTCTATTATTTCCAAATTTTCACCATGGTTGAAAATGAACGTCGATTTTACCCCACTAACGATTAGAAAATCGAACTAACGTTCTTAAAATGCCATTTTTTTTTTTTTTTTTTTTTTGAAGGAAGACATTGTTTTTTTTTTTTTTTTTTCCAACAAATTTTTATTGAAGATGATGGTACAGTACATGTTATGCAAGGTTTAAAATAGAGAAAGGTTTTGGCATACAATACTTGGTAATTATTACTACACATCTCAATATAGCTTGTAAAAGTACATGGGCAAGCATTGACTAACTTCAGTAAATGGACAGTCATTGTACCCTTAACAGTTATAAAAGTGTATTGCTATCTGAAGATAACAAACTGGTGGGAAGAAATATCAGAGTTTAAAAAATGGGATAGAGTTGCTTTACATCAATACCTACAGTAATTATATAACCATAAAAGATCTGTGGCTAGTGGTACGGGGTCTAGATAGAGCCTGTAGGAGTACAAGTATATGTGGTTTTCGGGGGGGGGGGGGGGGACTCCTTATTCCCTCTCTCTCTCTGCCACAGCTCCCCCATCTCTCTCAGGGTAGGTTCGTTTTGTATTCGTCCGTGGTACGGAAATGTATCCAACAGGCCCATGTGCTATTGAATTTGGAGGGTGTGTCTTTCGTTTGGTGTATGAGTTCTTCCATATTGGCAGTTTTTTTGTATACGTTTATACCAGTCTGCTACAGTTGGTGGGTTAGGAGATCGCCATTTGCATGGGATACACATCTTAGCTGCGTTTACCATGTGCATAGCAAGGGAGCGGAAGTAGGAGCGTGTTGGAATTGTGGAATGGTGGATGAGGAATTGCTCTGGGGTGTAGTCTAGTGTGTAAGTGGTTACTTGTTTGATAACTCTGTGGACCTCTTTCCAGAACGGTTGGATTTTGGGGCATGTCCACCATATATGTATGAGGGATCCAATGTCTGTTTTACATCTCCGACATTATTTTTTAAATAAAAAAAATTTGATCTCTGAGTCTGATATTTACCAGATTCACCCTTTTAATAGTATATATCCTGCAATAGCATATACAGTATATCTCTCCTCTAATAGTATATACAGTACATCTCCTCTAATAGTATATCTCTTCTGTCTGTTATTCTCAGAGTGGATTAGATATTTTGCTCCCTAACCATATAGTTATTTATATTTACCACTGCATAGAGATATTTAAGAATAAATTACCTTTTTTTAAAACTTTACATATTAACTAAATTATACACCATACTTTTTTTTTTTTTTTTAAGCTTATTAATCGATTAATCGAAACAATAATCGGCCAACTAATTTATTATGAAAATAATCGTTAGTTGCAGCCCTACTCCATTGTAAAAAAATAAATGCAAAAAAAATAAATCATAATTTACCTGCAAAATCATGTGCATTTAGTATTTTATTTTTACAAAAGATGAACTTTAAGTGCGACCTTTAAGTATAGAAAGGCTATCACTCCTTTATTACTGACCAGACTATAAATATTCAATTAATAAACATATTTCTAACCAGCAGTAAGTGGACTTTAAAAGAGAAATATGGCCAGAGCTTTTTGGCCCTAATTCTCTTATGGATCACAGGAGTGCAGTGTATACAGCACTCGTGACGCATTTTCAGCTGATTGCGGGTTAACGTTACTCAGCTGGCTCAGGATCAGTCCTAAATTTACATTCGGGATCCACCCAAATGCCTGAAGCGGCAGTTGGCTCAGCCTCTGAGCCAGCTGCTTCTGCCCCCCACGCAGCCCAGCGCACCATGGAGTGCTGGAGGAGCAGAGCAGGGAGCTTAGAGAGTTTAATTGCTCAGTTCTCAGTGTAGAGGAGGCAGGGGACCGGTGCAGCATCGGATTGATGCTGCATCCACCTAGGTGAGTATAAATTTTTTTTTTTTTTTTTTTTTTTAAACCCATACTTCTCTTTCAAAATAAACACCCTCACTGACCTCTGTAGCTGGAGAGATCGTGGAGAAATTTGTTCTTAAAATGTTACAGCAGAAGCACTGAAGTTATTTATGCCCTGCTCTCAGCGGCAAAGCTCCCCCTTCACAGCAGGGATTTGGCAGCCACCCAACCTCCTAATCTCTAGTGTAAACAGAAAGCCTCCTTGCTTCTACTGTGAAATTTGAGGATGAATTGTTCCACATTGCCAACAGGCACCAAGGTCAATGATGGCTTGCTTTAAAGCTCATTTACAGCTGGCTAAGAATTTGTAAATACTTGAATGTTCATAGTATGGATTTAATATTTAAAATACGGTGTGTTTTCTTGTTGAGATTTTGCATGCAGCCTGCTGTCTATGGGGACCATAGATGAGATTCCTCTTCTCTAAAGCCTCGTACACACACTTTGATTTTCGGATGACAGAACATCTGATTTTTGTGGCATGCTAGTCTCATGTCAAAAGTGAAGAGGTTACTAACAATACGAGAATTTTCGTTTGACAGAATACAAAGTCAGAAGTGACCTAACATGTTGAATAGTTTTGTATGTAGTCTTTCGTTTCTGAGCATGTGTAATCTTGCTCTTGCGATTTTTTGCATACGAAAACCATACTGATAAAATGAAAATCGGACTTTTAGTTCACATACGACAAAAATTTTATAGTCTGCACATCCGGCTTTTGTCTGACTAAAAAGTGAAATCGGCTGTCGAAAGCATCCCGTACTAATGGTAAGATTTGCGGACGATCCGTCGTCGTAACACAATTGACATCCGAAAATCAAAGCGTGTGTACGGGCCTTTAGTGTTATGTCTGACACTTCTCAACTGGACAGGAATTGAGAGGAAATGTCTGTCATGGGGATACAGAAACAGATAAAACCAACCAGAGGATCGAAATCTTGCTCCATGTATTACAAATGTGTTTTTATTTCTGCCTTCCTGTTCTGTTGTGGTGTAATTATTTCTGTAGTTTGTGTTATTGTAAGGTTGTCTTCCACAGTACCTGTAGACCTGCAAGATGGATCATTCTAAGCAATGTAACCTTGCATTCCCTTTGTCATTGTGCAGGTGTAGGACAGTCTGAATTTGCAGTGGCTGACATGGTTGACATGTTTGTTCTACTGCTGCCACCAGCAGGAGGTGATGAATTACAGGTATATTTTTTATTCCAGTTTACATTGTGAATAGCTTATTGAAGTTAATATGTACATGAAATGTTAAAGGAGCAATAAACTTGTAAATCTGAGGTTGAATTGCCCGAAAGAGCATTTGTAATAAAATATTTAATTTGGATTCCCACTTTCTCAGCACACTATTATGCGTGGTAATGTGTGTTAGGAACGGGCTGCCATTACATAACGCACATAAAAATGATTGTAACACTGTTTCATGTAATGCAGTGCTGCGCTGCTACACATGTGCCTTGGGGTGCCATTTAACAATGCACATGTAGCAAATGTTTGCCATAGCACAAAAGTGTGAATCCTATAATTCAGCACAGTATTACTCCAAACATTTACATTTGGTTTTGGATACAGTGAGCTAGGGCTCAAAACTGTCAAGCTTTTTTTATTTCTACCCCGTTTCCATCATTGAAGAACATTGCCCCCACTTTCTGGGTGGCCCCCAAGACGGGGTGAGGATAAACCTTCCGACTGGTATAGCAACAAATAATTATTTCTATTCCAGATTGCTCTCTGTGTCCTTATTTGGGAAATTCTCCACATTTCCTGTGTGATGAGCAGAAGAGACGAACTCATGTGTCCTCGGAACCCATCTCTAGCCAACTTGGAACTTGCGCTCCTTCTTTATTTTTCTCTCCAGTGATCTGCGGACCAGGTCATTCCTGCCCCAAAGCTCAAATAAAGAGGCAGTCTGCAGGGAAGAACTGTTCCAGCCGCTGTTTACTGGGCTAAAAGAAGAGCTCAAGTTCAGCTAGAGATGAGTTCAGAGAATGCCTGAGCTCATCTAATGATTAAGGATGGGCTCGGATGTGTTCGCACACTCCACGTGCAGAGCCCGCCAGGAAGTCGGCACGGCACTGCACTAATCACTGGCAGTGAGACATTTCCCGATGTGCGGCTGCAGAGATCGGGAAATGTCTCGCTGCCTGTGATTAGCGCAGCGTCATGCCGACTTCCTGGCGGGCTCTGCACGTGGTGTGTGCGAACACGCCCGAGCCTATCGTTACTAATGAGCAGCATATGAAATAGGAGGTAATGATCCCCGCAGGGGCGCACAGACTAATGGAGTTCATAGCCCCTCCATTCTATCCATAGCAAAAGTGGGTTGAAATATAGATTAGTTTACATTATTTTGGCTTTTTAGTACAGTTTTTCATCATGTTTATTGCAGGTGTATGCTTATTACACCTGTAAAATGAATACTCAACCTGAAACCAACCCCTAACCAGTGGAGGCTGGTGATACATTTTTTTTTTTTTTTCTTGGGGGGGGGCGCAAACAAACCCCTCCAGTCCAGTTCCTTACCTGCAGCCTCATTAACGTCAAAAGTGGGAGGGTTCAGGGCGCAGTGCTCTGCGCCTCAAGGACAACAATAAACAAGCCAATTAGAGCCTCATGCTCTAATCATGTGCTTGTTAAAAAATGATGGCGCTAATAGGCAGCTATTAGTCCAGCTCCCCGCACAGTGGAACGATTTTATTTTTAAAGAAATGATAATATGACTAACATTTTTTTAACATTAAGATTTTAAAAAATGTGAGTCATATTATTATTTCTTTAAAAATAAATTTGTTCTATAAATATGAACTTTGGGCAGGCGCCCTGCGCCCCTTATGGACGGGCCGCTGGTGCCACATGGCTTTAAGTGTGAGGAATACATTTCATGAAAAGCACTGCAAGGAAAAGCAACAACAAACTACTCAATAATTCATAACTAAAAAAAGCCTCTGCTTGGCTGTTGAAAACCTAGCGGTGTAAACAGGTGTAATCAGCTTGCATAGCACTGAAAGGGCGCCGAAATGTGCACCGCACCATTACCCAGATAGAAATTTGGATCCTAAAGCTTCCCATCCTGACTACCTGGAACTGACATATTATTGATCTGCAGCATAACTTACCAGTGTGGCTCAGGAGATGGGGACGTCACTACACAGAATGTTGATGGGACACCCAGCTTTGTCCTATTGGCCTTCTCACCTGGCACAAAGTTGTATGATAAATCACTGCTGCTTGTTGTGTTCTGTTTGAGGAAGAACGGCCAAAGAAGGCTCATTTATAAAACTATGTTATAGAAATGATTGCTTAGTAGATTAAAGGGTGACATTTTATACGTGGATCCACCTGCTGGCTACCTTTCAGTCCTGAAGTTCTCTTTTTTAGAGAGCTCTTACCAGCAGACTTTCTGGCTCTGTATCTAGGGTGTTCCCCTTAACACATGCAGAACATTGTCTACAACTCCACTACCCTCCCCTGGAGCATGAGACTGTCAGAGCTGCTACACATGAAACATTCAGGTAAAATTCAGAGTTTGAATTGTGTCCAATCTGCTCACTGAAGTCTATTCTCAGCAGCCAGCCCTGGCACCCACGCTGCCTGTCTAATAAGGAATCTCGGCTTGTGTGTACTTGCATTGATAACAGTCCCTACCAGATGCTGGAATTGTCTGATTCTCCTCAGAATATCTGACATTGGCTAATTGCAAACTACCCCCCCAGGTCGGCACACTCCTCCCTCCCCACTTCTCCTCCCGGCTAATCTGGTCTACTTTAGATCCGCCTCCTCAATAATTTGCTAGTGTCACAAGTGGGTGGATACGGGGTGCAGTGCTCTGCGCCCCGAGCCCACCCTATTTTTTTAAGGCAAAAAGAGCCTCCGGCTCTAATCATGTGGCTTGAGAAAAAAAAAAACCTTACAGAGAGCTATGAGTCAGGCGCCCAAACTAGGGGGGGCAGCGCCGCCACTGCCCCTAACCATAACACTTACCCAAGCCTCTTGTATGAACTGTGCAGCACAGCTCAGATTCAGAGGAGAGCTAGAAGCAAGAGCTAATTGGCTGTGCTTCTTGCTTATGTGTTAACAAGGAAAATGCGGATAGGAGGAGAGAGCAGAGTGGCATATATATTCATGTGCCGCCTTCTTCTCCTTCACTGTTCAGTCATAGGCTGCAGGTAAGACAAGACCTGTAAGGGTTATTGAACTAGAGCAGATAAAAAACAGGCAAACCAGACAGGGCTGTGCCATGTGACAGAGCTGTTTAAATATTGTAACTGGATGGACAGAAATGCAAATCCGTTAACAAGTAAACAGCTCCCTTATGTTGTGTGTTTTACAATTACTTTGTATAAAAAAAAAAAAAAAAAAAAAGGCGGCCCATATCTTAGGTGCCTGTTTAAATGAATATCTATATTAGCTTTCAATATCAAGTAAACTATGCTTTAGGTGTACTGGCCCAATAAAACCACACTATGATAGTCCATTTATAAGGGAAACACTGTATGTATGCTTTATATTACACTACAAAATATTCTGCAGCAGTGACCTCTACTCTATGAATCTCTATCAGATCCTATAAATTCCCTGTCTGCTTTGTCCTCTTCTTTAAATATTTATCCACCCAGTTAGCCAATGAATGTAAATCAGCTGCTTTTGCTCAAGAAAGCTGACCATATGGGAGCAATCATTTATGTTCCATGTGAGTTAGATTCAATGGCTTGTAATTTACATTAGCGTTCACCTCTGTCTGCTTCCTGTAATGCACAGGAAGTTTTATGTGGCATTCGTTCGTAACTGATCTTTTAAATCACTTTAGGTTACACACACTATACAAACGAGTATGCAAATCATACTTTTTGCTTTAGACCTCCATGTGGATTATCTAGAGTCTTAGGTTCTCTTCTGTTCCTGTTAGTCACCGAAGAGTTAAATGTGTGACTCCGATTGGAAACAGGTGTTGGTGGTATTTGTATGTATAGCATGCACAAAGAGGCCATACATTCATGGGACGTATGTCCCCATTTCCTGTCGCTACCTATAGGGCCCATTTACACCATTATTTTTTTCATATGCAGTGTTAAAGAAGAACTCAAGGAAAAAACGTTTAAAAAAAAAAAAAAAAATCTGCTGGGTTACAAACAGTTAAATGTCTGGATATGTCTGCCACCTCCTGGATCACTGCCTGTTCTTTACAATTTACACTTTCACCTGAGCATCAAGAGTATAGGTTTTGCTACAGCGGGGAACTTGCGGTTCTCCTACACAGACGCCATTCTGTTGTTTGTCCACCCCTCCTCCTCTTGTCCAATCAAAGAACACTTTGTATTCCGTAAATCCATTCACAAAGTGCAAAGCATTCTGTGAATAGACCAGGGAGAGGAGGGGCAGACTGCTTGTGTGCAGGAGAGACACTATTTTTCCTGTCCGAGTGCCAGAAGCAAAAGCCATACCATCGGTTCTCAAAAAATGAAGTTGGCAGACACCACCTGATATTCAACCATTTGTTACCCAGCAGATTTTTTTTTTTTTTTTAATATACCTGGAGTTCTTATTTCTTGCTCCGCGGTGTGTTTGAGATGTGTTTCATGCTTCTTCTAAGAAAGAGGTATTTTGTTAAAAGCATTAAAACGTGCAGCAAGATGAACTTGCTGGATACTGCACTAGATTTTTTTTTAAATCTACCACACTAAAATCCATAGGTAAGAACCCTAGTGCAGGACTTTCAATTTACTATAGGTATAGTTTTTAATGTGCAGATGTGTGAATGGACTCATAGGTAATACTAACCCCCTCCCGCCCAGGCCCATTTAATTGGGCTATTTCTCTGGAGAGGGTTGTCACAGTGGGCACAGATTGGGCACCATTCCCACCTTTGACAGCTCGTCACTGTGCTGGAAGTACGATCTCAGCACAGAAACCTTTGCCGTCCATATACACATTAGTACAGCGTGTGAGCATTAGAGCCAAACGTCTTCACTGCTTCACAAATGCGTTACATGGGTGGCAAGAGCTTAAAGCGGAGTTCCACACAAAAATGGAACTTCCGCTTTTCGGAACCCTCCCCCCCTCTGGTGTCACATTTGGCACCTTTCAGGGGGGGGGGGGGGTGCAGATACCTGTCTAAGACAGGTATTTGCACCCACTTCCGGCATAGACTCCCATGGGAGTCTATGCCTCTTCCTGTCCCTCCGCGCTGTCTCCTGGGAAACACACAGCTCCCAGGAGATAGCGGGGACCAGTTACGATGCGCAGTGCGACTCGCGCATGCGCAGTAGGGAACCGGGAAGTGAAGCCGCAACGCTTCACTTCCTGATTCCCTCACCTAGGATGGCGGCGGCAGCTGCCGAGAACCGAGCGGGTTCTCGGCGTTGCCTGCCAACATCGCTGGACCCTGGGACAGGTAAGTGGCCATGTATTAAAAGTCAGCAGCTGCAGTATTTGTAGCTGCTGGCTTTTAATATTTTTTTTTTTTAGGTTGATGTAGGTGGACCCCCGCTTTAAAGACTGTTTTATAGTCATACTCTGAAATTCATAAGGACTAGCGTAGGCAGATTTTTCATGCATTTTAAGGGCTAATGTATGCTTGGTTTGACCTTTAACACACATTACAGTGCCTTCCGCTCCAACATGCTATTTTGATGTGTTTTCTGATGCTTCTGTGATGCTTTGACACACAAATCCTTGTTCTGTCAGGGGAGTGGAGACATATCGTTTGTTCCTAATAAGTAGGACCAAGGATGTGTCTCCTCCCCAGTCAGTCCTATCCCCATACAGTTAGAACACATCCAGGGAACACACATTTAACCCCTTGATCGCCCCCTAGTGTTAACCTCTTTCCTACCAGTGACATTTACACAGTAATCAGTACATTTTTATAGCTCTGATCGCTGTATAAATGTCAAAAGTGTCCGATCTGTCCGCTGTAATACCACAAAAAACCGCAGATCACCGTCTTTACTAGTAAAGAAATTAAATAATAAAAATGACACAAATCTTTCCCATAGTTTGTAGACACTATAACTTTTGCGCAAACCAATCAATATATGCTTATTGTGATTTTTTTTTTTTTTTTTTTTTTTTTTTTTTTTTTACCAAAAATATGTAGAACAATAAATATTGGCCTAAACTGATGAAGAAATTTTGTTTTTCTTTCTCGTACATCACGGGACACAGAGCCTCAGTAATTACTGATGGGTTATATGGTATCACTAGGTGATTGGACACTGGCACACCCTAGACAGGAAGTTCAACCCCCCATATAATCCCTCCCCTTACTGGGAATACCTCAGTTTTTTCGCCAGTGTCTTAGGTGTTGGTCACGAGTAAGATGTGCTGTGCTGAGCTCCAAAGGAATATCCTATACTGGGGCAAGCCATGCAACCGGATCCATTCAAAGTGCCTTTTCCTGGCCAAATTGGATGATACCCGGGCCTCGTGTCCGAAGAAACGAGGTTTTACCTGTAATGCTTCTCTTTTTAGAGAGCTGGACCCCGGGATCCAGTATTTGTTTTTTTCAGCCATATCCCTGGCGGGGTGCTTTACGGGGCCAGAACTGCGGATCCCCCTATTCAAGTCTCTGAAGGTTTTTCAAACGGAGTCCACCGTGAGAGGTGAAAATTGGGTCTGTTATACAGAACCCTGCAGCTGGATAAGGTAAGGGAGACTCCTCAGGATTTTTTTTTAATTTTAGTAGGTTTTCTCCTTTAAGTAAATGTATGCTATGCCTATCACCCCCGTGAGAGGTGAAAATTGGGTCTGTTATACAGAACCCTGCAGCTAGATAAGGTAAGGGAGACTCCTCAGGATTTTTTTTAATTTTAGTAGGTTTTCTCCTTTAAGTAAATGTATGCTATGCCTATTGTCACCATCGGGGCTGTCAAGAGCACATACCTTTCATGCCTGTTCCATCGGGCTCAGTGTCAGCGCTGTACGCTCCTCCAGCCAGGCTCCAGGTAGGATGGGTAAGGGGGGTTCTTTCCCTAGGGATTCTCCCCCCATGGCTTAGGTGGGCCGGGATGAGCTTAGTAGGAGCAGTAATATACCACACCACCCGCCGTCGCCATTTTCGGCAGGTTCCCATCCACCGGCCTCTCTCTCTCTCCTCCGCTCCAGCCTCCCCTCCATGCTTGTCCTGAGGATTGGAGCCTCGGCTCGCGCGGGAAAGCACGCGTTTTTGAAAAAATGAGGGGGGGTGGGAGGGGTGGTCGGAGGAGGAGGGTGGAGCATTAATGCAACGTCCGGTGTGATTAGACGCCCACATCGCTGGCTACACAGGCTATAAAGTGCACTCTCAGGTGCACACAGCTATGGAGGAACGCAGAGTTGACGGGCACATGTGAGGTGGGATACAGGCATTTCCCAGGCAGCATTTACTTACCAGACTGGGCATTGGTAGCAGCGGCAGTTGCTGAACTACATCGCTCAGCAGTCAGTGCTTTTTTGTGGTACCTCTGTGTAACGAGCCCCTGCTCGCTCGATTCCACTCTCCCGACACTCCTCTGCGGCTATAGAATCAGATTGCAGATCGCAACATCTGATTGTTCGGTCATCTGATGCTCCGGGATTAGAACTACAGCTATGTGCCGTTCGAATCCAGTTGTGATAGCTCAGAACAAACACCAGGCAGGCTGTATGTAAGTTCAAACAGGAATCTCACTTTTATTGGATGCACACAACACAATTTTATACACAGCAGTTTGAACACCCTGCCCCCAACAACCACTTTCCTATTGGTCAATTGTAAAGTACACTTTAGTCTTCAAATAGGTCCTCTTGGCCATGCAAATGAGGACTTGAAACAGGGTCAGCAGGGATTGGTCCGATAGCTTGAATAGGAGGGCTGATATGTGTAATGACACAGAGAAGCCCCAGGGGGTAATTAAAGTACATAAATAAACAGTCAAACACAGAACAATGCCTTCCTTCCAGACCATGGAGCCGTCTGGAGAGGGTTAGCCTTAAAACAGGGCAGCAGATCCCCCCCCCCACTGTGTAATAGAATCAAAGGGAAATACTTCAGTATTCCAAGCTTCATAACAATACTCCCCCCTGGAAAACAGTCCAACAGCCACAGTGGGTCCTCGAACGGGTCAACTCGAGGATGTTGGAAAAGTAGTCTTAAGGTTCCAACAGTATGAATCGGTCACACTAATATGGCAAATACAATTTCCCAGAGTCTGTGTCTCTTGGGGGGATATGGACCTGAATCCAAAGTAACACCACCTCAAGGGTCTTCAGGCATACAGCTCACAAAGAGTACTGTTCCCCCAAATGCAAGGGCCCACGATCGGTCGGCAAGAGGCTAGCATTCAGTCCCCTCTAAAAGCCTCTGTCCTGGCTCAGTCTGTCACATTTCTCCCTTGTCGGCAGATGACTAACACAAGAGGAGACCCCAGACGGATTTACTCCGAAGTTAGTCCATAGTTCCAGTCCCCTAATGCCTGTACCCACACAGTACCCAAAACAAATTGTTCCATACAGAGCATTACTTACCCAGCCAACCTCTGCCTCTCTCAGAGAACATGCCCACCACTGGGGACAGGCCTGGACTGGCCCTTCTCCCTGGAGTCCTTTCAGCCGCTGGAGAGAAGACAGGAAGACTGGGCTCACTCCGTCATGCTGTTGGGGATCTGGGCCAACTGCCCAGCATCCCTGGAGTATACAAGTGGGGACTGAAGTCCCATCCACTTTTAGTAGGTGAAAATCCCACAGTGCTTGCAAAGCATGGCTGACATCCTCCTGTCTCAGTGTCGCACCATTTTCTGGGGTTGTGTCAATGGAGACCAAAGTCCCATCCACTACCACAGGAACTCCCTCTTCTGTTAGTTGAGGGCAGAGGCCAGCAGCACTCTGCCCGGTTGCCAGCCCTTCTACTGGGGACTCCACATCCTCCGCTCTGGCTAACCCTTGGGGCAGGAGGCTGGCTTCCTCCACTCCCAAACTGTGTAACTGCCATTGGGGAGGTGAGCCGGCTGCTTCCTTTTCCATTCCCTCATCTGGATGTTGGGACGATATGTCTGTGGTACTGTCTCCCAGGTGCACGGATCTTTGCTGGGGAGGAAAGACCGCTTCCTCCACCCTGGCCAACTGTTGGGGAGGGACGACGAATACCTCCTCCCCCTTCTCCCCCTGTATCCTGATCTGCTGCTGGGAAGTGACCACCTCCTTCTCACCCTGAGCCTCCGGAACTGCCACAGATGTGGGGCAGAGGTCTTGGAACCTCTGTCCAGTGACCAGCGCTTCAGCTGGTGAATTTCCTTGTGACTCCACAGATACTGCTGTTGGTGCTGGGCAGAGCACAGTGAAGTTTGGCCCTAATAACAGCTCCTCTTCTGCTGGAAGCTCACCAGGTTGTTCTTCCTCAGCAGAAAAGTCTATCAAATCCCCTGTCTCTGCAACTGGTGTCTGGGGATAAAGGTTCATCATCTCCTGTCTGTGGAACCCAGAAGATGCTATCAGTGCTGGGCAGAGGTTAGCAGAGCTCTGCCCTGTTGTCAGCACTTCAGCTTCGGGGATAGCGATCTCCACATTTTCCACTGCCGATTCTCTGGCATTCTGCTGGACAAGCACATTCCTCCATCCAAGATCATCCAATGCATAAACAGGTTCATCAAGGTCAGTCAGCACCTGCTCCATCCACCATAAGACCTCCGCGTCCATAGCTGTGGGGGCAGGTTGGCAAAGCACATTGTTACTCTGCCACATTGTCGACTCTTCAGCCAGGATTTCAGAGTTGTCAACTGGTGTTTCCTGATAGTCCCAGGCAAAGGGAGCCCCACCCTGCTGCTGAGCAGAGTCTAGCAGCTGTCTGTAGGCGATCTCCAGCTCCCATTCCTGAACGACCAGAAACTCCAAATCTTCCTGTGCCCAGTGCACTTCCGAGACATTCAGTCTTCACTCTCTGTGCTCCATTATTTCCTCCAAACGCCACTCCTGATCACTCCCAAAGTCAGGGTCCCTGGACAGCCTCCAGTACAACAATCCCAGGCCATCGTAGTCAAAGCCTTCCGTGTGGCTGTCATCCACTGTCCACGGGCAAACTTGGGCTACATACCACTGGAGGGCTCTGTAGCTCTCGTCCAACCGCATTTCTGCCCGGATCAGCCTGCTTAACTCAGCTGTCCACTCCTGGTTCGGCTGTTCCCCCAATAACAGCATTCGCACTTCATACTGCAACCAGTACCTTACATGGATGGAGGGGAGGACTTTTCCCTGGTTTTGCTGCTCACGGGCTATTGCTTCCTTCCAGAGTTCGCAGTGGATAGAATCAAACCATCACAGCAGGACCTGCTCTGATACTGGTCCTCTGTGCTGTATCAGCATCTCTCGCAACCTCCTTCTGAATTCCTCTTCCATGGTGGCTGGTATCTGTACCTCTCCTCTCCTGCTATCTGGACCTTGGATCCAGGTGATGGTTTGGATGTGTTCACAGAAAGGAAGCACGATCCCACCGGTCCCTCCCGGCTCTCAAGTAAGTCTTTCAGTGTGGGTCTCCTGCAGGCTGGTTTTGAGTGTCACAGTAACTGGAGAGCAAATCCCACCGCTGCCAACCAATGTAACGAGCCCCTGCTCGCTCGATTCCACTCTCCCGACACTCCTCTGCAGCTATAGAATCAGATTGCCGATCACAACGTCTGATGGTTCGGTCATCCGATGCTCCGGGATTCGAACTACAGCTATGTGCCGTTGAAATCCAGTTGTGATAGCTCAGAACAAACACCAGGCAGGCTGTATGTAAGTTCAAACAGCAATCTCACTTTTATTGGATGCACACAACACAATTTTATACACAGCAGTTTGAACACCCCGCCCCCAACAACCACTTTCCTATTGGTCAATTGTTTAGTCTTCAATTAGGTCCTCTTGGCCATGCAAATGAGGACTTGAAACAGGGTCAGCAGGGATTGGTCCGATAGCTTGAATAGGAGGACTGATATGTGTAATGACACAGAGAAGCCCCAGTGGGTAAAGTACATAAACAAACAGTCAAACACAGAACAATGCCTTCCTTCCAGACCATGGAGCCGTCTGGAGGGGGTTAGCCTTAAAACAGGGCAGCAGATCCCCCCCACTGTGTAATAGAATCAAAGGGAAATACTTCAGTATTCCAAGCTTCATGACACTCTACCTTTGTTGCTTGGCACTATGGGTAGAAGAGGGACAATTACCCCGAAAAATAGGGGCTCTAAGGGATCTCCCTCAGGCTCTGAGGACCCCCCCCCTCTGCAGCACCTTCCCCCACTGAAGGACCTGGGATGGCTGGCCAGGGTGAGCCGTCGGGGTCAGGGACTGCATCTGCTTCTGGCACTTCAGCCCCTGTATACATTACGCAGGAGGTTTTTTTCCTCAACCATTAATGGTTTAGAGCAGGGATATGCAATTAGCGGACCTCCAGCTGTTGCAAAACTTCAAGTCCCATGAGGCATAGCAAGACTCTGACAGCCACAAGCATGACACCCAGAGGCAGAGGGATGATGGGACTTGTAGTTTTGCAACAGCTGGAGGTCCACTAATTGCATATCCCTGGTTTAGAGGAAAGACTAATGGCCTTAATTGCATCTTCACTCAGACAACTGGAAGAAAACGCACTAGGTCTCCCTCTGTCACCCAGGACCCTCAAGCAGAGGAACTCTGGGGAAAAAGGAGAGGAATCCCTCTCAGAAGACGGGGATGAAACTAATGATTCCTCTTCTGAGGAATCGAGTGGAGAAGGACCCTCTTCAGCTTCTCAGGATGAGAAGGTAGGTGTTGGTGCAAATTCTTGCTGGATTGGTCCGCTCCACATTCAAGTTACCCGTATCTGAGTCAGTTAAAGAACCCTCCTCTGCTTTGGGTTCACTGAAGCTTCCTCAAACTACACATGCTTTTCCTGTTCATAGTTTACTGGAAAAGCTTATTTATTCTGAGTGGGATCACCCAGATAAACATTTTTTTCCGCCTAAAAAGTTTGCAACACTTTATCCTATGGAGGAAAAATGTATAAAAATGTGGGGGTATACCGGCAGTTGATGCCGCCATTTCCTCCGTAAATAAAAGTCTGACTTGTCCTATCGACAACGCTCAGATGCTTAGGGATCCAACTGATAAAAAGATGGAATTCTTGTTAAAAAATGTTTTTTCCTTGGCAGGTTCAGTAGCTCAACCTGCAGTGGCAGCAATCGGAGTCTGTCAATACTTGAGAGACCATGTTAAACAGGCCCTCAAAGTTTTACCTGAACAACAAGCCCGGGGGTTGGCCAACCTACCAGCGGCTTTATGTTTTGCTGTTGACGCAATCAGAGATTCTATCATCCAGACTTCTCGCCTTTCGCTTGGGTTGGTGCATATACGTAGAATCTTATGGTTGAAGAATTGGTCAGCCGAATCACCATGTAAGAAGCTTCTGGCTGGATTTCCATTTCATGGTGCAAGGCTGTTCGGAGAGGATTTGGACAATTATATCCAATCTCTAGTGGGGAAAGCACTCTCTTACCAGTTAAGAAAAGGAGTAAACGTCCCTCTTTTAAACGGGCTCTTTCCCCAGTGCCAGGAGCATCAGCCTCCAGGCAGTCACGACGGCCTCCTTCATCAGGCTCAAGAAATAAATCTCAGAGTCGACCCCAGGGACAAAAGAAGTCCTGGGGGAGGAAGCCTACTAGACAATACGCTAAAGCCTCTTTATGAAGGAGACCCATAGCAAAAGAAGTCTCTCTTTCTAGCGTTGGAGCGACTATTGTCACAAAAAGTTATTGTGGTTGTTCCCACGGAAGAGCAGGGATTGGGATTTTATTCAAACCTTTTCACGGTTCCAAAACCAAATGAAGATGTCAGACCCATTCTGGATCTAAAGGATCTAAACCGATTCCTAAACATTCGGTCCTTTCGCATGGAATCAATCCGATCGGTGGTCTCCATCCTACAAGGAGAACTCCTGGCGTCAGTAGACATCAAGGATGCATACCTGCATGTACCTATTTTCTCTGCTCATCAAAAGTACTTGCGTTTCGAAGTAGAAAAACGCCACTTTCAGTTTATAGCTCTGCCTTTCGGGCTAGCCACTGCACCTCGGGTGTTTACAAAGATCTTGGCACCTCCTCTGGCCAGATTAAGGGCCCAAGGTATAACAGTAATAACATACCTGGACGACCTGCTCTTGCTAGACCAGTCGGTAGCCCGTCTGGACCAGAACTTGGTCTCCACAGTCAACTACTTGAAATACCTAGGTTGGATTCTTAGAGAAGTCTTCTTTAAAACCAGTAAGAAGACTAGAGTATTTCGGCCTGGTCATAGATACAAGCCAAAAGAAGGTATTTTTACCTCAGGCAAAGATCAGTGCCATAAAGAAACTGATTCAGGTAGTCAGAGCAAAGAAGGGTCCCTCTGTATGCCTTTGTATGAGGCTGCTGGGAAAGATGGTGGCTTCATTCAAAGCAGTTCCATATGCTCAGTTTCATTCGAGACTGTTGCAATACGGTATGCTGTCTGCCTGGAACAAGAAGGTGCAGGCGTTAGATTTTCCTATGCGTCTGTCTCCTACAGTGCGTCAGAGCCTCAGTAGGTGGTTAATACCCGAAAATCTGCAAAAAGGGAAATCCTTTTTACCGGTTACCTGGACAGTGGTAACAACAGATGCCAGTCTTTCAGGTTGGGGAGCAGTTCTGGAACAGTCAGTTGTCCAAGGGAGATGGTCCAAAACCGAGAGGACCTTACCCATCAACGTTCTGGAGATCCGTGTGGCGTATCTAGCCCTAAAGGCCTGGACACTCAGGCTACAGGGTTGCCCTGTCAGGATCCAGTCTGACAATGCCACAGCAGTGGCTTATATCAATCACCAAGGAGGCACCAGGAGTCGTGCAGCTCAGAGAGAAGTGAACCAGATTTTAGTCTGGGCAGAAAAGCATGTGCCATGCATATCGACAATTTTCATTCCGGGGATAGAGAACTGGCAGGCGGATTACTTCAGTCACCAGCAGTTAGTTCCAGGGGAATGGTCTCTTCACCCCGATGTCTTCTTGGCCATATGCCAAAGATGGGGGTTCCGGATGTGGATCTCTTTGCATCCAGGTTCAACAAGAAGATCGACAAGTTTGTGGCAAGAACAAAGGATCCTCTTGCATGCAGGACAGATGCGTTAGTGACTCCGTGGCATTGGTTCTCACTAATTTATGCATTTCCTCCTACTTCCACGACTTCTTTGCAGGATCAGGCAAGAGAAGAAGTCGGTACTTCTGGTGATCCCAGCTTGGCCCAGGAGAGCTTGGTATGCAGAAATGGTAAAAATGACAGTAGGTTCCCCGTGGACCCTATCGTCACGTTCAGACCTGTTATCCCAAGGTCCAATGTTCCATCCTGCCTTACAAATGCTAAATTTGACGGTTTGGCTATAGAAATTCACGTTCCGAAGAGTCGTGGGCTTTCAGGTCCTGTGATCTCTACCTTGATCAATGCAAGGAAGCCAGCTTCCAGAATGATTTATCATAGAGTCTGGAAAACTTATGTCTCCTGGTGTGAAGCCAGGGGTTGGCATCCCAGAAAATATGTCATAGGTAGAATTCTTGATTTTCTGCAAATGGGATTTGAAATGAAGCTGGCCTTGAGTACCATCAAGGCCCAGGTCTTGGCCTTGTCAGTATTATTTCAACGGCCACTTGCTTCACATTCCTTGGTCCGAAGCTTTATGCAGGGGGTAAAGCGTCTTAATCCTCCGGTTAAGGCGCCCCTAAACCCCTGGGACTTGAATTTGGTTCTGTCAGTTTTACAGAAAAAGCCTTTTGAACCAATACGTCAAATTCCCTTGGTCTTGTTAACAAGGAAATTCATTTTTCTTTTGCTAGAAGAGTATCAGAATTAGCAACTCTTTTCTGCAAAGAGCCTTACTTAATCATGCACAAGGATAGAGCGGTATTGCGCCCTCATCCTAGCTTTCTAACGAAGGTGGTTTTAGATTTTCATCTAAATCAAGATATTATTCTGCCTTCCTTTTTTCCAGACCCCTGTTCTACGGAAGAAAGGTCACTACATTCTTTGGATGTAGTGAGAGCAGTCAAAGCCTATCTGGAACCAACTGCTCAAGTTCGCAAAACAAATGTTTTGTTTGTATTGCCAGAAGGTCCCAACAGAGGACAGGCAGCGTCAAAGTCTACCATCTCAAAATGGATTCGGCAAGTGATTGTTCAAGCCTATGGTTTTAAACAGAAAATTCCACCTTTTCAGGTCAAGGCGCACTCCACGAGGACTATTAGTGCTTCGTGGGCAGTGCATTACCAGGCCTCTATGGCTGAAATCTGTAAGGCCGTAACCTGGTCTTCAGTCCATACATTCACCAGATTTTATCAGATGGGTGTGAGAAGGCATGAGGATATCGCCTTTGGGCGTAGTGTGCTGGAGGCAGTGGTACGAGGTCCTCAGGTCTGTTTACACCCTACTTTGTTGTAGTTCCCCTCCCCTCAGATAGCATTGTTCTAGGACATCCCATCAGTAATTACTGAGGCTCTGTGTCCCATGATGTACAAGAAAGAAAATAGGATTTTTCTAACAGCTTACCTGTAAAATCCTTTTCTTTTGAGGTACATCACGGGACACAGAGGTCCCACCCCTCTTCTAATACATGTATATTGCTTTGCTACAAAACTGAGGTATTCCCAGTAAGGGGAGGGTTTATATGGGGGGTTGAACTTTCTGTCTAGGGTGTGCCAGTGTCCAATCACCTAGTGATACCATATAACCCATGAGTAATTACTCAGGCCCTGTGTCCCGTGATGTACCTCAAAAGAAAAGGATTTTACAGGTAAGCTGTTAGAAAAATCCTATTTTTAAAAACATTTTTGGGGATGTTTATTATAGCAAAAAGCAAAAAATATTGATTTTTTTTTTTTCAAAATTGTCGTTTTTTTTTTGTTTATAGCGCAAAAAATAAAAACCGCAGAGGTGATCAAATACCACCAAAAGAAAGCTCTATCTGTGGGAAAAAAAGGACGCACATTTCGTTTAGGTACAGCATTGCATGACCACGCAATTGTCAGTTAAAGCGACGCAGTGCCAAATTGTAAAAAGTGCTCTGGTCAGGAATGGGGTAAAATCTTCCGTGGCTGAAGTGGTATATTATAAGCTTTGCAAATGCTCTGTGTGTGTTGATTCTCTATTTGTTTTAAAGGGGCTCAGTAGAACCCCAGCACATTAGTATACTCATTCAGCAGTTTCCCAGCTTATTAGTACCCTCATTCAGCAGATCCCCAGCATTTTAGTACTCTTGCTCAGAAGATTCCCTGTTCAGTAGTACCCCCAGTTTTGCTGATCCCCCACTCAGTAGTAACCCCCAGCTCTTCTGATCCTCCTCTCTCTCCGGTCCTCGCTCACCTTGTGCTTTATTGCTCCCTGCTGCTCACCAGCTACCTTCTCCTGCTCCTCCACTCAGTCCTCACTCTCTACTCCTGTTCACCTTCCGCTATCGCGTTACCATGTTACACACTAGGTGTGCCACCTTCTAGTTGCTCCTCTCCAGCCCGGAACACCGCTCACCTTCCTGCTGCTCCATGCTGCACACCAGATGTGATGTTTGCACCAGTCACACCCAGGATATACAGTGGGGAAAATAATTATTTGATCCCTTGCGGGTTTTGTAAGAGACAGAATATCAACCAAAAAAATACAGAAAAAAAAAAACCACGTGAAACAAATGCTATAAATTAAGTTGCAGTTCCATGAGTAAAATAAGTATTTGATCCCCAAACATGACTTGGTGGAGAAATCCTTGTTAGTAAGCACAGAGGTAAGACGTTTGTTATAGTTGGCTACCAGGTTTGCACACATCTCAGGAGGGATTTTGGTCCATTCTTCTTTACAGATCTTCTCTAAATCTTTAGGGTTTCTTGGCTGTCACTTGGCAACTCGAAGTTACAGCTCCTTCCATAAATTTTCTATAGGATTAAGGTCTGGGGACTGACTAGGCCACTCCATGACCTTAATGTTCTTCTTCTTGAGCCACTCCTTTGTTGCCTTGGCAGTATGTTTTGGGTCATTGTCATGCTGGAAGACCCATCCACGACTCATCTTTAGTGTTCTGCTGAGGGAAGAAGGTTATCATCCAAGATTTTACAATACATGACTTCGTCCATTGGCCCCTCAATGCGGCAAAGTCGTTTTGTACCTTTAGCAGATAAACAGCCCCAAAACATCATGTTTCTCTGCTAAAGGTACAGACCCACTTTTCCACATTGAGAGGCCAATAAATGTGGCCCATTCATGCAAAATAGCTCAAGCTCTGTCAGATTGAATAGAGAGCATTTGTGAACTGCAATTTTCAAGTCTTGCCACAGATTCTTAATTTGATTAAGGTCTAACTTTGACTGGGCCATTCTAACACATAAATATGCTTTGATCTAAACCATTCTATTGTAGCTCTGGCTGGTATGTTTAAAGTCGTTGTCCTGCTGGGAGGTGAACCTCCGCCCCAGTCTCAAGTCTTTTGCAGACTCTTAACAGGTTTTCTTCTAAGATTGCCCTGTATTTGGCTCCATCCATCAACTTTGACCAGCTGTCCTGTCTCTGCTGAAGAAAGGCATCCCGTAACATAATGCTGCCACCACCATGTTTCATGGTGTGTTTAGGGTGATGTGCAGTGTTAGTTTTCCACCACACATAGGGTTTTGCTTTTAGGCCAAAAAGTTCAATTTTGGTCTCAACTGACCAGAGCACCTTCTTCCACATGTTTGCTGTGTCCCCCACATTGCTTCATGCAAACTGCAAATGGTAATTCTTATGACTTTATCAACAAAGGCTTTCTTCTTGCCACTCTTCTATAAAGGCCAGATTTGTGGAGTGCACGACTAATAGTTGTCCTATCCAGATTCTCCCACCTGAGCTGTGGATCTCTGCAGCTCCTCCAGAGTTACCATGGGCCTCTTGGCTACTTCTCTGAATAATGCTATCCTTGCCTGACCTGTCAGCTTAGGTGGACGGCCATGTCTTGGTAAATTTGCAGTTGTGCCATAACCTTTTTCCATTTTTGGATGATGGCTTGAACAGCGTTCCATGAGATGTTCAAAGCTTGGGATATTTTTTATAACTTAACCCTGCTTTAAACTTCTTCACAACGTTATCCCTGACCAGTCTGGTGTGTTCCTTGGCCTTCATATTGCTGTTTGTTCACTAAGGCCCCTTTCACACATGTGGACCGTTCTTTCATCAGTTCAGTCACATTTTTTCAAAGAAAAAATGGATGAAGTTTACATCAGTTTATCATCTGTTTTTTTCATGTGCCAGCTAGAGTTCTTAACCACTTGAGTCCCAGAGCCATTCTTTCATGCAAAAATGGACCGTTTGTCCGTTTTAAATCCGTTTTTTCATCTGAACTGGCTAAATGGATGATCATTCTGAAGGCAATTGGTTCCACTAGATTTTAGTTGGGGGTATCAGAATAAACGGAGCTGAATACAAATGCACACAATTTTTAGATATTTATTTGTAAAAAATTTTGAAAACTATTTATCATTTTCCTTCCCCTTCACAATTATGTGCCACTTTGTGTTGGTCTATAACATAAAATACATGTTCGTTTTTGGTTGTAACTTGACAAAATGTGGAAAATGTCAAGGGGTATGAATACTTTTTCAAGACACTGTAGCAAAGCAAACGCAATACGTGATGGGACTGTAAGCTTACTATTTTATTTAGTAACAGGTGCTTTGATTGGCATTTAGAGTGCTTTAAAAAAGCATGTCTAGTGCAACATTTTGAAGTGTAAACAAGCCCTAAAAGTTGTAAAGCATGCACCAAATTCATATGCTTGTCTAGAACTTGTACTTCAATTTGGTTTATGCTGCGCCACTTTTAGAATGCACGTGAGGCAATTTTACAACACATGTCTGAGCCAGTTTTTCTTTCGGTACGCCAAAAGAGAGTTGGTCTTAACTTGACTTTTAAATTTGGCGCATTCAATGCGACAGTGTAAAAGTTGCACATCCAACACGACACAAAGTAAAAGTGGAGCATTTTAGAACTATCTGAATTTGATGCACGAGTCTGTCAGAACCAAAAGTGGCGCAAATGCTTCATGAGTTTGGTGTAATACATTATCAATAGGGATTAACGCCAGAAAAGTGACACAGCAGCTTTATTGAATAGTGTTTTGTTCATTTAATAACTCCATTTGCGCTCTTCAAATTCTAGTGCTGCCCCAATGACACACCTTTAGTATATCATTCCCGAAGAGAATCTGCTTAGGCCCTTCTGCACATATCATACAGATATTGTACCAAAGCGCATTTCATTTTTGTATCCTTGCAGGAGCCCATCGAGAGATCCCATCTATTGCAGATTTTGATCAGGGTATTATATGAATGGCCTGATCAGAGGGTGGGGTGTAATAACAGGTAGAGCTGTCCAGCAATACCTTGTTCCTCCACTAATATGGTAACTGTCATCTATTTCTACAGTACTTTGGGATGGATAACGATGAACTCCCTGGCAAAAGAACAACTGCAGAATTCCTACTGTCAGTGCTCTGTCTTCAACTAACTTGTTTTGCAATGTCTGAAACACAGATTTGCCCGAGTATAGGTCTGCTTTCCGTCAAATCCCTTTATACTGTATAATAGGATGATTTTATTACATCTTTAAGATGGGAAAAGTACAGTTTAAGTTAACCATTTAATGACTTTTAGGTTATTTTATGCCTACTGATGTGTTTTCCCTTTAGAATATAACCTTACAAAATGACCCGGCTGCTTTCCTCCTACACCTTGCCCCACTCTCGACCAAACGTTATAAGAAATCACTTCTCATCCATCTCTTAAATGCCTCAAAGGCCTGTATCCCTGTGTTATGGAAACAAACCACTGCCCCATCGATTAGCTTTCGGTTCCGCAAAATGAAGGAAACACAGCTTATGGAAGAGAATGTAGCTTCCGCTAATGGCACTGGAGGACAATGTCATAAAACCTGGTTCTATTAGACGCACTTTCTTTACTCATCAGCTTATCTGTCTTTTGGTGAGAGATGAAGGAATTGTTTCTAACCTGATACAATCTCATTGTATTCGTAATGTACCTTCTTATGTGCAAGTAGCTCTACAAGTATTCATATCCTCATGTACAGTGAATATAAAAAGTCTACACACCCCTGTTAAAATGTCATGTTTCTGTGATGTAAAAAAATGAGACAAAGATAAATCATTTCAGAACTTTTCCACCTTTTAATGTGACCTATAAACTGTACAACTCAGTTGAACAACAAACTAAAATCTTTTAGATAGAGGAAAGTAAAAATAAAAAAACTAAAATATTATGGTTTTATAAGTGTGCTCACCGTTAAACTAATACTTTGTTGAAGCACCTTTTGATTTTATTACAGTACTCAGTCTTTTTGGGTATGAGTCTATCATCATGGCACATTTTGACTTTGCAATATTTGCCCACTCTTCTTTGCAAAAACACTCCAAAGCTGTGAGATTGTGAGGGCATCACCTGTGCACAGCCCTCTTCAGATAACCCCACATATTTTCAATCAGATTCAGGTCTGGGCTCTGGCTGGGGCCATTCCAAAACTTTAATCTTCTGCTGAAGCCATTCCTTTGTTGATTTGGATGTATGCTTTGGGTCGTTGTCATGCTGAAAGATGAAGTTCCTCTTCAGGCTTCTGCTAGAAAGCTGAACATGAAGGTTTTGTGCCAGTTTCGACTGTTATTTGGAACTGTTCATGATTCCCTCTACTATGACTAAGAACCCTGTTCCAGCTGAAGAAAAAAAGCCCCAAAGCACGATGCTGCCACCACCATGCTTCACTGTGGGTTTGGTGTTCTTTTGGTGATGTGCAGTGTTGTTTTTGCACCAAACATATCTTTGGAATTATAGCCAAAAAGTTCAACCTTGGACCATAACACATTTTCCTACATGCTTTTGGGAGACTTCAGATGTGTTTTTAAAAATTTAGCTGGGCTTGGATGTTTTTCTTTGTAAGAAAAGGCTTCCATCTTGCCACTCTTCCCCATAGCCCAGACATATGAAGAATACAGGAGATTGTTGTCACATGTACCACACAGCCAGTACTTGCCAGATATTCCTGCAGCTCCTTTAATGTTGCTGTAGGCTTCTTGGCAGCCTCCCTGACCAGTTTTCTTCTTGTCTTTTCATCAATTTTGGAGGGACGTCCAGTTCTTGGTAATGTCACTGTTGTGCCATATTTTCTCCACTTGATGCCATATTTTCTCCACTTGATGATTGCTGTCTTCACTGTGTTCCATGGTATATCTAATGCCTTGGAAATTCTTTTGTACTCTTCCCCTGACTGATACCTTTTAACAGTGAGATCCCTCTCATGCTTTGGAAGCTCTCTGCGGACCATGGCTTTTGCTGTAGGATGCGACTAAGAAAATGTCAGGAAAGACCTAGTAGAACAGCTGAACTTTATTTGGGGTTTATCAGAGGCACTTTAAACATGAGTTTGCATGTGATTGCTTAATTCTGAACACCGCTACATCCCCAGTTATAAGAGGGTGTGCACACTTGTGCAACCACATTATTTTAGTTTTGTATTTTTACTTCGCCCCCTAAAAGATTTCAGTTTGTTTTTCAATTGAGATGTACAGTTTATAGGTCCCATTACAGGTGGAAAAAGTTCTGACATTGTTTATCTCTGTCTTGTTTTTTTACATCACAGAAACCTGACATTTTAACAGGGGTGTGTATACTTTCTATATCCACTGTATGTATGATCTGCTGAACGCTTTATGTATCTCTCATTAATTTTGACTTTCTCGGCTAATTGAAAATACAGAATTTATAAAAAAAAAAAAAAAAGAATTTAATATTCATCTTGCTGCATTATAAGAATTAATAAATATATAAAAAATGCCTGTCATTGCATAGATGTCATTTTATACTTGGAGACAGGCATTTGCATAGTGGACTATTTTCATGATTGCTTCTTACAAAGCTGCTTTCTCTCGGCTAGGTGTGAGTAATAGAAACACCCCTCCAGTAGCTCCTTGCATTTTGTGTAGGTAAGTAAACAATGTTCTTGGTCTCTGCAGGGCATTAAAAGGGGCATCGTTGAAATGGCAGACCTAGTCGTCATAACAAAAGCTGACGGGGATTTGCTAATACCAGCAAGAAAGATTCAAGCCGAGTATGTTAGCGCTTTGAAGTTGCTCAGAAAACGTTCTAAAATTTGGAAGCCTCAGGTAAAGTAATGGAAGATAAATTTCAATGTGTGTGACACTGTTATTTATTGAACGTGAAAGTGCTATTGCTATAGCATATGAGCAATGTTAAGGCAAAGATGTATCCCAAAAGGCTGGTTGAATTCAGGTAGACAATCCCTAAGTGCGCAGTAGAAGAGGCTTTTTTTTCTGCTTTTCTTTCATTTAGAATCTGTTTTTTTATATACAGCTGTGAGAAGATATTTGTGAACCCTTATACAGTTTCTGTACAAATGGCTCCTAAAATGTCATCTGATCAGACTTTGTATTAAACACACACACAACAATTTGCATTGTCTTTTTTATTGAACAAATATATAAATATTTTCGCATTTTATGAATGCTTGGGGGTTAAACGTTGAACTCATTCTAAGGAGCATATTCTAAACATCATGGCTGTAACCCTGTCTTGTCCGGGTGACTTATAGAATGCATTATGACAATCAAAGGCATTAAAACATGCAGCAGTGAGCTTGATTTAATCCCTGTCCATGGCCTCTCCACCAAAGCGAGTGAGAAGTCTCCAAACTACCTCAAAACCTATAACTAAAATTAATGCTTTTGTTTGAATTGTATTGAATAGTCAAGTGAATTGATAGAAAGTTTATAAAATCCCTTATATTTAGATATAGGGATATGCAGTTGTTAGGAGGTATTTTGCTTTCAGATAATTTATACTAATGTGTTTATACTAATTATACTGTGTGGTTTATTTTTTTTTATTTTTTAGGGCTCTCATTCGCTGGCATTGTTTTCCTCAAACACAGGTCAGAAATACTCCACTGATTTGTAATTGAGCAGTACACACTTCGCAAATGCGAAGGTGGTTCTTAATGAAATTATGGCCAGAAATTGGACTGTAAGGCTATACTGAATTCCTCTGACTGTGTCCAGTGATATTGAGCAGGAAGCAGGTCATAATGCAGCCATTGAACTGCCATGTGCACTGCACAATCACTGATTCACTGAGATTTTGCTGACCTGCATTTGGAGTGCAATACACAGCGCCCATTGACATGAGCCATTATAATGTTGTGGATAAATATCATATCAATAGGATCATATCATTTACACCACAATCCAGATGATCCCAATGTAGTTCATAAACATTTTCTCACATCTATAATTATCTGTATAATGTGATAACTTATACAATCTATCTTCCAAGCAACAGTAAAAAGCCAACAATAATTAGATGATTATCATATACAGATTTTATTACAATTTTGCTTAAATGTTTTTGTTAAGGTATACATTGTGTGCTCAGCACATGTTTACAGCAATATTATAGATCACTGAAGCAGTATTCAAATTTACCAAGCCCTCTATGTTAACATGATTTGTCGTTGATGTACAATGCTTGATATCCTATGTAAACAAAATGGTTAGTGATGTATATGGCATTGGTTGTTACTGCTCTCCTTTTGTTCTTTGTGTTAAAAGGCATGTGGTGCTATAAATACAAAGCTTGGTTCCAGAAAATCTTTACCCGGCAGTGTAGAAGTGATGTGCACTAACCCAATGCAATCAGACTTTTTATCCAAACTCCTTGAACGTCTGGTCTACAACCGACCGAGCGACCACCTCCCCAAGAATAACCTTCTTGCTCCCCTTCAGTCTGGATTTCGGCCTCAACACTCCACGAAAACTGCCCTCCTAAAACTAACAAACAAACCTACTAACGGCCAAAACCAATGGACACTACTCTGTACCCCTACCCCTGGACCTAGTGCTGCCTTTGATAGTATGGTTGACCACCTCCTCCTTGGTCTCAGTGACTGTACTCTTTGCTGGTTCTCTTCCTACTTATCCAACCACACCTTTAGCGTTACTTACAATTCTACTTCCTCCTCCCCTCTTCCTTTCTTTGTTGGGGTCTCCCAAGGTTCTGTTTATGGATCTCTCCTAGTCTCGATATGCATCTCCTTCCTGGGTCAGCTGATAGCCTCCCATAGCTTCCAATACCATCTCTACGCCACCCAATTTTCTCTATCTACCCGTCAGTTCACTCCTTCAGTTTCCTTACGTATCACTAATTTACTTACAGATATATCAGTCTGGATGTCGCACCATTTCCTCAAACTCCATTTATCCAAAACCGAGCTCATAATTTTTTCTCCCCCAAGTGCCCCTTCCCCTGATCTCTCTGTCAAAATCAATGGCACAACTATCAGCCCATCCTGGCATGCCAAGATTCTAATCCTGGACTCTGATCTATCCTTTAGGCCCCACGTCCAATCACTGTCCAAATCTTGCCAACTCAACTTTCGCGACATTTCCAAAATACGTCCCTTTCTAACCAAAGACACCACAAAGCTTCTAGTGCACTCCCTGGTCATCTCTTGCCTGGACTACTGCAACTCCATTCTCACTGGCTTACCTTTACTTAGGCTTTTCCCCCTTCTGTTCATCATGAATGCTGCTACCGGGCTCATCCACCTTACCAACCTTTCGTGTCTACTAATACTCTGTCAATCCCTCAATTGGCTTCCACTCGCCCAACAAATTAAATTCAAAATACTAACAAACACCTACAAAGCCATCCACAACTCAGCCCCCAGCTACATCACTAGCCTAGTCTCAAAATACCAACCTAATCGTTCTCTTCTTTCCTCCCAAGACCTCCTGCTCTCTAGCTCCCTCATCACCTCCTCTAATGCTCGCCTCCAGGACTTTTTTAGAGCCTTTCCCATCCTATGGAACCCCCTATGGAACTCCCCTGTCCGATTATCCCCTACTCTGCTTTTGGACGATCCCTGAAAATTCTCCTCTTCAGAGAAGCCTATCCTGCCCCCACCTAACAACTGTACTTTTATTTTATCCATCAGCTCATCCTCCACAGTTTTCACCTCCTTGTATCACTTGATCCTCCCTTCTAGATTGTAAGCTCTAACGAGCATGACCCTCTGATCCCTCTTGTATTTTATTGTAACTGTACTGTCTGTGCAGCGCTTTACAACATGAGGGCAAACTGTAGGCACGATATAAATCCTGTATAATAATAGCAATAATAATAATCTTAAAAGGAAATTAAACACTGGAAGCTGTGCCCAAAAAAGCAGGCAGAGCACAAAAATCGAATTGCCTGTGTCTCCGAACAGCTGACCTTTTCCCCATTACTGACTTACCTTGACCCTGCCATCTTCTGCACTGTGTCTCTGTGTGGTGGTGGCCATCTTCGTAGGGTTACTTCTTCATGTTAGAGCTTCCAACAGGAACAAAAATGAGCAGCACAGTATTAACCTCTCTAAACTTCACTCCAAATCGCCTCAAACTAGCAGTACCTTTAATCTCACATTGCAGATATAGGGTTGTAGGCATAGTAGTGCTTAGGCACCCTCATCTACCAGTAAGTGCACTATTTTTAGGAGGAATTTCAGACAAAATGTATATTTTTGGGTACTGCTTGGACATCATTACCATTTCTATACTTTCCCTATAACCGCAAATTTTCACTTGAGTTTAGTTCCACTGTATGCAGCTGGCATGCCTGTTTGGTTATGGGCTTACTGCACCTTGTATTACAGAGCAGTAATTATTGCTTATTAAATATGTATGTCCATATAGTTCTACTTAATTTAGCTGCATTGGAGAAGATAGTACCATTTACTCTCAATTTCTGTTCCAGGTTGTTCGCATATCTGCTAAGACCGGAGAAGGGATCCCAGAACTGTGGAAGAAAATAACAGACTTTCAGAGCACCATGCTGGAAAGTGCAGAACTGCTAAGCAAGCGCAGGGCTCAGCAGAAGGTGTGGATGTGGAACGTAATTCAGGAGAACGTTCTCTTACATTTTAAGAACCATCCTGCTGTTAAAGATAAGCTACCTCTCCTGGAAGGGCAGGTCCTCACTGGTGTCCTGTCTCCCAGCCTGGCAGCAGATATATTACTGAAAGCTTTCTTTGAAAGCAGTTGAAATATTACACAGCTTATGATCAAGAAGACATTGGGCATATTACCTTAATTTTCTTTTTCTGGTATGCAAACGTCTTAACACATGCAACAAAATGAACCTTTTATAAAAAATGTATACATATTGTATCTGTAAAAATTTGTACTAAAAGTTCATCTAAAGTAGGAAATGTATGCAAGATTTTAAAGAACTGCAGTCCAACTGGTCAATTGATGACTGGAGCCACCTCTGTTCAGGTTTTGCCATTTACTTTGTTGTTTTTGATGGTTTTCTATACGGATTTGTGTCTTATGGATGTTTTAAAATAAGTTTTATGCTGACAAAAGTGCTTGTAAAGTTGATATGGTCTAGTGGAATAAATATAATTTATTACATTACATGCTTTCCATTTGTATAGACTCTAAAGGTAAGTAGTAAAGAAACTAACTACGTAATGTTTTCTGTATGTAGTGCCACCCGTGAAATATTTTATTCAGTCGTTTCTCAAGATTAGTGCAGAGGCAGCCAGGCACACAGCAACAGTTCATTTACCCTGGCTCAGTAATCAGTCTAGGGGATGTCTTTTTAGGATTCATGTTGCTAAAGTACTTGGATGGGGTATAGGAAGATATGGAATACTCCCACTTTGCTAAGCCTTCCTGAACATTCTCTATGCAGGAACAAAGACAGATGACAGAAAATAAAACAGCACACAGTCACTAGGACCCTGAGCTCAGGTCAGTACTCAAAATGTTACAGGATCATCAGGTGGTTCCTTCCATTATCCACCCGACACGCCTTATTGAGGGAGAGGTTAATGCTCGCAATGCCCCAGGACAGCCAGACCCTTTCCAACTGCCACTGGGCATTGTTTAGTGAGCTCTCCAGACCAGGTCCTTAGATGAAATTCCCTTGATTAGCTCCAAAAAGGCATCTTAGAAGCAGGCCCCCTAAGCTATGCTGCAGCTGGGACCTTAATGAACATGCCGAAAACTCCAGCTTTCTGCCCTTCAGCAGAACCCATAAGATTGGAGACTCCTCCTGGATTAGACCCAGGGCTCTCTCTGACCTGCTCCAGGCCTCAGACTATTTATGTGCTCTTCAGCCACTTACTGGGCACACCTCTCCAGGGATTGGTTGAAGAACAATAAATATTCAGGTTGACCATTAGCCTTAAAAAAAAAAAAAAAAAAAATACATATATTTTAAGTGCTACAAAGGGTATTAACAATAATACATTTCCCAGAAAAGCTGTTCCATATGTGCTTAGCTCTAAGTGCACACCAAAGTGCATATATAATGAAAGTCAGTAGCGCTAGGAGCTATAAAAATTAAAGAGGAAGTAAACCCTGGACTGGTTCACGTTTAATGAAAGATGTATAGGGTGTCTTATACAAGTTGGGTAAAATTGTTGTTTTTGATAGTACTTAATTTTTATAGTCCCTTGCGCTACTCGCTCTTTGATTATATATGCCCATTTGTCTTGCTCCTATGTTCCAAAAGGAAAACTGGGGAGAGCAATCAAACCTGCAGCCTGTGAGACCAACCCAATGCAATCAATAATTGCTCCACTGATTAAAGAAGAGCCAAAAAGAACTAAATTTAACATCCTAGCAACCCAACAAGGAAGGTGCTGCATGTACATAAAATAAATTGTGTGTTCCATTTCATTTAATTATTACTGCTTAAAAAAAAAATGGCTGTAGGTCATTATTCTTATTTCTTAGTTTTAAAATCAGTTTTGGACACTGTTCGGGTGCCCAGTGGAGGGGACATCCAAAAACTTGAGATTCATCGCTTTCATATTTGTTGCAGCAAGAATAGCGATTGCCAAATATTGGAAATCCCCAACGATCCCTTTTCATTTGCTAAAATCTAAACTGTCATGGATAATGGTGAACGAACACCTCTCGGCGATTTTAAATGATAAGATAACTTTGTTTGACAAAATATGGGACCCTTGGATTAACTACCTCTCAGCTACATAATTAGATGGGAGTGACTCGGGAGTACTTTTCTCCAGGGCCAGAGTGCACCCCATCCACTATTCTCTACTCTTCTTTCTATCATTCCTTTCCTTTCTCTCTTTTCTTTCAACCAGAATTTGCCTCTAAGGGCCCATGGACCAATTAAGGCCCCTGGGTCCACTTAGAAGTTAAGCTAGTTGGTTACACCAGTGGAGGTGACAGAGGGAGATGGGGCTCCCCGTGCTACTTGTTTGAGCACACCCGTGCACCACCTAGAGGAGGTTTTTCCTTTTTATTTTCTTTGTTTAATTTTTTGGGTTTAAGTCTGACCTTACTATATAAACCTAAAATAAGGACGTGGATACACAAAACCTCACATAAATACAAGGTAATTTGTGATGTAACCGACTCATAACCGATTTGTCACCTGTACCATTACTTCGTACTAAGATGGTAAATGTCGATATTGTACTTGTTAAAAATTTTCTGAACAAAAATATTGGAAAAGAAAATCAGTTTTGGATATGTTTTTCTACGTGTGTGTGTGTGTGTGTATGTATATATATATATATATATATATATATATATATATATATATATATATATATATCACAGACACTCTGTGGTTTATTTACTAAAGCTGGAGATTGCAAAATCAGGCTCACTTCTGCATAGAAACCAATCAGCTTCCAGGTTTTATTGCCAAAGCTTAATCGAAAAAGCTGAGGTTAGAAGCAGGTTGGTTTCTATGCTGAAAGGAGCCTGGTTTTGCACTCTCCTTTAGTAAATAAAGCCCTCTGTCTCTGAATTAAAACCTCCCAGACAAGGGAATGAGTCACTGCTCAATCTCATTTACTTGTGTGTTTAAATTTCAGCCTGAGCTTCTGAACTATGTAAACATGTGATAATAAGGAACTAGAAGAAATAAATCTGCAGATATCTCCTGGCTAGATATGAGAATAAAACTTTCAGTATACAGTATTTAATATTTACCTTTTTATAAATAAACTTTGTATAAAACCACTATATGTGCCCTTTAGTTCTGTATAAGAAATGTCAGTATACTATTACATTGGGGTCCCAAGTAAGGCTACATTTGCACCAGGTGCATACAATTTAATTCACGTTATAGATACATTTTTACACACAGGACCCACATTGAGCCCCAGTTCACATCGGGCCGATTTGACATATTAAATCGCATGTTCAAATCGCCACCTATTTCCGGCAATGGCACCGTCCGAATCGGTGCAACGCTGACTTTGCGGCACCATAAAAGTAGTTCCCCACGCTACTTTTGGCAACTTCAGGGGTGATTTCAATAGACATCTGTGCAGGAACCCGCACAGATGTCTCTGAAATTGCTCCCGAAGTCAGACTGAAAAGTGGGTTTGAAATCATGCGAGTTCAGCTGAACCTGCACAATTTCAAACCCGCATTCAGTGTGAACCCAGGCTAATTGACAAGAAATGGGTAAATGCAGAACCAGAAACATAAAACTCTGCAACCATATTTTTTCCTAACGCTCTGAACTTAACATTTGGCACTGAAAATTCATTTTCTCAAGTAGAAGCACCAAGAAATGCAGCAACAAGCTCCTGATGAAAATGATCAGTGTGTGTTGATTTTTTTTTTTTTTTGCCGTGAAACACATGGAGATGCTTGAAAATATACATCGGCCTGCGTTTAAAAGGAAAATCAATGCTGCGCGTGCATATTAATGCATAAACACAAAACGTGCATTTAAATGTTCATGGATGCATGCAGTAGCACACAAATACTCATTGTTGTATTACATAGATGGCAAAGGGACCAAAATAGGGTTTTTTTATTACATTGTGTCAGATACTTTCTTTTTCAGCTTGCCCTATTCTAGCAGAACATGGCCAATGTATTTATTAGCATTGTATAATGTAAACTATCAGACTGAGAAATCAAATCCATCTTCATTCATTTACCATAGATGATGGGATATGATAGTGACAGCTGCATTTACTGAATGTATTATTTGCAGACAGCAAGTTGAAATGCAAGAAGTGTTTTTAATAGGAAATATAAAGCATGCGCCAGAGAATCTCCAAGCGCTCATGTAGGGGACATTTACATTCAAGAATACGGTTTACATCCTTTGTTATTCATTTATTTAACACATTGACCTGCCTCTTGACAGATATAAATTATGATTTCATGTTGGGAAAACCGAAGAATTATTGTAGAGGCCATGTCATGACGCAATGATCTTTTTATGTGCCTGTAAGGATGGCATTCTGACCACCAATGTAAGAGACATTTTTCTCAATGACCCCTGATGAATTGATCTTAGCAATGGTGCCCTGAGACCTGAAATTTATTTCAAGGGTTCCTCTGGGGGTGAAATGATTGAGAAAGTCTGTACTGGACTGTATCAGTTCTGTTCATATTGTTCTCTTCAACACTCCGCCTGTGAATTTATGAGAAAAAAACATGCTTGTGTGGTTTGGCCTTTAAGGGCTCATTCACATCAGAAACTGCACATAACATTTTTGACTGCATGTTTACATGCATTAAAAGCGTGCTTGATGCACGTTTTGTGCTGCATTTTTCTATACGGGGATATTTGGGGTAGGCTTTCTTGGCTTAAAGGGATGCGGTACAGTGCATTCGAAACGCATTTGTAGCACGTTTCCTGCATTTGCGGTGCAGAAAAATGCAGCATGGTCTACTTTTTTTTTAACTACACTGAAATGCACTGCAATGATGTGAACTGCCATAGGATTACCTTTATTTTGGACTGTCTATGCATCCAGCTGCGTTTGGTGTGAAAAGGCCCTTACAGTCCGACACATGGACCTCACCTCATATGTGAAGGTCTCTTAGAATGCTGGCAGGTAGAAAGTGCCCATTCAAAATGTAAGGTTAATTCACAGCAAATCCATAAAATAGGTAGTCATCACCTACACTTCACCTATTGGCTGCATGTGACCTCTAAATGGTAGCCCAACAGTAGCCACGAAGAATCTTTATATTACTTTTCCAGCTAAATGTTAGGACTTCTATTCCTCAGGACGTTGCCCACAGCGGCATGCAATCTGTGCACAGCGTTTATAGCTGCCACCAATGCTACATCTGTCAATAATTCCAGCCTTTGTCTTCCTGCTGCAGCCTAATAAGTAGGTGTGCTAATGCAGGGTTTGACGAATTTAGGAGCCAGCTTTTTTTTTTTTAGCGTAGCGTGAGTTGTCAGCTCCTGGGGCAAGGCAAGTCATTTGCACCCCTTAACTCACTTACAGCAGACCGGTCAGCCAATAACCCTGACTCTGCTCCGTTAGGCCCTGTTTACAAATGGGCATTTTGGGATTGTGGCAGAATTGCTGCAATTCTGCCCGAAATCTCAGGTTCAGGTGTCATTATTTTCAAACACGGTGCGGTTTTACCATGATTGTCGCGTGATTTACTTTGCGGAAAATCACATCGCGAGAAGCTTGTCACTCAAAAAGGAGCAGGAGCTTCTTTTGGGCAACAAGCTTCACGCAATGCGATTTGCTGCGCAACAATCACAGCTAAACTGTACTGCATTTTAGGTGTCACTGAAAGTAAGAGCACCTGAACCTGCGTTTTGTGATCGTGGGCAGAATCTCTGAAATTCTGCCGCTTTCCCAAAACACCCAGGTGTGAATGGAGCTGCCCTGGTTCACACATTTGCATGACAGGCTAAATATTTATGTGTTCCTATTGAGGTGGTTCACACAGGTGGGATCCACACGCATTGCGTTTTGAGTGGCATTACGAAAGGGGTCCGGTTCGAGTTTGTAGCGGCGCGTTCCAGACTTGCAAGTGATAGCGTAGAGTTGCATATAAGTGTTCACATAGGATTGCTATTGATAGGAGTGTTTACATTGAAGTCAATGGGAGGCATTTTTGCACTGAAGTCAATGGGAGGCAGTTGTAGAGAGAGAGAGACGAAATCGCACCTGTACTAAAATCGCACAGGAACTGGAATTGCATTGCGATTTCAGTACATGGATGTGTGAACCCAGGCACCAGGATGCAATTTCTAGTCACCATGGCGACCTGGAGCCTGAGATTTGTCAAGCCCTGTGCTAATGTCTGATCTAAAAAAAACTGAAGCAAAACAAGAATAAGGTATTGTTATTATTTTCTACAATGATTAGATTAGGGTGCAATAGGTTTCTACAGGTCTAATTAGGTGTTCATTTCAATTGATGCTCCATTTTTAAAAATTTCTTAACCACTTTATTACTGGACCATAGGCGTTTGGAGAGCCGATTAGCGGCAAGGCTGACATAGCACATTTACACTGATTATCAGTGCAGCCCCATCAGTGCCTCCTTATCAGTGCAGCCTCATCAGCATATATCAGTATCAAGAAAAAAAATGTATTTGCAAAATTTTATAATAGAAACGAATCAAAATTTTCGGTCTTTTTTTCTTTGTTTAGCAAAAAATAAAAAAACCCAGTGGTGATTACATACCACCAAAAGAAAGCTCTATCTGTCTCAAAAGAAATTATAAAAATGTCATGGGTACATTGTTGCATAACCATGCAATTGTCATTCAACATGTGACAGCACTGAAAGCTGAAAATTGGCCTGGGCAAGAAGGGGGTGAAATGAAGTGGTAAAGTATAACTCAAGGCAAAACTTTTTTAATTTTTTTTTTTTTGTTTTGGATAGAGTGCAGAAGGATTAGAACCCCTGTCAGTTTTTAAGGCTGTCTGTGCCCTTGTTGGAGAGATTCACTCTCTCTATTTGTCCTGTTTATCATTATCATTTAAAGTGAAAGTAAAACACCAAATTTTGGGTTGTCCCCAGAAAAGTAATAGATAGGAAATGTTCCAATAGGGACACTAGTTCTGGTGACCTGGGGATCCCCAGGAAATCCCCTTAATTTTAATGGATTTCCTCTCACTTCCTGTTTGGCTATGGGACAGGAAGTGAAGGGAAATCTCCCCAAAGGGACACAAATGGCGAAAATAAACCTTACAGGGGTCATAACCCTCCCTTACTCTATTAAAAAAAAAAAGGTTTTGCCTTTAGTTTTACTCTAAGTTGGGCTAATTAATAAAAAAGAGAGCAAAGTCTTCATCATTTGAAATAGTCCGGTTGTGCAATTGACAATGGCTCTAGTAGTCACAGGCAAGGCCGGACTGACCTACTGGGATACCAGGAAATTTCCCGGTAGGCCACCTGCTCTGGGGCCGCTTTGAGCGGCTGCAGCGACGCCCACGGCTGATCCTGGCACCGTGGGCTGAGGCAGAGGGAGGGAGCCAAAGCTTCAGTGCCAGAGTCCTCCCCTCCCTCCTCCTTGTGTAAGTCAGTCAGTGTAACAACAGTGGCGATCTCCCACTGTGTCAGGGAGTGTTCGGTGGTGTTCTTTCAAACAAAACAGCAGCCGCCGTAACAAAGTCTCTCCTCCTAGACCCAGCTCCTGTGATAGACAGATCACTGATCCAATGCCGGTACATTGAATCAGTGTGATGGGTATCACAGGAGAAACCGGGTCTAGGAGGCCGCCGAGATATTCAAATCCATCCCTGTGACAGAGCGGCAGATCGCCGCTCTGTGTGATCAGGCTGCATTTTATGGGCGCTGATTGGGATGCATTTCATGGGCACTCTGGTAAGGTTGCATTTCATGGGCACTGATCAGGATGCATTTCATGGGTACTCTGGTAAGGCTGCATTTCATGGGCACTGATCAGGATGCATTTCATGGGCGCTGATCAGGAGGCATTTCATGGGTACTCTGGTAAGGCTGCATTTCATGGGCGCTGATTGGGATGCATTTCATGGGCACTCTGGTAAGGCTGCATTTCATGGGCGCTGATCAGGATGCATTTCATGGGTACTCTGGTAAGGCTGCATTTCATGGGTACTCTGGTAAGGCTGCATTTCATGGGCGCTGATCGGGATACATTTCATTGGCGCTGATCAGGATGCATTTCATGGGCACTCTAGGAAAAAGGCTGCATTTCATGGTTGCTAATCAGCATGCATTTCATGAGAACTGGTAAGGCTGCATTTTATAGGTGCTGATTAAGATGCATTTCACGGGCATTCTGGCAAGGCTGAATTTCATGGGCGCTGATCAGGATGCATTTCATGGGCACTGATAAGGCTGTATTTGGTGGGCACTGGTAAGGCTGCATTTGATGGGCACTAGTAAGGCTGGATTTGATGGGCACTGATAAGCTGGATTTGATGGGCACTAGTAAGGCTGCATTCGGTGGGCACGAATAAGCTGCATTTGATGGGCACGGATATGCCGCATTTGATGGACACTGGTAAGGCTGGATTTGATGGGCACTGATAAGGCTGCATTAGGTGGCACTGATAAGGCTGCATTTGATGGGCACTGATGAGGCTGAATTAATGGACACTGATGATGCTGCGCTGATGGGCACAGGTATAATACACTCTTCAAATGTGCTTTAAAATACATTGAGATTTTTTTCCAGGGCTGGTTTTTATTCCTAGTCTGGCCCTGGTCACAGGCAACTATTATTGATCATGTTTATACATAACCTACTATTTTTTCTTCTCTACATATGTTAACAAATGTTAACCAAGGAGGTCTTGGAGACTGGACTCTTGCAACTTCTGAAGAAAACAAAGTGATGGGCAGTTATAGTGGAGGTAAAAACCTTGGTTCCATATGCAAACTATACCTGGCAGAGTCAGTTGCTGGGACTGTCACGTACACATCAGTAAAAGGAAAATTACTGTCACGGTACAGTACATTTTGGGGACCTACATCCACTGGAGATGTTTAGCTGGGGTAGAACAGACATACTTGAATGCAATATAGAAAATGGCTCACCTGTTGCTTTTCACACTTGTGTACACAAGAGTATTCACACCCAGCTAATCAATAGACAGTGTACAGAGAAAAATTCATTCTTCCACAAACATGCCAATCATATCTTTTGCAGTATTATGCTACTGCCAGCACAAATGACTGTTACATTCAAACACAAAAGGACATAATAAATGTCAATAAGACCACGTCATGCAAGTTATTCCAGATCTTATGGCTAAAAAGCTGCCTGTCTGAATATACAATAAAATGATAAAGAATGGAAAAGGCATATATATATATATATATATATATATATATATATATATATATATATATATATATATATATATAGTGCTCGTCAGAATCTTGTCATTGTCAATCATAATTACTGCATAAAAAAATGTTACTTCTTCTCTGGGTTAGTACAGAGTAGAAAAAAAATGATATTTTTCTCCCCTCGTCTTTCAGGACAGCACCTGGAGAGAGCACAGCTCCACCCACTTTTCCCAGGAAACACTGCAGTCAGTTTTTTCTTTAAAGACCGGACACTTCCACCATGGCCTCAGTTGTAGTGTTTCCTCCGCCATGGTGGAAGCGCTGCAGGGAACCAGGGGTGTGCTGCGCTGTCTCCAGGTGGAGAGAGTTTGGGGTATACCGGTATTTGTGTTTTTTCTGATGGCAGGCCAGCCCAGCTTCCTCCCTTCACGTGCGGGGGTTGCTCCGGCGTCCTCCCCTCTTCATACCCGGCGAGGGTCAGGCTACTGGGGGTCCCCGCTCCCTTAGACCGGCGGCTAGCTTGGGAGGAGCGGCGTCTCCTCTTCATCCCCATAGCTCAGCCTTCCGGGTTCCGGTGGCGAGCGCGTCACTACGGCCGGGGGCGGGACCTCTAGCGGCGCGACGCGGCTTCCGGTTCCGGCCGCTGGAACGCAGGAGGGGAGGGCAGGTCTCTTCCGGCTGACGTCATTTCCGGCCCTCGCAGCGGCGAGTGGACCGGGAAAGTTTAAAAAGCAAGCACCAAACGCCGTTGCAAATCCTGACAATGGAGGAGGAACAAGCGGTGGTGGCAGGAGCAGGAGCCACACAAGTCAGCCAGGCCCAGGTAAGCGGGGACAGTGTGTCTCTGTAACTTACTCTATGGGCATGTTTTAGTTCCCTCTTTGGTAAAAGTTTTTAAAGAGCCTGCAGCATTCTTCTTGTGTATTGAAGCAGGAAGTAAATGTGTTTTAAGATTGTGAAGTAAATCTGTGGGGGGATTTACTGGCTGAGTGAAGGGGGGTTAAAGTGTTAGCTCTTCCAGTCTTTTTCAGCATGCTGTTTATAGGTGTTTTCTGTTTGTGTATTTCAGAAGGCAAAAGAAAAGACCAAACATTCGTCTTTTTCTGTTAAAAGAAAATGCCCATCTTGTAAAAATGTGCTTAAAGAGTCTTGGGCAAAAGTGTTATGCAAAGGATGTATTGCAGACTTATTGAAGGAGGAGACCACTCCTAGTGCACCTGTGGTTCAGCAGGATTTACTGAGCTCGTTTAGGAAGGATTTGGCGGATACTTTTGAGTCTTTTAAATCCTACCTTGACAAACGTCCAGCCGCAGGCAGCTCAGTACCTCGTTCCCAGTCTTCTGTTTCCGCATATAGGGGTGACAGTGACTCGGAGGAGGAAAATCGTAGCGTGGCTACGGAATCGGAGGAAGAAGCAGAGGAAGAGAAAGAATCTTCTTCTTCTCGATATAAATTGTCTCTAGAGGAGGTGGATGACCTGCTAAAAACTATCCACACTACTCTTAATATTACAGAGGACAAAGCCCAGCTGTCGTTACACGACAAGATGTTTCAAGGCATGGGTGAAGTGAAACACAGGATGTTTCCGGTGCACAAGTTTCTGTCAGAAACAATTAAAAGAGAATGGAAGGACCCAGAGAGGGCCCCCTTCTTTTCTAGATCCCTCAAACGCAGGTTTCCCTTTGAGGAAGATAGCACACAGGTCTGGAACAAAAAGCCTAGACTGGATGCGGCCTTCTCTCAAGTGTCTAGAAACACTGACCTTGCGTTTGAGGACATGGGTATCCTCAAGGATCCCATGGACAAGAGGGCTGACTCCCTGCTGAAGAAAGCTTGGGATTCCACCCTAGCAAATCTAAAGCCAGCTATGGCATCAACAGTGGTAGCCAGAAACCTGGAGCACTGGTTGGAACAACTGAAGGTTCATATTGAGGCAGGTACACCTCGTAAGGATCTTTTGGAGACCTTACCAGTGCTTATGAAAGCTGTTGGATATATAGCAGATGCTTCGGCGGAATCAGTTAGGATGTCGGCCAGATCATCTGCTCTAATCAATTCAATGCGCAGAGCTCTATGGGTCAAGACTTGGACCGGGGATACAGCCTCTAAGACCAAGTTATGTGGTTTACCCTTTGAGGGGGATTTGGTTTTTGGCCCAGGTCTTGAAGCTATTCTTGAGAGAACGGCCGACAAGAAGAAGGCCTTCCCCATTAAGAAAAAGGTGGTTCCTCAGGGCAACAAGAATTTTCGTCCTTTTCGGAAAACCTCAGACTCAAAGGAGACAGGATATAAAAGACCTTGGAGGTCTCAGAGAGGCAGGGGCAAGTCAGGGGTACTCTTTCGCCCCCCTACCCCAAATACAAAGAGCCAGTGACGGTCCCCCCGTCTGTGGGAGCAAGGTTACAGACCTTCTTCCCACAGTGGCAGAGGATAACAGACAGTCCATTTATCCTAAGAACTATAAGGGAGGGTTACGGACTGGAGTTTGCCCAATCCCCTCCGGTTCGGTTTTATATAACTCAGGCTCCCAGAGACCCAGAAAAGATTACAGCGATGTCGGCAATTCTTCAGGAGTTAATTCAGCAGAAGGTGGTAGTAAATGTTCCCCCAACGAGGTAGAACAGGGGTGCTATTCGCACATCTTTCTGGTGAAGAAACCTTCAGGCAAGTTCAGATTAATCCTGAACCTGAAGATTCTCAACAGAGCGGTCAGGTACAAGAAATTCAAGATGGATACGATCTTTTCGGTAAAGGGTCTCCTTACCCTAAACTGCTTTATGGTATCCATAGACCTGAGAGATGCATATCTCCATGTGCCTATAGCCCCAGCATCACAAAAACACCTCAGATTTGCGACCAGGATAGAGGGGTTCGTCATACATCTGCAATTCAGAGCTCTCCCTTTCGGGCTGTCATCCTCTCCGAGGATATTCACAAAGATTCTGGCAGAGGCCTTAGCCCCTCTCAGAATAGAAGGAATCTCGATTGTCCCATATTTAGACGATCTGCTAATATTTGCCAAAACAAGGCACATATTAGAAAGAGATCTACAAAGGACAAGGAGTCATCTGGAGAGCCTGGGGTGGTTAATAAACGAGGAAAAATCGAACATGATCCCATCACAGGCTATAACCTTTCTAGGTTACACTATCGATTCCATACAGGGAAAAATCTACCTCCCAGAGGAAAAGATAGTAAAGCTTCAGAACGCTGTAAAAAAGGCTCAGACAAACCTGCCAATTTCTATCAGGGCAGTGATGTCTGTTTTGGGGCTCCTTACTGCAGCAAATGATAACAATATCCCCTCGAGTTCAGAGGAAGCTCTGGTGGTGGAGGAGTCACTCCAATCTGGACAAGGGCCTGCTCTGGTGTTTTCCCCAGGAGAGGAGATTAACAACAGATGCGAGTTCCTGGGGTTGGGGCGTCCACCTGGAAGGACAGATGGCTCAGGGGAATTGGACAAAAAGGGAGGCCAGGAGATCCTCCAATTGGAGGGAGCTAAGGGCTATTCTCCTAGGACTATGGGCTTTTGAAAAAATAGTCCGGGGTCACCATGTTCAGGTGCTATCAGACAATGCCACAGCAGTGGCATATGTTACAAGACAGGGGGGCACGAGAAGCAAGGTCTTGCTAGCCTTGTCAGTTCAGATGCTATCCTGGGCGGAAGGCAATGTAAAGTCCCTAACAGCTGTACACCTAAAAGGAGAGCTCAATCTAGTGGCCGACTTTCTAAGCAGAGAAAGGATACTAGAGGCAGAGTGGAGTCTGAACAAAGAGGTATTCCAGGAATTAACAGAGAAATGGGAAACTCCTCAGATAGACCTGTTCGCATCCCACAAGAATTCAAAGGTGAAGGCCTATTACTCACTAAACAGGCAAGATCAGGCGAAAGGATTGGATGCGCTGGCACAACCATGGAACTTCCACTTGTGCCTTTCCCCCCTTTCAATTGATCCCTTTGGTGTTGAAAAAACTACAACGAGAGACCACAAGTATGATCCTGGTGGCTCTTTTTTGGCCCAAGAGGCCCTGGTTTGCAACCATACAGAGGATGGCAGTGGAACCACATTGGGTTCTCCCATTTCGAAAGGATCTACTATCCCAGGGACCCCTTCAACACCCAAATATCAACCAGCTCAGGCTGACAGGTTGGTTACTGAGGAGCAGCTGCTAAAAAGAAGGGGCTTCTCAGATAAGCTGGTGTCAACCCTGTTAAGTAGCCGAAAGAAGGTTACCAGGGGTATTTATTTTAAGAAATGGAAACGGTTTAATTCCTGGTGCATGACTAAAAAATGTTCACCACAGGAATTGCCCTCAATATTAGAGTTTCTCAATGAGGGTATGGAGATGGGGCTGGCAGCCAGTACCCTGAAGGTCCAGGTAGCTGCCTTGTCGGTGTTTCTTGAGAGAAAGTTATCTCAAGAACCATTTATAGTTACATTCTTCAAAGCATTGGCCAGGCTTAGGCAGGTACCTTTCAAATCTTTCCCTAAGTGGGATTTATCTCTGGTGCTACAGGGGTTGATCAGAACACCTTTTGAGCCCCCACAGGAAGCGACTTTAAAAGTATGGACGCTAAAGCTGGTTCTTTTGGTAGCAATTACCTCAGCCAGAAGAATAAGTGAGTTACAAGCTCTATCTATAATAGAACCCTTTTGTTTGATATTTCCAGACCGGGTAGTGCTGAAAACTGACCCGGGTTTCTTGCCAAAAGTCGCAACCTTTTTTCATAGGGCACAAGAGATAGTTTTACCTACTTTTTGTCCTACACCATCCAACTCTAAAGAGGAGGCTTTTCATACCCTGGATGTGAGAAGATGTTTACTCCATTATTTAGAAATTACGAGAGAGTTTAGGAAGACAAATTCTCTTTTTATTCTTTTTTCTGGATCACGCAGGGGTCATTGTGCTTCTAAAAGCACTATAGGCAGATGGCTAAGAATGGCGATCAGTGAAGCCTACAGAGCTGCAGGGGCTGATCCTCCCACAGGGGTAATGGCCCATTCAACAAGGGCAGTAGCAACGTCATGGGCGGAAAGAGCAGGGGCTTCTCCAGGTCGGATCTGTAAAGCGGCCACGTGGACAAGCTTCTCCACCTTCACCCGCCACTACAGGTTGGACTTGCTATCAGCAGCGGATCAATCGTTTGGCAGGAAGGTCCTGCAGGCGGTGGTCCCACCCTAGAGTAAGTACTCTTTTATCATCTCCAGGTGCTGTCCTGAAAGACGAGGGGAGAAAAACCCTAGTTAGACTTACCGGTAACGGTATTTCTACGAGTCTTTCAGGACAGCACCGATGACCCGTCCCTAATTGGTTTATAAAAATGTGGTGTTATTGCTATGTTCTGCTTATCTAATTTCAGCATGGCTGGAAGTACTCTATGAACAACTGAGGCCATGGTGGAAGTGTCCGGTCTTTAAAGAAAAAAACGACTGCAGTGTTTCCTGGGAAAAGTGGGTGGAGCTGCGCTCTCTCCAGGTGCTGTCCTGAAAGACTCGTAGAAATACCGTTACCGGTAAGTCTAACTAGGGTTTTTTTTGGCTGCCTGAGCATGGTTGCAGGACAAACCCAGGGAACCCTGCAATTGCTAACAGAAACATACTATAATACAAAAAAAACGACATCGGGATGCACATTTCTAAGTAGCCAGCCTCTTAACATTGCAAATGCCATTGATTAAGCTGGTAGACATTGTAAAGGCTAATCTTTCTGAACATGCTTCATGTTACACCTACAGTATATTTAGGGTGCAGCATAAAAACATGGTGCCATTTCATAGTACCCCCATCTTCAAACTGCCCCTGTCCCACACAAACACTTGAATCACTGAGTTTTTCTCCCCACAGTCTAATTCTCCAGCCCCAGGTCTGTCTGGACTTACCTTTATAAAGCAGGAGGAAGTAATTTACGAACTACAAGAGCAGGGATATCACTGCACTTGTGCTTCATTGAGATTTACAAGTCCCCATCTACCAAGCTCTTCCATTCACAGATACACTATATTGCCAAAAGTATTGGGACGCCTGCCTTTACATGCACATGAACTTTAATGGCGTCATAGTCTGTAGGGTTCAATATTGAGTTGGCCCACCCTTTGCAGCTGTAACAGCTTCAACTCTTCTGGGAAGGTTGTCCACAAGGTTTAGGAGTGTGTCTATGGAAATGTTTGACCATTCTTCCAGAAGCGCATTTGTGAGATCAGGCACTGATATTGGACGAGAAGGCCTGGCTCGTAGTCTGCGCTCTAGTTCATTCCAAAGGTGTTCTGTCGGGTTGATGTCAGGACTCTGTACAGGCCAGACAAGTTTCTGCACCCCAAACTCACTCATCCATGTCTTTGTGGACCTTGTTTGTGCACTGGTCCAAATCATTTGGTGGAGGGGGAATTATGGTGTGGGGTTGTTTTTCAGGGGTTGGGCTTGGCCCTGTAGTCCCAGTGAAGGGAACTCTTAAAGCAGCATACCAAGACATTTTGGACAATTTCATGCTCCCAACTTTGTGGGAACAGTTTGGGAATGGCCCCTTCCTGTTCCAACATGACTGCGCACCAGCGCACAAAGAAAAGTCCATCAAAACATGGATGAGCGAGTTTGGGGTGGAAGAACTTGACTGGCCTGCACAGAGTCCTGACCTCAACCCAATAGAACTTCTATGGAATAAATTAGAGCGGAGACTGCGAGCCAGACCTTCTCGTCCAACATTAGTGCCTGACTTCACAAATGCGCTTCTGGAAGAATGGTCAAACATTCCCATAGACACACTCCTAAACCTTGTGGACAGCCTTCCCAGATGAGTTGAAGCTGTTATACCTGCAAAGGGTGGGCCAACTCAATATTGAACGCTAATGACTAAAACGGGGATGACATTAATGTTCATGTGCGTGTAAAGGCAGGTGTCCCAATACTTTTGGCAATATAGTTGTGTGAATGGAAGAGCTTGGTAGATGGGCACTTGTAAATCTCAATGCAGCACAAGTGCAGTGATATCACTGCACTTGTAGTTCATGAATTACTTCCTCCTGCTCCATAAAAGGTAAGTCCAGACAGACCCGGGGCTGGAGAATTAGACTGCTGCAGGCTGCAATGCAACAAAAATTATATGTTCACATTTTTTAAATCTTTTTTGCAATATGGTGCAATTATTTATTTATTTTACAAAAGGTGTAATATGCCTATAAAGATATGTTTGCTTGCGTCCCAAAAGGCCAAAATATGTAACAAAGCCCCATGTCTGCCGACTCCTACAGTAGACGCTCATATACATTAACTGAAAGTTAGGAGAGTGACTGGCTATCTCTGTATATGTGCCTGCACTTTGGAAAACTATAACAATTTTGGGGTCAATTTTTCAAAGGCTGACGTTTAGGCATGGCTTTTTTTTTTTGCATAGTTATATTTTTACAGTATTACATTCCCATTGCAGAAGTTATCTTAACTATTATTTTGGTTTTATGTTCTAAAACTACATTTCAAACATAAATGTGTACTACACTTTTTATTAGGACAGACAGTGTTCTTTCAGCTGGGCAACACATCCTACAGGAAACATCTTCAAGTAATACCAGCAGACACAGATATAAAAATTAAAGGGATAAGGTTGTATAGCACCACCTGCTGGTAATAGTCAGTACAAAGCACCACTTTCCAATTTTCTCTGTCCAGATTTTGTGTTTAGCAGCACCATGTGTATTGAGCTTTGCTAAACATCTATATACATGATAATTGTATTTCCTGCCCAATATTTGTTTATGAATAAACTTGTAAAATGAGCACATATCTCTTAGGCCCCTTTCACACGATAAGCCCGCTCGGATCCGCCTGTCCATTTTTCAGGCGGATCCGAGCGGGCCACCCATTGACTCCTATGGGCAGGCAGATGTCAGCAGAGATGTGTCCGCTGACACCCGTTTGCCATCCAATCTGCTCAAAACAGACATATGGCGATATGTTCGCCATCTGTCTGGCGGATCCGATCGAATGGAATCTGATGAAAATGGACATGCTGTCCGTTTTCATCCGATCTCCCCATAGAATTCAATGGGGCTCTGACAGGTCCCTCCCCGCTCAGTGAGCAGAGATGGGCCTGTCATCTGCCAGCTTAGCAGAGATTAACAGAGCGATCTCCTGCTGAGCTAGCGGAGTCCACTGAGAGGATCCATCCCATGGGAAAGTGGCCTTACACTTCTGGTACTCTGATGATGTATCAAAAGAGCATCTGACACAGTTGGCCTTCAAGGGTTGTTGTCTCTTTGGTCTGCACTGGATAACATGATCTGTAATGTCACGGGAGGCCAGAGAATGCCCCTGATCCTATGGTCTGGAAAGGGATCAACTGAAATGCAAAGATCAGTTAATCCTTATGCAAAAGGTGCACCTCCACTTCTACAAGTAGGGGGCCGATTGTGCATTTATTGGGTTCTTGGGTAGTTTACCTCCCTAGAATCCAGGTGCAGGGAGTCCCACTTTTAGCCCACAGGCTAATCCCTTACCGATGCTGCCCCATTAGTTGCTTCTATTTTCCCTATGCACAGGGCCTTGCACTGTCCCCAGTCTTTCTGGGTTCTTCCCACTTTGGGACCCCTTCTTCCAGGCCTTATGTTAACATAGGTTCTGAAGTGGTGCCCCGTATGAGTCTCCACAGGAAGGCCCTGGAAAATTTTACAGTGCCTTACAGTCCCTCGTGGTACTCCTCAGGGTCCCTGCTTTTCAAGGGGACTCTCTGACTCACGCGGTCATCTGTGTTCCCTACTTGGATCCTAAGTGTTGCTCAGGCATATCTGCTGCCTTTCTGACCTTTGAGCTGAGATTTCAGCCTTGTGCCCTTTCCTGGTATCCCCATTGTTGATCCCCTATAGTGAGAGTAAGTTATACAAATCTTTGTAGTCAGCACCTTCCGAAAGGGCCTAACGCCTGTAAGATCCAATTGTATTGGGCCTCACCAGATTCTGCGTTGGCATTCCCTGTAGAGGGTGGGTTAGGTGGTACAACTTAAACTATCACTAAAAAAGCCCATTCTTTTTTTTTTTTTTTTAACCTTTACCTCTGTTGTCATCAATCAGGGAGTCTCTTCTCCATTTTGGCAATGTAATATGTTCGGAGGAACCCCCTTTTAGGATGGCCTTTCCCTTTCCTTTTCCAGTTTTCTTCAACCCCTGTCATAGGGTTAGGTTTTGAGCAGGCCTGAAGTCCTGTCTCTGCTGATCAGGTATTACCTGAAGTAATCCTTTAGCCTTTTAAGATGACTGGGGTAGTCTCTTGCTCCCGTACCTGGAACATCTTGATCTCCATCTGATCTATCTGAAGAATTCATTCCTGTCATGTCGGGGTTCCTGTCTTGGCTAAGTTTCCTACTTCAGGCTTCAGTTGCAGTGCCTTCACCTTAGGAAAAAAATGGGAATCCTCCTTGTGACAGCGAGTTTTATGACCCCTAAACAGGAAAATGCTGAGAATTGCACCATATCCTAGCCATTCTCCTAGACTGCACTCTAGATTAGTTATAGTATTATTCTACATATTTCAGTTAATGCTTATATGCACTGTTTATTGCTGACTTTGCTTCCAGTCTAGTGTTACAGAACTCTATTCTAATTTTTTTTTTTAATTGGAAAACCAACTTTATTAAGAAAATATATGCTTGGTACATGAAAAATAATATGAGCCAACATGGCCAAATCAGCAGTACATACATGAGCACATTGAGTTATCTACATAATATAGGGTGAGATATCCGCCGGACATGAAGCCAGTACACAGTAAAGAAGGAGGAGGAAAAAAGAAAGAGAGAGAGGAACATATCAACATTTCAAGTACATGTTTCACCATCCTCCAGCCATCTGTTCCAGACCTGCTCGTATTTAAGTGGGCATCCTCTATGTACATAAATCAGCTTCTTATATGGGAGAGTGTCATTGATTTCTTTTTTCCAACATTGGATTGTAGGGGGTAGGGCCTGCATCCAATTACGGGCAATCGCTTTTCTCGCCGAGAATAGCGTTTCATGTAGAAAGGTACGGAGGGGTTTGTCAGTATCTAAGTCAGGTAGCAGGCCAAGCAGACACATCTTTGGGTCTAGGGTAGCAGGAGAGCCCATCTGATCGTGGAGGAAGCGTATCACTTGTATCCAGTACTCTTGGATAATTGGACAGGACCATATGAGGTGATAGAAAGAGCCTGGGGTGTGATCGCATAGACGGCATCCTGGGTTATGCGTGGGTTCAAAACGCGCCACCCTCTGGGGAGTCAGATATGTTCTATGTATGATATATAATTGTGTTAGGCGGTCCGACAGTTTAGGGGAAACTTTTTTTACGCTTTCCAAAATCTCATCCCAATCCTCATCCCCAAGCATTCCAACCTCCACCTCCCATCTATTCTTAGCACTATAAGCTAGGGCTGTGGAGTTAGGAAGACGGATGGTGGAATAAAGAGTGGAGATTAGTTTCGCTGGCTCAGCGCCTGTGATCGTGTCAATTATGGAGGGGACTGTCAGGGATGGGTTGGAGCCAGAAAACTGAGTTTGTATAGCATGGCGAAGTTGTAAGTACCTGAAAAACAGGTGATTGGTGAAGTGAGAATTCGTCTTTTAGTGTTTGGAATGTTTTAAGTCCCGTGGTCGTCATGATCTGATATATATACAAGATCCCGCAACGTATCCAGACCGCGGGGTCCGGAATAGACAGCAGCTCAGGTAGGCGCGTGTTGAACCAAAGGGGGGTGTGGGAATGAACCTGTGGAATCTCGAGTTTCTGTAGTGCCAGTCGCCATACCCGCCGGTGATGTGTCAGCATGTCTGCTTTATGTTGGGGGGTATGTCCTGTCAATGGGGCCCTTAAGACTGATTGTAGTGGGGTATGAGCTGGGTTATCAGGGTGTTCACAGAGTAGTTGCTGGTATCTTGGTAGCTCGTTCTTGTCAAAATAATAGAAGTGGGACAGTTGGGAGGCAAGATAATAGTCCTGAAAGTCTGGAAGAGCTACTCCTCCTAATGTCACTGGGTTTTTAAGTATCTTCCAGGATAATTTGTGTCTGCTGGATCCCCATATAAACGAATTGAGAATAGATTCAATTGTTTTAAAAAATTTTTGTGGTATATACAGGGGAACATGCCACACCAAATAAAGTATCTTTGGGAGAAGTATCATTTTGACTAGACTAATGCGTCCCATGACACCCAGGGGAAGTCGAGCCCAATTTTGTGTCTTAGTCTTGATCAGGATGTACAGGGGTTCAATGTTCAAAAGTATGTAATCTGTAAGCGATCTAGTAACTTGCACGCTGAGGTACTTAATTACAGAGACCCTGGGGAGAGTCAGAGGGGGGGACGCGAGTGAGGGAGGGAAATGGTCAAGCGGAAGGACCTGGGATTTAGACCAATTTATGCTTAGGCCCGAGTGGCTACCAATATGCTCTATGGAGTGGAGGGCTGCAACGAGGGAGGGACCCGAGTCGGCTAAGTAAAGGAGCGTATCATCTGCGTACATCCCAATCTTTTCTTCCAGATTCCCTACCCTAAGGCCTCGAATATTGGTGTCTGCACGAACCATGATGGCCAATGGTTCCACGGCCAATGCGTACAGCATAGGGGAAAGGGGGCAGCCTTGTCGGGTCCCTCTCTCCAGCGGGAATTGATCGGAGAGCCAACCACTTACGAACACCCTGGCCTTCGGAGATTGATAAAGGAGCTGGACCCAACGAATAAAGTTGGGGCCGAATCCAAATCTCGAAAGGCATTCCCATAAATAATTCCATTCCACGGAATCGAAGGCCTTGGCGGCGTCAAGAGCCACCACAGCCCTCGAGCCGACTTCATTGTGGGATCCCTGGATGTTCATAAATAGACGGCGAATATTCATAGCAGTGTTCTTCCCTGGCATAAAGCCCGTCTGATCGGGGTGGATCAGGGAAAGAATAACCTGGTTAAGGCGGGAGGCCAGAATCTTGGCAAGTATTTTAATATCGACCTGTAGTAATGAAATGGGTCTATATGATTCTGGGTATTTGGGGTCCTTGCCAGGCTTAGGGATTACCACAATTTGGGCTTCTCTCATAGAGGGGGGTAGGATTCCTGTATCAAAAATGGATTTGTATTGGTCATGAAGTTTAGGGGTTAAAATTTCAGAGTAGGTGGCATAAAATTCAAGTGTTAAGCCATCTGATCCTGGGGCCTTAGATGTAGCCAGACAGGAAATAGCCTCAGAGATATCTTCCTTAGTAATGGGAGCTTCTAAGAGTTCACATTGGGCATCAGTCAATCTGGGGAATTCAATTTTCGCTAAGTAATCTTTGGTGTCTTGGGGAGTGTGGGTGACCCGAGAGGTGTAGAGTACGCGATAGAATCTCGCGAATTCCTCTGCTACTTGTTGCGGATCGGTGACGTCGTTCCCCTGGTGATCAGTCAACGACACTACCACAGGGGGACGTGAATCTAAGTAAGCGAGGTGTGCAAGAAGTTTGCCCGATCTCTCTCCATACTCAAATACCCTTTGCTTACAGAAAAAGATGCGCTGCTTGGCCCTTTCAATATGTAACTGGGAGACCTGTCGCGTCTGAACCTTAAGATTGTTGGCCGTGCTGGGCGAGGGGTCCCGGTGAAACGCCTCCTCCAGCACCTGCAGGTGTTCTGTAGCCTGCTGGACAATAAGTTTCGATGATCGCTTAAGTCTGTTAATTCGTGTGGAGAGCAGGGAGCGGGCATGAAGCTTAAACGTCTCCCACACTACGTCAGGTGCGGCTGACCCCCCGTTGGCTGTGAAATAGTATTGCAATTCTGTGGGGATGTCATCCTGGTCCTGCAGGGCAGTCAGCCAAAATGGGTTCAACCGCCAAGGGGGGGCAGGAGAGGCCTTCAGGAGCCGAATCGTAACCCAATAAGGGGCGTGATCCGAGAGTATCCTTGGAGCAAAGCCCGCGTCTCCCAATTTAGGTGTCAGGGTCTTTGAGATTATAATAAAGTCGATTCCTGACATTGTGTTGTGGCTAGCTGAGAAGCATGAGAAGACTTTAGAATGTGGGTGCTTGTGGCGCCAAGTATCTACAAGAGCAAAGTCAGTCAGTATTCGGTGTAGTCTAGTATGGGCTGGTGGGTCTAGAGGGAGGTCTGGTGCGCCCATTCGGTCTAGAGTGGGAATGAGGGTCATATTAAAGTCCCCCATCCACACCGCCGGTATAGAGGTGTGTTGTGCCATAAAGGCGAGGCCCTCCTTAATCACAAGTGAATTGTATGGGGGGGGATATAGCAGGCTAGTATCAGAATAGGGGATCCATTGATAGCGGCGTGTATAAACACGTATCTGCCCTGCCGGTCCGTCTGGAGCAGTATTAGGTCGAATGGAACCCTTTTAGCAATCAGGACCGATACACCCCTGGAGTACGAGGTGTGGGTGGCGTGGTATGCCCAACCAATCCAAGGTTTTTTGAGAGAGGATTGTAGGTGACCCGTGACGTGGGTCTCAACTAGGGTAATGATATCAGCATGCTGGGATTTAAGGAATGTCAGAGCGGCTGTGCGTTTAATCTTATTGCGCAAGCCTCTAACATTCCACGTGAGGAACTTCAGCGAACTCATGGTGGGTGGAGGGTGCATATGATAAACCGTAACTGGATCAGGACCGGCAGAGCAGACACATCCACATCAGGCAGGATAAAACACAGTGATAACCAGTAATGACAGTGCATGTATGATAACTCTATTCTAATTTACCATGGCTTAGTGATTATACTATCTAGCGCACCATGTGTGTGTTCATTTATGCTCAAACCACCTTTTATTCTAACCCATTCCAATGCATTGAGTTCATTTACTGCTAGACAGTCTTGTGTCTATTTCCTGGTGCTAATTCACAGCCAAGTTACAAATATCTATGTTTGTGCTGTTATAAGTGCTTGCAGTAACTTTCATTTAACCAGCTGTGTCTGAGCATGTTCTTGGAGTAGAGGCGCAGAACACAGAACCTAGATTAACAAGTGGCTCCTTCAGGGGTAGTGCTAGATGATCAGTAGGACACTGTACTTCCCACTGACACCAACAATGGGGCACTGTTCCTCCCACTACTACCAATGATTGGGTCCTATTCCTACACCTACTGACCACAGGTGCTATGTAATTTGTTTACTCCCACTGACCACAAAAACCTAAGGTACTGTTTACTCCCACTGGCCATAGTCCAGACCCCCTAAAGTCTGCAGGACAGTAAACTGGCCCTTTGTTTAGAAAGGTTGGATAACCCTTTTCTATGTAATTTAAAACATATAGATAGATAATAATTGCAGTATTGTCATTAAAAAGATTTGTACACCACTGCCTTCCTTAATGTACTGTGATCCATTTCATTCTGTTATCTTACCATATAGCCTGGCATGTCACTAAAACCTTATGCTACTGACTTTGAAGTAGATCTAAATTCAATCAATAAAACCCCATATAAAATTTAACAGGTTAATGCAATTTAAAAAGTTGCTTTCTGTCTTTTTAAATCTGCAGCTTTCCTTAAAGTGGATGTAAACCCACTCTCATCCTTTCTAAACTACTGCCATAGTGGTTATATATAAGGATATACATGCCTCCTGCATGTATCCTTACCTGTCAAATGTCTCCCCTCTGTCTGTTATGAGACCCGAAAAACTGCAGATTCTGTGGGTGGGTCTGTTGTTCGGAGCTCGGTGGGTGGAGTCGTGATGTCGGTAGACTCCCCGCCCACCTCTACACTCCCCTTGTCAATATGCATTTTCTCCTGTGTATTTCTTACACTGAACTTCTGCTATGATCACTAACATCCAGTGAAAAGACAGAAAAGTCACCACATGACTTCAGCATGCCCAATCATGCTGAGGTGTGAGCAGCCAATCCCGGGAGAGCTGGAGAAGAAAGGAGGGGGGGATCTTAAGTACACAGAATGTCTCTCTCAGGCTCCTGCATGAGATATGTAAATCACCTGTCACTCACAGCAAGGGGGAGAAACTGACTCCTATTTCTCTGTGTGTCAGTTTTTATCTCACTGAAAAAAAGATAAGAGGATTGCTCAGAGCTGGATTAACTCTTTGTGGCAAGACTGGGCACAGATGACATGAAATCCTATACTGTACAAGGTGCAACCCCTAATTTTTTTTTTTTGGTGGGGGGTTTACATCCACTTTAAAATAATTCCCAAATGCCTATGGGTTACAGCGCTACCTCTCCTAATATGAAGTGTAATATAAACTATAACATCTGTTATGGAATTATTTCTGATTGGGACTCTAAAACAAAAGTTAATACTGCAGCTGCAGGAACAGATTCACAGGACTCAATCACTGTGTTTAAAATGTCCATTCAGTGCCAAAATGTATTATTACATGTTATTTTATACATAGATAAGAAAGGGGGTGGTGTGAGATGTTATTAAAAGCTAACAAATAGAAATATATTATTAAAAGCTAGCGAATAGAACAATTGCAAAAGTAAAACCTTGAGAGGGGAGGAGGGAGTAGAGACAGAGAGAGAGCTTCTAGCAGAAGATGTGTCTGTGTGTTAGGTGAAGGTTACAGAACACATTTCAACAGTGAGAACAAAATGGAGTCTCTTGTGCTTAAATGAACAATACAGTGAATGTCCATGTCATTTCCCTCCTTTTGTTTATTTGACACCGTTCTTCTCTGTGTTACATTCAGCCGATTGCTGGTAACTCCTGTTACATTGGCGCAGAGAGACAGCATCCTGTTCAGCTCTATCCTAGCTTTCTCACAATAATGGGTTCATCAGGGCTAGTGGACCATTTGTTGGTACAGCGGGTAGTCACACAGAGGCATAGCCTGATGAGGAAGTAAATAACAAATATAAGGAACATCACAATGTAAGCGCCTCGTTTCTGTAACCATGTTGCTATGCCATATAAAAAGTCACCAAAACCTCCTAAACCCTTAAAGGGGTTCCATCCATCTTTAGCAATATCTCTGGCCTTATTCTGTGGTTCTCTTATCTTAGCAAGATGCCCTTTAATAATGTCCTCATTATCAGAAATGTATATACAACAGTCAGTGTAAAATACCTTACACATCCCACTTTGAGGTGCAGTGAGATAATTTAGCGTTAATCTGTGCTCTAATACTACTTTTTTAAGCTGAGCCATTTCTTCACTTAATCCTAGTTTCAGTGGTAGTAATATTAATAATCTCATCTACAATTCTAGTGTAATTATTTATTCTTTTCATTGCTTCAATTCCCCATTCTGTCCAGGAAGGGAACCATGACCATGCCATGTCACCTTCAGTGAACAGCTCTCTTTTGAACAGTAAAGGGTATTCTGAACTTTGATCTGTTCACTCTGTATCTTTGTGAACAGCCAAAGCAGGTGCTAACTTCCCTAAAACATGTCCCTTTAACATTAGTAGGAAGCCATGCAAAAGCTTTAGTTCCACATATATATAATATAACCCTCTACGTATGGATGGTATACCTGCTCCTAAAAGACTGGAAGCAATAACGTGGAATCTCAGGTAACCGATATTTTCACATATTGGGAACTGTGAGCAATTTGTACTATAAAGGATTCTAGTTAGTTCTGGATCTGGGATATAATAATATTGACCATAGTTTCCTCCATAAACTGTAATCTTTTCTCCGGTGCAATCTGAATTGCCCAACCGTGTACATTTTGTGTTAAATGGGCATGTAATGTTTAAACAAATCTGTGGAGTGTCTATCTGTTTTGAAACCATCAAAGTTACTGATCTGTGCTCATTAGCTGTGAAAACTATGTATGAGCCATTTATTCTGGTCCTGTTTAGATCAGTGAAGTTGAGAGGCATTGCTATCATGGGTATTGTTCCTGTTTGGGGATGTAAGTGAAAACACACCCAGCAGTTACTAGCATTGCTATGGGTTGCATACAATTTTAACATTTGGATGAAAGGGTTATTTTTCCATGTCTCAGTTCTCACAAACAACAAAAAGAAAAGAAACATCATTATATTTTTTTCAAAGGATATCATCACTTCAGGATTTTCTTGCAGTGACTGGCGTGAATCCAAGTGGGCTTTCCTTCCAACTTGACAGCGGAACTGGTTGACAAAAGCACCAAATGTGGTCCGTCAAATTTTGGTTCTAGCGGCTTTCTGAAGTGTTGCTTGACCATTACCCAGTCACCTGGTTGGATTCTGTGAATACCTGAAACTGAATCTGGGTCAGGGATAGATTTATAAACACCTTCATGTATTTTATTTAATGTTCTTTGCAAAATCTGAACATATTCTAACAGACTAGAGTGAGAAGCCTGCAACTGTTGGGGACAATATAGCTCTGTTTTGGGTGGCCCACTAAATGAAATCTCATAGGGGGACAGCCCATGTGGTTGTTTACAGGTAGTTCTTACAGAATATAGGGCTAATGACAAAGCTTCCACCCATCCTTTTCCTGTATGAGCTTTAATTTTTGCACATCTGTTTTTCAAAATTCCATTAAGTCTCTCACCTTTACCACTACTTTGTGAATGATAAGGTGTATGGAAAGCTTGCTGTATGTGAAGGGCTTCCATTACCTCTTTCATTACTTCCCCAGTAAAATAGGTTCCTTTATCACTCTCAATAGTTTCAGGAACTCCATATCTACAAACTATTTAATTCTAAATTTTCTTTGCTGTTGTTTTTGCATTTGCTTTAGCTACCGGCCAGCACTCTCAGGCCCACCTGAAAACATGTCAACACACACTAGAGCGTACTCATAGGTGCCTATTCTGGGCATCTGAATGTAGTCTATTTGAATTCTTTGGAGAGGGAAATCTGGCTTAGGAGAATGCTTTTGGGGAACATGGACAGGCCTTCCTGCATTGTACAGAGCACAAGTGAGACATGAAGCACAAAACCTGGCTGCAAATGCACTAAATCCAGGTGCTATCCAATAGCAGTTAGTAAGTGCCACCATCGCGCCCTTAGCAAGATGACGCCATGTGTCAGTTGTGCTAAAACTGGGTACAAACTCCTGGGTAGACACCACCTGCTGTCAGTGCTCCACATGCCCTGCTGATTTTGGGTAACATCATTACATTTGATCCACTTATTCTTCTCTTCATCAAGGACCTGGTTCTGCAACTGAATTAAAGTTGCATCTTCCTCATCAATTATAGGACGAAGAGTAGCCGGATTTAAAGTAAGACATCGTTTGATTGCTAAATTTGATGGAGCAAAAAGAGCAGACTGGTGCTAGTCAAATCTACTGGCAGACACATGTCTGGTATTTACTTGATTCATGATTTCCTGAACTGCATGTGGCACATACAGGATCAGAGCAGAATCTAGTACAAGCTCAGTTAATTTGTCTGGCAGCAAAATGCAGGCTGCTATGGCTCGCATACAACTGGGGAAGCCTTTGATGACAGGGTCCAATGAGGCTGATACATACATCACAGACCTCTGTTTGTCTCCATGTAGCTGGGTGAGTACACCTGCAGCAAATCCATTGACTTCATGACAGAACAATGAGAAAGTCTTAGTATAGTCAGGAAGTCCAATTGCGGGAGCTTCAGACAAAATTTTAATAAGCTCCTTCATCTGCAATTCATTGTCCCATGTGAGCTTCAAAGGGTTTCTAGTGGTAGCCTCATATAGAGGAGCCATAAGTTCTGATGCATTTGGAATCCAGTCCCTACAATATCCCACTAACCCCAGGAAGGCACGTAGTTGCTGTACATTTCATGGCTTTTCAAATTTTTGTAGAGTTTTAACTCGATCTGGGGTTAGGTGACGGATTCCATGTGAAATGCAGTGACCCAGGAAGATCACTTTCTCTTGGCAGTATTGTAGCTTATCTTTGCTAAATTTGTTGTTACTGTTATAGAGAAACATGAGAAGGCTTACTGTTTCTCTGCTACAAATATTCTTTGTATCAGAACAAATAAGCAAATCGTCTATGTACTGAAGCAAAACTGTGTTTGGGTGTGAGGAGGACCATTGGTTCAATACTTGCTTTAACGCAGTATTATATTCAGAGGGGCTACTCACACAGCCTTGGGGAAATCTTGTCCATGCTAACTTTTGGGCATCAAGGGTAAATGAAAAAAGGTGCCAGCAATCTGGGTGCAGGGACACAGAAAAGAAAGCATTTGCAAGATCAATCACTGTAAAGCAGGTGCTGGAGGCAGGTATTCCACTTAGTAAAGTGCGGGGGTTGGGCATGATTGGGGTATCTGCCTCAATTATTTTGTTAATGGATCTCATATTATGCACCATGCGGTATGTCACCTGCCCACCCTTCTTGTCTGGCTTCTTTGCAATTGGGAACAGGGGTGTATTGGCTTGGGACTTAATTGGTACAACAACCCGTGCTGCTTTCAGTTGAGTGATTTGATCCTTTATCCCCTCAGTCTGAGCAATACTCAGTGTTTACTGTTTAATCTGTGGGAGATGGGCTCCTGGTTTAATTTTTATCATGACTGGGGTGCAATCCAGCAGATCTACATCATATTTGCCGGTGGCCCATAAATCAACGGGAATCACTTTCAATTCTGGTGGAAATGGTGGAGTGGAGTCTTGGATTAAAAATACTCCACCGGCAGAATTTAAACTTCCCCTGACAAATTACTGACCACTTGGACTCCTGTAGGAGTGTAGTCTATGTTTGCTAAAATTTGGTTCAAAATGTCAGCTCCCAAAAGATTGGTAGGAACTGTGTCTTAAACTAACACAATTTCTGTTTGCTGTCCTAGCCTGAGTTTAAGTGGAGGTAGAGGTCCCAGTTAGGCCAACACCAGAGATAGCATTTGTAGATAATAATCCTGGAGGTAAGTCCTCTATATTAAAAACACTTCGGCTTGCACCAGTATCTATTAAACAGGTTAATTCTGTTTCTCCTCCAGGATAGGGGAGTTCTTGTAAAAATACTTTTACTCTGGCCTCGGGACCATTGTCTCCCCTATTTAACATGATTGATACTGGCATGCTATTTTCCTATGCCTGATCCACTGCTTTTGGCAGAGAACTGGGATCAGCATGAGGTGCCTCTAAGCTCCTTTCCAGTCTACGATTAGGAAGATGGCAGAATATGGCTATGTGTCCTTCCCCATTACAATTGTAGCATATAATTGGTCCCCGATTGCCATGATTTAGATAATTGCCTTTGCCTCTTCCTTTTCCTCTCTGCTTCCCCATGCACATAAACTTGGGTTTGCTGTCTTTTTGGTTAATCCTGTTTTCTATGGATAACAGGATAGGCAAGAGGTCTCGAATAGACATATTGCCTGCCTCAGGCCTTGCGGTGAATGACTTTTCTTTCAACTGGGGTATTAATTCATCAATAAACCTTTGTTTCACCAGTTGTGTAGATGGACTTGCAGTTTCTCCCGTCTTCTCTTCCTCTATTTTAAGGCCTGCTTCTTCAGCCATATCGCTTAACCGCCTCCAATAAGCCCCTGCTGCTTCCTCTTTCCCTTGCTTAGCATTCATAAATTCAGCATGTGTGGTTTGTCCATATATTTGGGGCAATTTTTCCTTCAATTTCTCACAAACCTCCCATCCACTAACCATCATATCTAGATTTTTGATGTCTACACCACATTCTTTAAGTATATAGCTAGACATGTTACTTCCCACTGCTTTAATAAGAAGCTGATGAATGTCAGTAGCAGAAGCCTCATATGCTTCCTGTACAGCACTAAGTTTGTTTGCAAACCCAATTGGATTCTTTCTAGGATCTCCCAATCCCTCTAAAATGGCTCTCATATCTTGGGGACTAAAAGGTACATGCCATTTAATTTGAGACTTACTGTCAACAGCATTACCTTCAAAAACTAATTGGGTTCTGACAGGATAAACTGCAACAGATTGCTCTGTGCCAGGGGAAGAAGGGGTGGCGTCTCCCTTCCTTCTCTCTTCATCTTTCTGCCACAAATTGGAAATTATGGTTTGCTCCAGAAGTTCAGACTCTATCTCTCTTTCTCTGGCCAAAGATTTAAGTTCAGAGAGATCTAGTTTTGCATATGTCCCTTTTGATTTATGCCAATCATCTTTTTCTAGGATACGAGCCAAAACCCTCTTTGTAGGTTGATATGGGGCTGTTAAACCTCTGCTCTCTACTATATTGCCCAGCTTATCTTTTGTGTGTTCCATATTATCTAATTCTTGTGTTTTTTTGGATGTACCACTTAAAGCCAAACTGGAAATCACATAAGGTGGGGGTCCTCCTCTACAGAGTCTTCTGGCCAAACGTAGTAAATTTGGGCAGTACTTTTATTAAACATCTCCATCAAGCCAGTTTGATTTGCTACTTTAGCTTCTGTCAGCCATGTGAAAGCTATTCTCCACGTTCCTTCACTGCACAATAGTGGGCCATAATCATGCAGAAAAGTTTGCCATACTTGTAAATCAAAAGTCCCTTCAGATTTTAAAGGTTTAGCTGTTCCCTTGTGGAAAAGACAAGAGTGTGTATATATCGCGCTGTCTGCTATAAATTGAAAGAGCAGCTGACACACAAGAGATCTAGTCTTGCAAAGGAATATACTTATGTGGAAAAGTGCAGCGCTAAAAAATATTTAAATAATATATAAGACTATTGGATATATTACAACCAGTGATGTTTTACAAATCTATGATACCTCGTGAAAATATTGTGTAAAAAGCAACTCTAATAAGATAGTGGTCTAAATTACATAGACTTGGTCCATATATAAGTGACACATATATTTAGTCCATATAGAGGTGACACAACAAAATGTGACACAGGAAAAATAGAAAGTGTGTTGATAGAAGATCCACCACCGCTCTGAATGGAGGCTTGCCATAGAAAATGGACCCAGGTGGGCTTATACCCACTGGGTCAATCAGGCTTGTAAAGTGGGGATAGTTGATGGCAGCTACCGCAGAAGACACGGTTCAAGATGGCCTGGGTGCTTGCAAAGATGTATTTTTTAAGGATAGGTCTAATCAGGCGTCAAAGTTGTATGTAGAAAAAATATGAGAGCACATAACGTGATACTGTATACAAAAGCTATAAATATGCTATGACAGATAGGATACATAGGAAAGGCAGAAATATAGCAAGCTTAAGGACAGCTTACCTAGCCGGCATTTAGAGGTCTGCGTTCCTGATGATCCCAATCAAAGCGCGGTTCTGGAGACTGTGCCAAACAGCTGGCTAGCCAAAAACTGTTATGGAATTATTTCTGATTGGGACTCTAAAACAAAAGTTAATACTGCAGCTGCAGGAACAGATTCACAGGAAACAATCACTGTGTTTAAAATGTTTGTTCAGTGCCAAAATGTATTATTACATGTTATTTTATACATAGATAAGAAAGGGGTGGTGTGTGATGTTATTAAAAACTAACAAATAGAAATATGTTATTAAAAGCTAAGAAATAGAAATATATATTAAAAGCTAGCGAATAGAACAATTGCAAAAGTAAAACCTTGAGAGGGGAGGGGGGGTGTAGAGACAGAGAGAGAGCTTCTAGCAGAAGATGTGTCTGTGTGTTAGGTGAATGTTACAGAACGCATTTCAACAGTGCAAACAAATTTAAGTCTCTTGTGCTTAAATGAACAATACAGTGAATGTCCATGTCACATCCAACAAAGGTGTAAAATAAACTATAATACAAAAAAAAACTGGTAAAGAAAGTCCACAGGATATTGTCCATGCTTAGTGACAGTTCCGATTTATAGACAATAGTGCTTCAAAAAAGGTTGCTCCAAAGTGTCTCTTCTCCAACAAGGACATGGATTTCACACCAAACTCACCAGATGGTTTTGACTCTCTGCGTTAGACTCTGTTCACACCTATGCAGCTTGCTTTTAATCGCTTATGCATTTTGCGTTTTTGCACAGGCACTTTTGCCGCAATTTTTTGTTTTGCATTTTTATGCTTTTTTTTGCCAATTTGTTGTTGCAGACTAAAAAATGCAATACACGAATTGTGACAAAATCGCTGTAAAATCGAAGCAAAACACAACACATGCTTTTCTGCAGCTTCTCCATTGAAGCCTTTTAAACCAAAAAGGCAAAAAAAAGCACAGTTTTCTGTTTAAAAAAGTCCCTGACCCTTCCCAAAAATGCAGTGGCTGAAAAAAGCATAGATGTGAACGTGTCCCGTAGGAAACCATGTAAATGAACTGTAGTGCGTTTCTGTAAAAAGCACCAAAAAACGCATAAGTGTGAACCAGGCCTTAGCAAGGGAGTCAAAAGCAGCATATGTACACAGATCCAAGGTATTGCAGTCTACCTTGTATCTGTGTACATATGGTGTTTTTGGTGTGAAATCCGTGTGATCTTTCTTTCTTGAAGAAGAAACACTTTGGAGCACCCTTTTTTGAAGCACTATTGTGTATATATTGGAACTGTCACTAGGCATGGACACTATCCTGTTTTACACCTTTGCTACATAGTTATTACATAGTTAGTCAGGTTGAAAAAAGACACAAGTCCATCTAGTTCAACCACAAAAAATAAATAAATAAATAAAATACAAAATATCATACAATCCCATATACCCAATCCTATACGCACAGTTTGCTATTATAGTTTATGGTACGCTTTGTATTAGGAGAGGTAGCGCTGTTACCCGTAGGCAGTTGGGGATTAATATTGAAGCATTATAGGTGTAATTACACGGTATAACAGCAGCAACCTTGATTTTTAATTACATTTTTATTTTCTTTTATTTTGGTGTTCATTTATTTTTTTGGCTCTTAAAGTGATTGTAAAGGCAGAAGTTTATTTTTTTTTTTTATCTTAATGCGTTCCATGCATTAAGATAAAATGTATGTATGTAGTAGTGTCTCGGCTGCCCAGAACTCCCCGCCTCGTTGGCTGAGACAGCAGCGTTGCGCCATTGGCTCCCGCTGCTGTCAAAGTCAGTCAGCCTATGAGGAGAGAAAGGGGGCCGGGACGGGCTGTGGCTCCCTGTCTGAATGGAATGTGACTCGGCTCGGGTGCCCCCATAGCAAGCTGCTTGCTGTGGGGACACTCAACTGTAAGGAGGGGCCAGGATCACCGAAGTGGGACCCGAGAAGTGGAGGATCGGGGCTGCTCTATGCAAATCCACTGCAACAGAGCAGGTAAGTATAACATGTTTGTTATTTTTAATTTAAAAAAAAATGAGACTTTAGTATCACTTTAACTCACAGCACCAGTATTTTTGGACGACAATATTTAAAATAATGCTTGGTGATCCTACCACCAGTTCTTGTTCAGGAAATATCTGTTTTGGGGTACAAGCTTTTTCCCAATTGTGCTCTACAGTTGTAATCCTGCACCCATGTTAAAGAAGACTACAAGCAAACATGCTGACACACATTATACAGGCATGGTGCACTGTCATCACTATCGGTAAGCTGGTCCAGTGCAATGCTGTGTAGCTGACTCTGGAGCAAGTGAGTGCATGCAGACAGGAAGAGGGTGAAAGACTAAAATACGACTAAAACTAAAATGGCATTTTAGTCAAAAGACCAAAATACGACTAAAACTTAAATGGCATTTTAGTCAAAAGAGTATGAATAAAACTAAAATTTGACGTCAAAATTACACTGGTCTGTAGTGCATGTTCAAACCTTAATAACATAAATAATAACATATTAGATTTTTCAGTCCACAGTATATGAGTTTGGAAATTGTAGAGAAATGCTTAAATAATGCACAACAATTTAACTACACCCAGTCGACTAAAGTGTACTGGAGATTTAGTCGACTAAATACGACTAAAACTAAAACAATTGCAGAAGACTTAAATGGGACTAAAACTAAAATGCCATTTTAGTCAAAAGTCTAAGACCAAAACTGAATCAAAATTGTCCCTCTGACCTGCATGGCGGTGATTGCCCGTTCTGACCCCCGGTATGGTCGCCTCAAGGCTCCGCCCCTTAGAAATCCTCTAAGCTTTCTCTCCTCTTCTTCCCTGCTGAGAGGACGGGCTACGCTGGTTCTGATTGATCGGCGCCGACCAATTAGAATGCTCCTAAACGCACCTCGTCAGGAGATTAAGCTCAGGGGATTTCTAAGCCCCGGAGCCATGAGGCAGCTATACCGGGGCTCAGAACAGGCAATAGCCACCATGTAGGTCAGCCAGATGGGGGGGGGGGGGGGGCTGGTGAGGTGGGAGTCCTGTGTAAGTTCACCTTACAGATTTTTCTGTAAAGGTGAACTTACCCTTTAAGCACACCGCTGTCTTCATGGAGAACTACATGTGGCATGTGTCTCCTCCCTTGTAAGTCCCCAGTAGTTCTGCTCTAATCACACTGTCCTCTCTCTTGCACCTGGGCCTCCAGGAAACTTTCTCCATGTGTTGTGGCAGGATTCTTCCAGTACCTGGGCCCGGCCCAAGGTCACCCCCCCCAAGACTAGGGGGCACCCCTGAGGGCCACCGACAGCCTCCACGGCACTAAATCTCCATCTTCCACCTGACTGCCCTGCTGACATGGCTCATGCCTATTTATGAGGTAAGCCTAGCCCCCTGCCAGCCCACTACTAGGGATTGGCCAAGGCCCTCATAAATATTCTAGGCAGCTCCTCCCAACCTCCTGCCCACTAGTTCTAGAAGTTTCTATCACCTTCTAGACCAGGGGGAGGCACCAGAGGAGCTGTCAGGATTAGTCATCCAGCCCTGACTTTCCGAACCCTGACCCAGATTCAACAGCTCAGGCTTAGCCCTGAGCTAACTAAATTGCCTATGCTAACAGAACCTACACTACAAAACCTATTCTACATCTAGCACACACTAAAGGGTGCTACATAAGTTTTAACCTGTTATTTATTTTTAAAATTAATTTTTATTATTTAAAAATCTTTAGTTTCTCGTGGTGATCCTGCCAGGAATGTCTTTGTTAAGGCACTTTAATTTATAGGATGACAATGACTTAAGAGTGACAAGAGCCTAAAGCTGGCTCAACACTAAGCGAATTTCAGCCAATTTCCAATTAACCGTTTAAAATTTGATCAGTAGGTGGCCCTGTCAGCACCACTCCACCTGACATCCTTCAATTTAAAAATTGAAGGAGCCAGGTGGAAAATTGACAGATGAACAGCTTCTGCATCCAATCAGATGCAGACATTGTGTGGGTATTCTGACATCCAGTGGCACCAGCTGTAGGAATATAATAGCCGCATCAGGAGATTCTTTATTCCACACTCTTTAGTGTGGAGGGGGTAATCTGTTAGATGTCTTTCTTTCAGCTCGCAGCCTGAGTGAAAGAAATCTACAGACAAATGACGACTTAATTTGTCATTTCAACACACATTATGCAGACTTGTCACCATCTGGAAACCCACCCGAGGAAAGCAGCCATCTCTGGAGTGCATGTACAGGACGAGGCTGTAGGAGACAAGCAGATGCAACAACAGACTAAAAGATCAGAAGTATTATTCAAAACAATGTCAATTGCTTATGATACAGATTACTTTAGCAAACAAAATATCATCCAGGTAGGGTTTACATCTACTGCCACACTTTAGTGCCAGCCCTCTACTTGATAAACGCCACCTATAGTAACCTGTAACCAATCCTTTCTAACCAGATTGCAAGTAAATATGCAAATTTTCCTGACAAGGAAAGACAAAGACTGTTGTGGGGTACAAACCTTTTTTTTCATTTTGAATAGAGTAAAGGAGGGTTATAACCACTGTCAGATATTTTTCCACCACCTGTGTGGAGATTTCCCTTCACTTCCTGTCCCATAGCCAAACATGAAGTGAGAAGAAATCCCTGCAATCTAAGGGAATTCGTTGGTGTCCCCATTAGAAAATTTCCCCTCTATTACTTTTCTGGGGACAACCCAAATTTTGGGGTATTCTTTTACTTCCACTTTCAGTGATAATGGTAAACAGGACAAATAGGGTGAATTTCCTTACAGAGGGAACAGACAGCAATAAAAACTGGCAAGCACTGTAATCCATCTCCACTCCATCCAAAACTAAAAAAAAAGTTTTTCCTTTAGTTATACTTTGAACTGGCAAAAACAAATTTTTGATCTTGGTAAAGTGCATGTGTGGCCTATTTGTTTGGGTACATTTTTTGAATTGAAATTGAATTGAAACTAATATTGAATTGAATGGAACGTTGTAATATGAAAGTTGTTGTTTGCTTGATTCTCTATACATACACACAAAAAAAAAACACAAATGCAAAGAAAGGTGCTAGTAGGCAAAATAAAACACAATAAAATAATTATATTAAGAAAACTGATACTTTGTTAGTTTGATCTTAGATTATGTCAGTTCTGTATTAACAGTATGGATAGTCCAAACCAGATACTACCCTGGGCTGCTCAATATATAAAATCAAAATCTCTTTTATGATGCATGGTGCAAGTCACACTTGTTGCTGATCTAACCATATTTTGTGTTGTACCTGAAGGATGGGGTCATAATGCTGTCTCAAAGGCTTTCATTTACTGTTTACATAACATCAGTAGTAAATGAGAAAGTCTAAAAGAGAAAATTCACACTGAGTACCAAATCGTTATTTAATATGAATAGATGTCTATTAGGGATGATCTGGATGTTCGAGTTAAACGTAAGACTCGAACATCTGTCGTTCATTTGTTCACAGAACAAATGAACATATGGGGCATTCGTGGCAATTTGAGCGCCGCGGAGTGCCCCATAATGCAAGATGGGAGATGGCAGTGCATTGACGGCTACTGATTGGCCAAAGCATGCACCTGACCTGCATGCTTTGGCCAATCACAGCATGATCTGCTGTGAAAGCCATGATTGGCCAAAGGCAGGGTCCACGCCCCACACTATATAAGGCTGCTTACATGGCGGCTGTATGTAGTGTGATAATGTGGAGATTGAGAGAACTTGAGCTAGATTAGGCAGGTTATTTAGTGGCGTGCACATGCTCAGCATAATATCCAGAGGTTGTCTTTGAGAAATAGACATATGAGTGCTGCCGGCATTGCTGCAGAGGTTGAAGGGGTGGGGGGGTCAGCCTGTCATTGCTCAGACCATACTCCGCACACTGCATCAAATTGGTCTGCATGGCTGTCATCCCAGAAGGAAGCCTCTTCTAAAGATGATGCACACGAAAGCCCGCAAACAGTTCACTGAAACAAGCAGACTAAAGACATGGACTACTGGAACCATGTCCTGTGGTCCGATGAGACCAAGATAAACTTATTTGGTTCAGATGGTGTCAAACGTGTGTGGCAGCAATCAGGTGAGGAGTACAAAGACAAGTGTGTCTTGACTACAGTCAAGCATGGTGGTGGGAGTGTCATGGTCTGGGGCTGCATGGGTGCTGCCGGCACTGGGGAGCTACAGTTCATTGAGGGAACCATGAATGCCAACATGTACTGTGACATACTGAAGCAGAGCATGATCCCCTCCCTTCGGAGATTGGGCCACAGGGCAGTATTCCAACATAACAACCCCAAACACACCTTCAAGATGACCACTGCCTTGCTAAAGAAGCTGAGTGTAAAGGTGATGGACTTGCCAAGCATGACTCCAGACCTAAACCCTATTGAGCATCTGTGGGGCATCCTCAAACGGAAGATGGAGGAGAGCAAAGTCTCTAACATCTACAAGCTTTGTGATGTCGTCATGAAGAGTGGAAGAGTGGCAACCTGTGAAGCTCTGGTGAACTACATGTCCAAGAGGGTTAAGGCAGTGCTGGAAAATAATGGTGGCCACACAAAATATTGACACTTTGGGCCCAATTTGAACATTTTCACTTAGGGGTGTACTCACTTTTGTTGCCAGCGGTTTAGACATGGCTGTGTGTTTAGTTATATTGAGGGGACAGCAAATTTACACTGTTATACAAGCTGTACACTCACTACTTCACATTGTAGCAAAGTGTAATTTCTTCAGTGTTGTCACATGAAAAGGTGCAATAAAATATTTACAAAAAGGGGTGTACTCACTTTTGTGAGATACTGTATATACAGCAGTATATACTGTATATACAGCAGTCTAGTATGTGTATGTATATATGTATATATATGTATATATATGTATATATATATATATATATATATATATATATATATATATATATATATATATATATATATATATATATTATACAGTGGGGACGGAAGGTATTCAGACCCCCTTAAATTTTTCACTCTTTGTTATATTGCAGCCATTTGCTAAAATCATTTAAGTTCATTTTTTTCCTCATTAATGTACACACAGCACCCCATATTGACAGAAAAACACAGAATTGTTGTCATTTTTGCAGATTTATTAAAAAATAAAAACTGAAATATCACATGGTCCTAAGTATTCAGACCCTTTGCTGTGACACTCATATGTTTAATTCGGGTGCTGTCCATTTCTTCTGATCATCCTTGAGATGGTTCTACACCTTCATTTGAGTCCAGCTACGTTTGATTATACTGATTGGACTTGATTAGGAAAGCCACACACCTGTCTATATAAGACCTTACAGCTCACGGTGCATGTCAGAGCAAATGAGAATCATGAGGTCAAAGGAACTGCCTGAAGAGCTCAGAAACAGAATTGTGGCAAGGCACCGATCTGGCCAAGGTTTCAAAAAAATTTCTGCTGTACTTAAGGTTTCTAAGAGCATAGTGGCCTCCATAATCCTTAAGTGGAAGACGTTTGGGACGACCAGAACCCTTCCTAGAGCTGGCCGTCTGGCCAAACTGAGCTATCAGGGGAGAAGAGCCTTGGTGAGAGAGGTAAAGAAGAACCCAAAGATCACTGTGGCTGAGCTCCAGGGATGCATCCGGGAGATGGGAGAAAGTTGTAGAAAGTCAACCATCACTGCAGCCCTCCACCAGTCAGGGCTTTATGACAGAGTGGCCCGACGGAAGCCTTTCCTCAGTGAAAGCCCACATGGAGTTTGCTAAAAAAAAACACCTGAAGGACTCCAAGATGGTGAGAAACAAGATTCTCTGGTCTGAGACCAAGATAGAACTTTTTGGCCTTAATTCTAAGCGGTATGTGTGGAGAAAACCAGGCACTGCTCATCACCTGTCCAATACAGTCCCAACAGTGAAGCATGGTGGTGGCAGCATCATGCTGTGGGGGGTGTTTTTCAGCTGCAGGGACAGGACGACTGGTTGCAATCGAGGGAAAGATGAATGCGGCCAAGTACAGGGATATCCTGGATGAAAACCTTCTCCAGAGTGCTCAGGACCTCAGACTGGGCCGAAGGTTTACGACAAAAAAAAATAAATGGCATGGGGTCCCCCCAAAATCCATACCAGACCCTTATCCAAGCAAGCAACCTTGCAGGCCAGGAAAGAGGAGGACAAGCGAGTGCCCCCCACCCCCTCCCTGAACCATACAAGGCTGCTTGCCCTCTACATGGGGAGGGCGCTTTGGGGTGCCCCCAAAGCACCTTGTCCCCATGTTGATGGGGACAACAACCTCTTCCGACAACCCTGGGCATTGGTTGTTGGGGTCTGTGGGTGGGGGGGTTTATCGGAATGTGGAAGCCCCCTTTAACAAGGGGGCCCCCAGATCCCGGCCTCCCCCCTATGTGAATAGGAATGGGGTACATTGTACCCCTACCCATCCACCAAAAAAAAAAGTGCCAAAAAGTAAAAACCACAACAGACAGTTTTTGACAATTCCATTATTAAAAAAGAAAAATAAAAGTGTCCCGCGATGTCCATCTATCTTCAATCACACCGCCCAACGGACCCAAAAAATAAAAAAAAGCTCCGCCTCAATGGGAGGCCTCCCGGTGACTGCTGTCTCTTGGCTGTGACAGCTGTTATATAGGCAAGGACGGGGCCATCCGGTGGAGTAACCGAATGACCCTACCCCCTTCTGACATCATGTGATGTCATCCAGTTACATCAGCGGGTGGCTCCTCCCTTGCCTTTATAAGAGCTGTCAAAGGGAAAAGACAGCAGTCGGCGGGAGCCCTCCCATGGAGGCAGATTTTTTTTTGTTTTCTCTTTCTGTTTTTCTGGTCCGTCAGGTGGCATGATTAACGATGGATGTACATCATGGGATACTTTTTTTTTCCTTTCTTAATAAAGGATTTCTCAAAAACTGTCTATTGTGCTTTTTACTTTTTGACACTTTTTTGGTGAATGGGTAGGGGTACAATGTACCCGATACCCATTCACATGGGGGGGCCGGGATCTGGGGGTTCCCTTGTTAAAGGGGGCTTCTAGATTACCATAAGCCCCCCACCCGCAGACCCCGACAACCAATGCCCAGGGTTGTCAGGAAGAGGCTCCTGTCCCCATCAACATGGGGACAAGGTGCTTTGGGGGGCATGTGGCCTGGTATGGTTCAGGAGGGGAAGGGTGCTCACTCGTCGTCCCCCCACCCCCCACACCCCACACCAATTTTTTTTAAAACTTTGGCGTGGAGTTCCCCTTACAATCCACACCAGACTTGAAGGACCTGGTATGGGGTGGGTTGGGGAACCGCACGCCTGTTTTTTTCCTTGATTTTTAATCTATATTGCTGGGAGCCGGCAATACATTACAGCCGCGAGCAAGTTTAAATTACAATTTTTCCTCTAGAAGTGTCATTTTGCTGCGGCACTGTTCTACACATCGTACAGATGCGCCACTTTACAGGCAGACTAAGGGGACCCCCCCCCCCCCCCCCCAGGCATGATATTTAAAGGAATCTTTCATTTTTATTATATTTTTTTTACTATTATTTTTATTGTAAGCACTGTCAATTTTTCATGTTCGTGTCCCATAGACATTAATAGGGTTCGCATGTTCGTTAGAACTTTTTGCCTGGTTTGCGTGTTCTGGTACGAACCGAATTGGGGGATGTTGGGCCCATCCCTAATGTCTATCTGTGTTTCCTTTTTATTGGCATATTACAGACACAAACCAGTTGTTATAACTGTTCTGACGGGTTTTTGATCTTCTTTTTTTTTTTTTTTGGTCCACTTCAGCGAAATTTTCTGAGATACTTATTTCAACTTTGCAGTTCAATTTTGTCTCAGCTCATTTTCACATCATAGTGGCTTATTCAACAAAATCTTTATTAAATATTATAAAACTACTCCTGCTACCTTACCTATTCCTTATCTCTCTTTCCATCTTCCCGTTATACCTCCCACCCCCCCTTATTTGGTTTGTTTCTTTCTAGGTCCCTTCAATTTCTAACTTGCGGCCCTTCTCCTTCTTTCATCTTTTCCAAATATTTATCCGAGGTTTTAAAGTTTTTCCATCCCTCCCAGGTGCTAGTATACTTCCTATAGTGTCCTCTATCCCTACTGCTCGATAGATCCATCTTACTATAATAATCTATTTGTTCAAACCATTCTTTTATTCCTGGTTTTTCACTACTTAGCCATTTTTTTGGAATCAAGGCTTTTGCGGCATTCAGAAGTTTTGGGGTTATTGTTCTCATGTATTGTTTCTTTGGGATTTTAGAATCATGAAATAAGCAAGTTCATATATTTTGTTCTATTTTCTCACCAGTTATCTCCTTTATATTACTCAATATTTCTTGCCAATACTCCTTTATTTTTATTTTTGGACACTCCCACCAAATATGAACCATTGTTGCCCTTTGCTTGCAGTTTCTCCAACATAATGGTGATCTCCCTGGTTGATATCTATAGGTTCTCTCTGAGGTCAAGTACCATCTTGCTAAAAATGTATAATTCATTTCAATGGTATTCATATCCCATGCATTATTGTATCCCATTCTTATCATCTTTTCCACTTGGTGATCTTCTAGCTTTAATTCTGGTTTTTGATCTTCTAAAGCGGGTTTTGCATTTCTATACAATTCAATAGGAGTGCAAAACCTACTTTAAGCAGATCAAAGGCCAATCAGTAAAATATTAACTGCAGGTCAAAGACTAATCAGTGGAAGATCAACTGCAGGTCAAAGGCCAATCAGTAGAAGATCAACTTCAGGTCAAATGAACCAGTCAATGACTTCTGAATTATCTCAAAAGTGTTCCAAACTGATGTCATCAACACAAGCCCAAAGCCTGTCGGTACAAGCCCTAAATTTGTAGAGCACGGATGTCACTCTGTAGCTCATCTTACAAGTAAAATACAACTCGTAAAAATGTTAAACTCCAATCCTTTTTTAGATGTGGATAGAACAGAAAATAGATAAAAATAAACCACTTTTACACTTTTATTGCCATCAGTGTCCTTTCTGAGGAGATTCACCCTCTGAATATATCCTGTAGACCATTGTTATCACGGCAAAAAGTGATGGAAAATCCAGAATTTTACAGTTGTTATCCAAATGGGAGATGAGGGGAAATTTTCCAATTGGACACCTTTTCTGGTGACAACTGTCTATTTAGGGATTAACCCTCCTTTTGAAGAAGTTTCCTCTCATTTATATCTTCAGAATAGGAAATAAAGGAAAATTTACGGCTCACAGCTCACAAAAAAAAAACAAAAAACAAAAAAACACCTGACAAGGGTTTTAACCAATTTCTAATTGAATCCAAAAAAAAAGGAAATGTCCCACACCAAAAGTCTTCCACGTGGTCACGTGATGAACCTGGGTTTTTCTTTATTCTCTTTAGCCTCATCAGTGGGGGATCTTCTGCTGCACTGATATTTTGATGTGTGGTGGCTGGTCTATGCAGTGATCCAATGTGAGCCCAGGGGTGAATTCTTAGTAGCTAGGTTCATAGGAAGTGGGTAGAGTGACAATAGCGATCATTCAACCTAGAAGAGGACCAGCAATGGACAACAGAGGAGGACTCGGAAGGCAGCACTGCAGACATCCCAACCTGCAAAAACTAATTTCAGGGAGGTGGCAAACTCGTTTCACGGAGGTGATGCTTCATGCCGACACTGACACCCCCCCTCAATAAAATGCAGCCTTACCAGTGCCAATGAAATGCAGTCTTACTAGTGCCAATGAAATGCAGCCATACCAGTGCGAATTAAATGCAGCCTGATCAGTGCCAATTAGATGCAGCTATACCAGTGCCCATGAAATGCAGCCTTACCAATGCCCATGAATACAGTCTGATCACACAGCTGCTGGGGCTGGGCTGCTGGTCCTGGGGCCTGGCTGCTAGACCCTGGCTGCTGGGGCCAAGGGTTTGGCTGCTGGAGCTAGGCTGCTGGGGCCTGGGGTCTGGCTCCTGGGTCAGAGCTGCTGGTCCTGGGGTCTGGCTGCAATGGGAGCAAGGGTCTGGCTGCTGGTCCTGGGGTCTGGCTGCAATGGGAGCAAGGGTCTGGCTGCTGGAGCTGGGCTGCTCGTCCTTGGGTTTGGCTGCTGGGGCCAGTGAGCATCCGAGTCAGAGAATTCCCCAGAAGGAAGGGGGTGGGAGAAGGCAGAGAGAAGACTGAGCGCCGTGATCTGCAGGCTGTATCAATTAAAAGAAAAGAAAAACTTTCCCCAGTCAAGAGGACTCTTTCTCCACTTTCGGGTGCCGCTGCGCAGTAATCATCTGTGCGACAAGTACATGACAGTCCCAGTCTGCCCGGCGGATTGCTATAGTAGAGGCCTAGACTTTCATGTACTTGTCACACAGGTGCTTACTGCGCGGCAGCACCCGAAAGTGGAGAAAGAGTCCGCTTGACTGGGGAACGTTTTTTTCTTTTCTTCTAATTGCTACAGCCTGCAGATCATGCCACTCAGTCTTCTCTCTGTCTCCGCCTACCCACCTTCCTTCCCTGCTGAATCAGCTGGACCAACCTAAAAAAAAGTACCCATACAGCAACCAAAGCAGGCTGGGGACAGCAGTATGGGCTGTCCCCCCCTCTGCCTCAGCTCACAGCACCTGGGTGCACCCATTCAGGATCGACCTTGCATCCACCTGTCACTCAGCTATAGACAGAGCAGCCCGAGCAGCCATACTCCATTTGGCCACTCGGGCTGCTCTGTTTTCTGTCTGTGGCTGAGTGACAGGCCCAGCCAGGAGACCACCAGGCACGTTTGCGGGTGTCCGGAGGCCCGCAGCCAAATGCCGGAGACTTCAGCGACTCGCAGGAGACTTGGGATGTCTGGCACTGGAGTGTGGAGAGTATGAGTAGTGATTTGCAAATGTATTTTTCTTAGATGAAGGGAGAGGGAAGGGATATTAAACATAGAAATGTAAATTGAGTTCTGTTTGAAGTTTACTGTCAATTTTTACTTTCGTTTTCATTTCAAATGCTAGTATATTTGGCTTGATATCATCGATACATTTTACATTAGAGAACTTTTGTTTTTCAAGAAGGGACATTTATTTTACTTAAAAACAGATTATTAATAATTATCTGTCTGTGCTCAGCCTGTCTACTTAGTTCTCCCTTTGCTTAGTAATGGATATGTAGTGTTTGCTTGAATACGCCTTTTGATGTAGTTGTCACTAAGTAACAAGTGTCAATTACCATGCAGTAGAGTTGCCTAGCAGCAAATGACAACAGAGCTGAACATTGTAAGGAAGAATAGTGACAGTGGAAACACTTGTTAGACTATCCTCTGTAGACACCACTGGCTCTTTTAGCCTCCTAGCATGGCCAGCTATTCCGTTTACCACAATGCCAATTTTCAGTCATTTGTTCGGCATGACTATCGGCGAGGTACTCCTGTGCAGACAGAATATGAGGAGATCAGACACAGAGCACAGCTACAACACAGTCATCAGGCAATGCGAAAAGCCAGAAGTGCCACCGTGTATGCTGGTGAATACAGGAGTAAGGACCTGGATGAAAACTGTCAGCCAGTAATGAGACCCAGCTCGCCCACAAGGATGAACAAACCTCACCCGCCTGAGTAAGGTGTACCCTTCACTGTTGCATGTGTGTGTGACAGCTTCCACTGGTGGCAGAGAAAATCATTTGCACACTAGAAGTGGTCCCAAAGTGCAATGTGCAACACAATCCACAGGGATTAGGTATAATCTGCTATAATGCTACCTACCGTTAGCCTAGCTGGGAACTAGAGGGTGGTACTGCTACCAGGCGAGGTGAGCATTTTGAAAATTCCATGCAAATTCTAACAAGGAGAAACTAATGACAAATTGTTAAAGGATAACTAAACCTAAGAACAAAATATTGATATATTGCAGATGATTTTATTTATTACAGGTGCTTATATGGCGCCATGAATTTACGCAGCACTTTACACATACAGTATATATTGTACATTCACATCAGTCCCTGGCCTCAAGGAGCTTACAATCTAAGGCCCCTAAACTAAGATTCATACACATACTAGGACCAATTTAGACAGGAGCCAATTTACCTACCAGCATGTCTTTGGAGTGTAGGAGGAACCTAGAGTACCTAGAGGAAACCCACACTGGCACAGGGAGAACATGCAAACTCCAGGCAGGTAGAGCAGTGGTTGGGAATCCAAAACGATAACCCTAGTGAGGCTAGGCAGAAGTGCTAATCATGTAGCCACTGTGCTACCAATCCTTAGATGTGGTGGCCGCATTCCAATTCATTTTTCAGGCTAAAAACATTTTCAACCATCAAAATGGTGATGGTCCCATATGTATGAGAAAGGGATAACTATGGATATTGCAGAACATTACCCCCAGTGGAAAAAGCTTTACTGGCTGGGTTACCAGCATATCCCTCTGGTGAGTTCATTAATTTCAGCTGGTGGATTCACGTGGGGGTTGAGTTGATCGTTTGAAGATTTTTTCATATTGGTTCAAGATTTCACATTAATGCAAGAATTGGAAATATTTTTTACAAGCATTATGGACTTTGTTTACACCATATGCATTTATAAGATTTTTTAGATATAGGATGTTTTTGTACCTTTATATGTATTTACTAGACATTTTGTATTTTTATTGATCTTAGTATTACTGATCCACATTTGTGTTTTGTATTTATCAGACTCACCCTATCACCTTTATGATTTATTATGGATATATATTTTTTGCAGATTTGAGTGGCACTAGCGCTGTTCTCAAGCACAACATATTTCACAGTTGATTTTATATGAATCAAACAGCAGCTGTGCGTTTTAGAGTTCAAAGAATTTTCTATTTAAATTTTTGGTCCAGTTCTGCAAGCATCTTTATCCACTAGACTAAGCCGGAATTGTCAATGTGTTTGGAACTGATCTTGTGACTGGCAGCCTCTGTACTACCCCCTTCAGGGGTAAGCGCTACATTAAGGCTACTATCACACTAAGGCGTTTTTCAGGTGCTAAAGGGCTAAAAATAGCACCTGTAAAGCTCCTGAAAAACGCTTCCCCTGCAGCCCCAGTGTGAGAGCCCGAGTGCGGTGCACTTGCAGGACTTTAGATAAAGTCCTGCAAGCAGCATCTTTCGGGCGGCGGAGGAGCGGTGAATACACCGCTCCTCCACCGCCCCTTCCATTGGAATCAATGGGTACCGCTGACAGAGTGCTTTGCAGGCGCTATTAACCCTTTATTCGGGTTCTGCTAATGGGGGTTAAAAATGCCAACGCTAGCGGACAAAAAATCGCCGCTATTACAGCAGTAAAGCGATGCTAAAATTAGCTGCGCTTTACCGCTAACGCCCCCCCCCCCGCCCCAGTTTGAAACTAGAAAAAAAAACTTCTGTGTGCAGCAGTTTCCCCAGCCCTATCTCTGTCCAGCTGTCCGGGTATCTCCTCCTGATTAGCTGAGACACAGCAGCGGCGCCATTAGCTCCCAGAGCTGTCAATCAAAGTCAGTTAGCCAATCAGGAGAGAGAGGTGGCGAGGCCAAATGGCAGCTCTGTGTCTGAATGAACACATGGAGCTGCAGCTCGGCTCGGGTGCCTCCATAGCAAGCTGCTTGCTGTGGGGGCACTTAACAGGAGGGAGGGGCCAGGAGCACCAAAGAGGGACCCGAGAAGAGAAGGATCCAGGCTGCCCTGTGCAAAACCACTGCACAGAGCAGGTAAGTATATTATTTTTGTTATTTATTTATTTTTTTTAAACAAGACATTACATTCACTTTAACCCCCGGAAGGATTTACACCCCTTCTGACCAGAGCACTTTTTACAATTTGGCACTGCATCGCTTTAACTGCTAATTGCGTGGTCATGCAATGCTGTACCCAAACGAAATTTGCGTCCTTTTCTTCCCACAAATAGAGCTTTCTTTTGATGTTATTTGATCACCTCTGCGGTTTTTATTTTTTGCGCTATAAACGGAAAAAGACCGAAAATTTTGAAAAAAAATGACATTTTCTACTTTTTGTTATAAAAAAAATCCAATAAACTAAATTTTAGTCATACATTTAGGCCAAAATGTATTCGGCCACATGTCTTTGGTAAAAAAATGTCAATAAGCGTATATTTATTGGTTTGCGCAAAAGTTATAGCGTCTACAAACTAGGGTAAATTTTCTGGAATTTACACAGCTTTTAGTTTATGACTGCCTATGTCATTTCTTGAGGTGCTAAAATGGCAGGGCAGTACAACCCCCCCCCCCAAATGACCCCATTTTGGAAAGTAGACACCCCAAGGAAATTGCTAAGAGGCATGTTGAGCCCATTGAATATTAATTTTTTTTGTCCCAAGTGATTGAATAATGACAAAAAAAAAAAAATTACAAAAAGTTGTCACTAAATGATATATTGCTCACACAGGCCATGGGCATATGTGAAATTGTACCCCAAAATACATTCAGCTGCTTTTCCTCAGTTCAGAGATACCACATGTGTGGGACTTTTTGGGAGCCTAGCCACGTACGGGGCCCCGAAAACCAATCACCGCCTTTGGGATTTCTAAGGGCGTAAATTTTTGATTTCACTCATCACTACCTATCACAGTTTTGAAGGCCATAAAATGCTCAGATGGCACAACCCCCCCCCCTCAAATGACCCCATTTCGGAAAGTAGACACCCCAAGCTATTTGCTGAGAGGCATGTTGAGTCCATGGAATATTTTATATTTTGACACAAGTTGCGGGAAAGTGACACTTTTTTTTTTTTTTTTTTTTGCACAAAGTTGTCACTAAATGATATATTGCTTACACAGGCCATGGGCATATGTGGAATTGCACCCCAAAATACATTTAGCTGCTTCTCCTGAGTACGGGGATACCACATGTGTGGGACTTTTTGGGAGCCTAACCGCGTACGGGGCCCCGAAAACCAATTACCGCCTTCAGGATTTCTAAGGGTGAAAATTTTTGATTTCACTCTTCACTGCCTATCACAGTTTAGGAGGCCATGGAATGCCCAGATGGCACAAACCCCCCCCCCCCAAATGACCCCATTTTGGAAAGTAGACACCCCAAGCTATTTGCTGAGAGGCAAGGTGAGTATTTTGCAGCTCTCATTTGTTTTTGAAAATGAAGAAAGACAAGAAAAAAAATCCTTTTTTTCTTTTTTCAATTTTCAAAACTTTGTGACAAAAAGTGAGGTCTACAAAATACTCACTATACCTCTCAGCAAATAGCTTGGGGTGTCTACTTTCCAAAATAGGGTCATTTGGGGGGGGGGGGGGGTTTGTGCCACCTGGGTATTCCATGGCCTCCGAAACTGTGATAGGCAGTGAAGAGTGAAATCAAAAATTTACACCCTTAGAAAGCCTGAAGGCGGTGCTTGGTTTTCGGGGTCCCGTGCGCGGCTAGGCTCCCAAAAAGTCTCACACATGTGGTATCCCCGTACTCAGGAGAAGCAACAGAATGTATTTTGGGGTGTAATTTCACATATTCCCATGGCATGTTTGAGCAATATATAATTTAGTGACAACTTTGTTCAAAAAAAAAAAAAAATTTGTCTTTTTCCCGCAACTTGTGTCACAATATAAAATATTCCATGGACTCGACATGCCTCTCAGCAAATAGCTTGGGGTGTCTACTTTCCAAAATGGGGTCATTTGGGGGGGTTTTGAACTGTCCTGGCATTTTATGCACAACATTTAGAAGCTTATGTCACACATCACCCACTCTTCTAACCACTTGAAGACAAAGCCCTTTCTGGCACTTTTTGTTTACATGAAAAAATGATTTTTTTTTGCAAGAAAATTACTTTGAATCCCCAAACATTATATATTTTTTTTAAAGCAAATGCCCTACAGACTAAAATGGTGGGTGTTTCATTTTTTTTTCACACAGTATATGCGCGACGATTTTTCAAACTCATTTTTTGGGGAAAAAACACACTTTTTAAAATTTTAATGCACTAAAACACACTATATTGCCCAAATGTTTGATGAAATAAAAAAGATGATCTTAGGCTGAGTACATGGATACCAAACATGACATGCTTTAAAATTGCGCACAAACGTGCAGTGGCAACAAAATAAATACACTTTTAAAAGCCTTTAAAAGCCTTTACAGGTTACCACTTTAGATTTACAGAGGTCTATTGCTACAATTACTGCCCTCAATCTGACCTTTGCGGTGATACCTCACATGCATGGTGCAATTGCTGTTTACATTTGACGCCAGACCGACGCTTGCGTTCGCCTTAGCGCGAGAGCAGGGGGGGGGACAGGGGTGCTTTTTTTTTTTTCCTTTATTATTTTTTCCTTTATTATTTTTTTGCTTTTTTATCTTATTTTTAAACTGTTCCTTTAACTTTTTTTTTTTAATCATTTTTATTGTTATCTCAGGGAATGTAAATATCCCCTAGATCTCTCCTCTGCCCTCAAAGCATCTGACCACACCAAGATCGGTGTGATAAAATGCTTTCCCAATTTCCCAATGGCGCTGTTTACATCCGGCGAAATCTAAATCATGAAATGATTCGTAGTTTCCGGTTTCTTAGGCCATAGAGATGTTTGGAGCCACTCTGGTCTCTGATCAGCTCTATGGTCAGCTGGCTGAATCACCGGCTGCATTCTCAGGTTCCCTGTTGAGACAGGAGAGCCAGAGAAAAACACAGAAGACGGTGGGGGGGGGGGCATTCCCTCCCACTGCTTGTAAAAGCAGTCTAGAGGCTAATTAGCTGCTAGGATTGCTTTTACATGAAAGCCGACCACTGGCTGAAAAGAATGATACCAAGATGATACCTAAACCTGCAGGCATCATTCTGGTATAACCACTCAAAGTCATGAATTGCGTACCTTAAGACAAAAAAATGGTTAACAATAAAGCACAGTAAACGGTAAAGTATAAAAAATTGCTTACCTGAAAAGCAAACATGATAAAACATAATAACAATAAAACATTGCAGAATAGAATACAGTAAAAAAGAGCAGAACAATAGAGAGAGAATAGAGAGAGAGAGAACAATAAAACGACTATTTTTTTTTTTTTACACTTTTTTTTGTAATTAACTTTTATAACTGTAACCGGTTCCAGGTCTCTCAAAATGCGATGGCATCTTGGGAGACCCTGTGAAAGTGTGCCTAGTCTGTGCAATGCTGTACCCTACGCTAATACTCAACTAGTGAATGGTAGCGTTCAAAACATTCACCAATGCAAAGATCAGGATTGTCAGGACAGGAGGGACAATAATAGCAGGTGTCACGCCTATATCCGCGCTTGCTGCAGACACATCTTTTTTGGGGGGGTTCGTTGGGTAGGGGTACTCGGGAGGACATAAAGAAAATGCCTCTCATGCAGCCGACTGCATTTGGTTGGGGATGTGAATGGGGGAAGTACGGGCGCTGCAGAAGTGGTGGGTTCCCAATTAGGATTGGCGAATGCAGCAGGAAGGGCACTATGGACACGACGGGCCTGTGTTCGTCTTCTTGGTGGCAGCGGGACACTACTTGTGCTTGCCACCTCGCCAGCTTGAACTGCATTTATGGGACTCGCCACGTTACCAAGTGTTACTGCAGTGCTGGTTTGACTAGGACCGGGGTGTACTAGGTCGCTGGTGCTTGCCAGTTCACCAAAACGCTACTAAAAAAAAACTGTTAGCAATCGCAGGGAGCAGGCCTGACTCTGTGAACGATGCAGTTATGCGTTTAGTGTTTTGTAAGTGACAGTGATCGATCGATACTGCACTTGGGTGGGCTGGGCTGGGCCGGGCGGAGGGGCAAACGCAGGTGCTAGCAGGTATCTGGGCTGATCCCGCTAACACTGCGTTTTTGGGAACCCTAAACTGCTGGGGACGCTAGTATAGATCTGATCGGATCAGATATTGATCCGTTCAGATACTATACCACTAAGGGAGGTGTACGGTGCGTGCGTGGGTGTTAGTGGTACTGGCGCTAACCTGACGCTGCTTGGGGCTAGTGCTTGCCAGTTCACCAAAACGCTACCAAAAAAACTGTTAGCGATCGCAGGGATCAGGCCTGACTCCGCGAACGCTGCAGTTATGCGTTTAGTGTTTTGTAAGTGCCAATGATCGACTGATACTGCACTTGGGTGGGCTGGGCCAGGCGGAGGGGCAAAACGCAGGTGCTAGCAGGTATCTGGGCTGATCCCGCTAACACTGCATTTTTGGGAACCCTAAACTGCTGGGGACGCTAGTATAGATCTGATCGGATCAGATATTGATCCGTTCAGATACTATACCACTAAGGGAGGCGTATGCTGCGTGCGGTACTGGTGCTAATCTGACGTTGCCTGGGGCGACGCATATCACCGCCGGGCGATCAGGGGGCTAAACGGGTGCCCTGACACTATAAAAAATAAACAAACTAACCAGCGTCACCCGTAACAGTTATACGGTGATCACTGGTGAAAGGGTTAACTAGGGGGCAATCAAGGGGTTAAAACATTTATTAGATAGTATATGGGGGTCCCTGTCGCTATAAAACGCTGACGGCGAACCTAAATACATACCTCCCTAACTAGCGTCACCAGCGACACTAATACAGCGATCAGAAAAATGATCGCTTAGCGACACTGGCGACGGGGGGTGATCAAGGGGTTAAAATTTTATTAGGGGGGGGTTAGGGGGGTACCCTAACCCTAAAGGGGGCTAACACTAACTGCCCTACCACACTAACTGTCACAAACTGACACCATGCAGTAATCAAAAAAAAAAAAAAAAACTGCTTGGTGTCAGTGTGACGGGGGGGGGGATCGGGGTTTAATGTGTGCCTGGCATGTTCTACTGTGTGTGTGTGTGTTGTGCACTCACAGTGAAGTCTTCTCTCCTCGACGCCGGAACAGAAAATACAGAGCCGAGAAAAGATGACATCATTTCCTTTGCTGCTGTTTAGCATACAGCAGCAGGAGAAGAATCCGATTGGCTGGGAGCGATCGCGAGGGGGGGGCCACGAATGGATGGTCTCCCCCTCGCCTCTCATCGCTCCCAGACACAAGCCGACCGCCTCGGGCACCTCCCGCGGGAGGCAGATCACGTACAGGTACGTGATTCTGCCTGCCCGTGCCATTCTGCCGATGTACATCGGCATGAGGCGGTCGGCAAGTGGTTAAGGCCTCTTCCACACATTTGGACGATTGAAAAACTGTCATCAGCTTTTCATCCATTTTTCAATCCTCCAGCTTGAGTCCTTAACCAGTTGAGTCCGGGAGCCATTATTTCATGCAAAAACAGACCATTTGTCCGTTTACATCAGTTTTTGTCCAATCCGTTTTTTTTAACAGAAGAAAAATAGGGTTTTGATCCGTTCCAAAAAATGGATGTTGATGGAAGCGGATATAAATGGATTATCGTCCATTTACATCCATTTTTCCATAGAGATGCATTGATGTCCGTTTTTCATCCGTCAATGAATTGATAAAAAACACAGATATCCCAACCTGCAAAAAACTAATTTCAGGGAGGCCACGCTCCACGCCGACAATGCTCCCCCGTCTCCCCCCATTCATAATTAAATACTATAATAAAATAATATTTTAAAGATAATTAAGAATTTAATGCCATAATAAAATAATACTTTAAAAGATAATGTTGTGTCACACTCACCTTAATATGTCTTTTACAGTCATTTAACCCACCATGGGCTACAGATAATTCACTGCTGCAAACAGTGCAGCAAGCTACACCTTCATTGTTTTTTACCCTTATTATGCATGGGTACACTTTAGTGTTGTCTGGGGTGAAGTGCGTTTTGTACTTTTTTTTTTTTTTACTCTGCCATGATGGTTCTGCACTGCCACTGATAACCCTGGCCCTGCCTGTGTAGTAACTCTGGCACCAGGCTGTTGTCAATTTATATATACAGTGGGGATGGAAAGTATTCAGACCCCCTTACATTTTTCACTCTTTGTTATAGTGCAGCCATTTGCTAAAATCATTTAAGTACATTTTTTTTCCTAATTAATGCACACACAGCACCCCATATTGACAGAAAAACACAGAATTGTTGACATTTTTGCAGATTTATTAAAAAAGAAAAACTGAAATATCACATGGTCCTATATATTCAGACCCTTTGCTGTGACACTCATATTTTTAACTCAGGTGCTGTCCATTTCTTCTGATCAACCTTGAGATGGTTCTACACCTTCATTTGAGTCCAGCTGTATTTGATTATACTGATTGGACTTGATTAGGAAAGCCACACGCCTGTCTTTATAAGACCTTACAGCTCACAGTGCACGTCAGAGCAAATAAAAAAATCATGAGGTCGAAGGAACTGCCTGAAGAGCTCAGAGACAGAATTGTAGCAAGGCACAGATCTGGCCAAGGTTACAGAAAAATTTCTGCTGCACTTAAGGTTCCTAAGAGCACAGTGGCCTTCATAATCCTTAAATGGAAGACGTTTGGGACGACCAGAACCCTTCCTAGAGCTGGCTGTCCGGCTAAACTGAGCTATCGGGGGGAGAAGAGCCTTGGTGAGAGAGGTAAAGAAGACCTCAAAGATCACTGTGGCTGAGCTCCAGAGATTCAGAGATGCCAGGGATCTGATCCGCCGCCCGCCGAGTGAATGGTACGGCTGAAGCGGCCGCTAGAGTTGCTGTGTGGCTCCAGGCTGAGTGGCAGTGCAGGCTCAGCCAGGAGATCATGCCGCACTTGCGGGTGTCTGTTAGCCCGCCGTCAAATGCGGGAGTTTCCCGCGAGTCACGGGAGACTTGAGCTGTCTGAAAACAGACAAATAGTCCGCATGTGTGAAAGAGGCCTTACTTCTCTTATTTGGTCCCTCTTGGTCTACTACATATACAATGAAACGTGTTTTGTTATTTCTGTGTATTAAATAAAAAAATATATATATTTGTTGATCCTGTGACAAATCTTGCCATCTGATAATGTTCTCTCTTTACTGTATATGCTGCATTCTTATCTATTACATTGTTTCATTGTTTTGTAGCTATCTCTAGGGACTATAGAACTCCTTCCCTCAATGTTATAGAAAAGAGGAAAGGTGAAGGTCTTTATGGTCCCATCATAGGATGACATCTATGGCCCTCTTCATATATACAGTGAAATGAGCCTCCCAGAGACAGAAAGTGTGTTATTCACAGGAATAGCTGAACAGAAAACGAATGCTGCCACCTCATCTACAATATTTTATGACTTTGCACTTGAGTTTAGATACACTTTAAGGCTTGTGCTGCCCTTTGCTCATTGAGGATGCACCATGTACCGGTGCATGCTTTCAATGCCTGAAGTACCAGCTTGACTTACCCTCCATGATTTGCCCAAGCACTATGCTATGGCTTTTGTAAGTGTGTCTAGCCTATATTCCCACCTTTTGATTACAAAAAAACACCAATTACATATGTATGTGTTTGTGTGTACATTTAAACATATCTGAGAGCTTTTGGCATCAGTTTGAGATTCTTCTGACATCATTCAGATTTCATTGACAATTGACCCATTCTGACCTGCATTTGACCTGTTTTAAGCAGATTTTACATTTTGATAGACTTGTATGGGACTACAAAACCTATCCGAGACTGATGTAAGCAAAAGCTCATCAACACAGGCCCCTTAAAGTAGTAGTAAACTCTGTAGCTTTATTGTTACCTACAGGTAAGCTTATAATACAGCTTACCTGTAGGTTAAATAAATATCTCCTAAATGATGCTGGTGAGCAGCAGCCAGTGACCTGACCAGCACAATGCGCGCTGAAGGAACAGCATACCTATGCTGTTCCTTCAGAGCTCTGTGCTGCGATTGTGACTACCGTGCACGGGAGTGACATCATTGTGGCTGGGCTATTCAAGCGGCCGCAGCCCATGAACCCGTAAGGAAGACCAGGTGAAGATGGAAGCCTCTGCAGTGGTGACAGCACACTGCTGGAGGGCTTATGCCCCGTACACACGGTCGGACATTGATCGGACATTCCGACAACAAAATCCTAGGATTTTTTCCGACGGATGTTGGCTCAAACTTGTCTTGCATACACACGGTCACACAAAGTTGTCGGAAAATCCAATCGTTCTGAACGTGGTGATGTAAAACACGTACGTCTGGACTCTAAACGGGGCAGTAGCCAATAGCTTTCATCTCTTTATTTATTCTGAGCATGCGTGGATTTGTGTACACACGATCGGAAATTCCGACAACGGATTTTGTTGTCGGAAAATTTTATAACCTGCTCTCAAACTTTGTGTGTCGGAAAATCCGATGGAAAATGTGTGATGGAGCCTACACACGGTCGGAATTTCCGACAACAAGGTCCTATCACACATTTTCCATCGGAAAATCCAACTGTGTGTACGGGGCATTAGTGTGCAATGCAGACTAGAACATTATGCCTTTACCTTGTAGAGAGGTTTTGTTTTTTTAAACGTTTACTACCACTTTAAAAGTGCTTCCATGCCGGAACTGGATATTTACCCACACTTATTCTGTGGTGTATTTCAGGGTATTTTTGGTCACCACGCTACATAACCTGCCTGGATATTACAACTGTAAGAAAGGAAGCTCTTCAAAAGAAAAAGGTACTCAAAAAAATGTGCATCTACCTATATTCCATTTTACACAATTACACATTAATTCCTGGAGAAATTGTGTCTCCTTTTTTTTCCCGTAACTATGTCTTCCTGATTGCCTACCAGTGGCGGTGCGTACATAAGGGCGCACAGGCGCCGCCCCCTCTCTCCAGCCACCCCCTCTATCACCAAAAGATAGATTCATGCATTGCATGAATCTATTTATGGCCACTGCTGCCACCCCCGATTCAGGCACCTGGCCCCTTTTCAGGCACCGGGCGCCTAAATTACAGCGGCGGGCGGTGTTTTTGAAGCACCTGATTAGGCTCTAATAGGCATTAAAAAAGGTAAACAGCGAGCGCCTTGCTTGGCACTCGCAGTTCACCAAGCTGTGTTAGAAAAGCGAATATATATTCGCTTTCCTAACACTGAACCACCTCTCCTCCAATCAGGTACTCAGGTCTGTTACCTGTCACCCGATTGGCTGAAATGACAGGTGCTGTGATTGGATGCCTATCAGGCATCCAATCATAGGAGAGGACGGGAGAAGAAGACTTTAAAGACATCGTTCGCCGCCACCCGCTGCCCCACCGAGACAGGGTTAGTGCCGGGCAGATGGCGGGTGGGGGGGCACAGTGGCAGCATTCGATGGGCACAGTGGGAGCATTTGATGGCACAGTGTCAGCATTTGATGGGCACGGTGGGAGCATTTGATGGCACAGTGGCTGCGTTTGATGGGCGCAGTGGAGGCAATTGATGGGCACAGTGGCAGAGTTTGATGGGCACAGTGGTGGCGTTTGATGGCACAGTGGCTGCGATTGATGGGCACAGTGGCTGCTTTTGATGGGCACAGTGGCCACATTTGATGGGCACAGTGGCGGCATTTGATGGCACAGTGGCTGCGTTTGATGGGCACAGTGGTGGCGTTTGATGGACACAATGGCTGCGTTTGATGGTACGGTGGCTGCGCTTGATGGCACAGTGGCTGCGTTTGATGGGCACATGAGGCTGCAATTGATAGGGGTTTTTTTCAGAATTTTTCAGTTTGTTTGCGCCCCCCCAAAATTTTGAGCACCAGCCGCCACTGCTGCCTACTGTCTACCAACAGTTACTCTTATCACATTTCAGTAGCTCACTTGTAGGAATACAGAAACTTTGTGAAGGTGCTTGTAATAGTTGTACCAAGAAATCCAGATTAAGAATTTGGTACCTGTTATTATTTTACAATAATTCATTGATGGATAGCTACTGGGTGAGATTTTTTTTATTTTACAATTTGCAGGAAATGCCACTGTAAAGAAAGACCTGAGAAGGACGCTCTATGAGGACAACAAGCAGGTATAGTACAGAAGTGCCAGCCTTGACAGCTGGCATCATTTTATATCTATGCTAATATGCTAGCTATTCAAATCTACACCTTTTTAAATAATCTACATTCCTAAATATTATATTGTTCTTTCTAGTTGAATTGAAAGATCTTCCCTGATGTTCAAATTCTTAATAACAAGCAGGCTTTTCATTATTATGTTATGGAAACTAAATACTTCACTAGGCGATTCAACCTTGAGCATATGCTTAATCACCAACACATTCTTGTTTGTAAGCTGTTGAACATATTGCTTTAAACGCTTTTGTTCTTTACAAATGTGGTCTATTGCTATTGCCTGACTCTACTTTGTCTCAACAGTGTTTTGCTAAAATTTTAATTTACTGCAGTAACCCATAACAACCAATCAGAATTAATTCTACTGAAGTCAGAAGAGTATAATATAGGGTTTTTATTGGTTTATTGACTTACCGAACTTACAGTACAACCGCTCACTCAACTATATAAAGAATTGGTCTGGCTATACACCCATACAAATTGCTAGTTACTTTGTGAAACATTTACATGTGTAGGCCTTGCATAGTTGTGTAAAGTTCAGTGTCACAAAAAAATATATATATTTATGAAGCATGTACCTAAAAGGACTTTACAATAGTATCTAGCATTCTATTATAATTTTTTCCATAGGTCCATATTTTCCGTGATACGGATTCCAATACAGCAGCTCAGGCTTGGCTAAAACTTGCCAGTGATAGAGGTAACAATTATTTGAACATTTTGAAATTAGGAAAGGCCTCCTTTTTATTAAACTGCATACAGTAAAGTGGCTATACTCATGTGAAATCTACATAGTCCAATGACAGGAACATAAGGATAGATTGGATGATTTGTGGGATTATTTAATCAGTTAAAATGTTACTAAACCCAGGACCCTGCATTCACTATATCTGGTCTCCCTCAGTACACAGAACATGGAAATGCAATTATTTTAATAAATATAAACTGCTAAATACCTTTTCCCATTAGCAGTTTATAGCAGTCTTGTGACTTCTATCAGTGTCTGGTTAAATCTTGTAGAGAGTTTTCATTCTCCTCTGACTGTCCTATGAGGCTGCATGACCCCTGACCCTCTGTCTGGACAGTGCCGATTGATGATCACATCCACCCCCCCCCCCCAAAAAAAAACTCTCTAACAATATACACCAAACTGAACGTGTGCAGAGTGCCCCAAAGGCTCCGTACTATCAGGAGATGGATTGGGGACTATGAAAGAAGGGGAGGATCAGAGAAGACAGGATCAAACAACCTTTTTAGACAATTTGTGCAGGGTTAACCCCTTAGGTTCCACAGTGAGTATAACAAACATGCTTTACTGCATATACAGACTGATTTTACTGTTGTGGGTTTAGTAACATTTAAAGTTTTATTTAATCAATGAACATTTACTGTGTTTCTGTATACTTCATGTTTTCTGCTGTCTTATTTGTCATAAAAACCCCATTTTTTTCCTCATTAATGTACAAACAGCACCCCATATTGACAGAAAAACACATAATTGTTGACATTTTTGCAGATTTATTAAAAAAGAAAAACTGAAATATCGCATGGTCCTAAGTATTCAGACCCTTTGCTCAGTATTTAGTAGAAGCACCCTTTTGATCTAATACAGCCATGAGTCTTTTTGGGAAAGATGCAACAAGTTTATCACACCTGGATTTGGGGATCCTCTGCCATTCCTCCTTGCAGATCCTCTCCAGTTCTGTCAGGTTGGATGGTAAACGTTGGTGGACAGCAATTTTTAGGTCTCTCCAGAGATGCTCAATTGGGTTTAAGTCAGGGCTCTGGCTGGGCCATTCAAGAACAGTCACGGAGTTGTTGTGAAGCCACTCCTTCGTTATTTTGGCTATGTGCTTAGGGTCATTGTCTTGTTGGAAGGTAAACCTTCAGCCCAGTCTGAGGTCCTGAGCACTCTGGAGAAGGTTTTCATACAGGATATCCCTGTACTTGGCTGCATTTATCTTTCCCTCGATTGCAACCAGTCGTCCTGTCCCTGCAGCTGAAAAACACCCCCACAGCATGATGCTGCCACCACCATGCTTCACTGATGGGACTGTATTGGACAGGTGATGAGCAGTGCCTGGTTTTCTCCACACATACCGCTTAAAATTAAGGCCAAAGAGTTCTATCTTGGTCTCACCAGACCAAAGAATCTTATTTCTCACCATCTTGGAGTCCTTCAGGTGTTTTTTTTTTAGCAAACTCCATGCAGGCTTTCATGTGTCTTGCACTGAGGAGAGGCTTCCGTCGGCCACTCTGCCATAAAGCCCCAACTGGTGGAGGGCTGCAGTGATGGTTGACTTTCTACAACTTTTTCCCATCTCCCGACTGCATCTCTGGAGCTCAGCCACAGTGATCTTTGGGTTCTTCTTTACCTCTCTCACCAAGGCTCTTCTCCCCCGATAGCTCAGTTTGGCTGGACGGTCTGCTCTAGAAAGGGTTCTGGTCGTCCCAAACGTCTTCCATTTAAGGATTATGGAGGCCACTGTGCTCTTAGGAACCTTAAGTGCAGCAGAAATTTTTTTGTAACCTTGGCCAGATCTGTGTCTTGCCACAATTCTGTCTCTGAGCTCTTCAGGCTGTTCCTTTGACCTCATGATTCTCATTTGCTCTGACATGCACTGTGAGCTGTAAGGTCTTGTATAGACAGGTGTGTGGCTTTCCTAATCAAACAAACAAAGAGTGAAAAATTTAAGGGGGTCTGAATACTTTCCGTCCCCACTGTATGTGTGTATATATATATATATATATATATATATATATATATATATATATATACACAGTATCTCACAAAAGTGAGTGAGCCCTCACATTTTTGTAAATATTTTATTCTATCTTTTCATGTGACAAGACTGGAGAAATGACAATGTAAAGCAGTGAGTGTATAGCTTGCAAAACAGTGTAAATTTACTGTCCCCTCAAAATAACTCAACATACAGCCATTATCCACTTGCCACCCGCCCACCGTCAAATGACAGCTGGGTGGTGCGGCTCTCGTTCTGGGTGGACGTCATATTATGGCCTCCCAGAAAGACCACTCTCGCGTGCATCCGGGGGGAGCGCAGAGCGGCGATTGCAGCCTCGCCGTGTTGCTAGGACCCTGACCCCGGTCCGCGGCTCTTTAACCATGTGATCGGCTGTGTCCAATCACAGCCGGTCACATGTAAACACGGAGATGCCGGTAATCGGCGCTCCTCACCTCACACTGACAGAGTGTGAGGAGAGGAGAGCTGATCAGTGGCATCTCCTCACAGGGGACAGCTAGGTATGTAATCAGGGCACTGATCATCAGTGCCCTGATTACAATTAGTGCCCACCAGTGCCAGCAATGATTGCCCACCACTGCCAGCAATCAGTGCCAACCAGTGCTCACAAATGCCACCAATCTGTGCCCACAAGTGTCAGCAACCAGTGGCCATTAGTGATGCCAGTCAGTGCTGGCTATCAGTGCTGCCCATCAATGCCACCCAACAATGCCCATCAGTGCCGCCTATCTGTGCCCACCAGTGCCGCCTATCTGTACCCAGTGCCCACCAGTGCCACCCATCAGTGCCGCCTATCAATGCTTATCAGTGCCACATGTCAGTGACACCTATCAGTGCCCATAAGTGTGGCTTATTCGTGCCTCCTCATCAGTGCCACTTATCAGTGCCCATAAGTGCGGCATATTCGTGCCTCCTCATCAGTGCCACCTAATCAGTGCCCATAAGTACCGCCTCATCAACGCCCATCAGTGAAGGATAAAAAGTTACTTATTTACAAAATTTACTGACAGAAACTAAGAGAAACTTATTTTTTTTCAAAAATTTTTGATCTTTTTTTGTTTTTTTTTAGGAAAAAATAAAAAACCCAGGAGTGATTAAATACCACCAAAAGAAAGCTCTATTTGTGTGAAGAAAATGTTAACAATTTCACATGGTTACAGTGTAGCATGACTGCACAACTGTCAGTCAAAGTGTGACAGCACTGAATGCTGAAAAATGGCCTGGGCAGGAAGGGGGTGTAGTTGCCCTGTATTGAGGCGGTTAATGTCTAAACCGCTGGCAACAAAGGTGAGTACACCCCTAAGTGAAAATGTCCAAATTGGGCCCAAAGTGTCAATATTTTGTGTGGCCAGCATTATTTTCCAGTACTGCCTTAACCCTCTTGGGCAGGGAGTTCACCAGAGGTTCACAGGTTGCCACTGGAGGCCTCTTCCACTCCTCTATGATGACATCTAGAGCTGGTGGATGTTAGAGACCTTGCGCTCCTCCACCTTCCATAGGGTTTAGGTCTGGAGACATTCTTGGCCAGTCCATAACATTTACCCTCAGCTTCTTTAGCAAGGCAGTGGTCATCTTGGAGGTGTGTTTGGGGTCGTTATCATGTTGGAATACTGCCCTGCGGCCCAGTCTCCGAAGGGAGGAGATCATGCTCTGTTTCAGTATGTCACAGTACATGTTGGCATTCATGGTTCCCTCAATGAACTGTAGCTCCCCAGTGTGGGCAGCACTCATGCAGCCCCAGACCCATGACACTCCCACCACCATGCTTGACTGTAGGCAAGACACACTTCTGTTTTTACTCCTCACCTGGTTGCCGCCACACATGCTTGACACCATCTGAACCAAATAATTTTATCTTGGTGTCATCAGACCACATGACATGGTTCTAGTAATTCATGTCCTTAGTCTTCAGCAAAACTGTTTGCGAACTTTCTGGTGCATCATCTTTAGAAGAGGCTTCCTTCTGGGATGACAGCCATGCAGACCAATTTGATGCAGTGTGCGGCGTATGATCTGAGCACTGACAGGCTGACCCCCCACCCCTTCAACCTCTGCAGCAATGCTGGCAGCACTCATACGTCTATTTCCCAAAGACAAGCTCTGGATATGGCGCTGAGCATGTGCACTCAACTTCTTTGGTCTACCATAACGAGGCCTGTTCTGAGTGGAACCTGTCCTGTTAAACCACTGTATGGTCTTGGCCACCATGACGCAGCTTAGTTTCAGGGTCTTGGCAATCTTCTTATAGCCTAGGCCATCTTTATGTAGAGCAACAATTTTTTTTTCAGATCCTTAGATAGTTCTTTGCCATGAGGTGCCATGTTGAACTTCCAGTGACAGTATGAGAGAGTGAGAGCGATAACACCAAATTCAGCACACTTGCTCCCCATTCACACGTGAGACCTTGTAACATTAATGAATCACATGGCATCGGGGATGGAAAATGGCTAATTGGGCCCAATTTGGACATTTTCACTTAGGGGTATACTCACTTTTGTTGCCAGTGGTTTAGACATTAATGGCTGTGTGAGTCATTTTGTGGGGGCCGCAAATTTACACTGTTATATAAGCTGTACACTCACTACTTTACATTGTAGTAAAGTGTAATTTCTTCAGTGTTGTCACTTGAAAAGATATAATAAAATATATACAAATATGTGAGGGGTGTACTCACTTTTGTGAGATACTGTATATACAGTTGTGCTCATAAATTTACATACCCTGGCAGAATTTATGATTTCTTGGCCATTTTTCAGAGAATATAAATGATAACACAAAAACAATTCTTTCACTCATGGTTAGTGTTTGGCTGAAGCCATTTATTATCAATTAACCATGTTTAATTTTTTTAAAATCATAATGACAACAGAAACTACCCAAATGGCGTGCAGACTTTCAGCTTTAATTCACCCCCCCTAGCGGTATTCCCGAGTCTGGCTCGGGGTGGATATTCAATACCAAAAGTGGTATCCCCAAGCCAGACTCAGGATCACATCGCAGGATCCTTGTAGAGTTTAGTTACCTTGTCCCCTGGATCCTGCGATGTCTCCCCGCTGTGATCTGCGAGCTGCCGTGTCTCGCTCGATTCACGCATGCCGAGCTCCGTTCCCTGCGAGCATTGCGACACACGGGGACGGAGTCTGGTGCCAAATTCAAAAAAGTAAAACACACACTGTATAGATACAGTTTACTGTAATTGTACAGATTACAGTACTGTATCAAATAATTACACACCTCCTTAGTCCCTAGTGGTCCCTAGTGGTCTGCCCAGTGTCCTGCATGCAGTTTTATATTATAAAAACTGTTCTTTCTGCCTGGAAACTGGAGATTGTCCATAGCAACCAAAACTGTCCCCTTACATCAAAAGTGGTTTTAGACCAGCTAGAAAACAGCGATAATAAATTAGAATCACTCGCAGAATTGAGCAATAGTGATTTGTGAGGAAATCCGTCATCAAACACTGAAAAGTAATGACAGCGACAATTCTGCAACTGAGCAAATTTCAGTGTTTTTAATTTGAGTACATTATTGAATAATTTTTATTATTATTATATTATTATTTGGTATAATTATTTATAGTTATTTATTATATTATAATTTATGATTTCGTTTTTCAAACTTTATCATACCCGGGATGTCTACTAGACTCTGGTTTGGACAGATTTAAGTGAATTATTCCTAAGAATTACAGGCCTACAATATAAAACGCCAAATTTCCGTGCAAAATAATTGTACCGCTTTCAGCACCTAAAATCTGAAATAATCATACTGCCAGGGAGGTTAAGGGGTTGAACATTAATATCAAGTACAAATTGTAGGAACTGCAATCATTCTTATACACAGTCCCCCCCATTTTCAGGGGCTCAAATATAATTGGACAAATTAATATAATCATAAATAAAATGTTAATTTTTAATATTATGTTGAGAATCCTTTAGTGCCAATGACTGCCTGAAGTCTGAAACTCGTGGACATTACCAAAGACTGAGTTTCCTCCCTTCTGATACTTTGCCAAGCTCTAACTGCAGCAGTCTTCAGTTGTTCTTTTTTTTGGGTCTTTCTGCCTTTAGTTTTGCTTTCGGTAAGTGAAATGCATGCTTAATTGGGTGGAGATCAGGTGATTGACTCGGCCATTGCAGCGCCCGCAAGGTCCCCCTCCTCAAGAAGGCACATGTACAGGCCTGTCTGAAGTTTGACAATGAACATCTAAATGATTCAGAGAAGGATTGGGAGAAAATGCTGTGGTCAGATGAGGCCAAAATTGAGCTCTTTGGTATTAACTCGGCTTGCCATGTTTGGAGGAAGAAAAATGCTGACTATGACCCTAAGAACACCATCTCAACAGTCAAGCATGGAGGTGGAAACATTATGCTTTGGGGCAGTTTCTCTGCTAAAGGTACAGGCCGACTTTGCCGCACTGAAGGGCCAATGGACGGGGCCATGTATTGTAAAATCTTCGATGAGAACCTTCTTCCCTCAACCAGAACACTGAAGATGGGTCATGGATAGGTCTTCCAGCATGACAATGACCCAAAACATACCGCCAAGGCAACAAAGGAGTGGCTCAAGAAGAAGCACATTATGGTCATGGAGTGGCCTAGCCAGTCTCCAGACCTTACTCCTATAGAAAATGTATGGAGGGAGCTGAAACTTCGAGTTGCCAAGCGACAGCCAAGAAACCTTAAGGATTTAGAGTAGATCTGTAAAGAAGAGTGCATCAAAACCTGGTAACCAACTACAAGAAACATCTTACCTCTGTGCTTGCCAACAAAGGTTTCTCCACCAAGTACTGTCATGCTTTGCTTGGGGATCAAATACTTATTTTATTCACTGAACTGCAACTCAGTTTATAAAATTTGTATCGTGTTTTTTCTGGATTTGATATTCTGTCTCTATCATGTAAAATACACCTATGACAAAAATATAGACCTTTCATTTCTTTGTAAGTGGGCAAACTTACAAAATCCGCAGGGGATCAAATATTTCCCCCACTGTAAATATATATATATATATATATACACACACACACACACACACATACATACACATAAAATATCATTGTACAAGAAAAAACATTAAGACTTTCCATTAAAGGTATGCTCCAGTTAAATTTGAAAATGAAACTTTGAGATGGGGGGAACAGACTATCTGTTTATTATTTCACTTTTCATCAAGGCAGTAATGTAGAGCAATGGTTCTCAATCCTGTCCCCAAGTACCCCCAACAGGCCATGTTTTGGGAATTTCTCTTAGATAAAACAGCTGTCCAAAATACCAAGCCATTGATTCTGATTTAAAGCACGTGTGCAAGATAAAGGAAAACCTGCAAACATGATCTGTTGGGGGTACTTGAGGACAGGGTTTGTTAAGGATATGATTAAGAGTTTCAATCGAGCCCAAGGTTATCTGCTGCTGTCTCTAATTGGAAAGTGTGGCTATGCATGCATATAAAAGTAAACACTCTGAGACACGCTCAGCACCGTTACTTTTTACACTTCTGATTTATTCAAGGCGGTGCTAATGGTTTATACACAAAAATACGTCATTGCTATGTTAGTCTAATAGGTACATCTCATTGGTTAAGATAGAAAAGAAGATGGAGAATCTTCATAACGAGGTTTGGCTGTCCTTGGTTTTATCTTCAGTTCCGCGTTCTTCTGATGTGTGGGATGTAGGGGGTACCCGCCATTTTGAGAAAATATAGGAACAGAGCAAACCTGTATACCGTATTTATCGGCGTATAACACGCACCGGCGTATAACACGCACCCCAATTTAGGAGGGAATTTTAAGGAAAAAAAACTTTTAGGAGGGAAGTTGAAGGAAAAAAACCTTACATTTAAATGCCCATCATTGCAGCCTTCTCAGTGCAGCCTTCTCAGTGCAGCCATGTCAGTGCAGCCTTGTCAGTGCAGCCATATCAGTGCAGCCATGTCAGTGCAGCCTTGTCAGTGCAGCCTTGTCAGTGCAGCCTTGTCAGTGCAGCCTTGTCAGTGCAGCCATGTCAGTGCAGCCATGTCAGTGCAGCCTTGTCAGTGCAGCCTTCCCCAGTGCAGCCTTGTCAGTGCAGCCTTCCCCAGTGCAGCCTCGCATCCTGTGATCCCGGACCCCTGCCATCCTGTCTTTCAAAATCGCCGACCGCGATTTGAAAATGGCGCCGCCGGCGCCAAAATACACAGAGCCAGTCCTCGGCTCTTCTCGGCGGCTCTCATTTACTTTCGGCTCCACTCGTAGTCCCGAGCCGAGCTATCCGAACCTAGCCGAGTACACTCGGCTAGGTTCGGGCGGCGCTCGAGTGAAGACGAAAGTGGCCGAGAAGAGCCGAGGACCGGCACTGTGTATTTCGGCGCCGGCGGCGCCATTTTCAAATCGCGGTCGGCGATTTTGAAAATCTGCCAGCTCCGGATCGCAGGGGATCAGCGTATAACACGCACCCGCGGTTTTCCCCTGATTTTAAGGGGAAAAAAGTGCGTGTTATACGCCGATAAATACAGTACTTATATAATGAGTAAGGAGAAAAATATGTATACATATAAGAAAATAGACATTTTCAGAATATTATTATTATTATCTACATCACTTTCCTTCACAGGTTGAGAACCACTGATGTAAAGCACCTATCCACTCACCTGTAATCTGATAATCCTGAAATGCATGTTTGTGTGCAAGTAAACTATTCTCAAGTACAGAAATTAAAGTTTCTTCCAGAAATGTAATCTGTCTCAGATGTTTGATGTGCTTGGGGATATACAGTAGAACAGTGTTTCTCAACTCCGGTCCTCAAGGCGCCCCAATGGGTCATGTTTTCAGGCCTTCCATTACTCTGCACAAGTGATTTGATCAGTTTCACTGCCTTAGTAATTACCACAGCTGTTTCATCTGAGGGAAATCCTGAAAACATGACCTGTTGGGGCGCCTGGAGGACTGGAGTTGAGAAACACTGCAGTAGAAAGCAGAGTGAGAAAGAGGGCATGTCACAGGACAGGAAGCACACTCTTAGTGACCCTGTGAGGTGTCCTCTGGATTCTGACTGTGGTGAAGAACTAGACACAGCTGCAGTATATGCTGAATACCAAATTTGTCTTATTATTGCTGCTCAATTCTACTTGTTTATTCTGATCAACAATCCAGATTGTGATGCTATCATGAAAATGATAAAATTTGTAAGTTCGAAACAGGAAGAGAGCATGAACACAGAGAAAGGAAGGAACACCCTCTATCAGGTAAAAGTTTAATATTGTTAAAAATCATTTGCTTGGTACTAGGGATGAACCGACACCAGTTTTTTATGAACAAGTATGAGTACTGATACTTTTTCTCAAGTACTGGCCGATACCAATTACTAATACCTATTTTAAGTGTCATGTAACAGTTTTCTTTTAGGGTTCATTCACACCATAAATGCACGAAAACCGCAGAGATTTTACTTGCAGAGACATCAGTTTGACTTCAGTTTTCACGTGCAGATCAGTGAGATTTTACAGCCTGTTCCCATATGTGCGGGCTGACCGCAGTGCGATTTGAAAAAGAGTCCTGTGCGATTTCTTTTTTCCAATACTTTGTTTTATTTTAGAGACAACTCACATAAAATACAGAGATCACTGACAAACGTGTCAAAATATATCATCCATTAGAAAATCATAACATTTGGAAAACAAGTGAAGTCATGAGCAGCACACAGGTTTTTAATAGAACGTTCTGGGAAGCCCGGCACTAACGAGTCTCTGCACCCGTGAGATTTATTTTTTACCCAGTGGATACCGGGGTGAATGAAAAACATAGCCAGAGAGAAAATAAAAAAAGAGATGACAAAACGAAAGAAGAGAAGGAGAGTGGAAGAAACAGGAAAAGGGAGGAGAGAGAGAAAGAGAGAGAGAGAGAGAGAAAGGAAAAAAAAGGGTGTGTGGTGGGGGTGGGTAAGGGGATCCAGTCAAAACCGCCACCCCAATAGATCCAGGAGCCCCCCACTACAATCCCCAATTAGGATAAATTAATTCAGCAAGGTCTTGTACTCATCAGAGTATACAAATTTGTGCCAATAGAGCCACTTTTTGAGGAATTTATCCCGGTGGCCTCTCTCATTGGCCACCAGATTCTCCAACTCATTTATTTTGGCTACTCTTTTCAACCAGACTTCTATGGGTGGAGCCTGTCTGTTTCCAAAAGAGCAGGATGCAGCTTTCTGCCATGGTAACCAAGAGAGGTAAGATGGATCGCCTATAAGTCTTACCAGAGAAACTGTGATGGTGCAGAAGGAAATGCGCAGGTTTCTTTGGTAGAACACGGTCCGTAAATTTTTGGGTTATGCGATGCACTTTTGCCCAATAAGGTTGTAATATGTGGCAGGACCAAAAAATGTGAAGAAGGGAACCAGCTGTGCAATTTCTAATCTCATACACTACAATTCGCATTGGAATCACACCGGAATCGCTGATTGAAATCAAACCGAATGGGCTTTGAAATCGCACTGAAAACCGGCCTGCACATATGTGAACCAAATCTGAAGGTATCAGTTTTAGTAACGGAGCAGTTGCGCAAGTACACGCACTCCTGCAAATGCTTAGTATCGCCGAGCAACGCTATTTGGTACTTGAAATTGGCAAATCTGTAAAACTGACCAGGCCGGCCACTGTCATTTTTGGAATTTTAAAAATATGATACATTTGGTATGCCCATTAGGCTTGGTTGTGTACACTCTATATTTTAACCACTTCGAAACCGGCATATTTACCCCCTTTCTGCCCAGGTCAATTTTCAGCGCTGTCACACAGCGCTTTTGAATGACAAAACTAAATTTAGCCCAAAATATATTCTGCTACATTTCTTTGGTGAAAGTAACCCAAATCAGTGTTTATTATTTAGTCTGTAGGAAAGTTATAGAGTCCACAAACTATGGTATATATTTGAAAATGTGTCAGTCCTGATGTACTGGCCAACTATCTCATTTCTTGAGGCCCAAAAATGTTAGGACAGTAGAGATGCCCCCCAAATGACCCCTTTTTGGAATGTAGACAGTCCAAGGTATTTAGTAAGAGGCATGGTGAGTTTTTTGAAGTTTTGAAGTTGTAATTTTTTGTCATCATTTTTTGGAAAATAAGGAAATTAAATATATATATATATATATATATATATATATATATGTTTGTTTTTTTTACATACTGTCACTAGTGCAGTACAGCATCACCATATAACTGGTATGGCGATGATCAGAGACATTGACTGGTAACAGTGCGAACATTTTTTTTATTATATATTTTTTTTTACGATTTTTTTATTAACATATTTTGACCAGAGCAATATCACCATAGTAGCACTGTACTACCCCAGGGAAGTGACCAGTTTTTTTTTACACATCATGTTTGCTTATAGCAGTGAATTTTATTGCTATATGCAAGCATTTTACTGAATGAAATCAATTCAGTTTGTTTTGTTGTGATTAGCTGTAATTGGCCACGTCTAATCGCATGGCTCTGATTGGCCCAGTCTGTACCTTGTGATCACTGTGACCAATCACATCTGGCAACACAACTGAACAAAATGGATGGCTTGAAAGGAAGCCATCCATTGTTTTCAACTGTCATGTGACCTGCTGTGATTGGTTACAGCGGTCACATGGTACCGGCAGCAGGCCGGTACAGTGATCAATCATCGGCTGTGTCCCCTGGACGCAGCCGGTAACAGATCGTGCTGCAGCATGTCCCCCTGGGGGCGTGCAAGGCATTATCTGGGAGAACGTACACCCGGAGCGACGAGATGCCAGCCCCGGAGTCGTTCGACCATAGGCTGGGCGGCAATGGGTTAAAACTCTATAAAAAAAGAGTTTACAAAAAAAAAAATATGATGACTGACACTGAGGCCTTGATTTACCATAGAACAGTGAGCAATACAGATAGATAGTTAACATTAGCAAAGCATTAATCATTTGGGTGAATCCTGCTAGCAAAAATGCAAAATTGGTTCATGGCAGCATATATGTGGTAGTATGCTGCCATGGATTGGTGCCAGGAGGATGTAAAATTGTATAAAATACTTGTCGTAATTTTGCACCAGGAAAGTGTTTTATAACCACAGCAAAAGAATTTACAGATCATTTGCTATATATATATATATATATATATATATATATATATATATATAATTTAAAAGCAGACCTCCTAACAATCTTTATAGCACAGAACTGTCCGTGTTCTCTCCTGGCATATGGAGTGAGATTTAATAGCCATAGTATCCTAACATATTGCATACTGTTTATTTTTTTCACAAAACTTTATTGAAATGTCACAAGTGATATTTCTAGTTAGTCTATTTACGACAGCAGTGTTGCAATGCGGTTGTTTTCTGTGGTGTGACGTGACAGCATAGGAAGCATAATTTTGCATTATCTATGCTTTGGTGCTGTGCCGGAATTAGCTGCCAGTGTAGCCCTAACACATCTGTTGTGGATCTGTTCTAAAGCTGAACCCTAGGCAGATTAAAAAAAAAAACATATCATAAGTGCAAACACCATCTTCAATACAAAAGATGGAAAAACTCAAGTCGCATTATAATCTCAGGTTGTTCACCTTTAAGGGTTTAGAGAAATTTTACAGGTTAGTAAAAAAACAAAAAAGCAAACAAAGCAAAATCAACCCCCCCCCCCCAAAAAAAAAAACAAACAAACAAAGCAAAACCAAAAAAAAAACACAGATCCTCAGTCAAGGCATATGCTTGGTTCAAGACTATTCTAAGCAATACACACAAGTAAATGAGGAAGAATCCCATTAAGGTATAAGTGTTGCACTGCCTACAGAGGGATATTCCGGGTGACCGTTCCCACGGTGGGACGAAGGGAGTGCAAGAGTAAAAGGAGAGTATAGTGGAACCTAAAGAAGTAAGTGTAGACGTAAAAATCCAAAAACAAAGAAAATACATTTTCACTTCAAATACTCTTTTTTTTTTTTGTTTTTTTTAATTGAATTTTCGCTTTAAATCCTTTATAAAATGTTCTCCACGTATCCACAATTACATTTTTTACTTTTCCCAACAACAGAGGTTATCAGAGAAAGTGAAACCTGAATTCAAATCTTTAGCACAACAGTGGCTACTGAAGGCTGGACCACAAGGTAAATATTATTATGGCAATAACTACAATGCTGCAGGAATCACATCTAAAGCCTGTACTATTTAAATAAGCTCTAAAATTTTATGAACAGAAATACACTTTAGTGATTATTCCAACACATACAGAATGTTTCCTTCTAACGTACTGTATATCAGTTTATGTTGTGGTTTACCTTGATATTGCATCAAAAACAAGCCCATTAATCCATACACATAATGTGTCACTAATAAAATTCTTTATTGCAGAATCTGCAGCAGTGGAAAAGTTGCTGAGCACATTGTCTATGTTCCACCAATCCCAAACATCAGAAGACAAGACAGCATCCCTTCCTGTCTGCAAGCCATACAGAGCAGAGTACCTCATACACCCTGACTGGAGATCAGAACATTAAATCGCTTGTGCAGCATACTCATAAGTCCACCTGAGACCAAGTGATTATCTTTATATAAGCTTTTACTTAAAAATACTAGTTATTAGTTGCTGGGTTAGTGGCTCAGAGGTTGAGCAAAGAGGTCACATGTTACTTTTAATATCCTTTTCCTCCACCACAGACATTGCTTAAAGTGGATCTAAAGGCTGAAGATTTCTTAAAGTGATTGTAAGGCTTTGTTTTTTTTTTGTTTTTTTTTTAAATAACAAATATGTTATACTTACCTGCTCTGTGCAAGGGTTTTGCACAGAGCGGCCCCCGATCCTCCTTTCCTGGGGTCCCCCCACAGTGCTCCTGGCTCCTCCTCTTCTCGAGTGCCCCCACGGAGAGCCGCATTCCATGGGGGCACTCGTGCAGACATGCTCCCAAGTCCTGCTGCTGCGTCCGTTGACACAGACAGCAGGACTCGGCCCCGCCCCCCAGCTCCCGTATCACTGGATTTGATTGACAGCAGCGGGAGCCAGTGGCTCCTGCTATCAATCTATCCAATGAGGACCCAAGACAGTGGCTGAAGCTGCTGTACTTGTCCCTGACGCTGGCACGATCGGGCTCAGGTAAGAAAAAGGGGGGTCTGGGGGGTGCTACAGCACAAAAGGTTTTAGAATGCATTAAAGGGATTGTAAACCCTCATGTTTTCACCTAAATGCATTTAGGTGAAAAAACACCTGGCAGTGACCGGCCCCTCAGCCCCCCCATTTTACTTACTTGAGCCCTGGAATTTCCCACGATGGAGACGCGCTCTTCTGCTGCTCGGGGGGTTCTCGGCTCTTGATTGGATAGATTGATAGCAGCGCAGCCATTGGCTCCTGCTGCTGTCAATCAAATCCAATGATGCGTGGCTGGGGGGCGGGGCCGAGTCATTCTGTGTACATGGAAGCAAATGCTGGACTCGGTAGCGTGCCGGTAACCCCCCCGGGAGAGCGCTTCTCCTAGGGGGTTATACGATGTGGGGAGGAGCTACCAGCTCCGCCGGGGGATCCCAGAAGAGGATGATCGGGGCCACTCTGCAAAACAAACTGCACAGTGGAGGTAAGTATGACATGTTTGTTATTTAAAAAGAAAACTCGAAGCTTTACAATCACTTTAAGATGTGCACGAAAACAGCGGCTCTTCCAGGTCTCTCCCTACTCATTGGCTGAGATGCAGCAGCAGGAGCCATTGGCTCAAGCTGCTGTCAATCACAGCCAGTAGGAGGGAGCGGGGGCGGAGCTGTGTCTCATGATCACAGAGAGCTGGCTCATGAGAGAGCACACACAAGTGTCCCCATAGCACACGGCTTCCTACGGGGTCACTCTGCAAGGGGGAGGGACCTAGAGCGCCAGTGGGAACCCAAGAGGAGGATTGGGACTGCTCTGTGGAAAACCATAGCACAAAGCAAGTAAGTATGACATATTTGTTATTTTAAAAAGAAAACACTGAACCTTTAATATCACTTTAAAACTGAAACAGACATAATCTGGAACAGCTGTGCATGGCAACCAATCAGATTCTATTTTAATTTTTAAAGATTAAAATAATATTGAACTGTGTTGTAATTGTACTGTCCCCCTTTATTTTGTAAAGCACTGTGCAAACTGTTTGCTCTATAAATCCTGTATGATAATAAAAATAAAGCTTCGTTTTTTTTCCCCTTACAATAGCAAACATGTCATACTTACCTGCTCTGTGCAATAGTTTTTCACAGAGCAGCCCGATCCTTTTCTTCTGGAGTCCCCTGCCTATTAATGGGTACCTATCAGTGGTGGCCCGTCAATAGGGGACGCACGGGCGTCACCCTACCAAGCTAGTCATTAAAATAAAAAAAAAGTGGTCCTTTAAGTGTGTCCAGGCGCCGGACGCACAGCTGTCTATGGGACGCTTTTACACCTTGCAATCAGCTGATCAGCAACTGGGAAGCTGATTAGTCTGTCTTTAGAGAGTGTTCGGGACGCAAGCAATGCGCCCGCAAACACTCCCACTCTACAGTGATTTTTTCCTTTGGCTCCTGTGCTGTTTTTGATTGGCAAGAACGGGAGGATGGTGGGTGGTGCTTTTGTGGCACCGCCGCATCACTTCCGGTTTCTTGGCCACCACTGTGGACTGTGCGTGGTGGATTAAGGAAGGCCTCAGGCTCAGTCTACACTCTTCACTCAGACACTGACAGCCTCAGCCACCCCTCCGCTTCGCACACACTTCCCTGTGCTTCTCTGCTCTCAGTCATTCTCCACTCAGTGCAGACTGGGCCCAGGCCAGGGTGGATGACTGAGTGATCGCATTGCTGGACTGAAGCACCAGGGTGTCAGTGAGTGTGCCACTGCCACATCATGTCTCGCTGGCTGTAAATACATTTTGGGGATTTCTGCCATGTACTGACTACTGAGGGTCAATCAGGAGGTATCACTTGTCAGTCTTCCTGGATGTGTGTATATATAGCTGTATACACTACACAGATAATATACACAAATTGTGAGTACATCTGTCCTGTGTATTGTATACAGCTATATACACCCACCTTCTTCCTTCCTGTATATAGAGACCTTCCTCCATCATCATTGACTGCAGATATACATCATTTGTCCTGTTACTGTATATATAGCTGTATACAGGACAGATGATGTATATCTGCAGTCAGTGATGATGGAGGAAGGTCTCTATATACAGGAAGGAAGGTGGGTGTATATAGCTAGCTGTATATAGGACAGATGATGTATACCTGCATACCCTGATCTGCGAGCCTGAGCTATATACCCTGATCTGTAATGCTGAGCTATATGCCCCGATCTGTAATGCTGAGCTATATACCCAAATCTGTAATGCTGAGCTATATACCCCGATCTGTAATGCTGAGCTATATACCCTGATCTGTAATGCTGAGCTATATACCCTGATCTGTGAGGCTGAGCTATATACTTTGATCTGTGAGGCTGAGCTATATACCCTGATCTGTAATGCTGAGCTGTGTACCCTGATCTGTACTACTGAGCTATATACCCTGATCTGTGAGGCTGAGCTATATACCCTGATCTGTGAGGCGGAGCTATACCCTGATCTGTAAAGCTGAGCTATATACCCTGATCTGTGAGGCTGAGCTCATTCTTGCTATGAATTATTGTCTTATATTAGAAAAACAAACTGCACAAAACACAACCTCAGAAAGGAATATACAGTTGGGTTTATAAGTTTACATACCCCTGGAAAAATTTTAAGGAGGGGAATATGAGTGATCAGAGCAAACACATTTATTATACATTATTTCATTTTAATGTGATTCCATGTAAACTATTAGGCATTACAGAATAGCACAATCATTTATCAAACTATATTAATAAAGCAAAATAATACAATTGTTCTGTTCAAAATTTTGCACACCCTTAAAGTGGATGTAAACCCTCAAATATACCCAGTGAAGTGAACAGCCCCAGATGATACACAGGGATGAAACAAATCTCCCTACATAAGTTTTACATTTATATCTGCTGTCTTCAGCTTGCTATATTCTTTAGAAAGTGCACATCGTGTTAGAGATTTTCTCTTTCTGTTCAGCACTGGGAGTGTAGTCTTGGCATACACTGAGTGACAACTGATAGGAGGAAAGGCACAAACCCCCTCTCCACATAGGCAAAGGAAGGAAGGAATGGGCAGAGCTGTGCTGTGAATAGACCAGCTGTCTGCTAATCTATTTATAGCACCCACCCTGACACAAATTTCAGGCTGGTTTTATCTCGGTTGTCGGAGAACTTGTCAGAAGGTATGCTGATAACAGAAGAACGGAGCAGCAGAAGGACACGGGACTTAGAGCTTAGGAGAGAGATAAGAAAACACTACAGATATATGTGCTTAGGTCAAATTTCATGAATCGGCTTTACATCCAATTTAATCTTTAGTATTGTGCATTGCCCTCTTTAGCATCAATGATGGCTTACAGTTCTTTCTGATACTTGTGAATTGAGCTCTTTATTTTATTACATATTTAAAGTTGCCCATTCTTCTAGGCAAAAAGCTTCTGGGTCCTGTAAAGTTTTGGGTTGCCTAATATGAAATGTACTGCATGTTTGAGAACTCCCCAAAGTGGCTCAGTGATGTTGTAGTCAGGAGATTGTGATGGCCACCCCAGAACCTTCACTTTTTATGCTACAGTTACTGCATTGAAGGATTAACTTGGCTTTATGTTTCAGAACATTGCCATCATGGAAAGTCCAAGTGCAACCCCATGCACCGCTTGATGAATGCAAATTTTCCTCTAATATTTTCTGATAAAATTTTGCATGCATCTTGGCATCAATTTGAACTAAATTCCCTGTACTACTGTAGCTTACACACCTCCATAACAGCAGAGATCCAACCCTATGCTTTACCGTAGGCTGTTCTTTCATTGGTGCAGTGAAAATGGCTTACATTTTACAAATTCTGCTAGGGGTATAAATACTTATGAGCACAACTGTATTATATAGGCGTTGGTAAAACTGGATTAAACTACTGCTACAATAGGTCAGTAGAAATTTAACCTGAATTTGATAGGGATATGTGTCACTCACTAACTAGTGTGGCTGAGAATCTTAATGATTTTCACTACAGCTCAGCTGACATACCGGACATACGTGGTAAGAGGTTTAACCTTTGCTTAAAAAGTGGGGCTCAAAGAGCATCCTCTAGAACTGAGATATTCTAACATGTTGGAATTGCTTAATGTATGCTTGTAAAACCCTTCCATGGTCTAATCCTCTTTCAAGTGTTGCTAGCAATACTTAAATCTAGTGCGTTACTTGCAACTATTCAGCTATGTATAGCCAGAGAACCAGCATGTACTGTAAGCTACTCTATAAAACCAGAACTAGATTGGAGCCCTGCCATGTCCTTAGCACTGTCTACTCCACATCGTAAACCAGCAGAGGGTCTTGCATTACAAGAGTTGTGTGCCTTGGCTCTGATTTTGGAGCTTAGTATTGACATTTGCTTATAGAGAGTCGTGTATATGGAAACTCCCAAGGCACCTTAGAAAATGAATAAAGGTGCTTGAACCTATTGGTGCTGAGTTTTAGCTCTGTTGGATCAGATACTTCTTACTAATCACCTATTTAGGATTTAGTGATCAAGATGGCACCAGGGATACCTGACTAATCCCTCATCTAGCTTAAGGCCACATTCACACCTATGTGACGCGAAGCCTCGCATATGTTTAACTATGTCTTTTAGCACATTTGTCACATAACAGCATTTGGATGGGCTGCTCTACATGCGACAAATGTACTTTTTTGGCACTAAGCCAAGCACATTTTTGCTGCGTTTTGTCATCCGTCAAGCACATGGCTACCCGCATTTATGGTGCCATTAAGATATATTATAATGTACATAGACATACTATTCAGTAAGCCAACATTTCTGTATTAAAAATCCTTTTTTTTTATTGGTCTTATGTAATATTATAATTTTCTGAGATACTGAATTTTGGGTTTTCACTAGCTGTAAGCCATCACAATTGAATTTTTGAATTGAATTACTGAACTAAATTAACTTTTTGATGACATTCTAATTTTTTGCGATGTACCTGTAATGTACCTGTAAACGGTTAGGTAAAATATTTGGTCAATCACAGTTCACTAGACAATAAGTTCTTTAGGCTATAACAGAATACTGGAGAATGGAGTTCTATGCATCTAAATTAGAATAATTCTAGTAATCCATAAAATCAACTAAAAGTAATGACATTAGAAAACAGTAACAGCAATGATAATCAATACTGCAACATGTGGCTATATCCACTTTAGAGTGCACTCCTTATGAATAGCATTAATGAAATTTAAAACTCCCTAAAGAGGTACCTCTTACTATGCACAATAGGCAAGGTTCTTGTGAAGCAGCTAAACAAGCTAGTTCTTAGGACCAGCTAGTGTTGGGGCCCAGTCTTTATATTGGTGCACATGAGTGCAGTCCTAGTAAATTCTGCATGTGGTAAATAATTGCTGCTAGTTTGATAGCCAGTCCGTATGTGCTCAGTCTCTGCTAGCAGCAACTGGTTAATGGCAGCTGTGTTCTTTCACCATTCCCTGTGATACAAGGGGGGTCCCACTGTTCAGATATCAGCTCACTTCTGGATCTGCCTGGAGCGACTTCAGTCCTCCAAACACAGCCACAGGCTTGTGGCATGTTGTGTGAACACAGGAGCAGCTATGTGCACACTTCAGTCGCCTGGCAGCAAAAAGAGAGCCCCTCAGTATTCAGCCTTTGAAAAATACAGCTCTCTCTCTCTCTCTTTATAACTGTTTCGATTTGGGAATAGTAGTGAAATTATCCATAAACTGCCATAGTAAAATTTATTTCCTAAACTTCATCTCCCATTATTCAATGCTACCAACCATCAACCATCAAGCGTCTTCTCCTTCTCAGCTCTCTCTGGTAAATGGAAGGAGCTGAAGTCCATTGGGACAACAGAGAGCACTGCAGCACAGAGTCCTAAATAGCTCCCTTTCTCTAGCCAAGCACCTAGCTACACAAATGTCTTACAGAAAATCGTCTTTTATGTTCTTCTGATAAGCAGTTAAAACCACTCTTTTCTGTTCATACCATCAGTTGAATTCTAAATACAAATATGCAAATTATAAAAGTAAATCTTTCCAGCATTTTAGATATCTGTGTCCCAGCTATTTCCATTACAGTATATCCAGGAACTCTAACTTTACATCTGCTTCACTTCCAAGAAGATGTCTGTCAAGAATTTTAAGTAAAAAAATAATATTGCTTTGGGACTTTCTAAAACACATGTCAGATAAATCACCTTCCATCCATATATATGTCATTTTCTCACATCTTCAAAGCACAGTGCTCCTGGAACTTATGAAGAGTACTATATATGTTTTCATAGGAAATACAGAACTGTCTGTAATACAAAGTAATTAAAATATGTAACCCTTTTATTGGTAGTAATCAGCAGACTTCTGTTACTGTCCAATCATTTAGTAATCATTTAGCAGTCTATTCACTGTTTCTCTACATGCAAGCACAATATTGGCACCAAATACATAGGGGTCCATGTAGCAGTAGTATGAGCATGCTACAGACACACTGTTGCTGAAAAAAAAAATATGCACATCTTTTACAAATGTACATTGTGCTGGCTTTAGGACCCAAGCTTAATGTGAGAAAAAAATTCAGGGTAAAGCCCACCACAGGTGCCCATCAAACTGTACTTACATTCCATTACCCACAGTTGATCCAGAGGAAGGCAAAAAAAACCCCAAAAAACAATACATGATCCAATTTGCTCCAGCAGGCAATTGACTATTCCCTGGCTCAACCCTACCTATAAATATTTGTATCTTGTAATATGATGTACATTTAGGAAAGAATCCAGGTCTTTTTTAAAGCAATCTCCTGAGCTGGACAGAACCAGCTCTTGTGGGAGTCTAGTCCACATTTTCAAAGCTCTTACTGTGAAGAAGCCTTTCCATATTTGGAGGTTAAATCTCTTTTCCACCAGGTGTAAAGAGTGACCCCTTGTCCTATGTGATGACGTTAAAGTGAATAACTCCAGAGGAAAGCAAAAAACAATACATGATCCAATTTGCTCCAGCAGGCAATTGACTATTCCCTGGCTCTACCCTACCTATAAATATTTGTATCTTATAATATTATGTATATTTAGGAAAGAATCCAGGTCTTTTTTAAAGCAATCTCCTGAGCTGGACAGAACCAGCTCTTGAGAGAGTCTATTCCACATTTTCAAAGCTCTTACTGTGAAGAAGCCTTTCCATATTTGGAGATTAAATCTATTTTCCGCTAGATGTAAAGACTGACCCCTTGTTCTATGTGATGACCTTAAAGTGAATAACTCAACACCAAGTTCACTATATGGACCACTTATGTATTTGTACATGTTGATCATATCCCCCCTTAATCTCCTCTTCTCAAGAGAGTATGAATTCAGTTCCTCAAATCTTTCCTCATAGCTGAGCTCCTCCATGCCTCTTATCAGTTTGGTTGCCCTTCTCTGCACTTTCTCTAGTTCCCCAATATCCTTTTTGTGAACTGGTGCCCAAAACTGAACTGCATATTCCAGATGAGGTCTTACTAATGAATTGTAAAGTGGAAAATGATATCTCTCTCTCTGGAGTCTACACCTCTCAATACAAGAAAGGACTTTGCTCGCTTTGGAAAATGCTGCTTGGCATTGCGTGCCATTATTAAGCCTATTATCTACCAGAACACTCAGATCCTTCTTCACTATGGATTCCCCCAAGTGTACTCCCCTAGTATGTATGATGCATGCATATTCTTAGCCCCCAAGTGCATAACTTTACATTTATCTCCCATTAACTTCAGAGCAATTTGCATTTGAAGTTCAAGATTGGTGAATTTTTTTTTTTCAAATAACGTTTTTATTATTATTTCGTTTTTGCAGTACATTATGCATTAACAAGTGGTAAATGTAACAGTAGTACAAAAATGCAGGTTTTCTGTATAGAGTGCTGGTATTCAATTGCTATGTTCCAATATTTAAACTTTGCAAAGTGCCGACTGAGCGTCATCTTCTGTCATTTAATATGTCTATTGGCAAGTTTATAACTTTAATGTGGTTGTAGAATCACAACCTAGTTCTCTGTAACTTATAGAAATCACAGGTGTACATGGTATAGAAGAGTAGAAGGGGATAGTAGGAAAAGAGGAAAGTAAAAGGGGGGGGGGTATGGTAGGTATATCAACGGTGGTGTTACCTGGTCATGGTGGGTCCTCCCGGAGGTGCCATAGCTCCCGGACCCTGTTATGTGCTTCCAGTCTATCTTGTAGTCTGGCCGTCATCTTCTCCATCACCTCTATATCCTTTATTCTAGCATATAGATCCTCAGCAGAGGGGGGGGGAGAACGTTTCCAGTGTAGTGCTATAAGGCATCTTGCCGCCGTTAGTATGTGGCGTACCAGCTTTTTATATGGAGTGGGAAGTTTAAGTGGCGATAGGCCTAATAGGAAGAATTTTGGGGACGCCTGGACTTGCGTGTCCAGGAGGCCTGCTAGTAATTGTTCGACTGTGGACCAGTAGGGAGTTAACAGTGGGCAGCTCCAGTATATATGTATGAAGGTGCCCCTTTCTCCCTGACATCTCCAACATCTATCGGAACTATTGGGGAAGATGGCATGGAGAACCTCTGGGGTCATGTACCACAACAAAAAAAAATTATAAGAATTTTCCTTGTATAAAGAACATAGTGAGCTCTTTGCTGTTTGATTCCATATGATCTGCCATTGTGAGATAGGGAGTTCCTCACCGAGGATCCCCTCCCATTTAGTCATATACAGGTTTTTACCCTGGCCATCCTCAGAGAAGACGTTCAGGATCCTGTATATGCTCGATATAAGCCCCCTCTGGTTGTTACCTGCCAGGATAGTAGTTTCAAACGGTGTTGGTGGTGAGAATTGTAGGGTGGGTGTTATGGTAAGTGCATAATGCCGAATTTGTAAATACCCGTAAAATGCCTGTCTGGGGAGGTCATGTTTGTTTTGTAGTTCGGCAAACGGCAATAGTTTCCTAGTCCTGGGGTCCACCAGGTTCCCAAAGTGGAACAAATTCGGGGACGTCCAAGGATGTGACATTTGGTAAGTTAGACTATCTGGCACTTTGGGGTTGCATATGAAAGAGGTCAGAAGCGATTTATCTGATGAAAGATCATGTTTAGGGGCCAGAGTGCGTCACGTCCGTCTCAAATGGGACATGGGACTCAGCATACGTTCAGGGGCTACGTCCGCATTCGCACTCCACAACAGATTATTTGGATGTATGGGAGCAAGCCATAATTTTTCAATTTCTGTCCATTTGTTGTAAGATTTGTGGGTGTACCATGAGGCTATTGCTCGCAATTGAGCTGCGTAATAATATTTAGTAATATTAGGGAATGCTAGTCCTCCTTCATTGCGAGACGCCATCAGCACCGATCTCGGAACCCTGTGTCTTTTGTAATTCCATGTATAATGAAGTAGGTCGGATTGGAGTTTTTTCAGTTGGGAGATCGGAATTGGTATGGGTAGTGTTTGGAAGAGGTATAGAAGCCTCGGGAGGATATTCATTTTTATTGAAGCTATTCGGCCTAGTAGTGAGATGTGGTGTTTTTTCCATTGAGTCAGTGAGGATCTTATGGATCGGAACAGTGGTGGAAAGTTTTCTTGGTAAAGCGTATTGAATTTAGGTGTGATACATGTACCCAGATACTTCAGGGAGGTCGTCTTCCATGTGAATGGAAAGTTGGATTTTAAGAGTGAGACCTCCGTGGGAGGGATATTGATAGGAAGGGCCTCCGATTTTGATGCGTTTATCTTATACCCTGAGGGAGCACGGAAGCGATCTAGTTCTGTTTGCAAAATCGGGAGAGTAATGTGAGGTTGAGTTAATGTGAGTATGATATCGTCCGCGAAGAGGGAGATTTTAAACTCCCTTCCTCTAACCGATATTCCCCGTATATCCGGATTACTCCTAATGGATGCGGCAAGGGGTTCAACGCATAGTGCAAATAGCAGGGGTGAAAGTGGGCACCCCTGCCTGGTCCCATTCGCTACTGAAAATACCGGGGATAGTGCGAAGGGAGTCCTGACTTGGGATGACGGGCAGGTGTATAAATGCCTGATTGCTTGTAAGAAGGGGCCCCGAAATCCCATGAATTGTAAGGTGGCAAAAAGAAAAGGCCATCCCAGGCGATCAAACGCTTTTTCTGCGTCTAAGCTTAGCAGCAAAGCTGCCTGGCATTCTCTATTCGCCACCTCCACTAGGTCTATAACCTTTCTGGTATTGTCGCCGGCCTGTCTCATTGGGACGAACCCCACCTGGTCTTTATGGACCAAGGAGGGGAGAATCTGGTTTAGGCGGTTGGAGAGTAGTTTGGTGAAAATTTTAAGGTCAGAATTCAGTAATGCAATGGGTCTGTAACTTGCGCAGAGGGAAGGGTCTTTGTCCGGTTTAGGAATTAAAGTTATAAAAGAACGTTGCATGTCGGGAGGTATGGTGGCATCGTGAAGAAAGGTATGGAAGACCTTGCGCATATGTGGGAGCAGTATGGGGAGAAACGTCTTGTAGTATTCGTATGGGAATCCGTCTGGTCCCGGGGCTTTATGAGATGGAAGGGATTTAATGGTCATTTCTATTTCCTCATCTGTAATCTGTGTGTTCAATGTCAACAGGTCAGAGGGTGTTAGGTGGGGAATTCCACTGCGTTCCAAGTATTCTCGCATTTTGTGGGATAAGTCTGGCGAAGGGGGATTACTAGGTATATCTGGGTTATTGTATAAGTGTTTATAGAAGTCTACAAAGACATGAGCAATCTCTTTAGGATGGGAGACTATGTGCCCCGATGTGTTTTTGATCTGATGTGGTGTCTGCATGTGAAATTTGTCACGTAATTTGTTAGCTAAGAGGGAGTGCGCTTTGTTTCCCTTGCGAAGTCTAACAATCTTCCGAAGGATGGGTATGGAGCGGGTAATTTGGAGTTTACATTCGGCCAACCTAAGATCCTGTTCAGTTTTTGTCTTTGTAGCTAGGGAGTCTTTTTTCATTGCGGAAGATAAAGCTACACATTTACCGCGTAGGACCGCCTTATGGGCTTCCCAGAGGGTGGTTGGCAATATATCCGGGGTGGTATTTTCTATGAAGTAATGTTTTAGGGTGGTTTGTAGTTCAACTTGGGAGGGGAGATGTTGAAGAAGAAATGTGTTAAGCCTCCAGTTATAGGATTTACGGTTGGGGTTATCTAGTTCTAGTTCTAGTAGAATAGGGGCGTGATCCGACCACGAGATAGGGAGTATTTGGGCTGTTCGTGTAAGTTTAAGTGTATGATTGTTAACAAAGAAGTAGTCTATGCGGGAGTGTGTGCGGTGGGGGGCGGAATAGAATGTGTACTGCCGATCACCTGGGTGAAGGACCCTCCAAGCATCAAAGAGCGCATATCGTCTGGAGATTTGTCGAAACAATCTAGAGTCCCGGAGGACACCTGGTGGAGATACCCGGGGCCCACCACCTGACGATTGACAGTTGCTGATTGAATGAGATTAAAATCTCCCCCCACCACCAAAATCCCGGGATCTGATTTAAAGATGCGTGTGTATACTTTAGAGAGAAAATTATATTGTTTAGTGTTAGGTGCGTATATAGCACACAGTGTAATAGGTTGTGTATGCCAGTGTCCGTGTAGAATAACAAAGTGGCCTCCAGGATCAGAATAATGGTTTGCGCAGATGAAAGGGATACCCTTTTTGAGTAGTATGGCCACTCCTGCTTTTTTTTGAGTGCTAGATGAGAGATACACCTGTGGAAAATATCTGGAAGCGAATGCGAACAAGCCCTCTTTATTAAAATGTGTCTCTTGTACTAGTATAATATCAGCTCCTGATTGTCTGAACTCCCGCAGTGCCAGATGCCTTTTTCTGTTAGAGTTCAGGCCATGGACATTTAAGGATAGTAACTTTGCCATCTATTTACGTGTGGACAGGTGTGTGTTTGCTTACCCAGTGATGATGCACCAGGGTCTGAGGTCAAAAACCCGGAGACGGCACCCCCCCGGGAGGAGACCAGGACCGTTCACCCGCACCGCTGCATAAACTTGACTCCTACAAAGAGGGAAAGAGAAGGAAAAGAGTTGGGGAAGAAAAGGATGATTAAGTAAAACCAAGTGGAAACAGAACGCACACATTATCAAACTATAAATGGCCAACAGGCCTAGGTTACACGGAGTTCCAAGTGTCCGTTCGCTGCCAGTCCGATTGGGATGGCAGGGAGGGGTCACCAGGGGATCCGCAGCCAATAAGGTGGTATAAAACACTTATATAAATCCCTGAACTAAAAATCAGGAGGGGGGGGTGGGAAGTGAACGGTAGAGCGTCTACTCTTTCGGAGCCTGATCATAGCAAGCCCTTAGTAGCAGTGTAAACTGTGACTTAGGAGCAATTTGGGGGGTACTAAACTAGTATGATCGACCAATTTTTGAGTCCCGAGCAGGAGAAGTCATTATGACGGTGTAGTCACATCCTGTAAAAAGGAGGTGTGAACTATATTAGGACAGTAATACTGATCAGTTCCTGTGTTTGGCAGGCTTGCGGGGTGCTTCTGCGTTTCGGGGCCGGTTAGAGGAGGGTACTTTCTGCCAGACTGTAGGCGGTGACGGGGGAATGGCCACTAAGTCCCATTCTGGTAGCTGTGGGGGTTGAATCTCCAGGGTGTTGCAGAAAACACGGAGGTCTTCCGGGTATCTCAACACAGCGGAAGTTCCCTGTTGTTTTGAAGTGAGAGTGAAGGGGAAACCCTATCTGTAAGGAATTGCTTTAGATTGCAGTATTTGCAGTAAAGGTTGCAGTCGTTTGCGCTTTTGCAGGGTGATCCAGGACAGATCAGGGTACAGCTGTATTTGGGCTCCTTCGAAGATGATTTTACGTGCGATGCGGGCTTGTCTCATGATAGACTCTTTGAGAGGATAGGAAGTGATTCTGCATATAACATCTCTCGATTTCGATGCAGGTCCTTTGGGTCACAGGGCCCAGTGGGCTCTGTCCATTTCTATGTGTTTCGCAGGCGGTTCACCCAATAAATTGTTAAAGATGGATTGCAGGGTAATTTGCAGGTCTTCGTTGCCCTCTGGTTCTGGGATCCCTCTCACTCGGATATTGTTGCGGCGCCCCCTATTGCCAAGTCTTCTATGTGCCTTTGCATGTCTCTGAGGAGAGAACGGTGTTCCGCTCCTTGCAGCTGTGTTCTGTGGACTGCTATTTTAGTTTCTTGGATCTCTTCTTCCGCCATTTCCACTCTATCCGCTAGATGTTTAAGTCCCGTTTAAAGAACCTGGATTTCTGTGCGACAGGTTGATTTTACATCCTCTATGAGTTGTTTAAAGTCCTCCTTGGTGGGCATCGCCTGGAAATATGTGTGCCATGGAGATGGCATATGTTGGTCTTGTATAGGGCCCAGATGATGGTTTGGCGAGGCTGGGGCTGGGGGTGGAGAGCGTGGGCTAAGCGATCCTGCCTCAGATGATCGGTGTGACCCGGGTGCTGGGGGTTCCCATGGCTCAGACCACATCAAGGCCTGTGGCAGCTGGGGGGGTCTCGCATGATGGGTGTCCGTAGAGGAGCATGGAGGGGTGCTGGCTTTTTGTGCATACGTGGGGTTAATGGAAGGCAGCCGTTTAGAGACGCTAGTGTCCCTGGATCTAGAGAGTCTTTGCGTCTTAGGTGGGGGGGAGGATGCTGCCATGGCCCACAGTGTCCCATCTTCCTCTCCCTGCACATGATGCAGCTCCACTGGGGGATGAGCAGGGCCTGGTAATGGAGGAAAGTCCTGAGATAGGGCCGAGGGTGTTGGGGACAGAATTGGCTGTTCCTGGAGGTAGGGTCTGAAGCCGCCCTCAACAGCCTCGGGAATGCCGCCGAGCACTGGGTATAGTGCTGTGAAGGGATGGGCGGCTCGGATGGCTGCGGCGCACGTGCCTGCCAGGCCTGGGGATCGGGGAGGGTGGACGGACTCACCGCTCCTGTATGTGTGGCTGAGGATGCCGGACCCTGAAGAGGGATCCATAAGGCATCCCTGCTGTATGAGCTGTGGCGGCTGGTCCCGTGGAGACATCCGTCCTCCATGTGCCTGTGTGATCGGCGCCATCTTGTCTCCTCCGTCCGGAGTGCCCTCTGACTGCAGAAAGAAGGTACGGAGGTCTGCGGAGGTCCCCGGAGGGGGTTGGGATGTGCCCCTGTTTTTTGAGGATCGTGTGGTCCACGATCTGCCCATGTGGGTGTCGTTGTTTGTCCCCCAAAGTGCCTATATTGCTGTGGGCTGCTGGAGCTAAGGGATCAAGCGTCCATCGAGGTCGGCTTCTGGTCACGCCCCCAAGATTGGTGAATTTAATGATGGACTTGCCAAAATCGACGTAAAGCAAATTTTTACCAATTTGCTTATTATTAGACACTACGTTAAGAATCTTTTAGTATTGCAGTCCATATGTCAGTACATAAAGACAAAAACAGAATGGCGCACAAGAGGGTACCGAAACAAACTGATAGCACAACTAAAAGTCTATAAAGTCCAGGAAGTATACATATGCAGCATTGGAGAAAAAAGGTCCATCAAAAACTAAGTGCAGCAGAAGATGCAACTAATGGTATATTTAATCAAAATCAGCCAATTGGCTACTCACACTAATATAAAGATCAATAAGCATATAATACTGTGGTCACTCAGCAGGTCCCCGGTGGATGGTAGTGTGTAGATGTTAACACGAGAGGAGAGGAACATGCAGCCGGACATCTGCCTTGTCGTCCCAGAATCAGCATGGAACCAGCATGGAACACACTCGGAGTCGCATTGGAGGTGATGTCAGAACATGGAGATAACGTTTCAAAGCATCCGCTTCTTCATCAGATCTAAATGGCTATTGATCTAAACACTCTATATAGAGATTCACACGAAGCGTGGACCAGAGGCAATATACCTTATAGTGAGAAAACATCTAAACAATAAAAATACATGTTTAATTAAAATACATGTTAAATATTGATATTCCAATATCTTCAGACAAAACAGAGTATACAGTGGGGGTGAAAAGTATTCAGACCCCCTTACATTATATTGCAGCCATTTGCTAAAATCATTTAAGTCCATTTTTGTCCTCATTAATGTACACACAGCACCCCATATTGACAGAAAAACACAGAATTGTTGACATTTTTGCAGATTTATTAAAAAAAAAAAAAACAGAAATATCACATGGCCCTAAGTATTCAGACCCTTTGCTGTGACACTCATATATTTAACTCAGGTGCTGTCCATTTCTTCTGATCATCCTTGAGATAGTTCTACACCTTTATTTGAGTCCAGCTGTGTTTGATTATACTGATTGGACAGTGGCGGCTGGTGAAGTTTTAGGCTGGGTTCACACTGGTGCGACACGACAGCCGTCCAACTTTGGATCCGACTTTGCCCTGCGACATAAAGCCGGCATGTGTCCGACTTTCAATGAACGGGGATCCGACTTGGATCCCCGCCAATGCCCGGCATTGTTTGGTATTAGGGGGAACTCCGAGCCAAATTTTAAATAAAAAACCGGCATGGGTTCCCCCTCCAGGAGCATACCAGGCCCTTGGGTCTGGTATGGACCTTGAGGGGAACCCCCTACGCCGAAAAAACGGCATGGGGGGTCGCCCCCAATCCATACCAGACCCTTATCCGAGCACGCAGCCCGGCCGGACAGGAATGGGGGTGGGGACGAGCGAGCGCCCCCCCCCTCCTGAACCGTACCAGGCCGCATGCCCTCAACATGGGGGGTGGTGCCTTGGGGGAGGGGGCGCGCTGAGGCCCCCCCCACCCCAAAGCACCTTGTCCCCATGTTGATGAGGACAAGGGCCTCTTCCCGACAACCCTGGCCGTTGGTTGTCGGGGTCTGCGGGCGGGGGCTTATCGGAATCCGGGAGCCCCCTTTAATAAGGGGGCCCCCAGATCCCGGCCCCCCACCCTATGTGAATGAATATGGGGTACATCGTACCCCTACCCATTCACCTAGGGAAAAAGTGTCAATTAAAAAAAAACACTACACAGATTTTTAAAGTAATTTATTAGACAGCTCCGGGGGTCTTCTTCCAACTTCGGGGGTCTCTCCGGTTCTTCTCCGCGCTCTCCGGGTCTTCTGCCGGGCTCCTCCGCTATTTTCTGCTCTTTTGCTATAGCGGAGGAGCCCGGTCTGCTGCCTTCTTCTCTTCGGGGGTCTCTCCGGTTCTTCTCCGCGCTCTCCGGACCTTCTGCCGGGCTCCTCCGCTCTCTTCTGCTCTTTTGCCACTCTTTTGCTATAGCGAAGGAGCCCGGTCTTCAATCTTCTGCCTTCTGCCTTCTGCTCTCTTCTCCTGATGTTGACACGACGCTCTCTGGGGCTGGAATGCACTCTGAGCGCTCCGCTCTGACTTATATAGGTGGTGACCACGCCCCCTTATGCCGTCACAGTCCCTGGGCATGCTGGGACTATGACGGCATAAGGGGCGTGGTCATCGGGTGATGACCACGCCCCCTAAAACGTCACAGTCCCAGCATGCCCAGGGACTGTGACGGCATAAGGGGGCGTGGTCACCACCTATATAAGTCAGAGCGGAGCGCTTAGAGTGCATTCCAGCCCCAGAGAGCGTCGTGTCAACATCAGGAGAAGAGAGCAGAAGGCAGAAGGCAGAAGATTGAAGACCAGGCTCCTTCGCTATAGCAAAAGAGCGGCAAAAGAGCAGAAGAGAGCGGAGGAGCCCGGCAGAAGGTCCGGAGAGCGCGGAGAAGAAACGGAGAGACCCCCGAAGAGAAGAAGGCAGCAGACCGGGCTCCTCCGCTATAGCAAAAGAGCAGAAAATAGCGGAGGAGCCCGGCAGAAGACCCGGAGAGCGCGGAGAAGAACCGGAGAAACCCCCGAATTCGGAAGAAGACCCCCGGAGCTGTCTAATAAATTACTTTAAAAATCTGTGTAGTGTTTTTTTTTAATTGACACTTTTTCCCTAGGTGAATGGGTAGGGGTACGATGTACCCCATACTCATTCACATAGGGTGGGGGGCCGGGATCTGGGGGCCCCCTTATTAAAGTGGGCTCCCGGATTCCGATAAGCCCCCGCCCGCAGACCCCGACAACCAACGGCCAGGGTTGTCGGGAAGAGGCCCTTGTCCTCATCAACATGGGGACAAGGTGCTTTGGGGTGGGGGGGCCGCAGCGCGCCCCCTCCCCCAAGGCACCACCCCCCATGTTGAGGGCATGCAGCCTGGTACGGTTCAGGGGGGGGGGCGCTCGCTCGTCCCCACCCCCATTCCTGTCCGGCCGGGCTGCGTGCTCGGATAAGGGTCTGGTATGGATTGGGGGCGACCCCCCACGCCGTTTTTTCGGCGTAGGGGGTTCCCCTCAAGGTCCATACCAGACCCAAGGGCCTGGTATGCTCTTGGAGGGGGAACCCATGCCGGTTTTTTATTTAAAATTTGGCGCGGAGTTCCCCCTCAAGAACATCTGAGCACAAGTCGCGTGCCGAAGTCGGATCATGCAAGACGGCAATCCGACTTTGATCCGACTTCAATGATAGTCAATAGGCTGAAGTAGGATCAAAGTCGGACCAAAGTAGTACAGGGAGCATTTCTAAAGTCGGAACGACTTGTGTCGGACCAGTTAGGACGGCTCCCATAGGGAAACATTAAATTTCACACGTCATGCGACATGAGCTCCCAATGTCGGAGCGTTTGTCGGACCAGTGTGAACCCAGCCTTAGGATGGGGGGCGCCAGACCCCGCCCCTCCCTTTTGACCCATCCCACTTCTCCTAAGCTCCACCCACTATAGAATCCACCCACTCCGTCCCCTCTATTCCACTAACTTCCACCCATAGTGTCAGGAGTATACAGCTCAGCATAACAGGACAGAGTATACAGCCCCAGCATCACAGGACAGAGTACATACCTCCCATGGTTAAACAAAACCAATCCCCCCTACCACCATCCCTCTCCCCATCATTACACAGGACCCCTTCCTCAAAACTACCCCCCATTGTTACACAGGACCCCCTCCCTCATACTAACCCCATAATTAAACACAGAGAGGTTATTTGTTTAGGGTAGAGAGGAAGGGAGGGGGGGTGTTTAGGGTAGAGAGGAAGGGAGGGGGGTGTTTAGGGTGGAGAGGCAGGGATTGGGGGTGATTAGGGTGGAGATGCAGGGAGGGGGGTGTTTAGGGTGGAGATGCAGGAAGGGGGTGTTTAGGGTGGAGATGCAGGGAGGGGGTGTTTAGGGTGGAGATGCAGGGAGGGGGGTGTTTAGGGTGGAGATGCAGGGGGGGGTGTTTAGGGTGGAGATGCAGGGAGGGGGTGTTTAGGGTGGAGATGCAGGGAGGGGGGTGTTTAGGGTGGAGATGCAGGGAGGGGGGTGTTTAGGGTGGAGATGCAGGGAGGGGGTGTTTAGGGTGGAGATGCAGGGAGGGGGTGTTTAGGGTGGAGATGCAGGGAGGGGGGTGTTTAGGGTGGAGATGCAGGGAGGGGGTGTTTAGGGTGGAGATGCAGGGAGGGGGGTGTTTAGGGTAAAGATGCAGGAAGGGGGGTGTTTAGGGTGGAGATGCAGTCAGGGGGGTGTTTAGGGTGGAGATGCAGTCAGGTGGAGATGCAGGGAGGGGGTGTTTAGGGTGGAGATGCAGGGAGGGGGGTGTTTATGGTGGAGATGCAGGGAGGGGGTGTTTAGGGTGAAGAAACCCCACAGCTGCCAGTCACTGCCACGCACAACAACACTCAGCAGCCCCACCCCCCCCTCCATGAAGCTCTGCAGCAGCTGAGAAAAGTGAAAGTGGTCAGAGCTGGGGGAGGGGGGGGGGCAGGCTTATGGCAGGACACAGTACTCTCTGGAACAGTCACACTCGGTTTGCCGCTCTGCAGAGGAGTCCGAGGAGGGGGAAGCATGATGCGGGGACAGAGAGAGACATGCAGGCAGGGGGAGTAAATACAGAAGGTCAGCAATCCTCTACGATCCCCGCACTCACCTGGTGCTCTTTGGTACACTGCCAGCTCTGTATCCATTCATCCGCTGACACTGTGATCCGCTTCCCGCCTCACATCAAAGGGTCTCGGTCCCAGATAGTTGCAGTCACGTCTCCGGAGTCCGCACTCCACAAGTCAGTGTCAGTGAGCCAGCCGGGAAACTAGAAGTGATGCGGCAGTGCCGAAAAAGCACCGCCCAATCACCCTCCGGTCCCGGCCAATAGAAAGGCAGAACAGGAGCCAGGGACAAATCAGTGGCAAGTGGGAGTGTGTGCGGGCGCACAGCTTGCGCCCTGCACACACCTTAAACACAGGCAAATCAGCTTCCCAGCTTGCAATCAGCTGATTGCAAGCTGGGAAGCTTCCCATAGACTGCCGTGTGTCCGGCGCCCGGACACTCTTAAAGTGACCATTTTTTTTTTGTCAAAAGCTTGGGGGGGGGGGGGGGCGGCGCCTGGGCGCCCCCTATGGATGGGCTGCCACTGTGATTGGACTTGATTAGGAAAGCCACACACCATTCTATACAAGACCTTACAGCTCACAGTGCATGTCAGAGCAAATGAGAATCATGAGGTCAAAGGAACTGTCTGAAGAGCTCAGAGACAGAATTGTGGCAAGGCACAGATCCGGCCAAGGTTACAAAAAAATTCTACTGCACTTAAGGTTCCTAAGAGCACAGTGACCTCCATAATCCTTAAATGGAAGACCTTTGGGACGACCAGAACCCTTCCTAGAGCTGGCCGTCCAGCCAAACTGAGCTATCGGGGGAGAAGAGCCTTGGTGAAAGAGGTAAAGAAAAACCCAAAGATCACTGTGCCTGAGCTCCAGAGATGCAGTCGGGAGATGGGAGAAAGTTGTAGAAAGTCAACCATCACTGCAGCCCTCCACCAGTCGGGGCTTTATGGCAGAGTGGCTCGATGGAAGCCTCTCCTCAGTGCAAGACACATAAAAAGCCCACATGGAGTTTGCTAAAAAACACCTGAAGGATTCCAAGATGGTGAGAAATAAGATTCTCTGGTCTGATGAGACCAAGATAGAACTTTTTGGCAAGTGGTATGTGTGAAGAAAACCAGGCACTGCTCATCATCTGTCCAATACAGTCCCAACAGTGAAGCATGGTGGTGGCAGCATCATGCTGTGGGGGTGTTTTTCAGCTGCAGGGACAGGACGGATCGGGGGGAAGATGATTGCGGCCAAGTACAGAGATATCCTGGACGAAAACCTTCTCCAGAGTGCTCTGGACCTTAGACTGAGCCGAAGGTTTACCTTCCAACAAGACAATGACCCTAAGCACACAGCTAAAATAATGAAGGAGTGGCTTCACAACAACTCCGTGACTGTTCTTGAATGACCCAGCCAGAGCCCTGACTTAAACCCAATTGAGCATCTCTGGAGAGACCTAAAAATGTCTGTCCACCAATGTTTACCATCCAGCCTGACAGAACTGGAGAGGATTTGCAAGGAGGAATGGCAGAGGATCCCCAAATTCAGGTGTGAAAAACTTGTTGCATCTTTCCGAAAAAGACTCCTGGCTGTATTAGATCAAAAGGGTGCTTCTACTAAATACTGAGCAAAGGGTCTGAATACTTAGGGCCATTTGATATTTCAGTTTTTCTTTTTTAATAAATCTGCAAAAATGTCAACAATTCTGTGTTTTTCTGTCAATATGGGGTGCTGTGTGTACATTAATGAGGAAAAAAAATTAACTTAAATGATTTTAGCAAATGGCTGCAATATAACAAAGAGTGAAAAATTTAAGGGGGTCTGAATACTTTCCGCCCCCACTGTATATCTAAATGTGGGTATTGTTATTTGTTCTTGTGTCTTGTAAGACAATCAGTAATGATCGACAATAAAAAAGCTAATGACCATGAGTACGAATTTATTTAAATAAGGGGTGTGTTATGTGAGAGAGAGATATTTACCAAAAATGATATATTCATATTAGGTTATATTAAAATAAGTAAAATTAAAGAGAGAGCATTATTTATTTTAAAATGAGGGGAAAAATATTTAAAAGGAGGGAAAAAATTATTTAAAAGGAATTTATTATGGAAAAACAAAGTTCCAACCAATATCAGTCTCAATGAGGTGATTCAGGTTCCATTTGTCAGTGGTTAAAATGATTTAAAAACAGTTATTCTATCTATGTATTGTTAATATAGCTATAATCACTAAATTACCATATCCACATTTACTTACTACCCTATGAGTAACAGGTGGTGGAATCACAAATGAAAAACTAGACCTCCTAAAAATCTAGAAATATATTCGATTATCAGTGGAGGAAAAATAGGAGGCAAGATACTGGATATATATATATACATACATACACACACACACACACACACACACACACACAGTGGGGATGGAAAGTATTCAGACCCCCTTAAATTTTTCACTCTTTGTTATATTGCAGCCATTTGCTAAAATCATTTAAGTTCATTTTTTTCCTCATTAATGTACACACAGCAACCCATATTGACAGAAAAACACAGAATTGTTGACATTTTTGCAGATTTATTAAAAAAGAAAAACTGAAATATCACATGGTCCTAAGTATTCAGACCCTTCGCGGTAATACTCATATATTTAACTCAGGTGCTGTCCATTTCTTCTGATCATCCTTGAGATGGTTCTACACCTTCATTTTTAGTCCAGCTGTGTTTGATTATACTGATTGGACTTGATTAGGAAAGCCACACATCTGTCTATATAAGACCTTACAGCTCGCAGTGCATGTCAGAGCAAATGAGAATCATGAGGTCAAAGGAACTGCCTGAAGAGCTCAGAGACAGAATTGTGGCAAGGCACAGATCTGGCCAAGGTTTCAAAAAAAATCCTGCTGCACTTATGGTTCCTAAGAGCACAGTGGCCTCCATAATCCTTAAATGGAAGACGTTTGGGACGACCAGTACCCTTCCTAGAGCTGGCCGTCCAGCCAAACTGAGCTATCGGGAGAGAATAGCCTTGATGAGAGAGTAAAGAAGAACCCAAAGATCACTGTGGCTGAGCTCCAGAGATGCAGTCAGGAGATGGGAGAAAGTTGTAGAAGGTCAACCATCACTGCAACCCTCCACCAGTTGGGGCTTTATGGCAGAGTGTCCCGACGGAGGCCTCTCCTCAGTGCAAGACACATGAAAGCCCGCATGGAGTTTGCTAAAAAAAACACCTGAAGGACTCCAAGATGGTGAGAAATAAGATTCTTTGGTCTGATGAGACCAAGATAGAACGTTTTGGCCTTAATTCTAAGTGGTATGTGTGGAGAAAACCAGGCACTGCTCATCACCTGACCAATACAGTCCCAACAGTGAAGCATGGTGGTGGCAGCATCATGCTGTGGGGGTGTTTTTCACCTGCAGGGACAGGATAACTGATTGCAATCGAGGTAAACATGAATGCGGCCAAGTACAGGGATATCCTGGACGAAAACCTTCTGCAGAGTGCTCAGGACCTCAGACCGGGCCAAAGGTTTACCTTTCAACAAGACAATGACCCTAAGCACACAGCTAAAATAAAGAAGGAGTGGCTTCACAACAACTCCATGACTGTTCTTGAATGGCCCAGCCAGAGACCTGACTTAAACTCAATTGAGCATCTCTGGAGAGTCGCTGTCCACCAACGTTTACCATCCAACCTGACAGAACTGCAGAAGATCCCCAAATCCAGGTGTGAAAAACTTGTTGCATCTTTCCCAAAAAGACTCATGGCTGTATTAGATCAAAAGGGTGCTTCTACTAAATACTGAGCAAAGGGTCTGAATACTTAGGACCATGTGATATTTCAGTTTTTCTTTTTTAATAAATCTGCAAAAATGTCAACAATTCTGTTTTTTTCTGTTAACCTCCCTGGCGGTATTCCCGAGTCTGGCTCGGGGTGGATTTTTCATACCAAAAGCAGTATCCCCAAGCCAGACTCGGGCTTGCATTGCAGGATCCAGGAAGAGTTTACTTACCTTGTCCCCTGGATCCTGCGATGTCTCTCCGCTGTGATCGGCGAGCCGCTGTGTCTCGCTCGATTCACAGTGCCGAGCTCCGTTCCCTGCGAGCGTTGCGACGCACGGGGACGGAGTTCGGCGGTAAATTCAAATGTGAAACACACAGTCAGATACAGTATACTGTAATCTTACAGATTACAGTACTGTATCAAATAATGACACATCCCCTTTGTCCCTAGTGGTCTGTCCAGTGTCCTGCATGCAGTTTTATATATATAAAACTGTTCTTTCTGCCAGGAAACTGGAGATTGTCCATAGCAACCAAAACTGTCCCTTTACATCAAAAGTGGTTTTAGACCAGCTAGAAAAAAGCGATAATAAATTATAATCACTTGCAGAATTGAGCGATAGTGATTTGTGAGGAGATCCGTCATCAAACACAAAAAGTAACAAAAGCTACAATTCTGCAACTGAGCAAATTTCAGTGTTTTTGATTTGATTACATTATTATATAATTTTTATTATTATTATATTATTATTTGTTATAATTATTTATAGTTATTTATTATATTATAATTTTTTATTTCGTTTTTCAAACTTTATCATACCCGGGATGTCTACTAGACTCTTGTTTGGACAGATTTAAGTGAACTATTCCTAAGAATTACAGGCCTACAATATAAAACGCCAAATTTCTGTGCAAAATAATGGTATCGCTTTCAGCACCTAAAATCTGAAATAATCATACCGCCAGGGAGGTTAATATGGGGTGCTGTGTGTACATTAATGAGGAAAAAAAAAAAAAAATATATATATATATATATATATAGCAAGGCATTTAAATAACTGTATTTATTTCAATTTCCTCATGAAGGCCTTTGGGCACAAAAGTATCTAAGGTATAGATCCAAAATGTTTCCTGTTTACATAAGTTGAGAATGCTCAGTAGGTGAATATTTTTCAGGTATGGATTCAATAATCCACTGTATTTTACTGTGGTGTTGGGCAAAATGTCGTGGGACACTGTATTTGAGAAGACCATCATGAACGAACCGTTCATACTCACCGAACCTAGCCCGGGCCACGCTCCATGTCAATCTCTATATAGACTTTAGATCAGTGGTTCTCAACTCCAGTCCTCAGGACCCCCCAACAGGCCAGATTATAAGTATTACCTTGGGGAGATGCAGACTAGAATACTGCAATCACTGAGCAGCAAATTATATCACCTGTGATGTATTTCAGTTATCTTGCAAACCTGGCCTGTTAGTGGGTCCTGAGGACCGGAGTTGAGAACCACTGCTTTAGATCAATAGCCATATCAATATGATAAAGAAGTGGGTGATTTGAAACGTTATCTCCATGTTCTGACATCACTTCCTATGTGACTCGGGGTGTGTTTCTTGCTGGTTCCAAGAAGACAAGACAGATGTCCGGCTGGTTGTTCCTCTCCTCTTGTGTCAACATCTACTCACCACTATCCACCGGAAACCCGCTGAGTGACTACAGTATATTACTGTTATATGTCTATTGATCTTTATATTAGTGTGAGTCTCCATTTAGCTGATTTTAAATAAATATATCACTCGTTGCATCTTCTGCTGCACTTAGTTTTTGGCGCACCTTGTTTTTCTCCCAAATGTCAGTACATGCCTTCCTGTACAATGAAGCATTTTACTGCAGAAATCCAGTTCCCTGAAAATTACATTGCAGGTAACAAGATTCAGCTTGTTCAGTCAGTTGGGGGAGTATCAGGATGCTTCCTTGTGAAGCTCTGCAGGTTAGAGTGCCCACTTCCCCAAATAATATACCATTGTGAATTACACACGTACATTTGAATTGCTACATACAGCATCCTATAGCAGGACATTCCACATTCACTTGTGCATATAATCTAATCATTGCACGGTTTATTTTGTATTTTCCAATGTTTTTGTAGCACCCTCTAGCTAGGTGCACATAGTTGTTAGTGTAGAAAAGTTTGGCCTGGCTGAGAGCCAGGTCTGGGTTAAATCTGGGTTAGGGCTGAGTGACTCAGGGAGGCTGGATGACTCAGCAAGCAGCATCTCTGGCAACTCCCCCTGCTATCTAGAAACTTGAAGAAGCTTCTAGAAGTAGGGGGTAGGGTTTAGGAGGAGCTGCTTGGAATATTGATGAGGGCCCCAGCCAATCCCCAACAAAATGGGGTGCCAGGTACCTCATGATTACTCATGAATCATGCCAGCAGGGGCAGTCGGGTGGAAGATGGCGAAGTGACGAGGAGGCTGTCTTTGCCCTTGAGGGTGCCCCCTAGTCTGGGGGCTGACCTCGGGCCTAAGACTATGGTGTTGGAGGGACCCTCTACCACACATGGAGGATATCCTTCCTGGGGGCATGGGGGCAAGGAGAGAACAGCAGGAGCAGGTCAGCACGTCCAGGAGTTCTCCAGGAGAGTCACCTGGGTGGTCTGGTGAGTGAACAGTCTGGGAGGACTGTGGTGTCAGTCTGGAAGGACTGAGGAGAATTAGCCAGGAGTGCTAGTAAAAGGGGCAGCTGCAGGCCAGTGCCTGAAGAGGTGTTGCTGTGATGAGTAGCTATAGGAATGAAAAGCTGGACACTGACTGTCAGCCATCCTTAACTTAAGATGTGACCCAGAGGATTAATGATACCCTCATCATTGAAAAAATATCCTCCTAGATAAACATGAAGCCTTCTTGCAGATACGGTAACCATTGATTGATTATTGCCCCCTGAAAAAAATTGGACAGACTCCTCAGCACCCTAGTTTGTAGACTCTTTACCTCTCCCCTCTTCCTTGCCTCCCCCCTCCCACTCATCTTCCACCTTTTTGAGTTATATCTCCTGCCTTCTCTTCTATGCCTCTGTAATATTAACAATCCTCAGCCCCACAGCATCTTTATGTTACTTCAGAATGCCCTGACACTTCTTAGAAGCTAAACATATCTTCTCATCCTTTATCTTCTCTAGACATTAACTATATCAGATAAAGATGGCTGTGTTGTTATCTTTTAATTTTTAAATACATGGGTAGTTGAACTTTCCAACTTTTGGTAGGTCGGAAGCACTTGTACTTCAAACAACTGCCAAATATAAACTAAGGCTGCTGCCTCTAAGTGCAAGAAAAACACTATGTAGTATGTGAATAATGAAGGTAGGTGCTATCTTAACCGCAAACAATTCCTATACAAACCATATTCAAATATATAACATATATAAATTATAAAAGTCCAAACATGCAATAGTTAATTGCCAAACACCGTGTTTTCAAAGTGCTAAGTGCCCAAACCTTCTTTTTATGTGCTCCACCAAGTGCATATACACTCCACACGCACCAGAACACTACTGCCAACAAATTAACCATGGGGGAAATTGAACAAAATTTCAATCGCTCTTAATCACCAGGGTTAGGTGATCCAAAAAAAAAACAGCAGAAGGGGACATATACAGTGCCTTGCAAAAGTATTCACCCCCCTTGGCATTTTTCGTGTTTTGTTGCCTCACAACCTGGAATTAATATAGATTGTTTGAGGATTTGCATCATTTAATTTACAGAACAACTTTGAAGATTTTTTTTTTTTTTATTGTGAAGCAAACAAATAGGACAAAATAACAGAAAAAGTCAATGTGCATAACTATTTACCCCACTAAAGTCAATACTTTGTAGAGCAAACTTTTGCAGCTATCATAGCTCCAAGTCGCTTTGGATAAGTCTCAATGAGCTTGCCACAGCTTACTACTAGGATTTTTGCCCATTCCTCCTTGCAAAACTGCTCCAGCTCCTTTACGTTGGATGGTTTGCGCTTGTGAACAGCAATCTTTAAGTCTGACCACAAATTTTCTATTGGATTGAAGTCTGGGCTTTGACTAGGCCATTCCAACACATTTACATGTTTCCCCTTAAACCACTTAAGTGTTGCTTTAGCAGTGTGTTTGGGGTCATTGTCCTGCTGGAAGGTGAACCTCCGTCCTAGCCTCAAATCACACACAGAGTGGTACAGGTTTTGCTCAAGAATATTCCTGTATTTAGCACCATCCATCTTTCCCTCAACTCTGACCAGTTTCCCAGTCCCAACTGCTGAAAAACATCCCCACAGCATGATGCTGCCACCACCATGTTTTCTTGAAGTCTCCATGGCACAACTGGGGGATAGGCTCCGCCCCCTATGCCTCCTGGACTTTATTCATATAAATTTGAGCCCACCTACAGCTCTGGCATTCTTCTTTTTTCCACCTATGCACAGGACCTAGGTGTGCTCCTCTACCTGGCTAGTCTAAATGGCTGGCCGTCCATCCGTGTGTGGATTAGACTGGACGCAGTCCCTGGTCTCTCGGCTAATTGACCCATGATCCAGGGAGCCCCTCTGTTGGTCCTCGGGGCAGCTCTTGTCAGGGCTAACAGCCTTGTGTGGGGTCTGCTGGGTCCATGTAAAGAGGCCAGCGGTGTTGGCAGAGTCTCCCCTATGCACGCGCATCCTCGATGTGCTGGTGTTTACGGACGGATGACTGAGGATGGGTGAGCTAAATTTGAAAAATGTTTTGTATCCAAATGAATGCTGCATTGCTGGGTATTGTGGTGCCTTGCTCCCTGCAGCCTCTATGCATAGCCTGAGCTCCTCCACAGGGAGTACTCTGCATAACTGGTACACAAAGCAACACTTTGTCTGTTCACACATGGCAATAACCTGTTGATGGCTTCTCATGTTTGCTTTACTGTTGCCATTATGCCAACCCCCTAAAAAGACCAGCATTTCCAGAGAAGGTAGAGGAGTCACCTGTGGATGACTACTGGAGCCAGCCTTGGCCTGTTGAGATATGGGATATCATTTTTTATTTCTATGTCTTCTCCAGTTTTTCAAGCAAAAAAAAAAAAAAAAAAGGGGAGAAACATGTTTATGATGTCTAATTCCCTTGGTTTGTGTACATTGCAGAATATTATTGTAATTCTGTTGAAAATTCCTACTTTTTTGTCACTGTTCTGAGCAAACTTTTTCATTATGTCCTGATTCCTGGCAGGGCTAGGTTTAGCTCATGAACCACCTGCTGAATCAGGGCTGTAGATGGAGGCTTCAGTCTCATTCTAGCAGTGTTTTTTTTTTTTTTTTTTTTACTAAGCTAACTATTTTACTGCATTTAATTATTTTTATGGGTTGGTTTGTTAAATTACACGAAAGCCCTGTGGAAAGGTTATCTATTGGTAATTACTAGTCTCAGAGCAAAACAGCCCCCTTAAGGCTCTTCAATAGAGAAGATGTGGATGAACATGGCTGTATGAGTCTTGCTTTTATATGGTTATATGCTCTGGCAATGACCAGTCTAATAGCCTTCCCAGGCAAATCAGCCTTTTCAGACTCTCCAAAGGGGAAGATGTGGAGGAACATGACTGTGTGAATTTTGCTTTGATTAAGCAACCAGAGATGAGGATGATGATACCTAACAGGTTGTCTTATTTATTGAACAAGTGGCCAATACACTCAAAAGAGTTATTCCCACTTACCCTGTGAAGGGGTTGAATTCTCTGGCAAGGAGAAGTCTCACAGCTTTCCCAAGCAAAACATCCCTCTTCAGACTCTAATGCCCCGTACACACGGTCGGACTTTGTTCGGACATTCCGACAACAAAATCCTAGGATTTTTTCCGACGGATGTTGGCTCAAACTTGTTTTGCCTACACACGGTCGCACAAAGTTGTCGGAATTTCTGATCGCCAACAACGCGGTGACGTACACCACGTACGACGAGACTAGAAAAGGCCGGTTCAGAACCAAGCGCGGCACCCTTTGGGCTCCTTTTGCTAATCTCGTGTTAGTAAAAGTTTGGTGAGAGACGATTCGCGCTTTTTCAGACTCGTGGCTTTCAGATCGTTTTCTGACGTTCAGTTTGTGCTTGTGGGTTTGTATCTGCTCTTCAGTGCGTGCAGTCAGTTCGTATCGGAGTTTTCTGTGCGATCTTGCCCGCTCGTTGCTGTTTTTCAGGTCGCTCTTCACAGGCCTTGCTGTTCTTCAGTGCGTTCTGTTACTTTGTTCTGAGCAGCCGACCGTTTTCTAGCCATGTTTCGTATGCGTACTCCTCGTAGAGTTCGTGCTGTGCGGGGGCTTGGTGTTGGGGTCCTGACCTTGACACAAGTCCAGTCCATAAACAGGGTGGGGAGGAGTTCATGGACCAAGAATTGGTTGCTTCAGCGTGACCAGTTCTCTCATATGCCTTTGCTCCGTGAGATCCGTGAGAATAATCCTGATGATTTCAGGAACTTTCTCAGGATGACGGACCCCGTGTTTAACCGTCTGTTGGCTTCGCTGACCCCCTATATCAGCAGGCAGGATACCTGCATGAGGCAAGCCATCACTCCGGAGCAGAGGTTGGTCGCTACCTTGCGGTATTTGGCCACAGGGAGAAGTCTGCAGGACTTAAAGTTCTCGACAGGCATCTCCCCCCAGGCTCTGGGTATCATCATCCCAGAGACCTGTTCTGCCATCATCCAGGTCCTGCAGAAGGAGTATATGAAGGTAAGATTTTTATCCTTTTATATCACATTTTATTGTATTGAATGTTTGATAATATATTGTATTTCTTCCCTCATTCCCTAATTACCATGATTGTAATATGCTGTGAATGTCCCCTTTGTCCTCATGCATGCTGGATTGTTATGTAATTATTATGTTAGGTCCTTCATACATATTTGCCCTTCAATAACCTCTCCAGCATGGTGTCTCCTGGCCCTATATTCACCTCATGTAGTCACTTAACAATGTATTTTATCAGCTCTATAGTAGTGCTTTACCCCAAACACCCCCTAAAATGTTTGGAAATGTGATTTTTGATTTCAATTCAGGCAGAGTGCCAGAGGGTTTTTTTTGTGGTGTCCCCCAATTTTTTTTAACCCTCCCTCCCCCAACTGCTAAGTCAGCTGATCCCAATTCTCTATCCTCAATCATCTATCTGCTGACTTTGCCAAACCCATACACACTATACACATCTCTTTACTGGTCAGATGTATGGATGAATTCCCCAAAGCATGTAGTGCAAGGGCCTGCCTGTATACTTTACAATGGTACTGTTTAAAGTTTTGTTATTCTATTATTATCTTGATAGGTAATAGCAGAATGTCCAAATGTCCTCAAATGTGTACTGTGTGTATTTATATCTTTGTATTATGACACTTCTTACCTGTCCAGTGGGCTGCCAATAGTGTAACTAAGGAGGGGCTGTTACAAGTAATACCCTGTATTTAGGCATTCATCTCTCAATTAAGTGAAGAGGGTTACCTGTCCAAGAGTTCCCCCCCCTATAATGTTAGAAATGGCCCATGAGAGGGGGGGAGGGGGAATATGATAGGTGTACCTTATACTTTGGCCTTGTTAAATTCCCCTTAGTAAATGCTATCTGGAGGTTGCCCCATAATGTTTGTGTCTAATCTGCTTGCCATGTATCTTAGAAAAAATAGTAATGTTTATTGTTTTTTCCTCAACAGTTTCCTTCAACGCCACAGGAATGGCAGACTGTGGCCTCCCACTTTGCCTAGCGGTGGGACTTTCCTAACTGCGGAGGGGCAATTGATGGGAAACACGTCCACATCGTCCCACCACCCAACTCGGGGTCGTACTATTATAATTACAAAGGGTTTAATAGTATAGTGATGTTGGCGGTGGTGTCGGCTAATTACGAGTTCTTGTATGTGAACGTGGGGAAGAATGGCCGGATGTCCGATGGTGGAGTGATCGCCCAGACGGAGTTCTACAGGCGTCTCCAGAATGGCAGCTTGGACTTGCCACCTCCAGAGGACAATGTTGAAGGTCTCCCATTTGTGTTCGTTGCTGATGAAGCATTTGCGCTGGGGGACCACCTGAAGCAGCCATTCCCGATGAGGACCCTCACCCCGGAACAGAGGGTTTTTAATTACCGGCTGGCCAGAGCCCGAAGAGTGGTGGAGAACACATTTGGAATCCTGGCCAGCCGGTTCCGATTATTTCTGACACCCATCCATATGGCGGAGTATAAACTGAACCATATAATACTTGCCTGCTGTGTTCTCCATAATTTTTTAAGAAAACATTCAGCCAACTATGCTGGCTCAGTTGGGCCTGAGGCCGGAATACCTAATCCATCAACACTGACGGCGCTTGAAAGTGGCCGTCCTGGCTTGCCCTCCCTGAATGCCTGTGATGTCCGGTTACGCTACCTGGAGTTCTTTGCGGGTAGGGGGGCTATCAATATGCCAGACAATCTGTGACACCTTTTTCAAATAAAAAACAACCAAAAGAAATTCTTTGTGGACATTTACTGCTTGTGTTTGTTTTAGCTGACCCTGACAGAAATGTGTTGAGTGCAGAAAATGTCGTGATTGGGTAACCTTATAAAAAACAGTGTTGGCTGGTACTTCCTAAATGCCAAAACACATTTCACTACAAGTGCACTTGCAACTGCACTGAACCTGCACTTGTAGTGCAAAGTGTATTTGCCCTTAGGAAATAACCCCCATTTTTGCATAAAACAGCAATTACATCACCCCAAAAGTGTTGTAGTGTTGAGACAATAATCCACACATTCTTGAGTAAGGCACTTTTTTATACCTACACAATCACATGTGCATTTCCCAAAGGTTTTTAAAACAAACCAACATGTTTGTTGTATAACAATGTTTGCAGTAGCATTCTCAAAAATCGAAATATCCATTTCAGATAAAACAGGCCTGTGTAAAACCAACAAGAAAGCCAAAAAACTTGAACTTACAAAGTTCACATATGGTAAAACCTGAAGGCTATATCAGACATGAGTATTTAGGAACTGTGTTTGATATAGCGTTCAAATGGGGGGAAATCACCCCTGGAAAAGCCAAATTTGGAAGATGCACACCAATTTACGAATGTCAACATGTGCTATCTGCCATCAGGGGGGATCAAGGGACGTATTTTGGGGGAGCAAGCCCTTCCTCAATGCGACTTTATAATTGAGGAAGGGGTTGCACCCCCAAAACGCGTCCATTGATCTCCCGTCATGGCAGATAGCACATGTTGGCACACTGTGTGCATCCTCCAAATTTGGCTTTTCTAAACATTGTAAAAATTTTCGTAAGATAAAACAAGTGATTTTGTGGGGTTTAAATTCGCCCCCAAAACATTAATGATGTTATTATTTTTTTTAATAACATCACTGATTTGTTGCTGGATGTTTTGCAATTGGAGATTACACCCCATGATCTCCCCGATGAGTATCTGGGCACTTTCAGATGTAAAGCGTTCTGGATCACGATCACCTAAAAAGAGATAAAGAACAAAAAAAAAGGTCTCAAAAATCTGCCAAAATCCATCTCTTTTACCTGAGCCTGTGGTCGCAGACACTCACCTGTTGTGGTGCCAATCTCCACCACATCTTCTTCTTCCTCCTGCTCAGCTTCTTGGGTTGGTATTTCCCCTTCTTCCAGAGGGGGGGGGGGGGGGGCTCTGGTCTCCTGGGATGAGGGGTGTCCTCCGAGTCTTTTCTCCCCTATGTAAAGCAAAAATGGTATACTTAGCACACAGATATTTGATGGCAGAACTAGAAATAGGAAACATTGCTTGGAAGTGGGGTACAATTGTCTATTTTAGCCGAGTTCCAAGATGTATCTTTTTTAGTGTCCTTTGTCAAGCTGCAATACTTTACCTGTTTGGTACAAGCTTCACAGATGGAGACCCCCCTATAGTATACATTGGAGCACCTGTGTGGCCCCCCTAATAAAAATGGTGTTCTTGTGTCCCACACTAGTGCTCCAGTGTCCAGATGAGAAAACAGCTGCTCAGTGTCCTCTCCTTACACACAATCTAGTTTGCATTTCATTCTAGTAACAAATCCATCTACACAAACAAATATTTGGCATCCAAGTAGGCCCCCAAAAATGTGTGAAAATGCATATGGCCTAAACAATGGTGTTCTAGAGGCCGAAAGAAAAATGTTTGATACGAACGAATAATGGGCCCATGAACATTAAAGTTGACCTTTTTAAACGTTACAATTAATAAAAGCATATGGAGCAGAACGAACGGAATAAAGACAGAAAGAAAGGGAACACAGCACAACTACTTACTTTTTTGCAGCACTCTCCGGATCTTTCGGTACTGCTCTGGCTCTCCCAACTTCAGGTCCGACCACCGCTTCCCGAGCTGATCTTTTGATCTTCGTACCCCGAAATTCCTCTCAAGACTCCTGACCACTTTCGCCATGATCTTGGCCTTTCGGATGTTGGGGTTGGGGTAAGGCCCATATTTTCCGTCATAGTCGGACTTCTTAATGATGTCGACCATCTCCAACATCTCCCCAAACGACATATTTGTGGCCTTAAAACGTCTCCTTCTGGATCGGGACGTGCCTGGATCCGGGCTTTCCTCCTCCTCCTCCCCCTTGCTAGAATTAGCACGCACCTGCTGTAACTCCGCCATGTGCTCTTCACCCACTGCGCCGAACGAAAAGGGGCGGGGAATACACTAGAAAGAACGTCAGGGGTGGGCGGAGTTACACGCATGCGCAGTGTGTATAAAGCGTAACACGCGTGCGATCTGTGAGCGGAGGAAGGAGCATTGGACGCGCCGATCGTAAGAACGAAGGTAAGAGACAAACTTGTGCCTATACTGCTTCTAGATTGAGGCCTATATTGTAACAAGATTAGGAGAGTTTTGTCTGACATTAGGCTTTGTCTTGTGTTGTGTCTTGCAGTGCACATAGATATCTTAATGAAAGATAATGACTTCATGTCAGTATTCATAGATATGCTAAGGGAGCTGCCCTGTCTGTGGGAGATTAACCACCCCCATTTCAAGAACCAAGCAAAGAGGAAGGCAACACTGGAGCAATTGTGTGAAATTGTGAAGCAGGTGATCCCCACGGCAGACATCACTTATTTAAAGATTTTCATTGGTGGCCTGAGGAGCACATATCTAAGGGAGTGCAAGAAAGTCCTGGATTCACAGAGATCCGGAGCAGCAGATGACATCTATGTCCCCAGGATGTTGTACTACGACAGGCTGCATTTTCTGGCAGGCCAGACTGAACCCAGGCCATCCCTCTCCAGTCTTCCTTCCACGCTTCCTTCCCCCCCGGCTGAGGCTTCTGACGCCCAACCTGGGCCTTCCAGGCCACATGTGGAGGAGCCCAGATTGAGCCAGGTATAGCATTCCTCTAAATATTTCTGCTTGTCCAATCAATGATGTTAACTAGATGTTAGTTGGGAGTACTAATTTAGGATTGTGATTGATGAAGCAAAAACTAAAACCATGTCCCTTTTTCATACACAGGGAAGTCTCAGCCAGGAGGTGGCCGGGCCGAGCCGGCTGGCTGATATCAAGGTCCCTCCACCCCCCCTGAAAAGAGAAAGTGGCAGTAGGACGAGTACCCTAGAGGAGGCGGCTATAGCATTCTTTTGGAGGGCTACAGAGGTCCTGGGAGCACCCCACACCATGCAGGAGAACATTGCTGCCTTCATAGCATATAAAATGCAGAGGATGGAGGAGGGACAAAAAGTCTTGTGTGAGGCCCTCATATCGGAGGCTCTGGAGAAAGAGGGGCCAAATTACACCTCACACACATCTTTGGGATGGTCCTCCTCCTCCTCCTGCAGGTCCTCCTCCTCCTCCTCCCTCTCCTCCAGGTCCTCCCAGTCCTCCTCCAGGTCCTCCCAGTCTTCCTCCTCCTGCAGGTCCTCCTCCTCCTGCAGGTCCTCCTCCTCCTCCTCCTCCAGGTCCTACTCCTCCTCCTGCCACATCTCCAACTGCACAGCCACAGCCCGGAATGAAGCGTGAAAGGAAGACCAGAAAGTGAGGACCCTGGATCCAGTCTGGTCGGCCAAAAAATGCAGCCTCTTGTGGTACCACAGCCTGGGGACACAGATGTCATCTGCTGCTATCCGAGTCTCTGTGAATCCCGGACCAGACTGCACTCCCTTACATATGGACTCCTCAGGCCACCAATTTTGATGTTGAAGAATTGATGTCTGCCGTGGGGGTCCCAGGCTTCGCTAATTTCTCATGTTGATCCAGTGTTGCCTTCCTCTTTGTTTGGTTCTGATCCCTTAATAAAGGATTTTTGTTTTGAATTATACTCTCCTATGTGTTTTACTTCAAAAATGACAGTTGGTTTGTGAGGATTCAGGTACATTTCAAATATACAATGTGAAATGAACAAGGGACACCAACACCAAACAATCTCCTGGAGATTAAATAATAAAAGATATCAATGGTGTTGGGGTAACTTGACACACAAAACACACACAAAAATATTCGGGAGTAAAAATAAAAATAACATTGAACAAAGATCACCCTTGGAAAAAATCCAAACATTAAAGAAAAAAAAAGGCTTAAAATCCATAATAAAAAAAAATTAAAAAATATAAAACTGTCAGATGTGACAAATAATAACAATATATTCAGGGAATCCCACTAAAAAAACACAAATAAAAGTTTGTGAGAAGTGTGTGTGAATATGAGCAGCAAAACGACTTAATTCTTGTCACATTATAAAGAAGAAGAGAGTGCGCTGTATTAAACCATTTTTAACATTGCAGCGTGACGAAAATGCTGTATCCATTGCGAACGCTAAGTTTACCAGAACGAGCTGTCCCGTGTCGGAATTTCTTCTGAGCATGCGTGGCACTTTGTGCGTCGGAACAGGCCACACACGGTCGGAATTGACGCGATCGGATTTTGTTGTCGGAAAATTTTATCTCCTGCTCTCCAACTTTGTGTGTCGGAAAATCCGATGGAAAATGTCCGATGGAGCCCACACACGGTCGGAATTTCCGACAACACGCTCCGATCGGACAATGTCCATCGGAAAATCCGACCGTGTGTACGGGGCATAAGAGGAATACATGGATGGGCATGACAGTATGTATTCCACTGGCTCAAGCAGCCAGGGATAAGGATGACACCTAATAGGATGTCACATTCAATAAACACATTGTCAATACACTCTAAAGGAGTGTTTTCTGCTCACCCTTTGAAAGGGTTACCTGCTCTGGCAATGAGAAGCTGCCTAGGCATAACAGGTGAAACAGCCCATTTTCCGAATTTCCGGATGGACATGACATTATGTATCCCACTGGCTCAAGCAGCCAGGGATAAGGATGACACTTAATAGGATGTCACATTCAATAAACACATTGTCAATACATTCTAAGGGAGTGTTTTCTGTTCACCCTTTGAAAGTGTTATCTTCTCTAGCAATGAGAAGCTGCCTAGCCATACCAGGTGAAACAGCCCATTTTCCGAATTTCCGAATGGACATGACTGCATAATTCTGCTTTGTTCAAGCAATCGAGAATAAGGATGACAACACCTAACAGGTTGTCACATTCATTAAGCCTGTGGTCAATACACTCTAAAGGAATGTTTCCACTCACCCTGTGAAATGGAGCAGTCTCAAGCCTTCCCAGGCAAGCAATCTGCTTCGGTTTCTTCCAAAGAGAAGACAGATGAGCATGACTGCAAGAATGTTGCCCTGTTCAAGCGACCAAGGATAAAGATGATGACGACACCTAACCGGTTTTTCTTCTTCCCAAGTAGAGGGGGATGAATGTGATTCCTACTTTGTTCAGGCAGGCTGTGTTTAAGATGATGGTGACCAAGTTGTCAAAATTAAGCATATGGTCAAGACACTCTAAAGGAATTGCTGAATTCATCTTCTGCAAGGGCCATCTATTCTGGCAACGTCCAGTCTTCTCTTCAGGGCCTTCTCAATCCAATCAATCCTCTTCAGTCTCTTCTGAACAGGAAGATGAGGATGACCTTTGTCCAGATTGGTAAGGTTGGTGAAATGCCTTTAAATAGAAGTGAAGCTTTGGAAGTATTTGAAGTACCTCCAGAAGATAGCTTGACAATTCTCTTATGTTGGATGGATCAAGTGCTCGGTCTACAAGAGTATGTCGTCACAGTGAAAGTTATGCCCTTTTGAACTGAAAGATGTCCAGGTGTTGGGATCACCGCTCTAGTCAGTGTGTCCCTTGTGGGATTGGCCATATACATGTCCTTACCATCAGAAGATGTTGTGGCCTTCAAGGACAAACGCTATTACTGCATTTTTTTTGATTGTCAAAGGTCAAGCCTAAATTTAATAGTGGTCAGTTTGGCTTCCTGCCTCAAGATGAATGTCTGCTGAGTTAAGGGAGACCGAAAAATTCAAGAGTCAGTTTCCACACTCACTCTCACTCCAGAGAGGTTAGCTTTTGCATTTCTGGCTGGGAGTCCAGGAAAAACTGGGAAGCTAACGCAATAAGTCAGTAAAGAGTTCCATGTTAGGATGCTTTCTGTTATTTTGGGATTGTGCCTCCCAAATACATGCCTTAGGGGCACTATGTGGCTCCTCTGTGGACATAGGTACGGCTTTGGTGATTGACACGTGGTCTATTAAGGCAAGCATTTTAGGCCATATTTGGGGATCTTTCATCCTTCACGTCTCAGATTGAGCCATAAAAATTGCCTCGCTCCAGCAGCTCAGGTAGGCTCAGTTTAACTCTCGCTTCCGTTCAAGTCGGATTTCTGGACCAGTGGCCTAAACTGGTGGCTGAAGAAACTAAATCGTCTGCAATGCTCCGGGGTAAGCCTGTCCTGGACAGCGCAACAACTGTGGCCTACATCTGGAAACAAGGCTCAGTCTCTCCCTTCTGAAGGAGGTTTCTCTAATTCTAGAATCTGCCCAAGTCAATCTTCTGCAGCTATCTGCGGCCTATGTGCCTGGTCAGAAGAATCAGGCAAACTATCTGTCCAGGACAAGTTTGGACGACAATGAATGGTCCAGACTACTCCAAATCTTTTAAAAACCAACAGTGCTTGGTATTTGTCTTCCAGAGGTAGACCGCTCACATCCCCAGTCAACACCAAGTTGCTGAAGTTCCATTCCAGGGCCCAGGGCCTGCAAGCAATCGGGGTGGAGGTGCTGACTGCAGAGTGGATCTCCAAGACAGCTTATGCCTTTCTGCTGCTCCCTCTGATTCTCAGCTTCCAGCTGAGATTGTGGCGGGGAAAGGTGACAGTTCTGGTGATGATCCCAGATTGGCCGAAGGGGCCTTGTTACCCTTTGCTCATCCTTATAAGCATCAAGGATTGACTCCCTCCGTAAGATCAAATCTTCTCCAAAGTCCCATTCATCCAGCATCCGACAGGCTCAGGCTGATGGCCTGGGTCTAGAGAGGCAGAGGCTAATAGATTTTGAATGCTCTGTGAAGATTGTAAATACTCTTATGAAAACAAGAAAGGACAGTGCTAACCGTGCCTATAGTAGAATATGGCATACATTCCCAGTATTATTGCTGATCAAGATTTTACGCTGGACTCTTCAGAAGACTGTTCTGAAATGCCTGCAGGCGTGGCTTGATTTCGGTATATGCGTAAGTATGCTATAGGCACACATTTCGGCTATCTCTGCCTTCACCGGCACACAGTGGGCATCCAACATTTAATTATACTGTTTTTCAAGATGCAATGTGGTTGAAACCTCGAATTGTTTCCGAAATGGGATCTCCCATTGCTGTTGGACGTTATTGCATTAGATGCCTTTAATCACCCTGTGGTACCTCTCAATGAAAACTGCTTTACTGGTGGCAATAACATCAGCCAGAAGAGTCAGCATTGGTGGCCTTAAAGAACCCATACTCGCGTACTTCCAGACAGGGTGGTACTCATGCCAATGCTCAAATTTTGTGCCTGAACTGACCTTCAGAGTCCATATCAAACAAGAGGTCATCCTCCTACGTTCCTTTTGGGGAGTACTCAAGAAATTAGCCCATTGGATGTGGGCCAAGCTTTAAAATGTTTAATCAAGGCAACTTCTGCCATCAGGAAGTCGGAGTATCTGTTTGTCATTCCAAGTGAAACACATAATGATTTTACGGCTTCCAGCAAGATTATTGCCTCTTGGTTGGTAAAGCTCATCTCCTTGACCTACAAGTTGAAAGGGTTGGCCGTGCCAGGAGAATCAGGCACCCTTCACTAGAAGGGTCTCGACCTTGAGAGTGGCAGCAGAGTGTCTGAAACTATCTGCAAGGCAGCTATGTGGGCACCAAAATATTCATGGCTTAATGACAGTTGAGTTTGGCAGAAGCATCCTGGCTTTTGTTTTTTTAGTCAGAATTGAGGAGTGTGTAGAATTATCCCTCCACTGTTTTGGCTAGTTAGTTCCCAGCTGTGCTGACATGGAGCTAGTTCCCAGCTGTGCTGACGCGCGTTTCGTCATACGATGACGTCGTCTGGGGCACGTGCCCCAGACGTCATTGTATGACGAAACGCGCGTCGGGAGGAGCTGACGTGCTGACGTCTCGCGTGTGCTGTTCGAGGGACGGGTGTTTGTATGAGCCGGCCGGCTTACTTGCTTTTATCTACTCCAATTTTGTAAGTGACTTTCTTATTACCTAATAAAACCATGCTTATCAGTATTACGCTATGGTGCCCCTCTTCTGTTTTGGGATACATCTGAACACCATCATTATCTGCCTATACTAATGATCTGGGATTGACGAGTTTGGCGGTCCCTATCTTGTGTGTGCTGACCATCTTGAGGGTTCTTCCTGGTATCCATTCACTTGGCCCTTCAGTGGATAAAGGCCCTGGCCGGGTATAGGTCGCAAGCTCTTACGGCTTGCCGTCTGGTAAGCGAGCATTTTGTGTGTTCAGCACTGGTGTGGTGGAGGATGAAATCAACCTTTGAATCACATTCACAGTCCGGTTAAATTATTCGAGTACTGTGTATTCATGGACCTTTAATTTAATTACTAATCACTCTTCCACTTATTGCACATTGTTTAAGTATATTGATTTGTACTGTATAATCCTAGTAGGTTCAGCGCTGCTGTTTTTTGGTTTATTTATTGTTGTGTGTATCTCACTTCTAGCAGCAGCTTTTATAATTATTTTTTCATTATATGTTATCATACTGTTTTAGTTTACTTACAGCGCGGTATTTTTGTTTAACTAAGGATTTATATAGCGCCAACAGTTTACGCAGCGCTTTACAATATTAAAGGAGACAATACAGTTACAATACAATAAAATACAAGAGGATTAAGAGGGCCCTACTCAGAAGAGCAGGTGGTACAAAAGGTTGTAACTGTGTGAATGAGCTGATGGAAGTGGTAGGAGATTAGTTGGAGACATGATAGGCTTCCCTGAAGAGATGAGTTTTCAGGGATCGCCTGAAGGAAGCAAGAGTAGGGGATAGCTGGACCAGTGGAGGTAGCGAGTTCCAGAGGATGGGAAAGGCTCTGGAGAAATCCTGGAGACGAGTATGGGAGGAGGAGACGAGAGAGCTTAAGAGTAGGAGGTCTTGAGAAGAGCGGAGGGGACGATTTGGGTGATATTTGGAGACAAGATTGGTGATGTAGCTCGGGCAGAGTTGTGAATGCCAAAAAGTTCAATTTTAGTCTCATCAGACCAGTGCATCTTCCTCCATAAATTTTGGGAGTCTCCCACATGCCTTTTCGCAAACTCAAAACGTGCCATTTTGTTTTTTGCTGAATGTAATGGCATTCTTCTGGCCACTCTGCCATAAAGCCCATCTCTATGGAGCATACAGCTTATTGTCGTCCTATGTACAGATACTCCAGTCTCTGCTGTGGAACTCTGCAGCTCCTCCAGGGTTACCTTAGGTCTCTGTGCTGCCTCTGATTAATGCCCTCCTCGTCAGTGAGTTTTGGTGTGCGGCCGTCTCTTGGCAGGTTTGCTGTTGTGCCATGTTCTTTACATTTGGTTATGATAGATTTGATGGTGCTCCTAGGGATCATGAAAGATTTGTATATTTTTTTTATAACCTAATCCTGACTTGTACTTCTCAACAACATTGTCCTTTACTTGTTTGGAGAGTTCCTTGGTCTTCATGGCAGTGTTTGGTTAGTGGTGCCTCTTGCTTAGGTGTTGCAGCCTCTAGGGCCTTTCAAAAAGGTGTGTATATGTAATGACAGATCATGTGAAACTTAGGTTGAACACAGGTGGACATCATTTCACTAATTATGTGAGTTCTGAAGGTAATTGGTTGCACCAGAAATTTTTATGGGCTTCATAACAAAGGGGGTGAATACATACGCACATGCCAATTATCATTTCTTTTTTTGTGAAAAATAGTTTTATGTATATATTTTTCTAATTTTACTTCACCAACTTAGACTATTGTGTTCTGATCCATCACATATTATTCAGATTAAAAAAAAAACATTGAAATAAAGGCTGTAATATAACAAAATAGGTAAAAATAGCTATATAAGTACCTTAAATAATAATAATAATAAAAAGCCAAGGGGGTGAATACTTTTGCAAGGTACTGTATAGTGTAGTATGTTTTATTGAGCATGAGAAATCTAATTTAAAACTGAATGCACACACATATACTGTAGATAACATGCCAGCACTGACACACACAGCTTCCCACGGCGTGCATTGGCAAGCGTTCCACAGACCCGAAAATGGCATAGGGAACAGACCCAGAAGTGTATTCAACAGTTCGAACCTCAATGCATTTCACGCATGAGCACGTCATCAGGAAGTTTTTCTGTTCAAACTCTGCTGCTCCTTGACACACTGGCAGTGTTTTTTTTTTCCTGCCTCTAAGCCCACACGTTCACATTGGGTCAATTTGGCATGCGATCTGACATGTCAAATTGCATGCCAAACCGGTGGCTATTGCTGGCAATGGCACCGTCCGACTGATTCCGCACTGATTGCCAAAAGTAGTTCCTGTACTACTTTTGGCGACTTCAGGGGGCGATTTGAATAGACATCTGTGTATGAACCCGCACAGATGTCTGTCAAATCGCCCCCGAAGTCAGACTGCATTGTTGGTTTGAAATCGTGTTTCACGAGTTCAGCTGAACGCGCCAATTTCTATACTGCATCAGTGTGAGCCTGGGCTAAACGCTGCTAAAAAGTTGTGTGTGCATGGACACATAGGCTAACATGCAGGTGAGCTTAGAGGCAGGAAAAAAAAATGCCTGACGCCCCTAGGAGCAGCTGTAAAGATGTCCAGTATGCATGAGGCCTAAATGTTGTCAGGCTAAACAATAATCTTTATTATTTCAGTTTGGAATACTGAAATGCACAATATTTTAAAAAAAAATTACCCTAGATGTTAAAAAAGACAAGCACTTAGCTAAGTTTGAATTTTGGATTCCTTGGGAGATACTGCTTACCCTCAATATGTTCTGAGTAGATCCAATCCAGGTGAAAAACTCTGCTATGATACAACAGGATCTTTTCTAGCTTTATCGGAGAAGCTGGATATGAAAAATTGAATGGGCTGCACCAGAATGCAAAAATAGTGAATGTACTACTTCTGAAAAATCCAAATTTTTTGGGGGGGCGCAAACAAACTGAAAAATTCTGAAAAAAAAAATCAATCGCAGCCACTGTCATCAAAACGCAGCCACTGTGTTATCCATCGCAGCCACTGTCATCAAAAACGCATCCACTGTGTCATCAAAACGCATCTACTGTGTCATCAAAACGCATCTACTATGTCATCAAAAACGCATCTACTATGTCATCAAAAATGCATCCACTGTGTCATCAAAAACGCATCCACTGTGTCATCAAAATGCATTCACTGTGTCATCAAAAACGCATCCACTGTGTCATCAAAACGTTTTCACTGTGTCATCAAAAACGCATCCACTGTGTCATCAAAAATGCATCCACTGTGTCCACTGATCCCAGAAACCACAATTGTCTCCTTAATAGCAGCCAGCATCTCTTTGAACAAGGGGGGAAGGGGGGCTGTATGTGCTAGGGGCCACTTTGGGAGCAGAGAGGATTTGTGCTGGGGGGGGGGGGTCTAATTTTATATTCAACCCCCCTTCTAGCACAAATCTCTGCTCCCAAAGTGGCCCCTAGCACATACAGCATCCTCTCCCAGCCCCCCAAATCACTGTGATTATCTTTCTTTGATAACTTTCCCCCCTTCCCCTGCAGTGTCATATTCAGACCTCAGATCAGCACGTCCTGTGCATGTGTCCATTCTCCTCCCCCTCTGTCTGTGTATAGGAAGAGTCTGTGTGTTAGTGAGACAGGAGGGGGGGGGGGGAATGGGGAAGATAGGGACAGATACAGATGTAGCTGTGCTGTGCTGGAGCTCACCCTCCTTGCCAGACAGCAACCCATCCCTCATACTGCTCTTACCTTCCTCCTGCAGCTCCGCTCCGCCTAAGAACGGAGCTGCCTACGTCACTTCCGGCTTTCGTCTGTTTCACGAAAGCCGGAAGTGACCTCAAGATTTGAAAAGCAATGCTCCCGCCCATAGAATCACACTGATTCTACGGGCGGAAGCTAATCGGCATTTTCGTTTGCGCCACAAGGCGGGTTAAAAGCTCGCAAATGAAGCGCCACGTCTGCAATCTCGTGATTGCATTGACGTGGAGCTTCCCATAGTGCACTGCGTCCGGCGCCACAGTGAGGAGGGGGGGGCGGCGCCCAGCCGCCCCCTATGGACGGGCCGCCACTGCACACTACATTTTATGATACTGCTAGTTTCCCTTAGCTGAGATGATGGTGGCAGCACCCGAGAGCTGAAAAATCGGCTCGGGTGAAGACACCACTTGATTCGTGGACAGGTAAGTGTCCTAATATTAAAAGTCAGCAGCTACGGTATTAGTAGCTGCTGACTTTAAATTTTTTCTGAAGGAGCCTGGAGCTCGGCTTTAACATTCTTCATTGTGGTTATAATGGTGCCCACAGATGGGAAGGTGAAGAAGATCTGTAGCAAATAGAATAGGAACAATCAAAAGAGATCAGCGTTCTAAAATAAGACTGCAATGTCAAAACATATATTGTTTTATAATTCTTTTTATTTTAGGTGTTTATTTTTCTTTATAGAGAAGAAACCTGTGCCATCCAGCATCCCATATAAATGATTATATATTTTTAGAGGTCTACTGTTCTACTATACACTTTCTCTTATGGTTTCAATTTTTTTTTTGGAATTCCTTTTATGAGTTACGGAGCACTACAAATATGTAATGAGAGTTTACAAACTAATAAGAAGTGTATGTAAACCAACAATGAACTTCTTTTATTTGCTCCCTTTCGGTCTGTTAATTATATCATAGAAAGTATGTTGTTTTACTGTATTAGTCTCATAAGTGCAAAAAAATATGTTGATCTCGGCAGAATTTCAGAGCTTCCTGTGCTCTCTGCTATTCTCAAAAAGTCTTTTTAGTTTTTCTAGTTCTCATCTTAGGACTACAAGTCACTTAGTGACTGTGTTTTTTTAGAGATGAAGACAGTACAAGTAGTCGACTAGTTTAGCTAAATAAACTAGGCCGGGCTGACAGTACTCTGTCCACATAAATGCATTGTCAGCCCACAATAGGAAATTAGAAGCTGAGTGCATTTTTGGCAGAGCAAAAATTATTTTTCTGTACTTGTATGTAGCACCCTCTACCAATAGGTAGGTGCTAGTAATAGGATTTTTACTAGAAAGACTGTCAGTACAGGTAAATTTAGGCAGGCCTATGCTTTAAGCTAGGCCTGTCTGTTTTGATCTGGGGGCTGGGAGTGGTTAGTGTAGCAGTGGGTGTGACCACCTGTGCTAAAGTTTTGAGGCGCCTCCCCTGCATCCAGGGAAAATGTTCTGGAAGAGGGGCAGGGCCTAGAGCTGGAGTGGCAGGCAGCTCAGGTGGGAGCCCTGAACAATCCCCAACTGGTATTGGCAGGGGGGGCGGGCCTCCTATATAAGCTAAGGTAACATGCCACTGGGAGGAGTTGTCAGCCGGGGGAGGTGGAGAATGAAGTACTAGACAGCAGCAAGAGGGCACCCCCATCTGGGGGGGTGCACCGATCGCAGGAGGCGGCCCGGGGAGAACTGTGAAGGAACTTTGCCTCTACACGGTCATTGGCAATGTCCTCATAAGTACACGGTCATTGATGAGGAACTCCTGGAGCAGAGGGGCAGGTGAAGCTGTCAGAACGTATGGTCCGGTTAACTTCTCCATCAAAGACTCGGGTCAGAGAAAGGTCGGTGAGTGTACCACAGTGGAGGGTTGGATGTGCCAGGAAATCTGTGAGGGAACTTCACTTCTACATGGTCATTAGTGAAGTCCTCGTCATTACACGGTCAATGATGAGTCCTGGATCAGAGGAGAGACTGAGGGGAGTTGTGTTAAATTGATGTTGCCTGGGGGCACAGGATTTGCAAGCAGGGCTAGCTGGGAACAGTAGTCCACCGCTCAGTATGTGCTTTTAGGCCTCTGGCCTAGTAGCAGCGAGCAACCAGAGCCTGCTCGCTGCTACTACACTAATTACTACAGTATAAGTTTGTGCAGGAGGGGAAAAAAAGGATTTCTTGGAACATCACCCTTACACAGTCAAGAGTGATGTCCTCATCCTTACACGGTCATGGATGAGGAAGTCCTGGAAGCAATAGTCTGCGGGAGTTAAGCAGAAGAGGAGCAATAGTCTGCATGGTGATGCAGGAAAAAGACTGTAGCTTTTGAGACATGTACATCCTTCCTTCAAGCTCAAAATATGTGTTAATCTGAAAGAATCTACAAATATGATGGCAAAGTGATCTATCCAAATGGCAACCAATATACTCCTTTCCCCAACCAAGTTGTACCCCCCAATAAACAAAAAAAAAACATTGCAAATGATATATGGGAGTCTGGCAGCGGGGTGATTTGGTGAATGTTTGTTACTACTGGCAACTACACCAATACATGTACAATTTTTAAAGGAAAAAACTTAGGGAAATGTGCATTGCAGAAACGTACTGCATGATTTTTTTTTGTTTGCCTTGGCATACACCATCTTTAAAGTGGTTGTAAAACCTCTGACCACGAAAAATAAACAAATAATATCCTTCTATAGTATTTACTTGCCTCAATCCAAAGCACTGTGAGTGATTTCTGTATGTTACTGGCTTGATCTGCTTGAATCATTTATGACAGCTAATGCAGACTCCAAGGGATGGAGGCTCCATTACACAGCCTGCAATTGACAGCCTAAGCTGTGCATGTTTCCCTATGAATTTGTGTGTGTATGGGGGGGTCCATTCCCACCACTCAGGGCTCAGGTTACAGTCAGCTCTCCTTTATGCTCTGTAGTATGTGACCTCAGATCCCGGGCCCCCTGCCTGCTGGAGTTCAGAGATGCTGTGCACTGTGTGATTTAGGAGGATGTAGAGAACAGATGGTTGCTGTTAAACAGGTACAACCTATGTAGGAGGATTTGTTTAATCTCTGTGTAGCACCTGTGGCTAGGCACTTGACTGGTATATGTAAGGGTTAACAATCACTTCTATTTGGGACTCTCCCTCCTCATTGGCTGATACGGCAGCGAACTGCTATTGGCTCCCGCTGCTGTCAATCAAAGCTGGGCCGTGGCTCTGTGTCTGAATGGACACATGGAGCTGTGGCTCGGCTTGGGTGCCCCCATAGCAAGCTGCTTGCTGTGGGGGCACTCAACAGGAGAGAGGGTCCAGGAGCACCATAGAGGGACCTGAGAAGAGGAGAATCTGGGCTGCTCTGTGCAAAACAACTGCACAGAGCAGGTAAGTATAACATGTATGTTATTTAACAAAAAAAAACAGACGCTTTAGTATCACTTAAAGTAAACTCTATCAATAAACTACACATAAGGGCCGTACACACGGGCCGAATATTGGGCGGCGTCGGGACGTTTCAATAGAAACTGGCTGAGATTCTGCTAGTGTGTACTGTAGCCAGTCAGACAAAAGCCGGCCGTTCGGCCAGCTTCTGTTGAGGGGGCATGACCGAAAAAAAAGTCTGCTGAACGGCACCTGATCAGTGCTTTCAGACATTGGTATGTTCTGGCAGGGGGGAGGAGCTCTTCAGTGTTTTATTTCCTTCAGCCTGCAGGGTTGAGCGGAAAAAAAACTAGTACTAGACTTTATTTGCACCCTTTTGATGTTAAATATCCAAAGAAAATGTTTTGTTATATCAGTTTGAAAAGTGCCCGTTGATCAGGTCAGAGCTATTCAGTGTCTTGCGCACACATTCTGTGTTATCTCAATAGGTTTAATCAGGCCTCCATTTTCTTATCTTGGACTACAAAACAATTAGTCCCTTGTGCTGTGCAGATGAGAACAGTGGGAGGCATTCAGCAGTTTAGCAAAAGACAACTGGGCACGGCTGACATTCTGTCCACAAAATGCTGTGTGTAGTTAGCCAATAATAGAAAATCAGGCTGTGTACAGCTGAGTATATATCTTTCAGATTATCAGGCATTTTTCTGTACTTGGGGGAGTGGGTGTGGAGTACACCCCTCACATTTTTTCAAATATTTTATTATATCTTTTCATGTGACAACACTGAAGAAATTACACTTTGCTATAATGCAAAGTAGTGAGTGTACAGCTTGTAAATGTGTACAGTGTAAATTTGCTGTCCCCTCAAAATAACTCAACACACAGCCATTAATGTCTAAACCGCTGGCAACAAAAGTGAGTACACCCCTAAATGCAAATGTCCAAATTGGGCCCAAAGTGTCAATATTTTGTGTGGCCACCATTATTTTCCAGCACTACCTTAACCCTCTTGGGCATGGAGTTCACCAGAGCCTCACAGGTTGCTACGGGAGTCCTCTTCCACTCCTCCATGACGACATCACAGAGCTGGTGGATGTTAGAGACTTTGCCCTCCTCCAACCTCCATTTGAGGATGCCCATTTAGGTCTGGAGACATGCTTGGCCAGTCCATCACCTTTACCCTTAGCTTCTTTAGCAAGGCAGTGGTCATCTTGGAGGTGAGTTTGTGGTCGTTATCATATTGGAATACTGCCCTGCGGCCCAGTCCCCTGAAGGGAGGGGATCATGCTCTGCTTCAGTATGTCACAATCCATGTTGGCATTCATGGCTCCCTCAATGAACTGTAGCTCCCCAGTGCAGACAGCACTCATGCAGCCCCAGACCATGACACTCCCACCAATATGCTTGACTGTAGGCAAGACACACTTGTCTTTGTACTCCTCACCTGGTTGCTGCCACACACGCTTGACACCATCTGAACCAAATAAGTTTATCTTGGTCTCATCAGACCACAGGACATGGTTTCAGTAATCCATGTCCTTAGTCTGCTTATCTTCAGCAAACTGTTTGTGGGCTTTCTTGTGTATCATCTTTAGAAGAGGCTTCCTTCTGGGACGACAGCCATGCAGACCAATTTGATACAGTGTGCAGCATATGGTCTGAGCACTGACAAGCTGACCCCCCACCCCTTCAACTTCTGCAGCAATGCTGGCAGCACTCATAACTATTTCCTAAAGACAACCTCTGGATATGACGCTGAACACTCAACTACTTTGGTTGACCATGGCGAGGCCTGTTCTGAGTGGAACCTGTCCTGTTAAACCGCTGTATGGTCTTGGCCACCGTGCTGCAGCTCAGTTTCAGGGTCTTGGCAATCTTCTTATAGCCTAGGCCATCTAATGACTCACATGACACCGGGGGGGATGGCTAATTGGGCCCAATTTCGACATTTTCACTTAGGGGTGTACTCACTTTTGTTGCCAGTGGTCTAGACATTAATGGCTGTCTGTTGAGTTATTTTGAGGGGAAAGGAAATTTACACTGTTATACAAGCTGTACACTCACTACTTTACATTGTAGCAAAGTGTAATTTCTTCAGTGTTGTCACATGAAAAGATATAATAAAATATTTACAAAAATGTGAGGGGTGTACTCACTTTTGTAAGATACTGTATATCGCAGAAATGTACTGCATGTTTTTTAGTCTTTTGCTGAGACACACACTTTAAGTGCAGTTACCCATTGCAAAAAATCAGAACCAACCTGCAAACCAGTAGGGCATATTGGTTGATTGGTGGCTATAAATTGCTGCGCTTAAGAATAAGAACTATTTGTGGAATAAAGCTGGCAATAGATGGTCTGCAATTCAGCCAGTTTAGAAGGGACTGGTTGAATTTGGATCCGTATGTGGCCAAAAATGGGGAATTGAAAAATGTTGGAAGACTTTTGTTGTTTAGCACCTGCAGCCAATTGAGTGCAGCCACTGAGCAGTGTGTTCTGACTGTGGAGAGAATACCATGTCCCAGCAGTATTCAGCACTGTGCTACTTTAACTAGCAATTGTGCAGTCATGCCACACTGTATGCAAATTAAATTGATATAATTTTTTTTTCATACAAATGGAGCTTTCTTTTGGTGGTATTTGATCACCACTGGGTTTTTTATTTTTTGTGATTAAAAAAAAAACCCAATATTTTTCTACTTTCGGTTATAAAACATATCTAATGAAATCAAATGTCTTCATAAATTTAGGCAAACGTGTATTCTGCTGTGTGTTATGTGTTATGTGTTTGGTAATAAAACATCTCAATAAGTGAGATAAGCAAATTAATTGGTTTTCATTAAGATTATAGTTTCTACAAGCTATGGTATATATATTTGAAAATTGATCAATACTGATGTGATGACAGGACAGTATAAATAACCCCCAAATTACCCCTTTTTTGGAAAGTAGACAGTCCAAGGTATTTAAAAAGATGAATGGCAAGTTTTTTAAAGCTGTAATTTTTTGTCACAATTGTTTGGAAAATGAAGAAATTGTATTTTTTCCCACAATTTTTGTTTATTTTTTATACTATCATCAATGCAGTACAGCATCATCATATGACTGGTGTAGCGGTGATCAGGGATACTTATTAGTGACAGTAGGAAAAAAAAAATGTTACTTAATAATTTTTTATTTAATTTAAAAAAAATGTTTTTTCTTTTTTTAATATTTTTTTCATACTTTTATCAGAGTAGTTTTGTGTCACAATAGTGACACAAAACTACTCTGGGGGAGTGATTAGGGATTTTCTCTTTTACAAACAGCAATCGTTTGAATTTTCATGAATAGGTTTCCATTCATGACAGCTTGCTTTCTGTTGACATGCTGTGTTTGGCTACAGCTAATCACATGGTACAAGGTGCTGTGATCGGCTCAGGTACCATGTGATAGTTGTGCGCCAATCACAGCATCACTACAGAAAGCACAGCTGCTATGAATGAAACTGATTCATAACAATTGTGTATAATCGTGTGATCGCCCGGGCGCTCAAAGCAGCCTGGTACTGGTAACTGTAAATCTCTGTGTCTGGGGGACACAGGGGTTACGGAAGTAGTGCGCCAGTGCGAAGCAACATATATATTTGTTGCTGAACCTTCCCGTGCCACCCGCCCACAGTAAAAGTACTTACAGTGGTTAAGGTAAATTTGTGTTTTACTTTTATTCCTCCATACAATTCGATGTGAATTTGAGATAAACACATCTTAAATGCCTATGCACTCTAGTCCAAAGTGTGCATGTACGTATATAGGTAATGTTGATTTGAGTGTTAAATGAAATGTTAAAGGTAACAAAGTGTGCTTAACGTGTTACTAAACCCACAACAGTAAAATCAGTCTGTATATGCAGTAAAGCATCCTCGTTATACTCACTCTGGCGCATAAGGGGTTAATCCTCTGCATTGTGTAAAAAGGCTGTTTGATCCTGTCTTCTCTGATCCACCCCTTCTTCCACTGTCCATCTGCTGATAGAACAGAGCTTTGGGGGCAAGCTGCAAATGCTCAGTCCAGTGTGTATTGAGAGTTTTCTTTTTTTCTTAGGAGAGCGCGTGTGAACAGCCCAGGGCCAATCTTTACTGTCCAGACAAACAGTCAGGGGTCCTGCAGCCTCATAGGACAATCAGAGGAGAACGAAAACACCTTCTACAAGCTTTAACCAGACAGTGATAGAAGTCACAAGACTGCTTTAACTGCTGATGGGAAAAGGTATTTAGCAGTTTTTTTGTTTTTTTACTAAAATAATTGCATTTCCATGCTGTGTACTGTGGTTGACCAGTTATAGTGAATGCAGGGACCTGGGTTTAGTAACACTTTAAAGGTCACAGCATATACTTTCATTTTAAACCATTGGCATTGTAACAATCCGATATAAGCTTACTTGAAAACTCTCCGTTCATGTTGTGATTGCTGCCTGCCTGCTGTCCACCTCTTTCCACAAATTCTGCCTTCCCTGCAAGCTTTACAGCGTTTTCTCTGCTGTACTTTCAATCTCTCAAGACTACATATCCCATGGTACCTTGCTACCTGCAAACAGGGATTCCTGTACTGATTCTGCCTGCCTAAACTCCTCATCTCAGCACCTCTGTGAAACAGTGGATACTTGTCAAAGAATTCATAGAAGTAAATGTGTGGGGAGCATTGCAAATTACAAACTTTAAGATTGTTCATATCAATAGGAGAATGCTGGAAATAATTGAAATACAATGTAGAAATGAATATATTATTTTACATTTTGACCATAGACACACTTAAATGGTGTGTGGTGTACAAACACAAACTGAAGTCACAAACCACATACAGAAAACTGAAAGCTTTAATTGTAAACATATTTGCTGCTTTTTATACCTAATAGGTAACCATTCTCCCAGAAAGAAAAAAAAAACATAGTATATATATATATATATATACCCAGTCTGTTTCATGCTCCAAGGTGAGCAAAATAACATAAAGGACACAGTGCTGTGAATAGCAATAATATCATATAGAATAATATCATATAGGAAAGCATTCATGTACACCAAAGTGTTTATGTTGTCAGATGGGGAGAAAGTTCTCAGATCATAATACATTACAATGCACTTTTTTTTATCAACATACATATCATCAAGGTATTTTCAGGCTTTCTGGTCTGTTTAACAGAAGACAAAGAATAGTTTATTAAATTCCTCAAAAGTACGACGTTTAGAAAAGAAACCTTTATTTTTTCAGGTTACTTATCAATACCAACAAATTTTATGCAACCGTTGCTGCTTTAATTAGCAGCAGTAAAGTGCAAGATAAGTTGCCACATTTAAATTATAACCATGCTTTTAGCATCATTTACAGAGGTCATGTTCAGCACCTCATCATCGGTAGAGGAGTATTTGCCTTGATAGAAAATACATATTCCTTTAAGGTTAAGTTTTTGTTTTTTGACTTCATGTTGAGTCCCTTTGTTATCATGTATCAAAGTGCCTAGTGAATAGCTTGTCTCATTCAGCAAATGGGAGAAACAGCCCACTTTCCAGCAGGAGGCATCGAAGCTTATAAATGCAACTTACAATTTCCTTCTGTGTGTCAAACCAACCAAGCATGAAATGGTGCCAAAGAGAAAACTAGGCCTTGTCTATGAAAACTGGAGAAAAAGAAAAGTGGAAATGCTGCCCCGAGCAACAAGTATTTTCATTTTCTAACTGCTACTAGCTATACTCTGACCGGCTGCTTTGGGCAATACATTTTCGTGCAGTTTTTTTCCCAATAGGGACCATTGTTTTATAGCTCTTTCTGAGGCAACCTAGATATCAAAAAGAAACATCTGCGAGTGTAATTTGCTCCTTTAAGTATTCTGTATGTGACTATTCCACTAGTAAAGGAATGCATTTGACAGAATTATTTTAATGAGAAGTTATACACAGCAATCTATCCTTTAAGGGCACATGATCTGACAAAAAAAACAAAAACCTCTCAATCATATATTGCCAGTATAAACAGTACATTAATTTTTATTACCAAATGCTCTTAGAGCATACCACGTACCATGCAGATGTGGCTGTGCAGGTTAAACCTTCATGTACATAATTTTTAAAGTGGACTTCTCATCACCACTACATTACATTTTAGTCATTGTTAGAAACTATTGCTGACATCGGTCTGCCCTCTGGGCTCTAGCTTTTCTGCCCAAATCAGTGGTGTTTGCTCATTACTACTGCTAAGTTTGGTAGCAGGGCCAGGGACAAAATAATAGTGATATGGCTTATATGTTTTTATGACCACGAAGTAGACGCCTCCGTCTCTAACACCCTCTATGTTGGATGGCCAATCAGGCCTTTTGTTATGTACTTTGATCAAATACCCACTTGGGTTGCCTTGCACTCTCTTTTTCACTGTTTTGTCAGAATTATGAACATAAATGCTATAAAAAAAAAAAAAAAAAAAAAGAAGAAACTACTGCTCCCCACCTCTCAGCCATGATCACATGGTATCTGGTTATCAGTCACTGATCCTGCTTTCAACTAGCAGTGGAATAAGAGACTCACTCCATATACACGATTACAAACTATACACAGGCTGGCCATAGATGGGATGAATTTGGGAAGCTCTGATGAAAAGTTCACACATTTCTTCCTTTATATTCAAGAAATATCTTTTCAAATCATTTCAAATAAGAATAGCAGAAATAAAGTCTTTAATTGTTATGTGTAGCTCTCTTTAGCATAATTGGTTGTTTTCAAATTTATAGTCTGCTAAGCATTTGTATGGTACAATTATAGAGAGCTGCAAACATTTTCAGCAAGTTGGAAAGTTATTTTGTCCAATATCTCCCCTTTCAGCTATCATTTCTGTAAAGATGCAAAGCCTTAAATTCCCAACTCCGGGCAAAAAAAAAGTCTGCACTGCACCGGTTAACTGCTTGTTTTTGTTGAGAGGATTGGAGAACAGAGATATACTTACCTAATCTTCCTGCCCACACAAGACCGGTCCCTGTGGCTCCTGCCCTACACGGTCTAGTGGACTTGTGCAGTGGACTATTCTTGATGTCATCACACCCATAGACCTGCTCTGGATGGGAGGATGCCAGGAACAGTCCACCACCGGATCGTGGGGGAGCGCCGTTTGCTGGTGGAGTGAAGGATTGAGTGAGTATACAGCTTTCTCCTCTTTCCTGGACAAACGAGATGAGCAGTTGACCTGTGCAGTGCGCGCACAGCCCCACTGTGTGGGAATACTTTTTCTTTTTGCCCAGAGTTGGGCTTTAAAGTATATGTGAAGTGCAAAAGGTTTGTGTGTGTGCTGCACACACAGTATATACCATAAATACCCTTTTACTCACATAATCTCTGGGCTCAGCTGTATCATGGGCTTAGAAAGCTAAAGGTGGAGAAACAGCAGTATGCTGATATTCCCAGTGAATGGCTGTGCAGGAGGGTGTTTAATCATTGGAGGACGGGCAGGGTGTTCTCTCAAAACAGCCAGAAAACTCACTACGCTGAGATGGATGTGCTCTCATGCCCAGTGTGGTCAGTTTAAAATAGGAAAGCAGGGGGACTGGCAAGAACACCAGGTATTTCACACAAAGGAAGCAATGCTTAGGGAACGGGATACTTTTTAACCCCAATACCTTGGTACAACAGAAAGATACCAGGAATATGAAATGTTGGGAGTAACATTATTCTTTAAGTTCTTAGAGTGGTCTTGAAATATTCATCAGGTCTTTACAAAATTGTCCTATCTATGGCCAAGCTATAAAAATAATGTTTATAATAAATTAACACACATTCAAAAGGCTGTTTACAGTACAATTAAATGCTCATGAATTAAAGTCTAAACAAGTACCAAATCCATATTTTGTGTAATGCACAAGCCTCATATAGTAAACAAAAGACTCCCTTCACCCTCCCTTGCTGAACCAAATCGTCCTTCATTTGTGTCTCACATTCTCTTCCTTCCAGACACTGCAGATCACAGGGAGGGTTTCAGCAACTGAGACAGTGCTGTCAATCCAGAAAGCAGTGGACAGGGCTAGGTTTGGTCAGGTACTGAATGAGAAGTTACAAGCTTGTAAATCAGCAGTGACAATTCTGATAGCCACACTCTCTGCAACATTCTTTGATTCCACTATAGTACAAGCAGACAAAGCTGAGAGTGGACATACTGCTATGAATTGAGAAGCAGTGCATCATCGTATCCACGCCATCACAGGAAGCTGCACTAGGTGGACTTCACTGGCAGGTTCAACGGGTATTTGAGGAACTCTGCAGGGGTATTAGGAGAAAACTAAGTGTAAATTCACTTATAATTAAGTGCTACGGAAAATATATTTTTAATGGCCGGCCATAGTTTTTCAAGTTTTCAAATTGTATCTTTTTTACATGTCTACCTAATAGCAACATTACTTTACTCTAAAGAAAACTCCAATTTCATTGAAGCAATCCTTTCCAGGTCAACTATAAAATATTTTACACAATTTAGCAAAGTTTATTGTATATCCTTACCTGCAACTATTATATTTTCATTGACAGGCTTACTCAAATCTTTCTTACTTGAGGTTTATCTATACTTAAAGGGGTTGTAAAGGCAGAAGGTTTTTTATCTTAATGTGTTCTATGCATTAAGATAAAAAGCCTTCTGAGTGCAGAAGCCAATCTCAGCCCCCCTAATACTTACCTGAGCCCTATCTTTGTCCAGCGATGTCCATGAGTGTCTTGACCATCTGGAACTCTCCCTCCTGAGGCACAGCAGTGGCACCATTGGCTCCCGCTGTTGTCAAAGTCAGTTAGCCAATCAGGAGAGAGGGTGGGGCTGAACTGCAGCTCCATGTCTGAATGGACACAGGGAGCTGCAGCTCGGCTTGGGTGCCTCCATAGCAAGCTGCTTGCTGTGGGGCCACTTAACAGGAGGTAGGGGCCAGAAGTACAGAAAGGCACCAGATAAGAGGAGGATCTGGGCTGCTCTGTGCAAATCCACTGCAACAGAGCTGGTAAGTATACCATGTTTGTTATTTTTATTGGGAAAAAAACAAGGACTTTACAATCACTTTAAGAAAGAAAGATTAATGCTGACATTCTCCTGAAATAACTGGTTGCCTACCTGTCATGCTGACCTTGTTGGATAAAGCAGAACTATACTTTAACACACAAAATTAGAAATCAGCCACGTTTTTTTTGCTGCTGTAATTACAGCAGAAAGTTAATAAACAAAACAGGAAATATTTATGTAAATTCCTGCATTAAATGACCTAACTTTACATTGATTAACACTGAAATGATGCAACAAGCAAGTTCTAGCCAGGAACTCAGGAGATATTGATAAAGCAAAAAGCTTGAATGGTGGTTGTGGGGGGGGGAGAGCTTATAGCTACAGAAATGAATGGGGGCTTGTTTTACCATGCTTTAAAGTGGTTCTAAAGACAGTTTTTTTTAACCTTAATGCATTCTATGCATCTCCCCCAAGCTCCCCTTATACTTACCTGTGTCCCATCTCGATCTAGCGATGTGCATGAAAGCAGCAACTCTTCTGAGTCTCTCTCTCCTCATTGGCTCACACAGCAGCAGGAGCCATTGTCTCACGTCCAGTAAGACAATGAGGAGAGAGCGGGGGGGGTGGGGGTGGGGGGGTGTTTAAAGTTGATTCCCTCATCCATACATTTGATGTGAATGAGGGGGAAAATCACTCCAACTATGCTCCAACTCCCCTGCTGTCCTATTGTGTTCTGACAGGGGGACTGCCCCCCTGCCAGATTACTCTGATCATTAGCTGAGAGCGCTGTTCGGGAGCTGGTCGGCTGCTAGTTTTCCAGCATGCTCGGATGGCTTCTGTCGGACCAGCTGCCATACACACGTGCCAAATGTCGGACAGTTTTTATTGAACCACCTGATGCCGCCCGACATTTGGCCTGTGTGTACTAGGCTTAAGGGTCCATGCACATTGGGCTTAAAAAATGCTGCTTCTACAGGAGTTTTGCCTGTAGAAGCAGCTCAAAGTTATCCTATGTGTTCATGCACATTAAGACGTTTAGAGGCATATTTTAAGCTCAGAGTTTTCTGGCAGAAAAAAAAACGCTAATTGGTCCTAAATGGGTTATGACTAAGGCCTCATAGGCTGAAACACGTCAACTGATTTTATCTGCGTTTATACACTGTGACTTTTCAATAAAATTAAGATTCTTTAAGTGCAACAACCGGTGTGCGGATCATCCTTCCTACAAGCGGTCCAAAATGCCTGCACAAGTATGCTCTATATAAAAAAAATTTTCTGCCAAAAGAACTGCCATTTTTTTAAGCCCAGTGTGCATGGACCCTTAATGTGTTATACCAGGGGTCTTCAAAAAGTTTCCACACTTTTTTTAAACTCTTTTTATTAAGAACTTTGAAAACAAATTACAACTCTTATACTAAATTGCAAGGTTAGTTGGCTTGCCAGACAGACTAATCACATGACACTCTCAGACAGGACCAATGAATACTCCTCCTGTCCTCACTTTTTTCATCGAAAATATAAAGGTGCAGAAACTTTTTGAAGATCCCTCGTTTATATATACATATACACACACATACATGTACAACATTACATATACACACACACACACACATACACACCTACAGATAAACAATAATTCCACACAGCTTTGTTTGAGTAAATAATTACCACCTTGACATATAGATTGCCCCAAGTTATTTGGGTTTAATTATATGTCTAGGACCTATATACACACACTTTTTTGGATATTGATTTTTTTTCTCTTCACTAATGCTGTGCATAAACTTCTCATTATAATCATTCTGTAATCATTCCATACTTCTCATTATAATCATTCTGTCAAATTACTGTTAGATACATTTTTGTTCTGGGAATAACATGACACAAGCATTTATCCACAAATGTACTAATATGGGGATATATGTGAAATAAAATGACTTATATACATGTACATTTTAAATGCCTGAAATGTCAGCCTTCTCGTGTTCAGAAGTGAAGTAATCTCAATTACAAGCATCATATTGTTCCTGTAACTGGGAAACATGAAATAGTGCAAGACAAAGCACTGTGCAAAACTGCCTTTTTAGCCTGGGAACCTGCTAGGACCCAGCATTTCTCCAACACCCTTTTTAATCCTGGTTAGTGGATTTCCTGATATCAATATCGATGGACTCATCTCATCTTGGTACAGAAAGGTACCCACTGCATATTTACTACATTACCCCAAGATATTGCTCAAATATTAAGCTAACAAACAGCAATGGTGTGCATTATAGCCTATATTTTACCTGTTTACAGAAATTAGAACATTGAAGATGATTTGGTGTGCTTATGAGTACCAAACATTTTTTCTTTGACTTATTAAATACAACCAAAGTGAAAAATGCACCTAATCACAGTAAAAGCAGCCAATTTTCCATTCTGAACTTACATTCATAAAAAGCAGCCTGCCAATTTAGAGTGATATTAAATGTTTTGACGCGAGCAACACCCAAAATGGCAAATCAAATGGCTGAGTTCACTGTGGTAGGTACACTTTATCTGTTTCAGGCTTTCCAGAATATTACAGCAGTGCTCTATTATGTACCATCCTGCTTTTGTTTTGTCTTAGTTCCATTTTTGGTAGCTGTAACAAGTTGCTAAGTGTACTTCCAAACAAATACCATAAAACAATAGCTGTAAAAACACTGTTTCATCATCTGAGCTGTGTGGGCCCTTGACCTGTTTTCCAGCAGGAAGATCATTAGTGAATGGGTAATAAAAAACCTTCATGTTAACACATGTCTGAGTCACTCTGAAATGGGTTGCAAAGTTGCCTGTTACACATCCGGCTGGTGTGTCAGCCACTGGTCACTGCGTGTTTACTTGTCAGCATAGCTGCTGAAAGACTACTGTACTTCCTTAAATATATATATATATATATATATTATATATATATATATATATATATATATATTTATTTATGCACACACACTGTATATGAAAAGCACAGCCATAATTCTTACAGAAGGACTGGCTATCTATGTCCTAAGTGCAGGCGTAGAGGTAATGTACATTGTTCATCATAGGTGTCTAAATACAGTAGTACACCATAATATTAACAGTATATGGACAAATAAGGTATTTGATTTGAAAAAGTGAAAAGAAAATATCAAAGGCTGTACACAAACTGAAATATGTAGGACCAATAATGGTAAACCAAGCCACAGACAAGGGCCACGCTCTGAATAACCTGCAGAGCCATACATTAATGAAGATACCGAAATGACCAAAGAAGTCAAACTTGTTTTTTCATATATGCTTCGAATTATACAGTTCAGCTTCATCTTGGCAATTAGTCCTATTTCCTTTTTCATGTCACTGAAACTTGCAGTTTAAAGAAACCATATAAATGGTTAAAGTGATGAGATCAAGGGTGTCACCAAAAACAAACAACCAGATATGACACTGCTTCCACAGAGCTTGGACTGCAGTTTGATAGACTGGCCCAGTGTACATTGCTGTACAGTGGAGCAATGAGACTCATGTTTACAAGTATCTGAGAACACATGGTCTGTATCTTGGCCATAGGCAATACAATTATTACTGTCAGTGCAAACAGCTCTTACTTCAGACATTTCTAATCACAAGCCTCAGTCTCTCAATCTATAGTATAAATTTCTCCTTGACTCTTTGTTAGAGACCTAGTGTACAGAGATTCTGGGGACTCCCCACAATCACTGGTTGTAAATCAGGTATGTGTAAAAATTACACAAGCAACTGATAGTTTTTATAATTTTAAATGCAAGATGGAGAGAACCTGATATGTAGAAGTATGCAGTAGGTTACCTTTCTGAATACTTAGTTAAGCAGCTTTATGCAAATGCCATACGTATACACAGAGCCCATAATCTAATCTTGCTAATGATATACAGTACACATTTTCATACCGTTCAAATCTAAATTTTGCAGCAATGTAAACCTGCCGGGTTTCCAAGACAGATTAAGGGCCACCTTTAAACAGTTTTTGCCCTTTCTGTCAGTCCAAGGTAAGCAAGGAAGGAGTGCTTCGGTGTAGTGACACCAGGTGGTGCCGTTTGAGGTCTGGGAGGATGGAATGTGACGTCATAATGATTCTTAGGGAACAGCATTGTTAAGGGAATGAGATGAGCAAATTCTGAGTTTTGGTACCTATCCAAGGATGATAAGTTACCATTTACTGCAAAGGCTTTAAGGACTAAATGGGTCTCCATGCCACTGCCCTGTGCAGCAGACATAGCCACCGTCTGGAGGGCCTGTGAGGCAGACATAAGAGAAAGAGGTGACAGGAGACTTCTAGAGTCATTGACTGTGAGCAGTGGGGTAGCCTCTCTCTGGTTTGTAGTCTGGATTTTCTTCTCCTCTTCTATGAATTCACCGTTCTGGTGCTTCTTGACATGACGGCTGAAGACAAAAGGGTGGGTGGTCTTGAAAAGGCACTCCTCGCAGCTGAAGGTCTGGCGAGGGGAGTGCTTAAGCTTCTTGTGCAAATTGAGATTGTCTTTGCGCTTGCAGCTGTAGCTGCACTGGTCACAGTGAAAGGGGCGCTCCCCTGTGTGCACGCGCACATGCTCAATCAGCTTATTGGCCGTCTTTGAGAGGTAGCCACACTGGTCGCACTTATAATGATTCCCGAGCCGATGCTCACGGATGTGCATTTCCAGCTCCAGCTGGTTTGCCTTGACCGTCTTGCAGATTCGACACTTGTACTCCATCTTGTAGTGCGTTTTCAAGTGACATTCCATGGCTGCAGGGCGGTTTGTGGAGTAAATGCAGAATGGACACCTAATAGGAGAATAGACAAAATAAAGTGGACATTTTCATTTCTGTGAAACGTATGCTCCAAAAACTGAGGGACTAAAGAACACTTTATGAATTTACTGCTAAACACTTTAGATAAATGCATGAAAACAAAGGTGATCCTATAAATTGTCAACATATATTATTGTCTGAATCCAAAAGAAAACTTTACTGTCATTTCCAAAATGTAATATTTCTCATATTACTGTTTTTGACAGTTTAATACATATTTTATCCAACTGTACATACGTTTAATCAATTCAGAAACATAACTTGACTAATATATATTTCCCTGAAAAAGCAATCAAAGAAGTTGCCAGCAAGGGACACTATAAATAGATAAAGGACTATATTAGGTAATGAAACACATTTAGAAATCCTCATGCTCTTCAATGTCAAAACTTTAGATTTTTTTTTTTTTTTAACTAAAAGTCATTTTTAGAAAAAGAATTGGAAACCAATGATCAGACCGAATACTGAACACCCATTAGTATTCATGCACATCAGTACATCTGAGGTAAACCCCCATTACCGACTTTTGAGACTTTTTCTGTTCATCTTTGCTTTACCAGCACACTGTAGGATGAAGAATTGTAAAGCACTCGATCAGTGGCCATGCTCATCCACAGCCTGCCAAAAAGACTGCACCCCATGTATATACGGGAATATTTTCAGATGAATAAGTTGGATACTTTTGTATAGTGCCCAATTCTTGACCCATGTATGACTGGCCGTCCCTATGCTGATGTAATGGTAACATATATTAGAAAATTAAAAAAGGATTAAGTATATCACATTATTTTTAGTAAAGCACTTTGGACCCATGCATTTTTAGAATGCCACATTCTGATGTAATGGTCTTATGAACTGATTTGTCACATACAGTGGCCATTTTCAAAAATCAAGCCATATTCATAAAAATGCACATCTGCAATTTAGTGGGAACAAGAGGTAACCCCACATCTGTGCACTTTTTATATTATAGCAACACTATTTTATGTAAATAACACTGAGCAAACTAGAAAAAAGTGAACCTGTTTCTGCTTTGTTATGTCTTTTTGACTATGGATTGAATGGAAAGTGACTTAAACTTTTAATGCTGGGTACACAAGGGGCGAAAATCAGCCAAAAATTGTCAGGTCGGCAGGAACCAGACAATTTTCGACCTGTGTGTACAGCTTTTGCAACCAGCTTCGGTCGAATGGGCATGCTGGAAAAGCAGCATCCGATCGGCATCCAATCAGAGCAGCCAATGTCTGTGAGCGCTGACTGATGTGTTCTGGAGAAGGGGGAGGGGGTCATTCCCCCTGTCAGAACACAATAGCACAGCAGGGGATAATCAAAGGAGATCAAAAATGTGAACATTTCTCTGGTCCCTAAGGAGTATATAGGTGAGATAAGCAATTAATCATTCACCTCAAAGGGAAACCTAGAGTTCTGATGTACTTTGTTGGATTATGATAAAGTTCTTTTTAAGAAAGGCGTAATTTTTAATCTATGTGTAAGTGGTAATGAGCCATAGGGGCTCCCAGGGAAGCTGCAGTAGGTTTGTGGATCAACGTGCAATGGCAACTATCTCTGTATAAACCGTCTGGGTTTGTCATGGTTATCCTTCAGTCATTACTTTTTAAGTCACCGTACAAGTTCGGAGCCTTGTACATATCAGATGTCTGAACTGCTCAGTAACTGCATGCTTGTTCTGAGTCAATGACTCAATAGGTAAAGAAAGAAGCAAGAAAGGGACAGAAGCAGATCCTGACATGGCTAGACACAGAGAGTGTTTACAATGGGGCAGAAATTAATGGTAGACTAGCAGAAAACATACAACATGTGACCCAAGGAACCACCATGTAGAACAGATTATGAAATGTGGTTGGTTTTATTGAGTGGAAATAACTGAGATTCATTCATGGCTCCTTAAATAATATGGACATTTTAGGACCTTATGCATGTGGTATACGTTTATGAGGTTTGTATTTGTAAAGGACCACACGCCAGGGAAGATGTTTAAAGACTCCCCATTTGTCCCCATTCTATTGGAAGCTAACAAAGTCAGATGAGAAGGAATGAGTGAAGACAGAAGGAACATGTGGTATTTTGACTGTGTTTCTTATCAACAGTGCTCAACATTTTTTGCAGTCCTGACCAGAGCTGTATTTTGAGATCTTGCAAATATAGCCATAGGCATGTGTGCAATCAAAATGATCATGTTACTGGTTGCAGTATGCAAGGCTACCAATGGACTGTATCGGTCCACCAATCAAGGTGGTTACATACTAACTGAGCTACAGAGTGTCTTGTGACTACTCTTACCAGACCCTGCACTTCTCTGTAATTTAGCTAAAATTTTCTAGCATGGCCAGACAAAGCAAAAAGAAAAGCAAGCAAGAAATGAAAACTGTAAATGTCGGGCATAGATGTTGTCCCCTATTGCTCTGCTGCCTTATGCAATCACCCGTGACTGCTTTGTGTGAAATAAGTTCCTGACCAGGACCCCAAGTACAACCACATGCTTTTTAGTACATATCATGTATAATGCTATATGGGAGTCCAGATGAAGTGTTCTTTAACACAATTGACAAAATCTGATCTGGGGACCCAACATATTAAGATTTTCAATTCTGCCAACTGAAAACCAACCTTCAGGCTGTGCACCTATTTTTCAAATGGCTCACTGCCACCTAGTTTAGAAAAAAAAAAATCACACAATAAAACAATAAATAGGCTGTGCTAGTGTGTAATAATAAATTGCTTTTTAAATATATGGTGGAAAAAATATTTTAAATAGATTTGCAATATGCTGGAGAGATAAACAGGAAAAGTTGCCGCTTGGCTGGTGTTCCAGCACAAAAGGGACTGTTTGGGATTTGTGATTTCTAAGCCTCCAGACTGCTTATGCAAAAAACACTATCTTTTCTATGACTCTTGGGGGGACTGTTATTGCAGGCAGTATGATTTTGTTATACTAAGAGTTCAGCTGGTGTTAGAATAAAAAAAAATCAAGGGGATGAAAATCACCCATGTAACTAACTGCAACATGAGTGTGGGAGGAGAGAAATATTGAAGCTGCCATCACCGACTTGCCTTTTAAGGTGCATTTTCCAGGGGTATCATCTTAATCATGGCATGGCAAGTACTGTGTCACTGACATGTCAAGCCTGCAACCAGTAAAGTAAAAAAATAATTTACCTCCTGCGTGCTTGTTCAGGGAGAGTAACACACTAAGCAGCACAGTCAGGATCAGGATAACAGTCCTGAAATACACACTATGAAAAGAAGTAATGAAAAGCAACACTCACACGTCTATCCTAGGAATACTTCAAGCCCATTTCTAAGCTATCACTAAACTAAGAATGCTATGTATTGTATGCCAACCAATGGAACATAGGGCTTCTGTTAACATTTTGTTCAGAAAAGTCCATAAACATATAATGTGATAAAAACAACATATACAGTATGTAAATAATAATGTTACTTTCATAAGCATATGCAGATATGATCATACGAAGTACAACAGGACATCACATGTGCTTAACACAGGAAAAGTTTTTGTACTTGCTTTCCTTACTTGAGCCCACCGGTAGGGACTGTGTGGCATTTCTTGTGTTCTACCAGCTGCTCTGGCGTCTTCATGAACTTATGACACACATCACACTCATACATTCGTGTGATCAGGTGAATCTGCAGGTGTCGTTCAAACATAGTTTTTGTTTTGCAGACAAAATTGCAGAAAACACATTCAAATCCTGCAAGGTAAAGGATTACAGAATGTTATTGGTATCATAATCAGTTGTTTTTGGTGAATACTGTCAAAACGATCAGAGGATCCCAAGATACAGACAAAGCCTCCCCTATTGGACTTTTAGTGGGATGGATGGCCTCACTGACTAATAGAGCAGAGGCCTAGCAGACAGAGAAGGTCAGGATTAAGCCTAACTTTTACAAAAAAAAAAAAAAAAGCAAAGATTCATATAATTCTAAGTCTATATCTCTGCCAGCAATGGCTGACACAATATGAATTTCACTACAGCGCCCCTTAAGATATAAATCCAAATGAAAAGCACCATTGTTTAGTGTCATAAAACAATCTCACTTTAGGCTGACCTAACAGACAGATTCTGACAATGATGGCCAATGAGAGATTTACTAATACTCACTGGAATCCTTTAATGGTGGCAGAAGGAATTCTGGGCATTTGGTTTACACAGAGACAGCATTGAAACCCCCCCCCCCCCCAAACACACTTTTGGGCCTGTCCACCAACCAATATTCCTGTTTCTGTAAGCATTATGCTGTTGTCTAAGCAGCCAAACCAACAGGAAACAGAGCAGGAAAAGAAAAAGAAGCAAGACCATCAGAACCTATAACAGTCAGTAATAGAAGTTTTCAAAAATATTTCAGCACAGTAGAAATGTCAAATGCTCAACAATGCTTAGTATCATTTTCAATTAAGCCTCACATGACTATTTATTGCAAGCAATGCCTGAAAAAAAAAAAAAAAACTACCAGCAACATATCCTACCCGTTGCAGCCAATATGAAGGTCTCCAGGTTCAAGCTGGATTTTTTTCTTTTTAATTGGCCACAATACAAAAAATAAACACATAAACAATCGAGCATTCATGTGCATTGTATGAAAGCGGAAGTTACATCCACATTCCATTTAAACAGTAAAGGATGACACTTCCCATAAACAATAATGCAAATATACAGTATACAAAGTCTTTGCCTATGTTGGGTACCGTTCCATTTGGGCTGGTTAATTCATCAAGCTTGCTTGATGTAAAGATCTAGGTTATAATCTATAATTGTGAAATGTCCAAAATGTTCACAATTTAAACTCTGAGAACAATTGTAATTGGGAGGGGGGGGGTCTGTTTTTATCATTGCTAAGTAGATGCCATTTCATATGCATGATTAATTTTGCATGCCTACTGTACCATTTTCTCTGTTTCTCAAACGAGAGGCAAGCAGTCTATTACCACGGGAGGGGAGGGAGGAGCGCCAGAGGTGCCGCCAAAATCAAGCCACTGAATGGCCCGGTTGTTTAATCCCACTGCATTGCCACAGAGTCGAGGAACTCTAGCCAGAAGATCTTCAATCATTAAGGTGGGTAGAAAGGGTAGCCATTTTTAAGCAAATTTAGAGGCGAGGGTGGGAGGTCCGCATAGTTGTGTAAGAAGAATCATAGGTGAAGTCTATTCATGGAAACTATGTATTGCAATATTGTTCTTCACAGTTAGCTATCAGGTCTTCCGTTGTTTTGATCTTGTTGGTTTTGGCAAACCGCAAGTGTATAGAAGGGGGTACAGTTTGTTTCCATAAGGCAGTATTGCATGTGAAAGCTAAGTTTAACAGGTGCACCATCAAGGAAGACTTAAACAGTGGATTGGGATCTTGTGAACATGATAGATAGCAAATGCTGTGTGTCTCTGACTGACATTTCCAGCAAATACATGGGATCTGTGGGTTGATTCCATGAAGAAGGAACAAGACCAGATACAAGCACTTCAGCAATTTGCAACCCTTTTACTGCAATCAATTAGTGATAGAGGACCTTTGTTGTAAAGTAATAGCATTAGTGATCTGTGGTAAAGTAAGTGAGACACATAGTTCAAATACTCATTTACGTATGTAATGAAGGGAAAATCCACTTGAAAGGGGAAAGAGGTCTAGAGAGGTGGTTGTGGTCTAGTCTGAACAGGTATAAGGTCCAAATATCCAGAGGTAGTGAAAGAAAATTTTGGATCATTTCTTGACTTTATCACGTGGAGTCAAAATGTGTGAAATTAGAACCTTTCCCATGTCCATAATATGTTTGAGGTGTTTTTTTACTGTATTGTAACGGAAAGGTAAGAGAAATCCAGATTACCCAGCACAGGGATCATATGGCAGGGGTGAGGGGATATCACAAGTAGGTGGAAGAGTCTGTTGAATGTCTTTGATGGTGGCCCCTAAATAGCTGGGTGAGATTTCAAGGTCTTAAAGTGCCTGGAAGGTAGCCACAGGACAGAGCATAATGAGACTGGAGAAGAAGCTTGTTCTACACCTATTCAAGCTGGATTTTTTTCACTTACTTTACAGTACAGAAACTGCAGATAGAGTGTGGCCCTCTGGCCGGTAGCAAAACAGCTGGAATTTACACAATGGACATGTCATTGCAGGTGACTAAGACTTGCAACAGCCATTCAATGTGAAAAGTCGATTTTGTCAAACTATAATAGGTATGGATCCAGTAACTTGGTGAATTATGTTTACCTTTGTCTGGCTTTTCTTCACTGCTGACACAGGACTGGGCATTAGGCCCTACTGAAATAACCAACAAGTTGTTTGATGTCTGGCTTCTTAAAGGGGTGTCTGAATCTTCTTTACTGTTGGCTGAGTCACTAAGTGCAGAAAGTGAGGAGGAAGAGGGGCTTATTGATTCACTAGGGGTCTTTCTTTCGTCACCTGCACAAAATATAATTAAGGATTGTACAAATCATTAGCTTTATTAAAGCAATATAAGCAAATCTAATAATAATCTTTATTTACTATGTAAGAAAGCAAAATATAAATATAATTAAAAATTGTTATGCAATAATTGTATACTTTTAGCAATCATATTTAACATTCTGATACAAAGTCTTACAATATACGTTTGAGTATAGTAGGTGAGAGTGTCAAATGGAAAATCCTAAGATGTCCAAATTCTTTATTGTTCAACTGGTTACATCAAGCAGGGCAAAGCACATCCAACAATACCCAAAAAAGCAGGGCAAAAGACATCCAATGATACTCTCGGGCTGACTGATCTGCAGGCACAGCAAGCCGTGCTACTTTTACTGTGAATACCAGCACTGGCTGTTGACTACAAAACCCTCTGCCTGCAGATTAGTCTGCTTAGGTGTATCATTGAGTCGATTTACCATCCTGCTATTCTCTCAGCCTTGTGTTTGTTGTAACCAGCTGAACATTAAAGACTTTGCACTTCTGAGGATTTTCATTTGCACTTTCTTTGGCCCATTATACTTCTCAGCTTGGATGAATGCCCCCTCCTGTGGGATCCTTGTCTTTGTGACCTGTGAAAATCTGCATCCAGCACCTCTCTACTATTAGTTTTTGGAATTTTACAATATAAGATGTCCGCTTTACTTGTAATATGTAGCAGGATTTGTTTTTGTTAAGACAAACTTGTCATGCACCATAATGTGCTCATCAATATCTTTTTATTGGGATCCCCTGAACCCGATCTAAATCAAAACAAAAAAGCTCAAGAGGTGGCTGTCCACAAACCTCAGGCACACATTGTTCTGTCCCACTAGCTAGCAGGGCACCTTATTCACAGGGGTGCCCCCCATCAACACTGACTAAGCCATTGTGTTCGCCCGGTTGGGGGGGGGGGTTGCGGCGGAGGAAGCTGTCCCAGACAGGAGAACACTGATAACTGCTGGCGGCTATAATAGCAATAATCCTATGCAGATTCCGACAGGCTGGTTGTACTCAAGTTGATCGATCGATCAATCAACTTGGGTACATTCAGCCTGCCCTGATATGGTTTGAATTTCGGCCAGTTCAGCAGTCTATGGCAGGCTTAAGTTTAGGTCTTATCAAAAAACAGTTATTAGCACACTTTTTATGGAAGGTGATTCCAATAAAAGGTACATGCAAACACCTCATAATGCCGGCTTGTAAGTACTTCTACTATTACGAGCATGAAATGCTTTGATTCCTTTTGAATAACAGATCATCCCATCTATATATGTATCATATATATATATATATATATATATATATATATATATATATATATATGTGTATTTGAAAACCAGATGAAGCAACTGAACTTGCTCTTTTCACTAACACTGTTTCCAGTGAATGCTCAATGTATAGAGCAGAGCCCAGATTTGCTTATCAGCTGCTCACAATACACAATGATTCACAGGCTTAGGCAGCTGTTCAAAGGACAGATGAGTGTGAATCCTTCTTACTGTGTGCTATAAAGAGAGACTAGATTTTCTTTTTTCACTGCTTTAAGCAAGGTTCACATCTAAGCGGACCCGGGAATGCATATAAATTGCATGCCTTCCCACACCAAAAACATGCTTCCAAACACCGGAAACCCTAGCGCGGTTGCCCATGCTAGGAACTACACAGCACTATGCGGTCTCCCTGTGGCTGCATTTTTGGAAAAGTGCAGGGACCTTTTCCCTGCGTTTTCCATAGATAAACTATTGTATTCAAATAAATGGGCTGCTGTGCCTGCGCAAATGTGGCCGCCGCTGAAACTGGCATAGTGTGACCCCAGACTTAAGGTCCTCTCTCATGAGAGTCATTAGTCCCATCACCAAAACAGGAAAAAAAAAAAACACACATTAAACCTGAATCCTTTTACATCAGTTTATACATCCATCTTCAGTTCTGTTCAGTTTACATCAGTATATATCCATCTATCATCTGTCAGTATTTTAAGTTTTATCAGTATTATTAGAGATATTACCACAGTTTGGCGCAAGTAAATAGAAATTTTTTTTCTGGTATTTTAAGTTGCTGAAGAATAAAGTCATAGGTGGAGAAAATGACAAAATGTATAAATATATATATATATATATACATATATATATATACATATATATACACACACACATATATATATATATATATATATATATATATATATATATATATATATATATTCATTCTTGCCCAAAAACAGATGGAACGGATGCAAAAGGACAACATCAATTTGAGTCCACAAAAACAGAAAAGGATGCAAACCTTTTCCTTTTTTTTTGGCAGACAAATAAACCCTTTAAGGCAATTTTAAAGGTAAAAATGTTTTTTAAAAAAATAGACATGCCTATACTTACTGCTCTGTGCAATGTAATTGCACAGAGCGGCTGCCAACCTCCTTGGGTGCCCCCTCTCTGTCCAGTGCTCCCATGGGAAGCCGCTATTGACACAGACAGCGAGACTCGGCTTTGTGGGAACAGCTTAGGAATGGCCCCTTCCTGTTCCAACAGTATTGCGCACCAGTGCACAAAGCAAGGTTCATAAAGACATGGATGAGCAAGTTTGGGGTGGAGGAACGTGACTGGCCTGCACAGAGTGCTAACCTCAACCCGATAGAACACCTTTGGGATGAATTAGAGTGGAGACTGCGTGCCAGGCCTTCTCGTCCAACACCAGTGCCTGACCTCACAAATGCGCTTCTGAAAGAATGGTCAAACATTCCATTAGACACACTCCTAAACCTTGTGGACAGCCTTCCCATAAGAGTTAAAGCTGTTATAGCTGCAAAGGGTGGGCCAACTCAATATTGAACCCTACGGACTAAGACTGGGATGCCATTAAAGTTCATGTGCGTGTAAAGGCAGGCAACCCAATACTTTTGGTAATATAGTGTATACCATGACCTGGATAAATGAGAACCTTTACAGATATGTTGCTGTGGATTGGAGCACTACATGTTAACACAATTCTAGGACATCCAAACAATAAGCAATGCAAGGCATTTACTCCCAGAGCATTCTTTAACATTTAGTCAGCTGAAACTCTCCCCAACTAGAATTTTGGGAATTTGAAGATACTTTCAAAAATATTAATAGAGATACCCTGACTCACAAATGCCTGCGACTATATTTTGAGATTTTCTTGTAAACCTCTGTATGGTTATCTTTTTATTTATGATGCAAATGCAATAGAAACGTTGAAAAATAAAGAAACTATAACTGAAAGCCGATTTGTTACCTTTCTACCCCCTTCTTCATTTTTTAAACAAATTATCTCAATCATCAAAATTCTTGAAAATAATTTCTTTAGTTCACATTGTTTCATTTTTTCCCTCCACAGTACTGTAAGGATTCATGTACATGGGATGCTGTTTAACCTCTTCTGAACGATTTAACTTGACAGCTAGAAACCGGTGTCTAAAAACCGTTTAGCCGCGTTTGCATCTAGAAACGTTTGTAAAGATAAATTAAAAAATAATTATTTTTTTTGTTAAAATGAAAAACATCTGTTAACCAAACGCTGATAAACGCGAGTTACCGCATTTAGCGGCGTTTACAAGCTGTTACAGGCATTTGGTGTTTCAAATGCCTCTGAACATCCGTCTGAACCCATTTTTTTGCGTTCCAAAAAATGCTTCTAAACTCAACTGCCTAGAAATGACTATAAACGACCCTGTGTACATTTACTGATAAGATAACAAAGGAGAGTTCAGGGGCAGCTGAAAAAAACTGCTCCTAAACGTCTGTTTACCAGCAGCAGTGTACATGAGGCCTAAGACCCAACAGTTAATGCTGAAGTTTATTCTGCTGATAAATTTGCCTTTCCTGGTCCATCATTCATTGATCAGGTAAATTCATTGATTCGTTCATTGGGTAAAAAATGTTTAGGCATCCGTTTTGGCCCCTAACCCCCCTTCATTTTTTACTTACTTGAGCTCTCATTTAATCTAGCGCCACGCACGTCTGAAGCTCTTCTCTCCCCGGCTTTGCTGGGGCCCCGGGAGCCACTGGCTCCTGCTGTGGTCATTTAAAGCCAGTGACAAGAGAGCGGGCCGAGTCTCACTGTCTGTGTCAATGGACGCAGCAGCGGGGCTTGAGACTAACCATGCACACACAAGTGCCCCCATGGACAGAGAGGAAGGGCCAGGAGCGCCAGCGGGGGACTCGAGAAGAGGAGGATTGGGGCCATTCTATGCAATTTCATTGCACAGAACAGGCAAGTATAGAGATATTTGTTTTTTTTTTCCCTTTACCATCACTTTAATGTCATCACTTGCTCTCTACACTTATCTATGAAATGCAGGTACATAATGGCTGATGAGAGAGGCTTGCAGGGTGCTGTACATAGCTTGCTGAAAACAGCTGCCTTAGCACTCTGCTCATGAGCCCTAAGCCCTGATGTAAGCAGTAGGCTGGCTCTTAGGAGGAGTTACTCATATATAAAAATGCCTTGATGGGTGGATGTCAGTCTGGAAAAATGAGTATTCCTAGGCAGGCTTTATTTGCATGCCTAATTTACACTTACATGTGATGCTTTGCCTCCATGAAGGAAGAACCGAAATCCAATGAATGAATGGGGTGGGTCAGGGACAGTCAGGCCTGGGAGAAAAGAGCTAGATGGGCTGTATGACCTCCAGCCAGGAAATGAAGTGGGCTTTGTCTGATTTGCTGCAGCTTCTAATGCACACTGTGAGAAGCGCTCAGTATGCAGTGAAATCAGACTAAGCTGTTTCAGTACAGGAGAAGAGCCAGTATAACTTTACATGACTAAAGGAGAAGCTGTAAGTAAACTTATTGCTCTAATAAGTTTGATAATACTGGGTAGATGACAGTGGGTAAATTAATCATAATCTTCTTAAGCCAAAGTCTCTGCTCTTGAGAGTCTGTCCACCTGTCACAACCATTAACAAGGGATCTCATTTACACAGATATATTTAACCCCTTTACGATTTCCCAAAACATATGTGCGGGGGGCAAAAGGGTGGGCTTTAACTCCCATGCAACACACTGCACGCTCCCCAAACAAAGACCAAGCTGTTGAAGACAGCTCTTGGTCCAGGCTAAAGATCGGTAGCTGGCGGGAACGTCTTTCAGTCATGTGACAGTGGTGGTGTGACAGTGACAGTCAGTGGTCACATAATTGCTGATCCTTCCCACCCCCTGGGCATTCTGAACTGTTTAAAGGTATGCTGAGATGGGCGGGAAGGGGTTAAATAGCAACTCCACTTTTGTTGAGAAAAAAGCAATCCCCTCTGGGTGATCAATGCATATCACAAGGAATTAAACAAATTTTGTAGCAGATTCCTACCCGTTTCTGCTCTGAAGAAGTAGATGTTTGCGTTACTATGTTCTGTGTAGACTGATTTTGAATGGGAGGGTCTGTATTTGTTATAATCAAAGGAAAGCAAAACACTGCTCCAGGTAGCTCCCCTGTTCCATCACCAGGTGCTGGTCCTGTCTGTAGCAGTCTTCATAGAACAAAAAGAAAATCTGGTTGGTTGCAAATCCAGTAAAATCACCTTTATAGAACATAGCAGGGGAATACAGCAAATCCAGCCAACGTGTTTCAAGCCAAATCAGTGCTTAGTTATAGCTCTAATGATGATTAGTGCTGATTTGGCGTGAAACACATTAGCTGGATTTGCTGATTTCACTGGATGTGTGGATAACCAGATTTTCTTTTGTTCTATGAAGTTTGTTATAATCACTGGATGCATGCACAGTGTTCTAATGAGAAAAGTTGCAGTGTCTGCATCCCTTTATAATTAACCCTTAGACGGTACCTCACCAAAACTGAAATTTCTGTTGCACAGGATGCATAAAATCAGACTTGTATCTTCGTGAAGATTTATGGGGAAATCAGTGAACCCATCACAAAAAGCAAGAAATCACATTTTTGAAGGTAGTGTATACCAACGGTGTGCAGAACGCCTTCAGGTTGCCAGGTTTTACAGAAAATTACAGTGGTTGCAGATCGAAACAAAAAAATAATTTTTATAACACTGAAATATAATATGGCTTGTATAGTATTGGTTTTTCATTTTTTCTTATTGGCTATATTTTTTTTATCACAAAAGTGGAGTTACCCTTTACGTTATTTTACATGGAATGCACTGGGAGCAGAGAGACTCATCTTTTTAAATGCTATGGCAAAGTGAAGAACGCTATAGTAGAACTTAAAACAATCCTTAAAAATATGTGATTCAACCCAAAATTATTCTAACAAAAAGGCAATATCAGTTTTAAATGCATTTCACATAAAAGCCTCAACAGCAGAACAAAATGGATTCCAACATTCTATTGGTTAAGGTTTGTTTCTAAGCTACCGTCATACAGTTCTGTAAGAGGACACATCAATCCCAGGGTCAATCGGCCTGACTTCTTACCTGAGTGTTTGGTGCTGATGTGGGTCTTCATATCCGATTCCTCCATGGTAACAAAGTCACAAGCACTGCAGCAAATTGAATACATCCATTGTTGTTTGTCTACATGGAGGGACATGTGGCTCACAAACTGGACATTCAGTTCAGTCTCAAAGCCACACACATGACAACTACAAAGAGAATCAGATGTTAGCAAACATTTTTATTACACATACATATCAACCTAACAAAAAGGCCAGAATGGGTGATACAATGATAATACATAAGAGGAATGCTGAGTGAAAACCTGTAATGAAAAAAATCCATGAAATTCAATAAAGTTGCCTCTGGATTATACAAATTAATTTGATCATCCAAGGTTTGTAAAAGTAGGTCAGAACACTTACCATTCATATTATATAGAGCTGGTTAGTTGGAGTATGGTGTTAGTACGGTGTTAGTACACCTTTTCATTTTTTCTGAAAAGGTGAACTAACCCTTTAAAGGCTAAGTTCACCTTTGCTTACCTTTTTTTTCTAAATTCCAGCTCCCCTATGTACCAATATAGTATTAATGTACTTATTTTGCAAAAATAAAACAGCTTTCCATTTATTCTACACACCCTTACCTCACTCTCTTCATAGCTGTTAAAACACTGCTTGATTATTTCTGCCTTACTTCCTGGACAGACTTTAGGTCATGACACAGGAAGGAGTTTACAAGCTGAGGGTGGATGATGCAAAATAAGTACATTAATGCTATATTGTTACATAGGGGAGCTGGAATTTAGGGAAAAAAAAAGAAGGGGTGAGCAAAGGTGAACTTAGCCTTTAAGGTTAAAGTATAACTCCAAGTAATATAGACTGCCCCCATCCCCCGCTGTCTTCTAATTACCCTCTTCATGCTCCAGCGCCGTCCTAAGATTTCACCTCGGTCCAGCACTCCAGAGGAGAGCACTAGAGGAGTTCTTCAGGCAGAACAGTTACATCATTCAGCCCATTTCCTGTGATCCCAGCCCATTGTTTAAATGCCCCCATGGGAGGTGAGCTATCACGCAGGTTGGGCTCATAGTACTAATGTTTTTGTTCAGCCTGCAGGTCGAATAAAAAAAAGTAATCCTCCATTCAGGCTATACAGTGCGGATGAATGAATCTCCCACTGCTGACATTGTACTTTAACCGTAGTGGCTACATCTAACTGGATTCAGCCACCATTCAGCCAAAAAGGTTGACTTTTTTCGAACATAATGGGTCTGGCAGGGCAACTCACTGAGCAAAATTCATAGTGTATGGCCAGCTTTACATGAGTGTCGTTTAGTACAGAAAATAGGAAGCTGCCATGACATCACCGGACCATCTAGAAGACTGTACACCGCTCATCACAGCAACCCACCCCTGTACCACTCTTATGAGTCATCAGTCTTAATGCAACCAGGGGGCTGTCTCTTTGAGGGAGTTATATAAATATCAAAATGCTTGATGAGTGGATATTAGTTTGGAGAAGTGGGTGTTCCTGGCAGGCTTCACTTGCATGCAGACTGCCCTAGGTAACACCCACATGTCCAACCACATAGTGTACACCACTCAGGCAATCAACAGATTGTTGACAGCTGCAGGTGCTCACCTCGTGTCGCCACCAAGTATGAGTAAGCATGAGTGATTCGTATGAAACGCTTCAACCTTTACCTGTGTTTATGTCTGCCTTGGTGACAATAAAGGACTTCTAAGAATTTGACTTCATTCGTGGTGTGCCACAATCTTTCTTTCTGTACCAACACCCACATGTGATGCTGAACCTCACTGATTAAAGGAAGTGAAATCCAATAAACAAAAGAGGTGGGCCAGGGACAATCAGGCTGGGGAGGAAAATGCTAAATGATACTGGATGTCCTCTAGCCAGGAAAAATGGGGTGGGCGGTATCTGACTTGCTGCAGCTTCTAATGCACACTAATGCCCCGTACACACGGTCGGACTTTGTTCGGACATTCCGACAACAAAATCCTAGGATTTTTTCCGACGGATGTTGGTTCAAACTTGTTTTGCGTACACACGGTCGCACAAAGTTGTCGGAATTTCCGATCGCCAACAACGCGGTGACGTCAACCACGTACGATGAGACTAGAAAAGGCCAGTTCAGAACCAAGCGCGGCACCCTTTGGGCTCCTTTTGCTAATCTCGTGTTAGTAAAAGTTTGGTGAGAGACGATTCGCACTTTTTCAGACTCGTGGCTTTCAGATCGTTTTCTGCGGTTCAGTTTGTGCTTGTGGGTTTGTATCTGCTCTTCAGTGCGTGCAAGCAAGTTCTGCGTGACTTATAGTCATTGTGTTCTTGTTCGTTTGTTACTGTTTTTCAGGTCGCTCTTCACAGGCCTTGCTGTTCTTCAGTGCGTTCTGTTATAAAAATAATAAGTGTGGCGTTCTGTTACTTCGTTCTGAGCAGCCGACCGTTTTCTAGCCATGTTGCGTATACGTACTCCTCGTAGAGTTCGTGCTGTGCGGGGGCTTGGTGTTGGGGTCCTGACCTTGACACAAGTCCAGTCCATGAACAGGGCGGGGAGGAGTTCATGGACCAAGAATTGGTTGCTTCAGCGTGACCAGTTCTCTCATATGCCTTTGCTCCGTGAGAATAATCCTGATGATTTCAGGAACTTTCTCAGGATGACGGACCCCGTATTTCACCGTCTGCTGGCTTTGCTGACCCCCTAAAACAGCAGGCAGGATACCTGCATGAGGCAAGCCATCACTCCGGAGCAGAGGCTCGTCGCTACCCTGCGGTACTTGGCGACAGGGAGAAGTCTGCAGGACTTGAAGTTCTCGACAGGCATCTCCCCCAGGCTCTGGGTATCATTATCCCTGTTCTGCCATCATACAGGTCCTGCAGAAGGAGTATATGAAGGTAAGATTTTTATCCTTTAATATCACATTTCATTGTATTGAATGTTTGATAATATATTGTATTTCTTTCCTCATTCCCTAATTACCATGATTGTAATATACTGTGAATGTCCCCTTTGTACTCATGCATGCTGGATTTTTATGTAATTATTTTTTTAGTCCTTCATACAGATTGACCTTCAATAACCTCCCCAGCATGCTCTCCTGCCCTATATTCACCTCATGTAGTCACTTAACAATGTATTTTGTCAGCTCCATAGTAGTGCTTTACCCCTAAAATGATTTTAAATGTGATTTGTGCTTTAAATTCAGGCAGAGTGCCAGAGGCTTTTTTTTTGTGGTGTCCCCAAATCATTTTTAGTAACCCTCTCTCCCCCCAACTGCTAAGTCAGCTGATCCCAATTCTCTATCTATCCTCAATCATCTATCTGCTGACTTTGCCAAACCCATACACACTATACCCATCTCTTTTGTGCTCAGATGTATGGATGAATTCCCCAAAGCATGTAGTGCAAGGGCCTGCCTGTATACTTTCAAATGGTACTGTTTAAAGTTTTTGTATCCTATTATTATTTTGACAGGTAATAGCAGAATGTCCAAATGTCCTCAAATGTGTACAGTGTGTATTTATATCTTTGTATTATGACACTTCTTACCTGTCCAGTGGGCTGCCAATAGTGTAACTAAGGAGGGGCTGTTCCAAGTAATACCCTGTATTTAGGCATTCATCTCTCAATGAAGTGGAGAGGGTTACCTGTCCAAGATCCCCCCCCCCTATAATGTTAGAAATGGCCCATGAGAGGGGGGGAGGGGGAATATGATAGGTGTACCTTATACTTTGGTGTTGGTAAATTCCCCTTAATAAATGCTATCTGGAGGTTGGCCAAGAATGTTTGTGTCTAATCTGCTTGCCATGTTTATGTGCAAAAATACTAATTTTTTTTTGTTTTCCTCAACAGTTTCCTTCCACGCCACAGGAATGGCAGACTGTGGCCTCCCACTTTGCCCAGCGGTGGGACTTTCCTAACGGCGGAGGGGCAATTGATGGGAAACACGTCCACATCGTCCCACCACCCAACTTGGGGTCGTACTATTTCAACTATAAGGGGTTCAATAGTATTGTGATGTTGGCGGTGGTGTCAGCTAATTACAACTTCTTGTATGTGGACGTGGGGAAGAATGGCCGGATGTCCGATGGTGGAGTCATCGCCCAGACGGAGTTCTACAGGCGTCTCCAGAATGGCAGCTTGGACTTGCCACCTCCAGAGGACAATGTGGAAGGACTCCCATTCGTCTTCGTTGTGGATGAAGCATTTGCGCTGGGGGACCATCTTATGCGGCCATTCCCGATGAGGACCCTCACCCCGGAACAGAGGGTTTTTAATTACCGGCTGACCAGAGCCAGAAGAGTGGTGGAGAACATATTTGGAATCATGGCCAGCCGGTTCCGCCTATTTCTGACACCCATCCATATGGCGGAGTATAAACTTAATCATATAATCCTGGCGTGCTGTGTTCTACAAAACTTTTTTTGCCAACATTCTGCCAACTATGCTGGCTCAGTTGGGCTTGAGGCTGGAATTCTACATGATACAACCCTGACGGCGCTTGAAAGTGGCTGTCCTGGCTTGCCCTCCCTGAGTGCCCGTGATGTCCGGTTAAGATACCTTGAGTTCTTTGCGGGTAGGGGGGCCATCAATATGCCAGACAATTTGAGAAGCATTTATCAAATAAAAAAAAGCTAATCTTTGGTGACATTTACTGTTTGTGTTTGTTTTAGCTGACCCTGACAGCAATGTGGGGAGTCCTGAAAATGGCGTGACTGTGTAACCTTTTATACAAAGCACTGTTGGGTGTTATTTACTAAAGGCGTAGACACTTTGCACTACAAGTGCACTTGAAACTGCACTGAAACTGCACTTGTAGTGCAAAGAGGATTTGCCCTTAGGAAATAACCCCCATTTTCACAGAAAACAGCAATTACATCACCACAAAAGTGTTGTAGCGTTCAGACAATAATCCACACATTCTTGATTAACAAACTTTTTAATACCTGCACAATCACATGTGCATTTAGAAAAGGTTTTTAAAACAAACCAACATGTTTGTTGTATAACAATTTTTGGGGTGGCATTATCAAAAATAGAAATGTCCATTTACGATAAAACAGGCCTGTGTAAAACCAACAAGAAAGACAAAAATCTTGAACTTACAAAGTTCACATATGGTAAAACTTGAAGGCAATATCAGACATGAGTATTTTGGAACTGTGTTTGATATTGCGTTCAGATGGGGTGAAGTCACTCCTTGAAAAGCCAAATTTGGAAGATGCACACCAATTTACGAATGTCAACATGTGCTAGCTGCCATCACGGGGGGATCAAGGGACGTGTTTTGGGGGAGCAACCCCTTCCTCACCGCTACTTTATTATTGAGGAAGGGGTTGCACCCCCAAAACGCGTCCATTGATCTCCTGTGATGGCAGATAGCACATGTTGGCACACTGTGTGCATCCTCCAAATTTGGCTTTTCGAAACATCGCTAAAATTTTTTTAAGATTGTAGCACACAAAAAAACAAAGTGATTTTGTTGGGTTTTAAATTCGCCCCAAAACATCAATGATGTTATTATTTTTTTGAATAACATCATTGATTTTTTTCTTGAGGTTTTCCAGTTCTGAATTACACCCCATGATCTCCCCGATCAGGATCTGGGCACTTTCTGATGTGAAAGGATCTCGATCCACAACATCACGATCACTTAAAAAGAGAGAAACCAAACAAAAACAGGTATCAAAAATCTGCTGGCATCCATCTCTTACCTGAGTCTGTGGTCGCAGACACTCACCTGTTGTGGTGCCAATTTCCACCACATCTTCTTCCTCCTCCTGCTCATCTTGGGTTGGGGGTATTTCCCCTTCTTCCAGAGGTGGGGGGTCTGTGGTCTCCTCGGATGAGGGGTGTCCTCTGAGTCTTTTCTCCCCTATGTAAAACAAAAATGGTATAATTAGCACACAGATATTTGATGGAAGAACTATAAATAGGAAACATTGCTTGGAAGTGGGGTACAATTGTCTATTTGGGCAGAGTTCCAAGATGTAGCATTTTTATTGTCCTTTGTCAAGCTTCAATACTTTACCTGTCTTGTACAAGCTTCACAGATGGAGACCCCCCCCTATAGTATACACTGGAGCACCTGTGTGGGCCCCCTAATAAAAAGGGTGTTCTTGTGTCCCACACTAGTGCTCCAGCGTCCAGATGTGAAAACAGCTGCTGAGTGTCCTCTCCTTACACAGAATTTAGTTTGCATTTCATTCTAGTAACAAACCCATCTACACAACCAAATATTTTTCATACAAGTAGGCCCTAAAAAATGTAGGAAAATGCATATGGCCAAAACAATGGTGTTTTAGAGGCCGAAAGAAAAATGTTTGATACGAACGAATAATGGGCCCATGAACATTAAAGTTGCCATTTTAAACTGTACAACAATTAAGAAAAGCATATGGAGCAGCACGAACGTAATAAAGACAAAAAGAATAGGAACACAGCACAACTACTTACTTTTTTGCAGCACTCTCCGGATCTTTCGGTACTGCTCGGGCTCTCTTAATTTCAGGTCCGACCACCGCTTCCTGAGCTGATCTTTCGATCGTCGTACCCCGAAATTCCGGTGCAGACTTTTGACCACTTTCGCCATGATCTTGGCCTTTCTGATATTGGGGTTGGGGTAAGGCCCATACTTTCCATCATAGTTGGCCTTCTTCAGGATGTTGACCATCTCTAACATCTCCCCAAAGGACATATTTGTGGCCTTAAATCTTCTCCTTCTGGATCGGGACGTGTCCGGATCCGGGCTTTCCTCCTCCTCGTTCCTGTAATTAGCACGCACCTGCTGTGTATCCGCCATGTGCTCTTCCCCCACTGCGCAGAACGAAAAGGGGCGGGGAATAGACTAGAAAGAATGTCAGGGGCGGGCGGAGTTACACGCATGCGCAGTGTGTATAAAGCGTACCACGCGTGCGTATTACGTACGATCTGTGAGCGGAGGAAGGAGCATTGGAGGCGCCGATCGTAAGAACGAAGGTAAGAGACATACTTGTGCCTATACTGCTTATACATTAAAGGCCTATATTGTAACAAGATTAGGAGAGTTTGGCCTGACATTAGGGTTTGTCTTGTGTTGTGTCTTGCAGTAAAAATGGATATCTTTCAAGATACTGACTTCATGGCAATATTCATTGACATGTTCAGGGAGCTGCCTTGTCTGTGGGAGATCAACCACCCACATTATAGGAACCAAAACAAAGGAAGGCAGCGCTGGATCAATTGTTGGAAATTGTGAAGCAGGTGATCCCCACGGCAGACATCACATATTTGAAGATCCTAATTGGTGGCCTGAGGAGCACATATGTAAGGGAGCGCCAGAAAGTCCAGGATTCACAGAGATCCGGAGCAGCAGATGACATCTATGTCCCCAGGATGTGGTACTATGACAGGCTGCATTTTCTGGGAGGTCAGACTGAACCCAGGTCATCACTCTCCAGTCTTCCTTCCACGCTTCCTTCCCCTCCAGCTGAGGCTTCTGACGCCCAACCTGGGCCTTCCAGACAGCAACATGTGGAGGAGCCCAGATTGAGCCAGGTATAGCATTCCTCTAAATATTTCTGCTTGTCCAATCAATGATGTTAACTAGATGTTAGTTTGGAGTACTAATTAATGATTGTGATTGATGATGCAAAAACTAAAACCATGTCCCTTTTTCATACACAGGGAAGTCTCAGCCAGGAGGTGGCCGGGCCGAGCAGGCTGCCTGATCTGCAGGTCCCTCCCCTACACCTGGAAAGAGAAAGTGGCAGGAGGAGGAGTGCCCTAGAGGAGGCTGCCATAGGCCTCTTTTGGAAGGCTACAGAGGCACCACACACCATGGAGGATGACTTCGCTGCCATCATTGCCTGTAAAATGCAGAGTATGGAGGAGGGACAACAACTCATGTGTGAGTCCTTAATGTTGGAGGCTCTCAATAAGGGGTTGAGGGTCCAAATAACATCTGATACACACCTTTGTGACCTCACACACGGTCCTACTCCTCCTCCTGCAGGTCCTCCTCCTATTTCTCCTCCAGGTCCTACTAGTCCTCCTCCTCCTCCAGGTCCTACTCCTCCTTCTGCCACATCTCCAACAGCAGAGCCACAGCGTGGAAGGAAGCGTGGAAGGAAGACCAGAGAGTGATGACCCTGGATCCAGTCTGGTCTGACAAAAGATGCAGCTTCTTGTGGTACCACAGCCTGGGGACACAGATGTCATCTGCTGCTTTCCGGATCTCTGGGACTTCTGGACCAGACTGCACTCCCTTACATGTGGACTCTTCAGGCCACCAATTTTGATGTTCAAGAATTGATGTCTGCCCTGGGGGTCAAAGGCTTCGCTAATTTCTGCTGTTTATCCAGCGTTGCCTCCCTCTTTGTTTGGTTCTGAGCTCTTAATAAAGGAATTTTGGTTTGAATTATACTTGCCTATGTGTGTTTTACTTCAAAAAGGACAGTTTGTTTGTGAGGATTCAGGTACATTTCAAATATACAATGTGAAATTAACAAGGGACACCAACACCAAACAATCTCCTTGAGCTTCAATAATAAAAGATATCAATGGTGTTGTGGTAACTTGACACACAAAACACACACAAAAATATTCTGGAGTAAAACTAAAAATAACATTAAACAAAGATCAGCCTTTGAAAAAATACAAACATAAAATCTAAAATAAAAATGGCTTTAAAAAGAAAAAATTAAAAAAAATTATTTATGTCAGATGTGACAAATAACAATATATTCAGGTAATCCCAATAAAAAAAAAAAGAAATAAGTTTGTGAGAAGTGTGTGAATATGAGCAGCAAAACTACTTACCGTATTTATCGGCGTATAACACGCACTTTTTTCCCCTTAAAATCAGGGGAAAGTCGCAGGTGCGTGTTATACGCCGATCCCCTGCGATCCCGAGCTGTCAAAATATCAAAATCGCCGACCGCGATTTGAAAATGGCGCCGCCGGCGCCGAAATACACAGAGCCGGTCCTCGGCTCTTTCCGGCGGCTCTCGTTTACTTTCGGTTTCACTCGTAGTCCCGAGCGGAGCTATCCGAACCTACTCGGATAGCTCCGCTCGGGACTACGAGTGGAGCCGAAAGTGAACGAGACCCGCCGGAAAGAGCCGAGGACCGGCTCTGTGTATTTCGGCGCCGGCGGTGCCATTTTCAAATCGCGGTCAGCGATTTTGAAGCCCAGCAAGCAGGGACAGGGGATCGAAGGCTGCACTGGGGCAAGGCTGCACTGGGGAAGGCTGCACTGACAAGGCTGCACTGGGGAAGGCTGCACTGGGGAAGGCTGCACTGACATGGCTGCACTGACATGGCTGCACTGACATGGCTGCACTGAGAAGGCTGCACTGACATGGCTGCACTGGGGAAGGCTGCACTGGGGAAGGCTGCACTGACATGGCTGCACTGGGGCAAGGCTGCACTGAGAAGGCTGCAATGATGGGCATTTAAATGTAAGTTTTTTTCCCTTCAACTTCCCTCCTAAAAGTTTTTTTTTTCCTTAAAATTCCCTCCTAAATTGGGGTGCGTGTTATACGCCGATAAATACGGTAATTCTTCTCACATTATAAAGAAGAAGAGAGTGCGCTGTATTAAACCATTTTTAACATTGCAGCGTGACGAAAGTGCAGTATCCATTGCGAACGCTAATTTTACCAGACCGAGCTGTTCCGTCTCGGAATTTCTTCTGAGCATGCGTGGCACTTTGTGCGTCGGAACAGGCCACACACGGTCGGAATTGACGCGATGGGATTTTGTTGTCGGAAAATTTTATAGCCTGCTCTCAAACTTTGTGTGTCGGAAAATCCGATGGAAAATGTCCGATGGAGCCCACACACGGTCGGAATTTCCTACAACACGCTCCGATCGGACATTTTCCATCGGAAAATCCGACCGTGTGTACGGTGCATAAGAGAAGCTCACAGTGTTCAGTGAATGCTGAGAATGCAACTTTAATACAACGGTATAAGACTAAAGGGAATGCTGAAGTTCAGCTTTAATGCCTAGTTTTGTGAGTATGGTCTACAGACAAATTGGAATAAAATAGATTCAGTAAGTAACGCTGAAATACATCAGTTTGCAGATGTTGTTGTAGGCTCTGTCTGTGCTGTGCATGCACAGAAGGAACCTTATTCTTGGCATCTATTAGTGAATTGCTTTTTTGTGTAATGTTTGCAGGAATTGAATTATATTTCTTTTTTTCCCAGTCTCTGTGTCCATTAAAAATATGCCACCCTTGAAATTTCCAAAAATGATTTTACACTTTTTCCTTATAAAGTCAAGTATATATTTTTTCCAAATGAAAAAGATTTATGTCCAGCAGAGGTGTCTACTGCACAGAGATTACAGCAGCACTGAACACTACACATATGCATGTTAAAGATAGGGAGGGAGCGTTTTTTAGTAATCCATTCCATACTTGCTGATCTTTCAAGAGCTGCATTGTTCTCATTTAGAGATGTTTTGCAGCATGTGTAACAAGGCATTACACTGCAGAGTATAATGATGATGTTAATTGGGAACTACATGTTCCAGATGCTGCACATCACCTAGCGGATTCCTCTGGGCAACAGAGAAGCAATGTAGTCTTGCCAAACACAGTTGTAAAAGCTGGTTTGTTGCTAAGTAGAGAGCACATGGCATCTCAGAAACCAATTCAAATTCTGGACAGCTTGCCAGGTTACACTGCACTATTTTACCAGCTTCCAGGAACTTCATGTCCCAGTCAGTGGTGGATTATGAACACAATGCTGCCACCAGCTGTTATCTATGTGAACAAGACCTAGCACGGAAGAATAATCATTTATATTATTCCACCAAACAAAAGATTAACAACATTCCTCGCCTTTTTTAAAAAGAGCACATTATTTATTAAATAGAAGGGAGGTTCTCTATCCCACATCAAGCAGCCATGGGTTAGCTATCAGGCTATTCTGGTATCAGCCAGAACCACTGACATTTTAGGGAATTTGTGGACAGAAAGATTCACGGCCATTTATAAATATTGATTTGGTCCATAATACTGTAATGAGCCAATACTGGTACAAATAGTTAAAGTGGTATTAAACACAAAAACAAAAATGTTATATATTGCAGCTTACTAATCCTTAAAAGTAATACTAAACTTTTTTAAAATTTTAATTCTATTCAAATATGTATTTTTTGAGTTCTTAACTAAAAAAAGGGACCTTCTATTGCTCTTATCCTCCTCAAATCATCAAATTCAATTTTTTGTTGTTGCTGTGATCCTGACTTCTTGTTGGAGGGTGGCTACGTTCTCTATGGTCCCAATGAAAGTAGGAACATAGTCACCTCCACTTCTTGGCCCCAAGGCTTCCGTCAGGGGGGACAGCCCATACACATGTTGGGGGCCCGACACTTGCATCTTTTTTTTTTTTTTTTTTTAACAGAAACTTTTTTGTCTCCAGAAGGAGGAAGATTTAAGTATACAACTATAAAAACATAAAATACAAATGAAAAAAATAAAAAACAAAGTGCTGCTACATGATGAATGGATACAATCATAGTGAATAGTTTTGATTCAGAAGAATATAGTTATCATAATGCAAAGTTGTGTATGATTCGTAGTACATATGCAATATTACATAAGAGCGTAAAAGACAAACCCTAGCTACATATACAAAGTTTGGGTTCTATCTTCTATCTGATATCACCTTCATTTGGTGGGTTAGGTTGTAATGTTGTCTATTTGTCAGGGTATCTGTGTATAGAATAGAGAAGGATCAAGGGGTTGGGGGGGGGGGGGGAGAGGAGGAGGGGGAGGGGAAAGAGGGAATGAGAGGGGGGAAAGAGGGAATGAGAGGGGGAGGGGAAAGACGGAATGAGAGGGGGGAGAGGACATATCAAACGAGGGCACATCTCACGCCCCATCAGGCCATGGCAATCTTACTGCTTGTACCATGCTCCCCAGATCTTTGTGAATTTCTTAGGGCATTTGCGGTAATATAAGTGAGTTTGTAAAGTGGTAATGTGGAGTCTACCAAGGCTTTCCATTGGGAGACCGTAAGAGGATCGGGCTGCTTTCATTTAATCAGTATAGTTTTTCTAGCATAAAATGAGGCATAAAACACAAACAATCTCTTGTGTGTATTAGATATAATGTTGTCACATACTCCCAGAAGTAGAATAATCGGGTTCACTGGGACATGCAGGTTGCCCACCAAATTGATAACATCTACTACTTCTGACCAGAACTGCTGTATAATAGGGCACGACCAGACAACATGTATAAAGGTACCCAATTCCCCATTGCACTTCGGGCATCTGTCTGTTTGTGTCGGATATATCCTTGCCAACCTCTGCGGCGTATAGTACGCTCTATGGAGGAATTTGAACTGAATATATCTATCCCTTGCTGAAACCATAAGGGGAATGTGCTGTTGTATCCCTTCCTCCCAATCATCAGCTGCCAGGGCAGGCAAATCCTCCTTCCACTTGTCATATAGCTTGGTCCCCTCAGAGGGCTCTCCACTTACTATTTGAATATATAGAGAGGACAGTATGCGATCTATGTTTTTGGAGATCAGGAAGGTCTCTACCCCATGAGACTGTAGAGTAATCCCTGCCGGGTATTGGGCCTGAACTGCATGACGCAGTTGTAGGTATCGCAAGCACATTCGTGAGGGCAGTTGAAAGTTATGTTTTAAAGTATCATAAGGGAGGATTCTACCCCCTGACATTATTTGTTGTAATATCTTAATCTCGTAGCCTGCCCATAAGGCTGGGTCTGGGATAGGTAAAGTGATGAGCTCATCTGTTTGGTACTGCTCCTTCACTATCCAATCATAGGCAGGAAGGTCACCTAGCTGTAATGCTAAACTACAGTAAAGAAAAGTAGGTTTAAAAAGGTAGTTCTGCTGTCTGAAAAGACTGTATAACTCTCCTGTATGGAGGGACAGAAATACACATTATTTGGGATGTAAAAGAAGCTCCGATATTTCAATTGTGTATATGGCTATTTGCCTGGAGTTCAGCTTTAAGGGAGGAGGGGAGTTGCATCATGATTAACACTACTAAATTCAAAATACATTAAAGATACTTTTAAAGGTATGCACAATAATGTGTACGTAAAGGTTTCTTACCTATAGTAATATGGATACTTCTTTTTCTCACTGGTCTCAGAAATTACAGCACTGACAATGTCTTCTGTGTCAGTGCTCACCAACTTCACTGCATGGACAGTCAGGTGTTGGTTCAAGTTAGCACGGCACTTTGCAGCATATGGACACAAATGGCACTTATACTTTCTCTCTTCTGTGTAGAGAAGCAAAGCGGTAATAGTCATTTCCTGCAAGTATTCCCATAAAGCTGAAGAACTTTGTATTTGTTGGGTAAGACCTACTTTATGTTTGAGATTCTACTTTAGGCTCCCTTTGCTAGGAAATATTGAAATACAACCCCAATTCTAAAAAAGTTGGGACGTGACATAAAATTCACATTAAAAACAGAATGCAATGATCTGCAAATCTCATAAACTCATATTTTATTCACTACGGAAAATAGAAAACATATCAAATGTTTAAACTGAGAAAATGTACCATTTTAGGAAATAAATGAGGTAATTTTGAAACTGATGGTAGCAACACGTCCCCAAAAAGTTGGGACAGGCAACAGGGGTTTGCAGACTGTTACCTCAACTGCCACATCTTTATTTGTATCTGTATTTATTTATTATGATAAATTATTATTTTTGAAACAAAATATATACATTTTTAAAATATTTATTTCTATTTGTTTGGCTGATCACATGAGCCCTATTTAAGATTATTAATAAGACTGAATTGAGCTCATGTAATCAAACAGATGGAAATAAAGATTAAAAAAATATATTTCTTTCAATAATAATATTTTTTCATATTAATATTTTTTTCTATAATAATAATAGACTGAGCTCATGTGGTCAGCCAAACAAGTGCAAAGAAAGATATATATATATATATATATATATATATATATATATATATTTATTTATTTATTTTTTACATACACACTGAGTGACATGACCACAGAGAGGGAAGGGGAATGGTATTGCTGGGAGAAGGAGTGGGCGCCCTCTAGTGGTGGAGAGTAGCAGTGCACTAGGACTCAGATCCCCTGCACTTGCAGCCCACAGCAGGCCCCACACCGACAAGAGGTGGAGCTGGAGAAATCGGAATCTGGAGAAATTTGTGTGTATAAGGGACAAGGTCAAAATGCCATATTAGATGCCGACGATCTTCAGGGCCCTCAGGCAGCACTGCATTAAAAACAGACATAATTCTGTGATTGACATCACTGCATGGGCTCAGGTATACTTCCAAAAATCATTGTGTGTGAATACAAATATGACAAAGAAGACCAAGGACTATTAAGCAGTTAGAATCCTATATTAGGGAAGAATGGGACAACATTCCTCTCCCAAATCTCCAGCAAGTGGTCTCCTCAGTTCCCAGGTGTTTGTTGTTAAAAGAAGTGAGGATGTTACATCATGGTAAACATGGCCATGTCGCTGCCAATAATTTCAAAATGACCTTATTTTGTTCTTCTTAACCGCTTCAGCCCCGGAAGATTTTACCCCCTTCCTGACCAGAGTACTTTTTGCGATTCGGCACTGCATCGCCTTAACTGACAATTGCGCGATCGTGTGACGTGGTTGACGTCCTTTTTTCATAGGCGTATATTGATTGGTTTGCGCAAAAGTTATAGCTTTTACAAAATAGGGGATAGTTTTATGACATTTTTATTAATAATTTTTTTTTTTACTAGTAATGGCGGCGATCAGCGATTTTTATTGTGACTGCGACATTATGGCGGACATGTCGGACATTTTTGGGACCATTGTCATTTATACAGCGATCAGTGCTATAACAACGCACTGATTCCTGTGTAAATGACACTGGCAGTGAATGGGGTTAACCACTAGGGGGCGGGGAGGGGTTAAGTCAGTACTGGGGAGTGATTACTAACTGTAGGGGGATGGGCTAGCTGTGACACTACACTGATCACTGCTCCCGATGACAGGGAGCAGAGATCAGTGAGACTGTCACTAGGCAGAACGGGGAGATGCTGTTTACATCAGCATCTCCCCGTTCGTCCTCTCCATGAAGCGATCGTGGGTATCCCCGCGGCGATTGAGTCCGCGGGACCCTCGACCGACTCACGGAGCTCCCGGCCAGTGGCGCGCACGCAATGGTGCGGCGGGAAATTTAAATGGACGTACCTGTAAGCCCATTTGCCCAGCCGTGCCATTCTGCCGACGTACATCGGCGTGCGCCGGTCGGGAAGGGGTTAAAATGGTACATTTTCTCAGTTTAAACATTTGATATGTTTTCTATTTTCTATTGTGAATAAATTTTGGGTTTATGAGATATGCAAGTCATTGCATTCTGTGTTTATGTAGCTTTTACACAGCATGCCAACTTTTTTGGGACTGGGGTTGTATTGAAAACATAACCCTACTCAAAAGTTGGCCTTATTAGGGATGCCAAAAGACTTTAGTTACATAGTCAGACAGGTTGAAAAAATAAAACAAGTCCATCTAGTTCAACCAATATATACACAATGCTATACCCACATCCAGAAGGCGAAAAACCCTAGAAAAGCATCCAATTTGCTACAGCGGGGAAAAAAATTCCTTCCTGATCCCCTGAGATGCAATCAGATATTCCCCGGATCAACTTTACCTAAAAAGGTTAGTACCCAAGTTATATTATGTACATTTAGGAAAGAATCCAGGCCTTTTTTTAAAGCAATCTACTGAGCTGTCCAGAACCAGCTCTTGAGGGAGTCCACATTTTCACAGCTCTTACTGTGAAGATACAGTACCTTTCCATATTTGGATTAGATTACATTTTTTTTCCTCCAGATGTAAAGAGTCCCCCGTTGTCCTCTGTAAAGACCTTAAAGTGAAGAACTCTATATGGACCACTTATGTATTTGTACATGTTGATTATACACCCCCCCCCCCTTTAATCTCCTCTCCTCAAGAGAGAATAAATTCAGTTCCTCTAATCTTTCCTGATAGCTGAGCTCCTCTATGCCTCTTATCAGTTTGGTTGCCCTTTTCTGCACTGTCTCCAGTTCCCCGATATCCTTTTTGAGAACTGGTGCCCAAAACTGAACTGCATATTCCAGATGAGGTCTTACTAATAATTTGTACAGGGGCAAAATTATATCTTTCTCTCTGGCGTCCATACCTCCCTTAATACAAGAAAGGATTTTGCTTGCTTTGGAAACTGCAGCTTAGCATTCCATGCTATTATTAAGCTCATGCTCTACCAGAACCTTCTCCAACATTGATTCCCACAGTTGTACTACCCCTAGTATGTGTGATGCATGCATATTAGCCCCCAAGTGCATAACTTTACATTAATCAACATTAAACCTCATTTGCCACCTAGTTGCCCAACTAAACACTGCATTGAGGTTGGCTTGTAAATTATCCTATAGATTAACGTAACGTGAACGTTAATCCACTGCGTACCTTGGTGTCATCTGCAAAGACTGAAATTGTACTTTTATTCCCAGACCCTATATCATTTATAAAGATATTAAAAAGTAAGGGTCCCAACACTGAACCTTGGGGTACACCACTGATAACCTTAGACCATTCAGAGTAAGAATCATTAACCACTACTCTCTGAATTCTGTCTTTTAGTCAGTTTTCTATCCATTTACAAACTGCTCTTTCCAGGCCTGTAATCTTACACATTAGCCGTGTGTGGGGAACTGTGTCAAACGCTTTTGCAAAATCCAAGTATACTACATCCACAGCCACCCCTCTATCCAAGGTTTTACTTACCTCCTCATAAAAAGAAATCAGAATTGTTTGACAACTTCTGTCTTTCATGAATCCATGCTGTCTGTTGCTTAAAATATTTTTTTCCAACAAGAACTCATCTATGTGGTCTTTTATTAAACTCTCCAGTATCTTCCAAACTATAGAAGTTAAACTAACAGGTCTATAGTTATTTGGTAAAGGCTTTGATCCCTTTTTAAATATAGGTACCACATTGGCCCTACGCCAATCCAGTGGTACTATTCCAGTCAATAAAAAGTCCCTAAAAACTAGAAACAATGGTTTTGAAATGACAGAGCGCAATTCTTTTAGGATCCGTGGGTCTTAATTTAAATAATTCTGGGTACAATTCAGGCGGAAATATTATTCTGCAATATAACTCTGTTGTTTAGCTAAATGCTGAAATGTGCACAAAAAAGGATGAATGAAGATATGACGGAGAACGTGAATAGGGAAATCATATTATATTTAATTTTTAAGGACACTGTGGGTAGCTCTTATAATGCAAGTCTAATATCTTACTACTACAAACATGATATAGGCACTTTTTCATAAAGAATTGAATGGGCCCACATATAATCTACAGAGCAGCAAAAATCAGGCAGACAGCTTTAATTAAAGAATGACAAATAAAAAACACATTAGTATGTTCACTAAAAAAAGCAGTATTGATCAACTTTGTAAATATAATCTTATACCTCTGCCTTCCAGTGCCATGAAGGCTGTTACACAAGTCTTGGCCCAGGATAAACATTAGTTTGTTTTTTATCCACTCTTCCTGCACCTTCACTGTAATTGCAGACCAGAACATCATGGAAGCTTTTTTTTCCATATGCCTGTTTGATTTAAAGCGGAGTTCCACCTAACTGGAACTTCCGCTTTAAGCACTCCTCGCCCCCTTACATGCCACGTTCTGACAGGTACTTCCTCCTTCTGTCACTTGGCTGCCTAGGTGACGCCTCCTCTCCCGCTAGGCGGCCCCTCCCTCTCTTCAATCTTCTGGGACACGTTATAGGTCCCAGAAGATTGCCTGCCACTAGGAGAACGCAGTGCGATTCGCAAGCTGTCAAAGCTGGGTGCCCACACTTGCAATGACGGCACCACGGAGAGGAGGGGGAGAGGAGCGAGGCTTCGGGGGGCTGCATCAATGGACTGTGGGACAGGTGAGGGTCTGTTTATTAAAAGTCAGCAGCTACACGTTTTGTAGCTGCTAACTTTTAATAAACTGAAAAACGAGTGGAATTCCGCTTTAGGGACTTCAGTGGCAGGAGCCTTATAAAATGATTTGTATACTGCAATGCACCTACGTAATCAAGGGAGATCACAAACTGCTAAATGTGGAAAAATATTCACACTAGGACTGAGAACAACAAAGGCATCATCCCTCTAGATCTGCACTCTGCAACAGGTTTTTAGTATCACATGAAATGGAAGAAAAGACAGAGCTTCTCTAAACTTATTCAGGGTATGGCTCTTGCACTTTGTGATCTATACTGATCTAAATCGTCAATTACAGCTCATGGCACAAAAGACTTTGAATTCAGAAACTTTCTTAGAACTCAGTACTTGTCTTCAGACAGTGCAGACATCTGACAACAAAAGCGTTTACATTGTCCTGAGCCTATGATGAGCTCAGTAAAGAAAAAAGGTTGGGTAAGAGGTTATTTTGCATGTTTGCATGGTATTTTGGGATAAAATAAATTAGCCAATCTGTTCTAAAAGTATATCTGTCTTTAAGGCTGCAATCACACTTGAGCTAGCGCTTTTGGTCCTTTAAGAGGCATTTTTTGGGCATTTACACAGGACGGTTTTGATCATTTTTGCAGGTGTCTGAGGCTTGAGCATTTTTTAAATGGTTTTGGCCACGGGAAAGCTAGTTACTAGGTAAAAAAAAAAGCACGTGATACACACATTTTCAATCATTTTTTCAGAGCTCCTATTAAAGTCTATTGGGTCCTGTCATCAGCCTGCTCAGCGGGGGATCAGCGGAGAGATCCCCTGCTGAGCAGGCAGAAGCACTTGATGGATTACGCTGAAAGGGGTCTAATTTCTATGTCTACTTTACATAAGGGCTGGGACAAAATCATCAGTAAACTTAATATCAGTTTATGCCCACCTAATATTTCTTTAAATGTGAGTGTGACAGAGCTGGGGTTTAAAATTCCAACACCCATAGTTCCTAATTGCTATATAGATAATTCTCTCTGAATTTGGGCGGATCTAGGTTTTGATTCAAATCACAGTCTCCAGTGGCAGGCTATTCAAAAGCATGGTAGTTAGATCATACGTCCGACTACTCTTCAAATTCAGTGGGCGGCCACAGCTATCAAACAGTTATGTGTATGCTGCAAGCAGATCTGTATTTCAATTCCACTGACAAAATTGGAAGTTTTATACACTATTACCTGTGTGCAATAACAGATGTCGGGATAAAGTCTGCTGTCGGCCAAACACTTTCCCACAGACATCGCAGGGATAGAGCTGTTCGTTAAGTTTCCAGGCAGCTAACCCACTGCCTGCTTCCAGCCCAAGTGGCTCTGCATCTGTAACATTAAAGAAAGCACACTGAGTGATCTGTTTGTGTGAATATTTGGTATACATCCCAACACAGTCTGCAGGTCTGCAATGAATAAAACAGTACTTGATCTTGCTTCAAAAATTTAACTTGGGCTTTGGATATGTAATGTGTAATGAGGAGAGAACATCTCTGCATACCTTTAAGGCTAATCCAGGAAACTTGAAATTTGAACTGTCACAATCCCCCCCCCCCCGCCCAGTTCCTTTGGTAAATAAAATAGTGTTTATTAGTAGTGGACACTGAAAGAAATGTACACTGTACTTAAAGAAGAACCCCACCAAAACAGTTTATTCTATTTTGGAAGAGTAAGACTGTGGTCAGTCTCTAATCAGATCTTTAAAGGTCTCTCAGGACACTGTACAGCTGTCAAAAACAAATCTTTAATGTTTTCATCAAACCTTGGATTGCCACTAAGCATGTGTATGTTTTGCATGTGTGTTGTGATCCAGCTGTATAGTAACAACATCTAAATACACGGCTGAAATACATATAAGTTTATTATTTTATCTGCTACAGTTGAGATCTTAATCCCAACGGTGGCACTGCACATTGCACAGGCAGCGCAATCCTAAACCAGAAAATTAGCATGCCACTTGCCTGGATGCACTGGTGCATAAATCACTGGATTTAGTGTACAAAAATAAAATTTGGGGGAAGTAACATACTACACATAAATGTATTTCATCTGTGCATTTGGTGGTCTGCATGGAGAATAACTTTAACACAAACCTTTGAAAACAAAACCATTACCACCAGGTGACACATTGAGGGGAGCTTTTTAAACTGGAGCAACCAGAATCTGGATAAGCTGTGCATGGCAGCCAATCAGCTTCTATCTTTCATTATCACAGCTCAACTGAACAAGCTGAAGATTGAACCTGGTTGGTTGCTGTGCACAGCTGCTCAAATTCTGTCAGCTCCAGTTTTGATCAATTACTCTCATTGTGTCCATCCTTTCCCAAGGCATTTTGTTCGGCACCTGCAGTATTGAAAATCCTGTCTTTTAGGCTCCATTCACACTTGTATGACTTGTCACGGGACTTTGTATACAAAGTCCTGTGACAAGTCGCAGCCCATGTATTTCAATGGAAGCCATTCAAATCTATGCGACAAAGTCGCAGCAACTTTTAAAAGCTTCCTGCACTGCTTTGATGCAACTTTCATGCATCTTAATGTTATCAATGTGACAGTTGTTGCACCCATCCAAAGTTGCAATGGATATTGCATGACTTTGGAGTCGCCCAAGTGTGAATGGAAACATTGTTCATACACTGCATCAGTGCACGTGTGCCACTTGGCATTGTGGAAACAGAGTCTTAGAAGCAGAATTTCTGATACTTGGAAGTGACATACTGCGGGCGGGAGGTTTCAGACCATACTGCAGCAATGCAATGAAAAAGGACAATCACTAACTGGCACAAGGTGGTGACTAATCTTGTTTCCAAAGGCTAGTTTAAATTTTTGAGGGTAGTAATTGGTGTCTTCTTTAGCTTTGAATAACTACTTCTAGCACTGTGCAATTAATCAAGAGTGACACTTCCCTACAAACTGAATGGAGGGGAAAGGAGAGGGGGGAATTTACAGCTGATATTTCTCATTAAAGATACTGTGCGTGTGTGTGTCAAAATGGCAGTTTACATGGGCCGTTGTCTTACTAGAATCTGCCTTAGTACTTTTCTTATGATATGCTTTAACTTCTGTTTTTAATACCAATGAGCATTGACAAAATGTTCTAAAAGGTGGTTTATTATATGGACCTAAACCACTTTTTGGTACAGTGTACAAAGTGGAAAAAAGCATAGGAAATAAATTTGTTTGAATTAAATAATTCAGGTCCCAATTATCATAATCTGTACAAGGTCTATATAAAATATCTTGCAGGACAAAATAATGCTAACATTTAGTATATCGGCTAAAGCATCTTCAAGATGTCTTAGCAAGGACTGAATGCCAAGTTCGATGTTTTTATTGAGGCCCAGCTGTCATAGGACACATAACTCATAAGATGATCCATGAGGTCTGGCCAACACATGCATGGGGCTTATGTCTGAGAGGCATACCACCTGGACGGTCATCAAAAGAAATGGTTTGTGGCTGAAAACAGATGTTCTTGGCTAGAGAAGCATACACTGATCATTTTATGTGTGTAAACAGCATACAGGGGAGACATCAAAGGCACAGTAAGCCATCTAGAGCAGCTCCCGTCACACTATTGTTCCAGTCAGACTGACATCAGCAGACATCAACAGACCTGAAATAGCTACCAAAAGACTCCAAAAACTCTCTTCCAGTTTATGCTGACCATGCATGGGCTGGTCACCTAGGCAGTCAAATGTTTCTTAAGCTGGCCTTTGCTAAATTGAAATCTGGCCAATCAGCAGGGACCAGCCAAATTTCAATCTATGTGTGGTCGCTCCCACTTGACAGAAGTCAATCTAATGATCGACTTCTGTTGAATGGGCTCCTGGGAAAAATGTTCTTGATCATTGGTTGCAGATATTGAGCAGTGTAGCAGAGTTCCATTGCCAGAATATTATGTCTCAGTAGGGAGGATTCCTCTATCCACTATACCTCTATTGTGTGGAAGGAGAAATCTGTTTGTTTTTTCTTTCAGCCCACTGGCATAAGAAAAAAAAAATCCATCTATGGCCAGCCTTACAATAGATTTTTGTTCTAGAAAACAGTCCTTTCAATTTTCAGTCCAAACTGAGGTTATGTACTTCCAGCAGGCTTATTATTGTAACTATGCTGGGGGGCTTGACTGAAAATCACCATCAAGAGCTCCTCTCTCTCCTCATTGGCTTACTGGCTGTGACTGACAGCAGTAGGTGCCAATGGCTCCCGCCGCTGTGTCTCAGCCAATGAGGAAAAAGAGAGACCCGGACCAGACGAGGCTTCCGTGCACATTGCTGGATAGAGAGGAGGCTCAGGTAAGTAGTGAGGGGGGAGCAGCACACTGAAGTTAAAAAACCTTCAGCCTTTACAACCCCTTTAATTATGTTTAACATGTGGCAAAGGTTTTCTTGCTCACAATTTTTTTGTGCGGAAGTAACAGGTATTTTTTCAACCTCTAAAACACAAATAGCCATTTAACTAAGAGGATTAGCTGCTACATGCAGCATCTGGTCAACATCTGCTGCTATGGCATTATTTGAACAAACCATGTAATTTGTAAGATATTACATGCTTTGTATATTAGATACACACACATTTTAACATATAGGGGGAAATCCAGTATAGGCATTTATTGTGCTTGTATACATGCATATGTTTTATGTTATTTTATACAGTCTATCATGTTTGTGACATTTATCAGGTGAGCCAAAGCTAAAAGTCTCCCTTCTTTTACATCAAATTTTACAAGATAAAAAAGCATTGACATTACCAACTATAATAGTAAATTAATAAATGCTCTCAAAATCTAAAAATTCCTGCTGCTAAAGTGAGGACGGTATAATGCCTACTGGCACAAACTGATTCTAAAAAAGGACTAATTTCCCAATTATATGGGATTTTGATTCCTGAGGTCTCAGCGGGGAGCATCGATAGTTTCAAAAAACTATTAGATAAGCACCTGAACGACCACAACATACAGGGATATACAATGTAATACTGACATAAAATCACACACATAGGTTGGGCTTGATGGACTTGTGTCTTTTTTCAACATCACCTACTATGTAACTATATGTAACATGATGTACATGCTTGCACCCATATCCCAGCTAAACTGAAACGATGGGAGGAAGACTTGAGCTGGGAACAAGCTCTGACATCCCTCCCTCTGGTGCCTTTATTACCACAAAGACTCAACTTTTTATTCTCCACAGAGTTTACCATATACCTGCCAAACTGCATAGATGGAATCCCTAGAGACACAGATCTGTTTCCTAGATGTGCTAGAGGGCCAGCAGACTTATTTCATATGAAAGAAGGTGCCTGAAATCCCGCAGATTCTAGCAAGATTTTCTCTTACATCCTCTATTCAGGTTAACTTACCACAAGAACCTAAAATATGTCTTCCTAACATGTTTGATGACTCCCTTGTGCCCACTGAGGCGATGGCTCCTATTACTAGACTGCTTTACATAGCACAGAAATTGTTGCACAAAAATGCATGTCCCCTGGCCTAGCCCACCCATGCTTATGGAGTGGAAAAATCAAGTTAATATTGACATTTCCTGAGAAAAACTAGTATATCAGAATAGAAATTATATTAGAAAATTACGGAACCCCTGGTTAGCTACCCGGATGAGCTCCATTTCATTTAATTTCAGACAGGTTATTCTCCCTATGAGTGCAGAGTTAGTACCATACAATCAAAGTCTCAATATCAATATACTGGGGCAAGTTTACTGTGATCCAAGCTATCAACAGAAGAAACAAATTCAGGTCCACTTGTGCATGTTTAGTTTACATTTACCGTATATAAACATGTTTATACAATGTTAGCAAAACTTGTAACACCGAGAATAGTAATTAACGATTTTGGCTGTTGTCATTTGCAGTATTCCTACGGACTATAGCTATGGTCTTGCTTGTTGATTGTAGTTTTGTTTGTTGTTTATTAAGCACAGTTTGTGATGTTGTATGTTAAAAACAAAAACTTAATAAAAAAGATATGTTAAAGAAAAATTAGGACAGTATAGTATGGATTGTGTGGTTGCTATGGCCTACGGCACTTACCTTTTTCTGTCACTTTTTAAATAGCTTTTTTTTTTTTTTTTTCTTTGGTTCCTTCAGACTACCAATTAAGGGGAGTGGCTAATTGCTCACATGTGCTTGAGGCCTATATAACCTGGTGTAGGACTCATACTGAGCCTGCTCATTTGTGAGGCTGTTGGAACTCTGTGCAAGTGGAACCAGTCTAAGTGGTGAGTTAAAACCAGAGTTTAAAACAGGAGGTTATAACAGGGGTCATAGTACCTGTGTAGTGCGAGTACCTGAGTGTTGTCTGAGTAGTGTGTGTGGATCCTTAGTACTTGTGTATTGCAAATGCACGTAGGTCTGCAAATGCACGTAGGTCTGCGAGTGGCCTGCGAGTGCACGTAGGTCTGCAAGTGGCCTGCGAGTGTACGTAGGTCTGCGAGTGGTCTGCGAGTGCACGTAGGTCTGCGAGTGGCCTGCGAGTGTACGTAGGTCTGCGAGTGACCTGCAGGTGCACGTAGGTCTGCGAGTGCACGTAGGTCTGCGAGTGGCCTGCGGGTGCACGTAGGTCTGCGAGTACCTGTGTATTGTCTTGTTGTGTACCTGTGTATTGTCTTAAGTATTAGTGCCAGGACGCTAGCTGTTAGGTAATTTGGACAGGGTATAATCCCCAATCCTCACTAAATTTAATAGGTACGATGCCCGGCATCTTGCTGCATGTATGCGTTCCTTGATCATCCGATCGAGGGCGAATACTGCTTGCAAAATGTAAGCACATTGTTTCCCTGGAAGCCCAGGTTCTGAATCTGGGGAAGCAACTGTCAGCACTGAGAAGTCCCTCCATACTAAAGGAGAGCCAGGAACGTACACGGCAGGGGCCGGCAGGGGCCAGCACAGAGGCGGGTGGAGACAAAGAGGTGCAGGCACTAGCAAAGAGTAGATGGGTGACAGTCAGGAAGGGTAGAGGAGGAAGTGCCAGGGAGGCCGATCCAGGACTGGAGCATCCCAATAAGTACGCTCCATTGAGTGACATTGGTGAAACCAGTCAGGGACCAGCACTGCTGGAGCTGAGGGACTCTCCTAGCTGCCGGGGGAAGAACTCCTCCAGTGAGAGTGGGGGGGCAGCGAAGGGAAAGGAAAGACAGATTCTGGTGGTAGGGGACTCAATTCTTAGAAGGACAGAGAGAACAATCTGTAACCAAGACCTGAAGCGCCGAACAGTATGTTGTCTACCGGGCACTCGGGTTCGGCACATCACGGATCTTGTGGTCAGGGGCTGGGAAAGACCCAGCTGTCATGGTGCACGTTGGCACCAATGACAAAGTCAGAGGCAGATGGAGTGTCCTAAAGAACGATTTTAGGGACTTAGGAGCTAAATTGAGGAAAAGGACCTCCAAGGTAGTATTCTCAGGAATACTACCGGTACATCGAGCCACACCAGAAAGGCAGAGGGAGATCAGGGAAGTAAACAAGTGGCTGAAGAGCTGGTGTAGTAAGGAGGGGTTTGGGTTCCTGGAGGACTGGGCCGACTTCTCAGTCGATAACCGGTACTATAGAAGGGACGGACTGCACCTAAATGAGGAGGGGTGCAGATCTGCTGGGAATGAAGATGGCCAAAAAGTTAGAGGGGTTTTTAAACTAGGCGATGGGGGGGAGGGTCCAGAGGTAGAGATAGTCAGCGTGGAAGATATTCCAGAGGGTAGTATTGGGGGCATTAGTGGTAGGTTGACCAAAGCACAAAAACACAAGGTAGGTATAGTAGCAAGTCCTAGTTGCAATCTCGAAACACCCAATACGAGGACAATATGCGACCGGTCTAAACTATGTGGCACGTTCACCAATGCCAGGAGCATGGCAGACAAGATGGGTGAACTAGAGATACTGTTGTACGAGGAGGATTTGGATTTTGTGGGAATTTCAGAGACCTGGTTCAACAGCTCTCATGATTGGCTGGCAAACATTCAAGGGTATACCCTTTACTGCAAGGATAGAGAGGGTAAAAAAGGGGGAGGGGTATGCCTATATATCAAGAATAATGAGTGAATGTGAGAGATGACATCACTGAGGGAGCTAGGGAGGAGGTGGAATCCTTATGGGTAGAGCTCCAAAGGGATGAAGCTAAGGGGAAAATAATACTGGGAGTATGCTATAGGCCCCTAACCTGAGGGAGGAAGTGGAGACAGATCTCCTATCACAATTTGGATTAGCAGCAAGGATGGGAAGTGTTATCATAATTCGGGATTTTAATTATCCAGACATAGACTGGGCGGAGGGAACCGCACATTCATTTAAGGCTCGCCAGTTCCTTAATGTCTTGCAGGACAATTTTATGGGTCAGATGGTAGACGCACCAACTAGAAATAAAACATTACTGGATCTACTGATTACCAACAATACAGACCTGATCACGGATGTGGAAATACGGGGAAATTTAGGTAACAGCGATCACAGGTCAATTAGTTTCAGTATAAATCACACAAATAGGAAACATAAAGGGAATACAAAGACACTGAATTTCAAAAGAGCCAACTTCCCTAAACTGCAAACCTTGCTAAAAGGCATAAATTGGGATAAAATATTAGGAACAAAGAATACGGAGGAGAGATGGGTTTGCTTTAAAAGTATATTAAATAAGGGCAATAGCCAATGTATCCCATTGGGTAATAAATTTAAAAGGGCGAACAAAAGTCCTGGATGGCTTAACTCCAATGTAAAAATGCATATAAAAGCAAAGGAGAAGGCCTTCATAAAATACAAAGTTGAGGGATCATCCTCAGCATTCAGACTTTATAAAGAATGCAACAAGAAATGTAAGCGTGCAATTAGGACGGCTAAGATAGAACATGAAAGACACATAGCGGAGGAGAGCAAAAAAAAATCCCAAGAAATTCTTTAAATATGTAAACAGTAAAAAAGGAAGGACTGACCATATTGGCCCCATAAAGAATGAGGGAGGACATCTGGTTAGAAAGGATGGGGAGATGGCGAAGGTATTGAATTTATTCTTCTCCTCAGTCTTCACGAGTGAAACGGGGGGCTTCAGTAATCAAAATTGCAGTGTTTATCCTCATGACACAACACGGGAAGCACCTCCATGGTTAACAGAGGACAGAATTAAAATTAGACTTGAGAAACGTAACATTAATAAATCACCGGGACCTGATGGCTTGCATCCGAGGGTACTTAGGGAACTCGGTCAAGTGATTGCCAGACCGTTGTTCCTAATTTTTACAGACAGTCTACTGACTGGAATGGTACCAGCTGATTGGAAAAAAGCCAATGTAGCACCAATATTTAAAAAGGGCCCAAAATACATCCCTGGGAATTACAGACTAGTTAGCCTAACATCAATAGTATGTAAACTCTTGGAGGGGATGATAAGGGACTATATACAAGATTTTAGTAATGAGAACGGTATCATTAGCAGTAATCAGCATGGATTCATGAAGAATCGTTCTTGCCAAACCAATCTACTAACCTTCTATGAGGAGGTGAGTTGCCATCTAGATAAAGGAAGGCCCGTAGAAGTGGTGTATCTGGATTTTGCAAAAGCATTTGACACAGTTCCCCATAAACGTTTACTGTACAAAATAAGGTCCGTTGGCATGGACCATGGGGTGAGTACATGGATTGAAAACTGGCTACAAGGGCGAGTTCAGAGGGTGGTGATAAATGGGGAGTACTTGGAATGGTCAGGGGAGGGTAGTGGGGTTCCCCAGGGTTCTGTGCTGGGACCAATCCTATTTAATTTGTTCATAAACGACCTGGAGGATGGGATAAACAGTTCAATCTCTGTATTTGCAGATGATACTAAGCTAAGCAGGGCAATAACTTCTCCGCAGGATGTGGAAACCTTGCAAAAAGATCTGAACAAATTAATGGGGTGGGCAACTACATGGCAGATGGGGTTCAATGTAGAAAAATGTAAAATAATGCATTTGGGTGGCAAAAATATGAATGCAATTTATACACTGGGGGGAGAACCTCTGGGGGAATCTAGGATGGAAAAGGACCTGGGGGTCCTAGTAGATGATAGGCTCAGCAATGGCATGCAATGCCAATCTGCTGCTAACAAAGCAAACAGAATATTGGCATGCATTAAAAAGGGGATCAACTCCAGAGATAAAACGATAATTCTCCCACTCTACAAGACTCTGGTCCGGCCTCACCTGGAGTATGCTGTCCAGTTCTGGGCACCAGTCCTCAGGAAGGATATACTGGAAATGGAGCAAGTACAAAGAAGGGCAACAAAGCTAATAAAGGGTCTGGAGGATCTTAGTTACGAGGAAAGGTTGCGAGCACTGAACTTATTCTCTCTGGAGAAGAGACGCTTGAGAGGGGATATGATTTCAACATACAAATACCGTACTGGTGACCCTACAATAGAAAACAAGACTTGTGGCCACTCATTAAAATTAGAAGAAAAGAGGTTTAACCTTAAACTACGTAGAGGGTTCTTTACTGTAAGGGCAGCAAGGATGTGGAATTCCCTTCCACAGGCGGTGGTCTCAGCGGGGAGCAACGATAGTTTCAAGAAACTATTAGATAAGCACCTATATGAACGCAACATACAGGGATATACAATGTAATACTATGTAACTTCAGTCTGCATTGACTATTTTTTATTTACTACTTAAAATGAAAGCAGCTAAAACATTTTCCATGGGCTTTGGAGATATGTACGAGGGAAAGAAGGGGTTTAAAACCTCTGTCGCGTTTTTACTGCTGTCCATGTCTCCACCATAAGATATCGCCTCACTTCCTGTCTAGTTGAACTCTGCCACCAAGACAGGGCATGAGAGAAAATCATCCAATGACAGAAATAACACAAAAAAAAAAATTCACGGTCTTCAAATCTTCCCCCAATCTACTGGGAAAAAATGATTTTTTTTTTGCTTTCAGTGAGTGCCCCAGTTGAAGAAGTTTTCTATAACTTCCTGTCTCAGTCACCACCTGCCACCCTAACAGAAAACAAAAAAAAAAAGATGTTCTAACCCTTCTTTAAATGCTTAAAGCGGACCTTCAGTCATTTTTTCAACTTTCCATCTATTAAATCTTCTGCCCTTGTTGTTGTTTAACTTTGGATAGTAATTTTTTTTTCTGCCAGTAAATACCTTATACAGCCCACTTCCTGTTTCTTGTCTGCTAAAAAGCCTAGGCTTATGACATCATGCACAGCTCACTCTCCTAAGAGTTTGCCAAGAAGGGAGGAGGGATGAGTCATAAGAGGGCCAATGAGGGCTGCACAGTTGGAGGTGTGTGTCTGTGTAAATCCAGGAAGTGAACAGGCAGCAGCTTCAGCTGCCCACAGTTGAAATGGATGCAGCCAGACTTAGTGGAGGGAGATTTCTGCAGCATATTTGGCAAGTACAGAATCACAGTATATAAAAAATAATATGCAAAGTGGTTGGAGGGAAGCTTCAGAATGGCAAAGATGTTTTTATTACAAATTATGTGAGCAGACTGTAGTTCCTCTTTAAAAGGGTGAAATTTTATTTTAGTACAGAGACTCCTTGGTGGAATAAGGCCAGTGATAAAAAAAAATCTGAGGCCTCTCTCAAAGTATTGTTTTCATGAGACACTTCTAATAAAAATACATTTTAGCTAAAAATTCAATCCAAGTACAGATGACAGTCTTTAAAGGAAGCAGAGTAAAGCTGCAACATTAAGGTCTCATTCACACTGGCATTCCTATGTTTATCTTTTCTAAGTACAGGAGAAGTGATCTGAGAAGTATGAACACATTTTATGCCTCCCACATCACTTTTTCTGGTTTAAAACAGGTTTAGCAGTATTAAGACTTGCTAAAGCAGAGCTAAACACCACGATACTTACTTCCCTTCAATGGCATTAAGTCCCTTGCAGGTGTTGGCATCTTCTGTCCGAGTCATTGCCCAGCATGGGATGAAGTCTCCCCTGCACAGGATGAAGTCTCCCCTGCACACGCGCAGGGGTGCAGTTCTCCAGGCACACAGGAGCTGTGCCGGAATTAAGCTGAGCTGTGCAGCTCTGTGTACATTCCAAAGAAGACTGAGAGCAGGAAGGTGGGTTTCTTTTATTGAAGAATGTCTCTTTGCAATAAAGAGCCTGCCTGCTCAGTTTTTAAAAGTGGGACTTTAGTTCCACTAAGCTGTTAACACGGATCCTGGATGCACAGAATTCTATTTTCTCTAAATGCAGCTAAACTGTCCGCATCTAAAAGCAGGTGTGAATGTCACCATTGGAAAATCCTTGCCTGCATTGAAATGCTTTTGGAAATGTCCTCCAAATGCATAAAAACACAGGTTTGACGGTATCAATGTGGATGAGGCCTACGGGTGTTTTTTAAAGCACACATATGGGACAAGTGCACAGTTTTCAATCCACAATGCCAGCTATAACATCATTGCAGTGTTATTACTTATACTCACCCCAGTCTACCTTCCTACACTTATTAAAGTTTATTTAATAAAATGGTGCAAAGAGCAAAATATAAAGTGCCGGTCAGATATAACTGTGCATTGGTTTGGCCTCAGGAAAGTTCATTCTGATTGGCTGCTATGGGTGACTGCATTCTGGTTCCTGCATCATCTATAAAATACAGCACATTATTTAAATGTAAATCACTACTCTCACAGCACACTTGTTTATAATGAAAAAAAGAAAGTTTGATTATACTGCAGTGTAAAATGATACATGGGTGCAAAAGATATGAAACAAGATTCAGCTTTTTATCTCTCACAAAAGAAGACTGCAATGTTTTAATAAAAATTCCAAGCATAAAACATTTTCTTGCTGTACTCCCAAAGGTCTTTTTCTCTCATGTTTTCTTGCCATTGCTGTGGAGGTCACCTTCTCATAAAAGAAGAGTCTGGCATGGAGAAGACTCTAAATTAATTTTAGGCATTCGATAGTTATTTTCCGTATGTGTTTTCTACATGCTATTGTGACACTCACTAATGCCACCTTGTGGCATTTTAAATACCACATAAACCATTTTAAAGACTGCAATGTGAGCCGTTCCTATATTTGTATGTATTTATTAAAGCAGCACTTCAGACATAAAATAAAGCCTATTTAGGTATTTAATGAAAAGGATTACAATTTTTGTTGGGCAGTTTTTACTTTTTCCCTACCCCAACATCCACAATCTGCTTCCTCTTTCTCACACTCTAGCCATGATCCACTCCTAATGATTTACTTTCCCCTCTCTGCTGCTTATGATCTGCTTCTCAAATCTTCTCTCTCCCTCACCCAGTTCAGTCTTCTCTCTGTTAACCTCACTGTTCATCCATGATTTGCTCTGGCTCACATATATTTTTTACAGGTACTTATACAGCACTGTCAATTTATGCAGCACTTTACATATATATTGTACATTCACATCAGTCCCTGCATTCAAGGAGCTTACAATCTAAGGTCCCTAACTCAAATTCATACATAGATATAGCAGGGCCATTTTAGACAGGAGCCAATTGACCTAACAGCCTGTCTTTGGAGTGTGGAAGCAAACCGGAGTACAGTACCCGAAGGAAACCCACACATACAGGGGAGACACATGCAAACTCCAGGCAGGTAGTGCTGTGGTTGGGATTCAAACCAATGACGCTAGTGCTGTTAGACAAAAGTGCTAAGCACTTAGGCACTGTGCTGCCCTGTCTTACCATCCCACACATCTGCTTTATTCCTCAGATCTCTCAGTTATGTAATAAAAAGCTCTCTGGCCCCTGCACTTACCCTCTTCTTCGCTGAGCACCCCTTAAAGAAGTATTACAGGTATGTATATTTTTTTTTTACAGAGTCACATTGGTCCAGCTTGGACCAACGGTAACTATGCATATATCATGCTTGTGGGATCCCTCTTAGAAGGCATCACTACTACAGTGATTTTGACTAGCTTTCAGGTCCTAGGACAGGTACCATTCAGAGATTGCTTTACATTATCTCTATGAATGCAAAGCATTCCCTAATTAGGCAAGGTGGAGAAGCAAGATGGTAATGTAATGTTCTCCACCTCATACTATCAGAGGATGCTTTGCAGTCACTGAGAAAAAGCAAAACACATAAATCCCCATTCTGTCAGGAGAGGAGAGACATCGTCTGTTCCTACTAGTTAGGAACAACGATATGTCTCCTCCTCTAGTCAGTCCTACCCCCCCCCCCACAGTTAGAAACACTCATGAGGGAACACATTTAACCCCTTGATTGCCCCCTAGTGTTAACCCCTTCCCTACCAGTGACATTTACACAGTAATCATTGCATTTTTATAGCACTGATCACTGTATAAATGTCAATGGTCCCAAAAATATGTTAAAAGTGTCCGATCTGTCTGCCGCAATGTTGCAGTCCTGCTAAAAATCGCAGATCGCCACTATTACTAGTAAAAAAAAAAAAAATTAAAAAAATTTAAATCCCATAAATCTATTCCCTATTTTGTAAACGCTATAACTTTTGCACAAACCAATCAATTTTTTTTTACCAAAAATATGTAGAAGAATATATATTGGCCTAAACTGATGAATAATTTTTTTTTTTTACATTTTTTTTAGGATATTTATTATAGCAAAAAGTAAAAAATATTGTTTTTTTTAAATTGTCGCACTTTTTTTGTTAATAACGCAAAAAATAAAAAACGCAGAGGTATTTGTGGGAAAAAAAATGACGTCAATTTTGTTGGGGTACAACGTCACACGACTGCGCAATTGTCAGTTAAAGGGACACAGTGCCGTATCTTAAAAAATGGCTTGGTCATTAAGGCTGAAGCCCACAGAAATTGAAATCTGACCATATCTCTATTCCCTATGCTGTGCATTATGTTCTATACTGCATGCTCAGACACTGTACTGATGTTTTAGATTCCTCACCACTCCACTCTGTACACTGTGGTGTGCATTCTATACTGCATACCACTCTACTTTTGTAGGTTCCATGCTTCTCTTCTCTGACCTACCAAATATGATATTCTATTAATCATCTTGGGCCCTCATTTGGCTAAGCTAAAGAATAACCACATAATAAAATTAAGCAAATGTATTACAATTTAAAATATTTTATTGTTTAATGTTTTTTATTGACCCGTTCAGATACATCAGATCAACTTAAGAGCTTACCCAAAACTTGTTTGGAACAACTGTAAACTGTGAATAGAACTAAGGTGCATTAAATAGGACCCTTCATATTAAAGTGGTGCCTTACATTGGGATGATGTACCAGAAAGGACTTTGTAGGCCAGGGGTCTCCAAACCACAGCCCGCGGGCCACATCTGGCCCGCTTGTATGTTCTGTCCAGCCCGCAGCTCCTTTAGATACTGCAGGCACAGAACTGCTGGTCTGCTTGCTCCCCCTCCCCCTGCTGTTCTCAGCAGGAAGTCCTGACAAACATCAGACACAGCAGCTCCCCTGCACTCCCCTCTCGCTATGCCACTTGTGCTGTGCATTATTTTCCAGGACCGCCAGAGAGAGCAGAAGGCAGGCGGTGCAATGTGTGTGTACCTTAGTCAGAGCAGATACATCTAGGCAGAGGATGAATGAGCAGTTGGCAGATTCCCATGTGTGCAGGGAGGAGGCGGGGCCCCACTGTCAGGCAGTTTAGAGGTGTGGGCTGGCTGTGCATGCTGGAGTCAGGCCAGGGTGCTGGAGGTCACAGCCACCAGAGATTTGGATGAAGGTCTTGTAATGCCTGCCCCAGTGACAGTTAACCTGCCCTGGTGTGCTGCAGATTCCTCCACTGACATCATCAGGAGGAGGAGCTGCATGACTGGGAGGAACTGTCTGCAGAACTGGTGAGATCTGGGGGATTGGTAAGGTGTGTGTGATGGTGGAGGGGGGTATCTGGGGTGTGTGTTAGGGGAAAGGTATGGGGGGTGTGATCAGAGTGGAGAGATATGGGGGTGTGATAAGACTGGGGGTATCTGGAGGGGTGGCAATTAGGCTGAGGAGCTGGTGTGATCAGATTGGGGGGTATCTGGGGGTGTAATCAGGGTGGGGATTCTGTGTGTGTGTGTTAGCGGAGAGGTATGTTTGTGTGGGTGGGGTTGTGATCAGAGTGGAGAGATATGGGGGTGATCAGAGTGGAGCAATATGGGGGGGATGAATCTAGGGGTGTGATCGGAGTGGGGGGTATCTGGGGGTGTAATCAGGGTGGGGGAAGGGGAGAGGTGTGCTTGTGTGGGTGGATGCGATCTGAGTGGAGAGATATGGGGGGAGTGATCACAGTGGAGTGATATTAGGGGGGGAGTGATCAGAGTGGATAGATATTGGGGGGGTGTGAATATAGGGGTGTGATCGGAGTGGGTAGGGGTATCTGGGAGGTGTTATCTGAGGGTTTGCTTATGGGGGAACCCAGCCATTGGAAGTTTTTGTTGGCCTTGCCTGCGGCCAGTGAGGGGAATTGGGAAATGCAAAATCTCGCCCCCTCGTTACACACTGCCATTTAGTGTAAGTTCAGCACAGCTCAATTTTCAATGGTGTTTGACGTCTGATGGAGGACACAGATGTGGGGGAGACTCTAATGGGGGGCACAGATGTGTAGGCGACTCTGATGAGGGACACAGACATGTAGGAGACACTCATGGGGGACACAGACGTGTAGGAGACTCTGATGAGGACACAGAAGTGCGTAAAGGCTCTAAAGGGGACACAGATGTTATTATTTAAATTGTATTCATTTATTTATAAATAACTAATTGTTTCTGCCCATGAATATTTGTAAAATTTACAATGTGGCCCTTGGGCTAAAAAGTTGGGAGACCCCTGCTGTAGACCAAAGTAGGCAGTGAAAGTCCCTTCATATTAACTGTGCAAAACACAGAGCATTGCATGTAAACTATAAAGCATCTTTTTAAATGAAAGTGGGTAAGAAAAAGGGAATATATTCATCTACTCTGAGAAGGGTAAAGCCCTCTTTGATCTGAGCTCTGCTGAGTGAGAAGGTAGTCTGTGCACTCCCTTGGACCAGACCAACAATACGCCCCCCCCTTTTTTTTTTTCTTCTTCCCCATTTCATCCCCTACACCCCATTGCCCCCTCTCATCTGCTCCCCTCTTTCTACCTCCCCCCTGCTAATTTGCGCTTCTTTGTTTTAACTTTGCAGTACCCCTCTTTTCTAACAGGGTTTTAGTGCAAGATGTTCTATTTATGTCACGCTAAAGCTACTCACGTGTGGAAGCCATCAAACTTAGCGATGCTCCTGCATTTAATCTTCCTATTGTTCAAGCTATCTGATCTTTTTGTCATGTACTACATTTTTTTGTGTAGCCCTTTAGCACAATTGTTTTTTTGATGATCTCTGTATTCAGTAAGAAGATCCGTATCTTCCTTTGTACATGATGCCTTTTACTTTGTTCATTGTGGATCCTGCCTTTCTATAATAATAAAATACAATTTGTTAAAAAAAAAAAAAAAGTGGGTAAGAAAAAGGATGCTGTGCATGCAATGGATGCTGTACACAGACTTCACACCAATGAGGACTAAACTGTGCCTCAGAGATGAAACTACAAATAAAATGTTGCTAACCATACTGTGTGTCAGGAAGGACTTGCGCCAAACTTGCCACTGTACATAGACTAGACAGATCTTTGAGCATAAAGGTTTTTTTTAGAATAATGTTTTTTCAGAATAAGGATCGTAAATTGTGACCAAAATATGAAAATAGCCCCCAGGATTACTGTATTTGCATAATTATCAACATTTAAAGTAACTTCCAGATACTAACATTGTCTGAGAGATATCAGCACATTTAAAGCATATGATGTCACCTTCTGCAACACTTCCTTTTAATGAAGTATGCGTCAAATACAAAGGTGAGAGTGACATACTTCAGAGCAGAGCTACACAGGGAAATTGCTGTGGGTCAGCAAAGAGAGCAATGGCACTTCCAATGTGTCCCCTGCTCTCACAGGTAATTATACCACTTGCCATTTTCTTTTTTTGCCTTACGTGGCTTCTGACCATTCTAGCCCTGACTGTCATTCCAGCCATTTTCTACAAAGGTAAGAAAGAAGAGTCTCCAAATGCAGCACTGAATGCTCATCCACTGTATCAGTGATAGAAAAAAGTCAAGAAAAAGTAAGTTATATTACCGTAACAATATAGTATATTTCTTATTGTATGATGCAATAAGTGCAAAGCATACTGATACATTCATGTCTTATCAGTTGCAGTTCAAACATTTTACAAGTCCTAGGATCTACAGTCTCAAACAATGGTTCACATAAGTCTGAACCTGCCTACATTGTTTGAGGTTTTCTGTCCCCCCCCCCCCCAAAAAAAAACTAATACAAATTTCAATTGCAAAAACAGTATGTACCTGCAAAAAAATATGGTGATGTCAGCCTGACAAAACCAAAAACAAATAAGAAAAGTAGAGAAAATGTCACTCACATTTGGTCAGAGATATGCAAAATGATATTAGCAGCATCAAAGAGGGAGTGCAAGAAGTAACAACCGTCAATATACTTTCTCAAGGTTTGGGGTTTCTTCCAAAGCTAAAATAAAATGCGCAGTAAGCGCTTAGCATTTTGAGAGAGTTGCAATTCACCAAAAATTACTAACAGACAGTTCCATAGGCTCCACTCACACCTCAGCGTTTTGTAGTTTGAAGCGACTTGGTTCACATCTTCACTACAAGTCGCCTGAAGCTCAAAAAAGTTCTGCAGCTTTTTTAGTAGCTCAAATCAAGCAGATTGGTGAGTTCTTGAAGCGGTTTTTGTTCCATAGAGATGCATGGAAACACCTGATTTGAGCATTTTAGTGTGTTTTGTTGCGCGCCTTTGAGTGTTTTTCTGCTCAAATGCAATAATTAACTTAAAATAAATAATAAACAAATAAATAATAAAAATAAATAATAAAAAAAAAAACTCTAACCCCAACCCTTAACCCTAACCTAACAAAATAAATAATAAGTAAATAATAAATAAATTAACCCCTAATCCCTTACAAAAATATAAATAAATAATAGTAATAAAAAATAAATAAAAGCGGATGAAAAAGCTGAAAAACATAGCAAATGATGAATTCGATGATTTTTTTCTCTATTGGCTACTTAAGAAACACCAAACTCAAAACTGTTTTTAAAAAACGCTGTACACAAAAACTCAAATACGTATATAAACACTTGAAAAATAGCCAGAAAAAAGCCGATACTCAGGTGTGAATGCAGCCTTAGGGTGCAGGATGTTGGGTAATCCAAGAGCAGTAGAAAGAGATAAATTCACTTCCGACCAGAAGACAGAGATCAAGGGGCAATTCCACACACAGTGTATAAAATCAGCAGTCGCTCCGCATCCCCTGAAACAAATTGCCATCTGGCGAAGGCCCAACCCGTGCAATCTGAAATAAACTATGTTGAAAGAAATTTAGATGAATAATTTTACCCTTAGAGGATATAACTGATTTACTATAAGTATGTTTAAATTCTGACCAATCCTGCTCTTTAAAGGGAAGATCTGGCGGGGTCCATTTCAACTGAGCTTAAAACTATCCAGGCCGAGACTAGCACAAAGTGAAGATGAATAATCCGATATCAATCTATTAGGGCCCGAGGTGCGCAAAAGTTTTTCTAGGGCAGACACACTTGTATGGTAGGCAAGGAAGCCAAATTGCTTCCGGATGGCATGTCGCAATTGGTAGTAATAGAATAGATAAATGTCTGGGAGGTTTTCTTTCCTCTGAGTTGTGAGAAGGATAATACATTATACAATTGTTTTATTCAATTTCCTTTAGAATTACCTTCAACTATGTAGTGCAAGGGCCTGCCTGATTGCATACAAATTGAAAGTGTTTAGGTTTGACCTCATATTTTATGGTTTTGGTAAATCTGGAAAATTGTATAATATATGGCCAGCCTTAGATCGTAGGAGGGACACCAGTGGAAGTATATTGTGGGCAATATACGACTGCAGAGGTAACTGGACAAATCAAACCAAGATATTTAAAGGACTCCACTATTTGCAAGCAAGAGTTTGCAGCATAATAACGGCAGAAGGAGGGATCAGCTGGGCACCTTCTATCTTGTCCTGAACTAAAATTCCCATCTGCTAAGGCTATTCAATCAATGTAGTGGAGTGAGATTTGAATAGAATGATAGACTGCATTCAGCAGCCAGGGTAATTGCCACGTGAAGCAGTGTTTGTAATTATGTCAATGTTGCCTAATGAGAACAACAAAAGGGGCATTAGGGTGACCCATGTGCAACCTTCTGGAGTGACCAGTCACTATTAATGCTCTTTCAGACACGTGGTAATGCTTAATGCTCTCTGAAAAGCGATTCATGGTGGCTTGCTTTTCAGAAGGCAGTATAGCAGCAGCTGGCAGACGTTCAGAAGGCGTTATTGCCTCGTGACACCTTTTTCTTTTTACTTCTTTATAAATTGCCAAATGGTAAAACCGCAGATCAGTCGCCTATTTTTAGCACCCCCCCCCCCCCAGCTTCCAGTGTGACAGGTACCTTACAGAAAGCAGTTTATATACAGCATTGAATTAAAGGGACTTGCTTGGATAAAAGCTGGAAATGTTTAACTAGAAATCGTCATTTCAGCTAAAACAATACTCCTACGCATGTCTTCCTACCATTAAGTGCCTGGAGTTCAGCCTTAATAGACTTAACTTATCGCAGGAATACATCAAGAACAAGACTGCATCTCTACTGAGAACTGCATTTTTGTTATAGATTGTTATTGAAATAAATTGTTGCAGGGCCTGGAAAATAAAACATTTAATTAATAGTTATTGGAGGTATTTGTCCCAATACTTGGCTATAATTGAAGATTTTATGGCTAAAAATTCAGCAAAGCGCAAATGGAAAGTCGATTCTAGGTTTCATTAATCTTAAATTTTTTCTTTCCATTATTTAACTGTAATAGAGCTCTGCAGGCTGAGTTCTGAACTCTGCTTTAAACGGTGTAACCTCCGTCAGTGTCTGATGTTGCCCTCTCTCACACTGTATTTCTTATACCAAGTTTTTACTTTTAATGTACAGCTGCTGTGAAGCTATTCTAAGTCCAGCTAGTCATTAAAGTTTGGGCTCTTACAGATCTCCTTGCAGGCGAGCAGTCCATGATTAATCACTGTGCAGATGTGCCTCTCCCTTGTCAGTATACCTACCACAGCAAACTGTGGCAAAGGTGAAATTCCCACCAAGCTACTTTTATAGCAGCCAGCTTCTGACTGGAATGGGCCTATTGCTACAGTTTAGACCTGCCATGATACAAGCTCATTAGTCTTTGCTAAATGCCATAAGCAGCGCAGACCTGGCAGACATAGAATAGGCAAGCATAAACAAATGAGTGTACATATTTTGGTGATTAAGCTGCTGCGCCTCGAAGCAGAGGTCAAAATATCCATTTGTTTTTTTTTCTAGGCCAAGCATTAATTTGTATCATTTTTAAATGCTAATTTACTTCTGAATGCAAATAGCAAATACTATGGCCCTGTAAACATGACTGTTTGCGACAACCTAGCATACCTATTTTGACTTTACATAGAGATGCACGATTCTGGCTGAAATGAAAATCACAATGTTTTTGCTCTGAATAAAGATCACAATTCTCTCACGATTCTCGCGGTGTAAGGCTTAATGTACACGGGCCGTTTTTACAACCTCTTCTGAACTATCTAACTTGACGGATAGTAACCCATGTTTAAAACGTCCGTTTTGCCGCGTTTAAATGCCGCGTTTGCGTTTAGAAGCGTTTGAAAAAAAAACATTTTTTTTTTTTTCAAAATAGCCAAAAATGAAAAACGCCTGTAACCGAAATGCGGCTAAACCCGAGTTACCACGTTTAGAGCTTGAAATGCCTCTAGACTCAGCGTCCTAAGTAATTTTTTTGCTTTCCAAAAAAGGCCTCTAAACTCAACTGTCTAAAAACGACATTAAACAAACCTGTGTACATGTACTGATAAGATAACATTGGATGAGTTCAGGGGCAGCTGAAAAAAAAAGCAGCCAACTGCCTCTGAACGTCCGTTTACCAGCAGCAGTATACATGAGGTCTAACATCATCTTTCACATTATACAAAAAAAATTGGGCTAACTTTACTGTTTAGGTTTTTTTTTATTCATTAAAGTGTATTTAAAAAAAAATGTGTTTGAAAGATGGCTGCGCAAATAACGTGTGACATAAAATAGTGCAACAACCACCATTTTATTCTCTAGGGTCACTGCTAAAAAAAATAATATATGTAATGTTTGGGGGTTCTGAGTAATTTTCTAGCAATACTTATTGATTTTAACTTGTAAGCAGCAAGTGTCAGAAAAAGGTTTAGCCTTAGTGGTTAAACTTCCCTCATCTACAGGCAGAAGTTCATTCCTTTAATCTAAGAAGAAATGTTACATTGTTTATACTTATCCACATGCTGTGATAAAACTTGGCAGGCTGTCTGGATTTTTTTTTTTTTTTTCAGTTGTGAGAACTCTCTGCACTTGTTAGAAAGAATCGTGAAATGCTGTTTTGAAGACCGGGAAGGGAAAAGAATCGCGATTTTGATTAACGATTAATCGTACAGCTCTACTTTACAGTTCAATAGAAAGCTGCTAAAGACACCAGTCTTCAAAGCATTATTGTCACATAATGAAGCCAGTGAATTTTACATCACCACCCTCTCTATATAAAAATACAGTTATGTTTATGGGTGTTCACAAACACCCTGATAAATCAAAGCTATGTTACCAATTTTAAGCATTGCTTGTTACAGTTAGATTACTTGTAACTTCTAAGGGCAGCGGTGGGCAATTTTCCAAAGGAGCCACATGAGAAATTGTGATTGTTGTGGAGGGCTGAACTTACTTCTGCTCAATAATAATTTTGGACCTGGGAAGTCTGTAGGTACACAAACATACAGAAAACATACACCTGGAACTAGGAACAATAGATACAACTGCTCATAAAATAAGTCTCTTTCAGATGTATGGTCAGGAGGTGAGAGGTGGTAACCCCCCCCCCCCCCCCCCCCAAAACTGTAAAAATACCAGATGGAGATTTTCACATGTCGTGGCATTTTTAACTTGGGCCGCAGAGTTTGACAAGGGGTCAAACTCACCACTGAGTTCAATAGTGCGGCACTGCAAACGCATGTGATTGCAGTGTGGTAGTGCAGTATTATAGGGTTAATGTCTTCTGAAAAGCACTGTGACTGGAAGGAGAGTGCCTGAATTCGGTACGGCAGGGATTACTTCAGATCCTGACCTGAAGAACAATTGCACAGCTTCTGTGGATTGCAACATGCAGGCGCTATATCAGAAGAACTTGACCAGGTAGCACAGTGGCGGGACAGCGTTGCAACATCTCCTAAGCAATGCTCTCCCACCAGAATTGAGCCTCCCTGCTGTACTGATCAGCTCACAGGCTTTCTCCTTCCAGTTCTTGCATCTCGCCACACGGACATCTGTCAGAGTGCCTCTCTGAGCCTGTCCGCTTCCTCAGTGAGGATGCAAACAGGCTCAGCGAGGGATTCTGACAGTGGAGGCATCAAGGGCCAGAGAGGGACAGCCAAAGGGCCGAACGTGGCCTTAGGGCCACAATTTGCCCAGGATTTGTTCTAAGGGGTGATTACCAAGGACCTCTGGCAGTCAGAGGTGCTCATTACCAGGTAGATTTTCCAATTTGTTTAAAATTTGTACAGAACGTAGGACCAGGTCATGCCCTCTTTTATAGACAAGTGGGGAAGGATCAAAACACATGAATACCTCATCAGCAACAAGTGAGATTTCATGATAGATCCCAATGCTTTAATACCTTGTTTGAAAAGAGGAAGTCGTCTCCCCACTTGTTTTCAAGGAGGCATTAGTAGGTCTAAAGCCACACTTGGCTGCAGTTACTGTTCATCCAACAATTTTCCATAAGGCTTCTTTGAATTTTAGATTGAGGTTTGCTGAGCCAGATGGAGCTGGCAGGGCTACCTACAGTTTACATTTCGGCTGTTTCTGCAGGAAACACTAAGAATTGGATCTGTGCATGGCCAGTGTTGTTCTGTAGCGCAGGTATTTTGGGGGACATTTATCTATTCTGTTGCAGTTCATGCAATGAAACCCACAAACATCCAGCAACTAAAATAAATTTACATGGCGAAGTGCCCAGAAATGTAACCTGTTCAATGTCAGAGACTGGTGGGCAGTTATGCAAAATAGTAAGAACAAGAAGTTATTTCTGCTAAAGGGGGCATATCAACAATTCAGGCCAAGAGTATACTTACTTTTTCCACAGTACACCATTGCCATCTATTGATAAGTTTGTCAAATAAATTACTTTCTTGCATGTTCTTGTGTTTTTATTCAAGTATATCACCTTTATCTGTTTGAAAGAAGATCTACTGTTTCTGTTCAAATACGTTAAAAAGCCAAGTCAATATATCAAATAGGTTACTACTGCCAGCTCGTCCTTAACAGTGCAACCTGCAGGCTGTCCATATTAATATTTCTTTATTACCTAATAGGCAACTGACCCCAAACAAGTATGCAGGTCAGGTGTCTCAAAACTTTATTGGCTGCACTGAAGCAAGGATAACCATGGCCTGGAGCCTGCACCTTCAAAAACAAACAGCAATTGCAGCACACATAATTCTATGCTGACAAGTTTCTTGGCTAGTGTTTCTGTTTTTACAGAGCTTAACTCTAAAGCTTTAAAACGAATCTGTGGTGAGGCTATATAGACATTCAAGTATTTGCAATTTTTAAGCAGTAAATAAGCTTGAAAACAAGCCCTCATTTACCTATGTAGCTGTAGATACTATGGAACAATTCATCCCCAAATTTCACAATAAAAGAAGTGTGCCTGTGCAATTTCTCTGTGTTTACATTAGAGATTAGTAAACTAGGAGGTTGCCAATCCACTGCTGGGATTGAGGAGCGGAATGGGCTAATCTTCTGAAAGTAAAAGTGGTTCTGCTGTTGAATTATATACTAGTGGTTGCAGTTCCAGTGGTCAGAGATGACTTGTTAAAAAGTAGAACAGTGGCCAAGCTATGGACATTCATATATGCATGATATATGCAACTACAGCAGGGCCATAAAGGAATGTAAATAGCAGCGTCAGCAATAGCAGCTGTGAGTTTGGTTTTAAATGAAAGTGCTGCCTCTGCTGCATATAGTAGAATAGTTCTGAAAACTGCATGAACACTTATACAATGTGGTGCAATGAAAGTCTGTGACTCCATTGTGGAGATTCTCTTTACTTTTCCATTCCTGTAACACCAGTGCAACAAACAAGGAGATCAGGTACACCAGGACAGGAAGAATGAGCACTACAGGTATGATATTACAGGCTGCATTTTGTGAATGGACACTACAGTAGATGGGAATGGGAATGAGGACAGAACACCAAGGCTGGTCACAGCATACTTACGTGCTGCATTTTGTGAATGGCCAAGCATAGTTAGGGGTGGAGATAGGACAGCAGCACTGGATTTCAAGTTATTTAAACAAGCTCATGGCTACAGCTGTAATTTGGTACTGTTTTTTTCAGCCAACTCCTAGCTTTTCAGTATAAGTGATCAACCTGCTGTGGTTTCTGGGCTCTCCAATTCCTCCGAGAAGCTTGGGACTGCAAGAACTAGTCTCTAGACACCGAGCAGGAATTCTGGGAATATTTGTGGGAATAAACCCAGAAGCAACGAACATTTCACCATTTCTGGGTTCAGAGCTGTCATTCCCTGGTTGCTGTGGCTGGGTAAACAGCTATTTAAGCACAATCTGTGCTTGATTAGCTACAGTGGAGGGCAGAGGTGATATTAGGAGCCTAATTGATCCCCGATGTCCCTGTAAAGATGATCTGTCACCTGCCTGCCCATGCTTATTAGTCTCCTTGTGATAGCAATGAAGTTAAAGGAAGAGTTCACCTTTTTGGAGCATGTGGAACATGCTCCAGCACATGTTCTCCTCACCTTCTCCCCCTCTCCCCCATTGATCATGGGTACATTTCTTTACAGGCTCCTGTGGGAAAAAATAATAAATGCACCTTTTTTTTGTGCAAAAATATGTGCATTTTTTATTTTTTCCCCAAAAAGATGAACTTAGCTTTTAAATGAAAAAAAATAAAAAATCATATTAAAATAAAATAAATAAAAATAATAAAACAATAAAGAAAACAGAGCTTAGTGTGCCCAGACTATGGACAATAAAATATTTACATATGTTTAACAAGCAAACTAAAAACAAGCCACCCCTGACCTCTCTAGCTCTCTCATGTACTGTTATGTAACTCATCCTAAAAGATCCTCGCAATCACAACAGAGATTCTAAAGTTGGATTTCATACGGTTTCTAACAGCTTACAAACACCTGCTGTGCGTTTACATTGGAAGGTTGACAAGCTGACAAGATTCTGCTTCCATAGAAAATAAAGGGAAAGAGGCTGTGATCCATGCCTCTGTTGTGAGGTGCAATTACTACAAAAATAGAAAGGGTGAATTCACCTAGCGGGGCACAGAGAGCAATACAAATCTAACAGGGGTTCCCCACTCTATCCAAAAAAACCCAAAAAAACTGGTTGCACAAAAACCTTAACCACTTCAGCGCTGGAAGATTTTACCCCCTTCATGACCCAGCCACTTTTTGCAATTTACATAATTTAAAGGAAAAGTTTTATTTACTATATGAGGCTTGATCAAATAGTAACTGGATTTGGTACATATTTATACTGTGATATGAAAGCCTTTAGCTGTACTTTAAAGAGAAGCTCCAGGCTCCCCCCCCAAAAAAATTCAAAGTCAGCAGCTACAAATACTGTAGCTACTGACTTTTAATATATGAACACTTACCTGTCCAGGGATCCAGCGATGTCCTCATCTGAGGCGATTCTTCAATTGGTTTTGGGGTTGGCGCCGGTGTTGTGCCGAGAAAGTCGCCCATCGGATAATGCCCGCCCTGTACTGCGCAGGCGCAGTGCTTGCGCAGTTCGGAGCTCAACGGAGCTGCCGAAAATCTCTGAATACGGCACCTGCGCAATCAAGATGACATTGTGCCGCACGCCCCCGATGTTCGTGCAACTCTGCAAGGGGCGGATACATACAGAAGAGGCCGCATGATGGGCAGAGCTCATATGATGGGCAGAGCTCATACGATGGGGGCGCAATTCTCAAAGGGGCAGATGTATTATTGAGGAGCATGTAAGGGGCGGATGCCTACAGAAGAGGCTGTATTTTACAATGATGGGCAGAGCTGATGAGGGCGGGTAGTTCAATGTTGATGGGCGGGTTAAATACATAACACAAGCAATTTCAATACTTTCCAGAGTATAGCCCCTTACACGCTTCTCAATAATACATCTGCCCCTTTGAGAAATCCACCCCCATCGTATGAGCTCTGCCCATCATGTGGCCTCTTCTGTATGCATCCGCCCCTTGCAGAGTTCAATGAATAATACACCCGCCCCTTGCAGAGTTGCACGAGCATCGGGAGCGTGTGGCACAATGTAGTCTTAATTGCGCAGGTGCCGTGTACAGCTGATCAACAGCTGATGAAAAGTTTGGGGACTTTCGGAGGCTCCTTTGTCCTCCGTACTGCGCAAGTCCTGCGCCTGCGCAGTACAGGGCGGGCATTATTATCTGATGGGGGACCTTTCTCGTCAGAACACCGGCATCTCAATTAAGGGAAACAGGAAGTGAAGCCTTGAAAAACAGAATTTAGAGAGTTGAATGGTGTGAAATTACTGCCAACATCCTAAATAGCATAGCAGCAGTTTGCGCATGAAAAGTAAGAAAGTGGCTGTGAAGTCGCAAGGCTTCACTTTATAGAGAGAGCATGTACCGAGGTGCAATGGGAGATGCTCCCTTGGACTTTGATGGCAGAAGTAAATTTAAAGGGTCAAAGTAAGTAAAAAAGCACAAAGGCGCCAACTTTATTAAAGTACAAAATAGTAGAAAAAGTATATATATATATCACATACAAACCCATACAAAAAATGATTTTTTTGTACTCTGTAAACATTCTGGCTGTTCACTCATCCATCCACTAGATGGCTCTCTGCCGTATCTCCCCCTGCCATTGTTCCTACGTAGACACCCGGCGGGTAAGCTCCACCAGTGCAGGCTGACTGGATGATGGATTGTTCCGTTCTGTGTCGGCCCCTTGTGCTGGGAGGAGCAATTGTGTTCCCCTCGTTGTCCTTAGTGTCAGGATGCCGGACACAGCCTGGTAGTTAACTACCGACGCCCACAGGGCTCTGTCAGTATGCCAGCTGTTGACCTGGTGTCAGCATTACTCACGCCATCAGTCCCGAAGGTAAATACTTTGACTTTTAAACATGCTGAGCATGGATCAGCTACCTGAGGCACCTTTTGCTGCTTATTATACAACTTACTTTGTATACACACATGCACCTCTGCCAAGAGAGAGACTCACCCCCCCTTCTCTTACCATTGTTTTCACAGTGCACAATCCTGCTGCTGTGGTGACTGTCAGGCACCTTTTGTGAACACGTTCCGACAACTGGGTTGTGGATACACGCTCTAACCACCCATATCGTGTATATGTATCGATATGTACAGCCAGCATGTAAAACTTCCTTGTATTGTCCGTCATCTTTGCTAAATTTACAGTGAGTCTATTATATGTAAGTACTTTTGGTCTTGTTACTTGGTATTATCCATAGAAGGTTTGTTGACAGTATTAATATTCATTGGATGTTGCCATGCAAATATTATTATATACCTATATTTATGTTGCAGACAAGAATATAATCACCCATTCCAAAATTATGTTGGGTATATGTCTAAAGATCCAGTTGGCTGACCTCTTCTGGTTTGGCTAGTGATCTTTTGACCATCAGCTTGGGTTACTATGTACAATTATTTCTTGCTTATGTTGATTTATTGATGTACCATTGCAATACATTTTAAGCCAATTGTGTTTGTATGTGATATATATATATACTTTTTCTACTATTTTGTACTTTAATAAAGTTGGTGCCTTTGTGCTTTTTTACTTACTTTGACCCTTTAAATTTACTTCTGCCATCAAAGTCCAAGGGGGCATCTCCCAATGCACCTCGGTACATGCTCTCTCTATGAAGTGAAGCCTTGCGACTTCACAGCCGCTTTCCTACTTTTCATGTGTAAACTGCTGCGCCTTGTGAATGGTCCTGTAGTCTTCAGGGACCAGTGGTGTGTCCCAGAAGACTGCGAGGGAAGAAGGGTGGGCCAAACTTCCGGCTCAGATTGCAGAGGCGATCTGAGCTGGAAGTGGGAGCAGGTACCTGTCAAAACCAGGTACCTGCTCTCCCCCAAAAACTGCCAAATGTGGCAGTGGAGGGGGAGGATACAAACAAGCGAAACTTCTCCTTTTGGGTGGAGCTCTGCTTTAAGCTATAGTATCCTTAACACAACTGCTGCTCAAAGGAGAATAATTTTTCCCCTTTGAATTGTAAGCTGTTATAGACAGTAATCTAATTTCTATGTACATATGAATGTTGTGTTTTTTTGCGTCCTCTATTTCCTTACAGTGCTATGATGATGTTGCTATAAAGGCAAACTTTAAAAACAAAAAACAAAAATGTCAAATAATTACATTAATAGCGTCATATAATACATACAGTCAGTACAAACAAACATGTAAACAATTCTACTGTATTTATCTGGTACCTGAGAAGGATGGCCGTCCTTGAAGAGAAGTGTCATTTTTTGGGAGCTCTTTTGAGGTGAAAGGTGATTGTCTAAACTTTTCTTCTGAGAAAAATGGGCTAAAAAAGAAAATGTATTAGTACAAAGACTATTGTACTTTCAGTATTTTTCTTCAACTAAATGCAAGCTACAGTATTAATACAATTAGCAAGGCAAACGATACAAAGTCCACGTAGATCATCATATAAAAATTGTCATGCTGCTGTTGCGGAGCAAGAAACACAGACTTGCAAATAATTCCACAGAGAATCACAGAGACAACATACCACCTAAAGGCCTCTGAGGATTAAACTTTTAGCTGCTTCTAAAAATACCTGCACTCTGACTTCATAAAATTGAGACACTCACCTGGAAAAAACTAATTTCAGCCAGAAAAGTCAGAAACCCTGATCTGTAACTGAAAGTGGTTGTTAACCCACTTTTATTAAATGCTGCCATCCTCTCTGCACCATTATAATACTTGTCCCTGTGTTCTGTAAAAAAACAGCACGATTGTATTTGTATGAGCTCCGCTACTGGCGCTCAGCTGATTTCTCTCCTCCCTTGTCTCACAGCTGCAGTGGTGGGGTCAAGCCTTCCCGCTGACATCAGCCGAGGGGGAGAGAGGAGAGAGAGATAGCGCCGAGCCAAAGACTGAGTGGCGGGAGCGGAGCTCACACAGGTACAATTGTGCAGTTTTTTTTTTACAGAACACAGGCACAGGGAAAATTATTATAATGGTGCATTATCCTCTTGTATTTCATTGTATTATAACTATATTGTCTCCCTTTTATATTGTAAAGCGCTGTGTAGACTGTTGGCGCTATATAAATCCTGAATAATAATAATAATAATAAATTATATAGCTGAAATCAGAGCAGCAGGAGTGGGGGGGGGGGGGATTGGGGGTATGGGGGCGGGCACTGGTAGAGCAGAGACAGGCAGAGAGGGGAGGGGGAAGGAGGGGGGAGAAGGATACAGGCGACAGATAGCAGGCTGCGGCTGACGGAATGATTATCGTGGTCTGTTTGCAGAGGGGAGGGTATAGCCAGGCAGGATCAGACAGGTATTTCAGGTGATACAGGGGTCCAAATGACACAGCACAAGCACTGTGTTGTAAACATGCTTTAAGGGAACAGGATCTTTATTTTATTAACAAACACTTTAAAGTTGATCTGTGCCTGGCTGCCAAAGACAGCTGGACAACTAGCATTTCCAGGTCAGCAACAGTAGCTCCCATATTTCTTTATACAAGGTTCCCTTAAGAAAAAAGGGTCATGTATTGCCTAATGACATACAAAAGAAAATAAATAAATAAACAGTATCCACATCTCTGCTGTATTGAATTAAAATATCTGCTTGCTACATCCTTGATGTCATTGGTTTCTTTTTTTTTTGTGAAGATGCTTTTCTATTATGTTTTAACATTTTCAGTGTATTACAACAATAAAACAATACAACACAATTAATGAACCCACTGTTGTTGTCCCTCATTTACAGAAAATGGTCATCCATATAGCATTTCTTACATACACAGGTTTGCTAATATTTTAGTAATAAAAGAACATTCATGACTTATTAGTAGAAGGCACATTATAAAAAGGATTATAAGCAGCATAAGGGACTGTGGAAATAGTTGCCAAGGGCCCCAAGAATGATGAAATAGTTATGGATAGCCTTGTGTCAATGGTTGGGGGAGGGGAGGTCCTTCATATTAGAATAGCCCGCTTGGCATAAAAGAGGAGAATTCTTAATACTTTGTATAGGGATGGGCTTTATGTTTGGGTCGAACATGAGTTTGACTCGAACATCGGCTGTTCGCCCGTTTGCTGAACAGCGAACAATTTGGGGTATTCGCTGCAAATTCGAAAGAGGCGGAACACCCTTTAAAAGTCTATGGGAGAAATCAAAAGTGCTAATTTTAAAGGCTTATATGCATGGTATTGTCATAAAAAGTGTTTGGGGACCTGGGTCCTGCCCCAGGGGACATGTATCAATGCAAAAAAAAGTTTTCAAAACGGCCGTTTTTTTGGGAGCAGTGATTTTAATAATGCTTAAAGTGAAACAATAAAAGTGTAATATTCCTTTAAATTTTGTACCTGGGGGGTGTCTATATTATGCCTGTAAAGGGGCGCATGTTTCCCGTGTTTAGAACAGTCTGACAGCAAAATGACATTTCAAAGGAAAAAAAGTCATTTAAAACTACTATCGCTAGCGCCGGCTATAATGAACAGTCGGTCCGGCAATACACATAAAAGTTTATTGATAAAAACGGCATGGAATTTCCCCACAGGGGAACCCCGAACCAAAATTACAAAAAAAAAAAATGTGTGGGGTCCCCCTAAATTCCATACCAGGCCCTTCAGGTCTGGTGTGGATATTAAGGGGAACCCCACCCCAAAATTTAAAAAAAAAATGGCGTGGGGTCCCCCCAAAAATCCATACCAGACCCTTATCCAAGCACGCAACCTGGCAGGCCGCAGGAAAAGAGGGGGAAGAGAGAGCGCCCCCCCTCCTGAACCATACCAGGCCACATGCCCTCAACATTGGGAGGGTGCTTTGGGGTAGCCCCCCAAAGCACCTTGTCCCCATGTTGATGGGGAGAAGGGCCTCATCGCCACAACCCTTGCCTGGTGGTTGTGGGGGTCTTATCGGAATCCCCCTTTAACAAGGGGACCCCCAGATCCCGGGGCCCCCCCTTGTGTGAATTTACGTAACCAGATGACCCCGCCCCCCCACTGACAACAAGGGGAAAGCCACAGGGAAGTCCCCGTGCATCAGAGGAGGGCGGGGTCACTGGGTGGCCCCACCCTTCATTATATAAGAAGTGTCAGACGAACCGAAGCGTCACGCGGCGGAAGACTCCCACTGAGGCGGATCGTGCGGACGGAGCGGAGAAAAAGCCGGAGGAAGATGCGGGACGAGGAAGAAGAAGATGGAGAAGAAGAAGATGGAGAAGAAGAAGAACACCGAAGGAAAACGAGAAGAAAGAAGATGGAAGAAGAAGAAATTAATAAAGGACTTGTGTTTTTTAACCTTTTTGACACTTTTTTTGTGAAACGGTAGGGGTACATTTGTACCCCATTACCAATTCACACAAGGGGGCGGAATCTGGGGGTCCCCTTGTTAAAGGGGGCTTCCAGATTCTGATAATCCCCCCGCCCACAGACCCCCACAACCACCGGGAAAGGGTTGTGGGGATGAGGCCCTTCTCCCCATCAACATGGGGACAAGGTGCTTTGGGGGGCTACCCCAAAGAATCCTTCCAATGTGGAGGGCATATGGCCTGGTACGGTTCAGGAGGGGGGGGCACTGGCTCGTCCCCCCTCTTTTCCTGCGGCCTGCCAGGTTGCGTGCTCGGATAAGGGTCTGGTATGGATTTTTGGGGGGACCCCACGCCATTTAAAAAAAAAATGTTGGCATGGGTTTTCCCATTAAAATCCATACCAGACCTGAAGTGTCTAGTATGGATTTTGAGGGGGGCCCCCCACGCCATTATTTTTTAAAATTTTGGCGCAGGGTTCCCCTTAATATCCATACCAGACCTAAAGGGCCTGGTATGGAATTTAGGGGGACCCCCACGCATTTTTCTTTTTTAATTTTGTTTCGGGGTTCCCCGGTGGGGAAATTTAATGCAGTTTTTATCAATGAACTTTTATGTGTATTGCCGGACCGACAATTCAATATAGCCGGTGCTAGCGATAGTTGTTTTACATGACTTTTTTTCCTTTAGAAATGTAATTTTGCTGTCAGACTGTTCTAAACACGGGAAACATGCGCCCCTTTACAGGCATACTATAGACACCCCCCAGTTACGAAATTTAAATGAATATTACACTTTAATAGTTTCACTTTAAGCATTATTAAAATCACTCCCCCCTGAAAAAACGTCATTTTTTAAAACTTCTTTTTGCATTGATACATGTCCCCTGGGCCAGGACCCAGGTCCCCAAACACTTTTTATGACAATAACTTGCATATAAGCAATTAAAATGAGCACTTTTGATTATTCACGTTCATGTCCCATAGACTTTAACGATGTTCGCGTGTTCAAACAAATTTTTTGCCTGTTCGCATGTTCTGGATGCGAACCGAACCGGGGGGTGTTCAGCTCATCCCTACTTTCATACTATGTTGGTTGTTTATCCAGTATGCACAAAGGGCAAACCATAAGGTTACATATATATGGAAAGCCTAGAACTGTCTCTAAAAAATCTATTGATAGAAGGCAAATATACCACTTTAATATGGTTTCTAGTAAAATACCTTCTAAAATTTCTTGTTAAAAAAATACCTTCTAAAGGGATGAACAGAAATATATGTAAAAAACATCTAAAACAGGGGTCCCTGACCCCCAGGCTGCGGACTGGTATCAGTCCGAGGCTTGTTGAGGGCCAGGCTGTGCGGCAGTGGGTGGGCAGCAGGTGAGCGAGCCAGCATAACCTGCACTGCCACCCTGCCACCACCAGAGGGCACCCGCTCCCTTTCTCCCAGCACCACTACTCGCTACCCTCTCTGTGGTTACCTTACCTACAGAGAGGAAGGGAAAGAAGAAGCCGTGCCAGCCTGAAGGTGAAAGGCTGCACATGCCCCCTCCCCCCCAGAGGTGACAACTTGTGGCAACACCCTCCCCAGGTGACAGAGGCAGCACACATACAAGAGAGGTGCACACCACCAGGAGATGACAGTCTGCACCAACATCCCTTCCCCAGGTGACAGGCAGCACTCACACAAGGGAGGTGAAAGGCAGCACACACACCACCCCAGCCTTCTAAACCCCTCCCCCCGGAGGTGACAGCAGCACATCACCCCTAATCACCCCCCTAAACGAACCCAGAGGTGACAGGCAGCGCACACACCATCCCGGCTTCCTCCCTCCAAACCCAACCTCCCCACAACGCCCCCCTTTCCGGTGGAGGGGCTTTGGTCGCTGAGGCTGGTCCCTGAAGGAGGAAGGTTGGAGGGGTTTTGGACACTGAGGCCAGTCCCTGAAGCCAGAGAGGTTGGGGAACACTGATCTAAAACACCTAAAATTTTGCGGCTTTGAAAGTGCTTCACATGAATAACATAGCTCTGAATATGCCTTATAGTACAAGTTAGAAGCAAAAGACACAAGCCATTCAGTTCATTCTTTTATAGAAAATATAATAAAATCGGGGGGCAGGAGGCGGAGCCTAGCAGAGCAGACATGCATTGTTAGAGCTCCACACCGCTGAGGAGAGAAGAGAAGGACAAAGCGGAGCCTGCAGGCTCAAAAGGTATCCATTTGAACCTTTTTGCCCCAGGGAACAAACTGTGAAAGTTTGGGCAGGAAATATGGTACTGGGAGGAAACCGTGGCAGAAATAAAAATCACCTCACAAAGAGCTCACAGGCACTCACTGCAGCTGAAGCAGCTCCAGTCACCTCACAATATACAGCATCAGGGCGCTCTCACAGACAGAAAATGTCACAGCAAGACTATCCATTTGAGTCAGATACAGAACAAATCCTCTCACAAACTTCTCCACAAGCCTCCTCAGTATCCCCAGTAATATTATTACAATTTGAAAAGATGCTTCATAAGGCTTTAAAACAAACCTCAGACCAAATAACAAAAAGCCTAACCAAAGAAATAAGAGAGCTGGGAAACCGCACCGCAGCCTTAGAAATAAAAATGGATGAAATTGAAATTACAACCCAAGAAAATATAACAGAATTGGAACAATTAAAAAAAGAGAATTTAATACTTCAAACTAAGCTCGAAGATTACGAAAATAGAGCCAGACGTTCAAACTTGCGCATAAGGGGAATACCTGAAACTGTGACAGACCTGCAATCTACTATTACTGCTCTATTACAAGAACTAAAGCCAGATATCCCTATTGAACGTTTAGAACTGGACAGAGTACACAGAGCCCTCACAGCCAAAAAGAAAGATGGACCCCCACGTGATATAATCACAAAATTTCATTATTACAGAACGAAAGAACAAATACTAATTGCCGCAAGAGAAAAAAAGGAACTTAATTTTCAAGAACACAATTATCAAATTTTTGCTGACCTATCCCAACTTACTATTACTAAAAGACGATCCATGAAACCCCAACTAATGGAACTGCAACGCCACAACATTATGTATCAATGGGGCTTCCCCTTTTCAGTCAGATTTAACTACCAAGGTACAATTTACAGAAGCAGATCAGCAGATGAACTACAACAAACCCTTTTAAAATTAAATCTGACAGAACCCACAAGCAGCAACACTCCCACACGCAGAAGAATGGCATCATCTTCACCTTCAGGCAGCACCCAGAAAATTTCAGAACAAAATGGGAATCATCATTCTCACAAAAGAGGCCGTTATGCCACATCATCCATGGACCAAGAAGATTCAATGGACTGACATCCTAATTCCTGATATCTCTTCATTTATTATACTAAGAGATGGTTCTCTATAAAAAACCTATATTTATAACTGAATGTAACTGCATTCTGATAGTCACACACTGTGTGGGATCATGTTACATTCCAGTTATATTTCTTATTGCTTCTGATTCATATAGCCTTAGAATATATAAGTGAAATAAGGAAATTCTTGTTCAGTTATATATTATCAGGTAATAACAATAGATTTATTACTTTTTAGGACAAATATATTCAATAATCCAGAAGTAATGGAAGCTTTTTCTTTCTTTTCTTAAAACAAATATATTATTACCTAACTAGTTCCTAGAATTATGTTTTTGTTTATTCTAATCTGAAGCAATACAACCTCAATTTTATGAGTTAACATATCTAAACAGTTGCATATGAATAAAATATGTAATTGTTTACTCTAAAAGGGTTAAAATCCCAAATAATTCAAACTATCTTCATCAATACCAAAGTTATTAACAGTACCTTTCTAACTGAATTATTTAGCCTAGGGCAAGACTAACCATATACAACCACCCTGGAATAAATAATTTCAACAAAAACTATATTCTGCACTCCAATTAATGAATCATCATTTTGGTGTCTTTTGACATAGCACTTCTCTCCTGTAAGCGGAAGATCCGTGTACCCCCATTAGCCCTCCTCATTCTCCCAACCATATTATGTGGGAGTGTGACGAAGGCACTTATTCCCCTGAGATATTTATTCTCTTTCACGGGTAAATTGTGATTACTTGCTAAAAATAATTTATACAATGTATCATCTAATCTCATATGTTTTTTGTTTACTCTTTACTCCAGAATTCACTGGTTTCTTTTCTATCTATTCATCTCTTCATTCCACACAGGTTGATCTGCGCAGTCAGCTCTGCATAACAAAAAGTAAGTCAAAACTATTTGATCTTTTGCCATGGCACCACTGAATATAATTTCCCTGAATGTTCAGGGAATAAATGTCCCTCAAAAAAGGACCAAAGCCTTCCGTACTTTCCATAACAAGAAGGCTCACATAGTATGCCTCCAAGAAACACACTTCACTAAAGATTCTACTCCAAAATATATTTCTCCTTTTTATCAACAAATTTACACGGCTTCTGCCTGTACCAAGCAAAGGGGAACTCTAATTGCATTTCACCGATCCACACCATTCACCTTATCATCAGAAATTAAAGACCCAGAAGGTAGATACCTGATACTCATGGGTTATATAATGGATACAGCAATCACGGTGATTTCCTACTACGCTCCTAACAAACAACCTACACCATTCCTCTCACATATATTACAAGTGATTAATACACACAAAATAGGAACAGTGATAATGTGTGGGGATTCGAACCAGGTCCTCCTCCCATTTCTAGATAAATCACCTTTTACACCATCCAAAATAACCTCTAGATTACCTTTCTCTCAACTTCTTTCCAAATACAATCTGGTAGATTCATGGAGAGAAAGTAACCCAATGAAAAAGAAATTCACTTATTTCTCGCACCCTCATCAAACCTTCACCAGAATAGATCATATTTTTCTAACAATAGGAATGATACCAGAAATTATTGCATCAGATATAATTCCGATTCCGTGGTCTGACCATAATGCAGTATACACTACTATAGCCTCAGCCATACCAAAACCGCATGACCCAACGTGGTACTTACCGGACATAATGCTCAAACACCCACTACATCAGATGGCCATTGAACAAGCTTTAAAGGAATACATATCAATTAATAATACAACAGACATCTCCCCAATAACACTGTGGGAAGCTCATAAGCCTGTCTTGCGTGGTACAATACAAAGACAAATGGCACTATTTAAACGGGAACGCAAAAATCTAGCAAAAAAACTAGAACTCAATTTTAATGCAGCCTACATATCATTTCAAGATAATCCATCTCAGAGTACAAAATCTCATCTGGAAAAATCTAGATTGGAATACGATCTATTTCTCACTGAGTCAGTTGATAAATCCCTCAAACGCTCCAAACACAATTTCTACATGAATACAAACAAACCAGGTACATATTTGGCTCGGGCATTAAATTCAACTAACAAATCTTTCAAACCAATACGTTTGAAATTATCAAAAAATGTTTACACTTGTAATCCAGTTAAAATAGTCCATAAATTTCACTCACATCTCGCAACTTTATACAAGACAAACAATGAATTTAATCCTACAGAAGCTGAATCCTTCTTCTCAAAAATAACCTTACCTGAGTTATCTCAGAATCAAAAAAGCAGTTTGGATGAGCCTATAACTATAGATGAAGTTGCTAACGCCATAAAAGACCTAAAACTTAACAAAAGACCAGGCCCAGACGGCTACTCGGCTTTATACTATAAAACATTCTCAGAAATACTCTCTCCCATTCTCACTGAAACTTTTAACAAACTTCTAGATGGACATTCTTTTCGGCAAGAAACACTAATGGCAATTGTTTGTATGATCCCAAAACCCCTTTCTGATGATACTTCCTGTGTGAATTATCGGCCTATCTCTCTGTTAAACCTCGATATTAAATTATTAGCAAAAATAATAGCAAAACGCCTCAATAGCATTATAGGAAAATTAATACATAGAGATCAAGTAGGCTTCATGCCAAATAGACAGGCAGGCGATAATATACGCAGGGCAGTGTTATTGGCACATATTGCTAAAAAAACGGAAAATCCCTTTATGTTTTCTATCTCTCGATATTAAGAGGGCATTTGACACAGTATCCTGGCAATATATGCAATATTCATTACAAAAATGGGGTTTTGGACCCCACTTTTTAACATGGATCAAAGCATTATATAATAAACCCAAAGCCTATATAAAATATGCTGGATACAAATCTGAAGCCTTTAATATCGAAAGAGGTACCCGACAGGGTTGCCCATTATCTCCCTTATTATTTGCCCTTATACTCGAACCCATGGCCCAATACATCAGAACAAACCAAACTATAACTGGCATTGAAGTAGGAGGTATTACACACAAATTATGTATATTTGCAGACGATATATTACTTTTTCTATCATCACCACAGGTCTCTGGTCCTAACTTAATACCAGCTCTTGATGGATTTGCAGCCCTATCCGGCCTTATGATTAATCCTAAGAAATGCCTAGTGCTTAATATTTCACTCACAAACATGGAATTGATCCCGGCTAGGGCTGCACTCCCATTCACATGGGCAGAAAAATCAATCCCATATCTTGGAATTCATTTAACAGCATCTCATTCTGACTTATTTTCAACCAATTATCCTCCTGTATTAAGACAGATCACAAATCTAATAAAACAATGGTCGCAACTTCCTTTATCCTGGATAGGGAAGATTAATGCAATCAAAATGACTATTCTACCCAAATTGCTTTATCTATTCAGAGTCCTCCCTATTCCAATTCCTTCCTATTTTTTGAGAATAGTACAAAAAAGAGCAACTTCGTTTATATGGGGCTCTTCTAAACCACGTATACCTATACACACACTACATCTTCCCAAAAATAAAGGAGGCCTGGGATACCCTAATTTTACTAACTACTACAGAGCAGCACATTTGGCCAGTCTGTCCAAATACCATGCAAAACAGGAAATCCCATTATGGGTATTTATAGAAGCTTCAGAAAATGACCCTCTATTAATATCAAATTTATTATGGCTTGATCCTAAAGACCGCTTTAAAATTCATAATCCCATAACTAAACACTTCTTATCTCTCTGGGATAAACTAAAAACCAAATATCAGTTACAATCTCCACACAATCCTCTCCTTTCTTTTATCAGAAATCCGGCCTTTTATCCGGTATGGATCTACCCAAATTCTTTTAAAGCTTGGACAACATCAGGCATTCAGACACTAAATGACTTCATAGCATCTAAATCATTCCTTTCATTCCCATCGCTTAGAAAAAAATATGATCTACCAAACTCTGAGATTTTTAGATATCTCCAAATCAAAAATTTCTATACACCATTCCTAAAGGGGGATACACCATTATCCCAATTATCCATTTTTGAATCAATCTGTACAAAAGATCCATTTGCTAAAGGTACAATTTCATTACTTTATAATCAATTATATGGAGTAGCAAATCTTAATAGACCCTCTTACGTTCAGAGGTGGGAGGAGGACCTGGGACGAACTTTAGAAGACACGGACTGGTCTAATATATGGCTCACATCTAAGTCATCTTCACCCAACATCTTAGCACTGGAGACAAATTATAAAGTCCTAACTCGCTGGTACCTTGTACCCGCTAGAGTGGCAAAATATTCACCTAATACCTCAACTCTTTGTTTTCGAGGATGCCCAGAAATAGGCACATATTTACACATATGGTGGACGTGCCCAGTAATCCAAACCTTCTGGAAGGAAGTCTTCGTGATTGCATCTAAAATATTTAAAAAAATAATACAACCAGATCCATATTTAACTTTACTTAATCTAAAACCGGAATGGTTAACACTCTCTCAATTCAAACTTATGATCCAACTAATAACGGCTGCAAAACAAACAGTGGCCAAGGCATGGAAATCTCCTACATTGGTACTAGCAGAAACAATTCACAGAATGAATAATACAATGTCCCATGCTAAGATGGTAGCCATCGATCAAAATCAAATTCCAAAATTTGAAAAACTTTGGCATCCTTGGATAAAACAACAGTTCCTGTCAAATTTCAATGACTCTGTCCTGTTGCCATGGTAACAGATTAAATGACTTACAGAGACACCCATTCTAAGGCTTCAAAGAGAACTAAATAGAATAATAAACTGACGAGCGGGACAACCTTGTGGACCATACCTCTACCTTTCAACCCTTTTTCTTCTTTCTCTTTCCTTTTCTCCACCTTACGATTAAAGCTCATTATCAGAATTTATTTGACCTATATACACTCTACTTGTAAACAATATGTATGGTAGGTATAAATCATTTAAATACCTACAAAAGTAACTAAGGAAATGATATATATCTTTAATTTAGGTTTACGTGAACCCAATGTTTAATATTTGAAATTTCATGATATTTACCTATATAAACCCTACTGTAAAACAATGAGCTTACTTTATAGATCCTTGTAAACTTACTTTATGTATCTTTATGTATCTTTATAACATTGTATACTCAATAAACTTCTTTTGACAAGGAAAATATAATAAAATCTAAATACCTGGTTGTCCTGATGATATTTGACTTGTTATGATTGTGTTCTTTGCTGACTTTCTCTGTAACAATAAAGTGAAGCAACAGAAATGAACAATGCATTTAACAAACATCTTTTCTACAATATATACAGTTGTACAGCATTCCAGAAATATACATGAGGCAAATTTGCACATTGTCCTTGGCCTTATGCACATTGCGTGTTTCACAACAGTGCATGAGGCTCCAGCATTAAGTTGCAACTGAAGCAAAGAAAGTTCCACCGCTCAAGTAGGTTTAGATCAACAGTGGAATAACTAGTGTGAATCCTTCAGGGGTGGAGAGTACCAAGTGCTGGCTGAATGCGAGGTAGAACAGAGGTGAATGAGAAGATCTGGATGCCGCACACCGGACTAAATAACAAATGCCTTTATTATAAAAAGCTGAATCCTGGGCTGCGGTGGGGGACTCTATTAACATTAGGCTCCAGCTGAATGTCCCAGTGACGGCGGAGCTGGCTCTGCTGGGTATTCAGGATGATGAGCAGAGACCCAGATACACTAAGATATTGATTTCACTGTTGTTATTCTATGCAAAAAAACAAATATTGCTGAAATATACCTCACATAGGCCCCCCACGGTGAGATCATGAGAGGACTCGGTTAATGCAGTTTTACCATTATATAAGTTAACCTACATGAGTAGAGGGTGTCCCCGGACGTTTGACCGGATTTGGAGGCCGTGGATGGATCCCACGTATATCGCTGACCCTTAATTCAGGAGAGTTGTGGGTGTTCCAATCTATAGGAAGTACCCGTGTTGCTTGTCTCCCCCATGAACCTTCCCTTGCCCCTCCCTCCCCTCATCCTTTTCTTGTTAGTATGCTTTTTATGCAAAGTATGACAACTTAATTGTTTAAGATGTTTCATATACTATACTGTTAGTGTACATGACTGCGCTCCTTGTATGATTATGACTACAATTATCTAATCTCAAAACTGCTATGTATTGTACTGTTTTCTCCTTTTTTACAAATAAAGATCAACTTTGTTGAGAAAAAATAAAAAGCTGGATCAGAGTATACAGGACACTACAGCGGGATGTACAGGGCTCAGCTGACGCGTTTCGCACTCAAGACAAGTGCTTACTCATAAGTAAGCACTTGTCATGAGTGTGAAACGCGTCAGATGAGCCCTGTACATCCCGCTGTAGTGTCCTGTATACTCTCTGATCCAGCTTTTTATAATAAAGGCATTTGTTATTTAGTCCGGTGTGCGGCATCCAGATCTTCTCGTTCACCTCTGCAATAAGTTGCAACTGGCACGTTTAGGGCACTATGCATCCAGAACACAAGTAGCCTGCGTTCCACGCATTTGCCTTTGGGCACATACTGCCCTAAACAGAAGTACCGCTGAGTACACCACCCAGCCCTGTCCAGCCACAGCTGGTGTCAGACTCAGAGTTTGACAGGCTGCTGGCAGAGGGGCTGGGCAGTGCGACAGTAAACGTCAGAGCCTCATGCACCGGGGCTAAACACAGGAGCTACATTTGTAAAAAAAAACAAAAAAAAAAAACATAGGACCTAAATCAGAGAATCTGGCATTCATCAAATGTTCTATGCAGGGGAATCTTCAGGTTGCCTGTGTTTTAAATTACAGTGATTGATAAATAAATGCTTGGTGAAAATCAAATTGACTGCTTTACAAATAGATGCAATATGTAAATCCAAACATTAAACTTCTCTTATCTGATCCCTTTCGGTCTGCTAAATTAAACAATTTGTTATACTTTCTAGATACTGTAAATGCACACAATAAATTAATGTTAATCCTGTCAGAACTTCAGTCAACTCCTAACCTTCTGTAGGGAGCTCACAACACCTCTGTTGCACTGAAAATAACATAGAGTCTTATCAGGCCTGCCCAGGTTAATTCTATGAAGTACAGAACAACTCACCCTTATGTTATGTAGATGAGGAGAAGGGAGGTAATCTACAGTCACTACCTATCCTAGGGTGACAATGCTCTTCCTTTGTAGGTACAGTATAGTCAAGGAGCGTTGTCACCCTAGGACAGAAAGTGTGTTACTGGCAGCATCAGCCTCTGAAAAAAAAGCAGTACACTCTGAAAAAAGAAAATTAGTATATCCACCATATCTCAGGACTGATATGTTGCAATAACATTTTTTGTTGCTGGCTTTAGACACACTTTACTTATAGAAGATTTATACTTCTGATGTCCACATTACTGGAAGAGATTTATATGACAATTTCATTGTATTTCAGGAGTCTAGTAGAGTTAGCAAACATGTGCCATTCAGAAGTGAATGGCTTGTATTATTGAACTCTCTGCAAAAAAGCTTTGGCTGTACTTCAACTGCCCCACTCAAGAAAAATAGGTTCTCCCTTTTAAAAAAGGTTACCTTAAAATCATGCAAGTGGAAAATAGAAAAAAATGTGTCTGCGCTAGATAAAAATTGCCATAAAAGTGTTATAGCTAACCAATAATAAATAAAAAATAAATCAAAGATAACCATAAGTACATAAAACTGTAAAGTGCTCAGTGCTGTATCAAACATGCAATGTAAGTGCTCAATCAGGGAACATATAAAAATTGAATAAAATATAAAAAGAAAATATAAAAAGAAAATATCTTCTTGTGAATCTAATCAAGTCCAAAACAGGGTGCATCCAGAGATATAAAAGTGCCCAAAAACATTGTCCGTATTCAGTGAAGTTCACACATCTTTCCTTCTGAAGGTGTATCACCATAAAACGTGCTATAGTGTCTTCCAGCGTTCCCCACAAGCATATATGCTCACCTTCTTGCGTGTGACACAGTGATTACACTCTGTCAAAACAAGCCCGTTTGTGTTGAGTTTGTTCACTGGTAGACTGCCTTCTTGTGTAAACTACTGGTTTCGCACTTCTGCCTGATTTCTTGATGACGCTTCTGCCTGACGATTCTGATGTTGGGCCTTTCTGCCAGTTCTGTTGAAGACCCAGGCTGCCTGACTATGCTAACACCTCCACCCTCAGCCTAAGCACCACTTTGGACTCCAATTTTCGACAGAATCTTGATTGAGAGCATTGGAGGTCTACACAGCGGTTTCCATTAGAGCACAGGAGTGTCTCCAAAGCTTGTTTTGACAGAGTGTAATCACTGTGTCACACGCAAGAAGGTGAGCATATATGCTTGTGGGGAACGCTGGAAGACACTATAGCACGTTTTATGGTGATACACCTTCAGAAGGAAAGATGTGTGAACTTCACTGAATACGGACAATGTTTTTGGGCACTTTTATATCTCTGGATGCACCCTGTTTTGGACTTGATTAGATTCACAAGAAGATATTTTCTTTTTATATTTTCTTTTTATATTTTATTCAATTTTTATATGTTCCCTGATTGAGCACTTACATTGCATGTTTGATACAGCACTGAGCACTTTACAGTTTTATGTACTTATGGTTATCTTTGATTTATTTTTTATTTATTATTGGTTAGCTATAACACTTTTATGGCAATTTTTATCTAGCGCAGACACATTTTTTTGCTATTTTCCACTTGCACGATTATGAAACGTGATTGAGTGTTTGCAGCTGGTTTTCATTCAGGATTGGTTATACACTACTTTGATATTTGATTGGGCATTTATCCGTAAGTGGCTCGCAAGGTTTGTCTATTATTATTTTTACCTTAAAATCATGCTTGGCTTCATTATTGAGTCACCCATCTGGAACATTTATGGCGACAAGGAATTCGGACTTGTACCTTACTTCCATTAGCTGTATTTTTGTCCTGGGCGTCTAATTTGTTAGCATAGCTGCCATAAACAAACAGGTATCTGGCAATTTCAGAACAAGGTCTGCATGGCTCCTACAGTGCGCAGCATAAATATGTACACACCTTTTGAAAAGTACAATTTTAATCAATATCTCAATGAACACGAGAACAATTTCCAAAATTTGAACAAAACTGAGTTTTATAGAACATTTTATAGAACATTTGTTTAGCTCCATAACATGAAAGCAAGGTTAATAATATAACTTAGAATACAAAATCCTCAGTTTTACTCAAATTAGTTAATAGAAATATGAATACACCCACAATAAAAACTACTACATCTAGTATTTTGTTTGACCTCCATGATTTGTAAGGACAGCACCAAGTCTTCTAGGCATGGAATGAACAAGTTGGGGATATATTGCAACATCTATCTTTTTCCATTCTTCAAGAATGACCTATTTTATAGCCTGGATGCTGGATGGAGAGTGATGCTCGTCTATTCAGAATTCCCCATAGGTATTTGATTGGGTTCAGATCAGGAGACATACTTGGCCACTGAATCACTCTCACCCTGTTCTTCTTTAGAAATACAACAGTGGCCTTAGATGTGTGTTTTGGAGCATTGTCATGTTGGAAAAGTGCACGACAACCAGGGGCACAGATTGATGGTAGCATCTTCTCTTTCAATATAGAGCCGTACATCTGTGAATTCATGATACCATCAATGAAATGCAGCTCCCCGACATCAGCAGCACTCATGCAGCCCCACAGGAGGACACTGCCGCCACCACCACGTTTTACTGTAGGCACCATGCATTTTTCTTTGTACTCCTCACCTTTGCAACACCATACAGTTTTGAAGCCATCAGTCCCAAAAACATTTATCTTGGTCTCATCACTCCAGAGTATAGAGTCCCAGCAGTCTTCTTGTTTTTCAGCATGGGCCCTGGCAAATTCTAGGCAGGCATTTTTGTGCATGGGATTTAGGAGAGGCTTACTTCGTGGACGACACCCATGCATGCCATTCCTCTGCAGTGCATGCCATATTGTGTCACGGGAAACAATCACCCCAGTTTGGCTTTTTACCTTTCTAGCTAACTGAAGTGAACACTAGACAGCAGCACAAAACCATCAGCACAGCTCCAGGCTAAGGTAAATCCCGTCTAACATGGTAATATTTGCAGAATACGTTTGTCTAAACAGAACGGTCTTTTATAATATTACATTTTTGTCAGATCCCATACCCTTGAATTATATACATAAGGCAATAGATACCCAAATGCAATGCATAGTAATGCATAGTAATGCATAGATTTTCCCACACATAGAGCATCCTAGTAGAGAACTCCATATCACTATTCCACAACACTATACATTGGGTAAACTGTAAATTCTAGTGGCGAGAAAATAAAATCATCTATTCAGATACAGTAGACATATTGTTAGTCCATCCTCCCCACGCCCGATCAAATTTATTAGGAACCCCTCTGCTAATATAAGTTGCCCTATAAAACAGTAGAGCCTTGTTGATGAGCGCTTTCCAGGCTGAGACAGTAGGAGCTGCGGATCTTTTCCAAGATATAATGATACGTTTCCCGGCATAATAGAGTACTAATGTTAGCAGAGTCCGGATCACCTTTTTGGAGGCCAGGGAGTCTACCAATCCCAAAAGACATATTTCAATACACGGCCTTATAAAAAGTATTGTAACATCCCATATACTTTGTGTAACTTCCTTCCAAAAGCTTTGTATAGCTGTGCACTCCCAGAATATATGTATAAAATCCGCCGTAGAAGAAGTGCACCACCAGCAGCTGGATGACTGAGTGGGAAAGTTCGTAGACAATCTAGCAGGGTGAGGTAAATTCTGTGTAAAAACTTGTTGCTGGACACCTGTTTAATGAATAATTAGACTCACCTGTAGTTGAATTCTTGTTAATTAGGATTTTGTTATCTAAAATTTAGCTTTGCCTAAGACTTTCATTGGGGTGTATTTTTGCAACATGGTCTTGAATGAATTTAAGAAAAATATTTTTTTTGTGTGCAAATTAACAAATCTTGGTTGCAATCAATGGCCCGCATTTGTGGGAGTATTCTGTAGTATAGTGCCCATTAGAAAATGTTGAAAGGAAAGGAAAGGCTTTCTGACAAATGTGTTGGGGTGTACTCATTAATGCTGAGCACTGTATATAACATTGATAAAAGGTGCATTTTAACCCGAACACAGATAATTTAAACTAGTAATTTTGCACTCTCCGTGTCTTAAATTGGAATTCTGCGATACAACTTTCTAATCTTAAAACTGCAGCAGGACAACAGGTAATTATACGCATCTTTCTTCGACAGGGTAGTTAGTAAAGGTGTAAGAAGGGATATGGATGCATTTTTAAGATTAGATCATTTTATACTGGGATTCCACTTTAAGCCCTAATGCACACAGGCTGTTAAAAAAACGTTATGAAAACGCCAGTATCTTTACAGTGATTTTTTAAAACTTTTTTCAGCTTTTTTCAGCGTTTTTGCAATAGCGTTTTTGAGCATTTTTCCGCGTTAGTGTTTTTAAGCGTTTTTTTTTTCAAATTTTTTTTTTTTTTTTTTCAATGGATCAAAAACGCTAAAAAACGTTGGTGAATGACGTTTTTCAGCGTTTTTCAGCGTTAGAGCGTTTTTACAGCTGAAAAACATCTTTCAGAACCCACTGGTCCTGGGTTTTTTTTACAGCTTAAAAACGCCTATGCCACTTGCAGCTCAAAAACGCCTAGGTGGGCATGAAGCCATAGACTAACATAGACAGGCCTTTTTAAGCTGCAAAAAAAGCTCAAAAAAGCAGCTGTAAAAATGTCCGTGTGCATGAGGACTAAGAATTTCAACTGAACAAGGACCCAGCTGTTCTCCAGTTGAATAAGGCTATACTTCCGTACATCATTTTACAAATGAAAAAGTTAGGGAAAATCTTATGGCCCTATTTTTAATTTTTTTTTAGATAAAATGTAAGTTAACAGATGTAATTAGAATTTATGTAGAATTTATGTAACTAAATTGATATACGGTAATCCTTTTCTGGGTTTAGGCAGGTGTGGCCCTCGTAGACATAATGAGGCACCTAGGTGTTTCATTCTGAATTCCAATTCAGCACACCGATTCATTTGAGTTTGACAAGTCTGCTGTATCCCAAACATAAAATATAACCCTTAACACTAACCTTAACCTTCAAGCCAATATTAAATTAACCCCCAACATGCTCTAAAACCAGATTTACCCTATCGGCACTAAAAAGTATTCCATGCACAGTCCTTGAATTTTCTGTGCTAAGATCTAATGCACTGAGATCTCAACCCTGAGGTGAGGTAATTCAACTATTAGAATACTATCAGCACGCTTGAGTTAAATTAATGAGTACATGTGTGCAGCTAGCTTTACTTTCCTATCTTCTAGGCTTTATATATTAGCTTTGCTGTAAAGCTTTAAGATAAATGTAGATAACAGTAGCAGCCTATGGAAACATGGGCCATGGGTGTCATAATAAAAAATGATGCCAATCAGAAAGTTAAGCATCACTGATAGGTTGCTTGAAACTAGGGAGGAGCTCAGGCATTTTGGATACTCTACCCAAACCCACCTGAGCTATTTCCCTGTCACTGTGGATCATATGTAGCAAGCCATTCCCTTTCCTTCCGTTGTACGTATACAAGAGAATTTTTGGCAGTCAGCCATTGATAACAGTCTCACTGACCCCACCCATACGGTGAATCATCAGCCTTTAAGACAGGAAATGGGGAGGAAGAATGACAACCTCAGGGAAGGCAAAAAAAGAACCCCAGGGGAGCTAGAAGGAATGGATTCGTGCCAATGCAGAGTAAGAAAAGGAGGGGGCCACAGGAAGAAAACAGGGGGAGTCAGGACAGAACTGAGGCTGCCAGGGGCAAAGAGAGAAAAAGGTTCAATTCTTACAGAGGCCATTTTAAAGGGAGTAACCACTTTGAGCACAAAGGGAATGCTTTGCCATAGGCAACACCACCTGAGAAAGGGCCCAGTGTTTAACCACCCTGTAGGTATACCCCCACTCAATCAGTGCCGCTGGCAATAGGCTGCAGCGCTGACCTGTGTATTTTGATGGAGGGGGAGTCTCCAAACTGTCAGAATACAATAAGAAAGGGAGAGGATTCTTGCATTCACTTCGAATGTGTGGATAGGGGAATTAGGTCAGTTTTTTTTTGTTCAACTTGCTGGCTGAATGTGAACATTGGACTATTGGCATGAAAATTATATTGATATTGAAAATTGACATGCATGGCCATCTTAAAGCAGAAGTGGCCACATTAATAGGGAGCTGTAATTCTGAATAGTGGGTTAAAACCCCCCTTCCCTCCATAACTGCCTCAACGTAATTCTCAAGAGGTTTTCCAAAGAGCATCTCGCTTTTAAAAAGGGCATGAGCAAGGCACTTTTCTTTAGCAGGTTCAGCTGATCAAACTTCTAAGTCCTAAAAATTCTGCACATATGCACAGAAATTAAGGACATTCTGGAGATTTGGCTAATTACATTTTCCATGGCGTCTGTGCAGGAAATTAGGGTTGAGAACAAGAGCTGTAATCTTGCAGAATAAATAGGATTATCTATAGCAGGAGTCAGATCACTATTGAGCGCTCCAGCCCAGTTTGCCATAGTCTGGGCAGCTGATATAGGGACAATAGCCAGCTGCAGGGCTTGACTTGCCAGGATAAAGGAGGACTTTGAAGGAGTCTACAAACACCTATCAACTGATTTCTTAAAGAAGGTAATGCCTTTAATAGAAACTGTAGATTGATTATTTAGTGCAAGATCAGCTAGGTCCACAGTGGGAACTTTCTATATGTCTGCTTGATAAGGAATAATAAAAGGCTTTTAGCATTTGCCTCCTGCCTACTGGAGCATGTACAAAGCTAGTTGTGTTTAGCCAAGACTAATATGCACTGCCTCAATCAATGAGTCTACCGTAGCCAGCATGTGTTGAGATGGTGTAAAATAAACGTTGCAAAATTCTGGTAGTGAAAATCTTCAGCTGCTTCTGCTAAGATGTCTATGTCACCTTTGCTTTCTGCCATTTCCAGAAGTGACGAAAGCCTCTGGCGTAGATCATGGTGGCAGAAAATTCAGCTTCAATTAAACAAGCTGCATGTTGCACATCTGTAAGGGAGCCTGAATCAGGGGGATGAAGTGTCAGTGTAAGATCATGCCCCAAAACCAGGGAACTGATATCAACTTGAGAGAAACTTGAAGTTTCCTCAAGCCTGCAGCAGAATGATCTCTCTGTCCCATGTACTCCTGCTCTCAAGTACCTATAAACGATCATTACTAAGTGAGAATCTTCCCCGCAAGGTACTCAAGGGATGAATGTATACTGAAGGGGTGCAGTGTTCAGGTATGAAGGAGATCACAGTAACAAGGCACTGAGCAAGTTCCCGTGGGTGTGTCTCTCAGGTATCAGGAAACAGGTGAGACAGCAAATGATCAGCTTGCATTGTCAGCAGAAAATGGTGGCTAGAAGTGTGCAGTTAGGAGTCTTGTGAACACTACGCTACTAGCCAGAGAGAAACTTCTGGTAGTGAGGTGGAAGAAAAGATGACCAAATTCAAGTAGGTAAACACTATAACATTATCTAGAAGACTGGATAAAGCACGAGAAAAATAGCCAGGGTACAAACACTCAAAGTGTAGATTACCCTATTATTATTATTTATTATTATACAGGATTTGTATAGCGCCGACAGTTTATGCAGCGCTTTACAACATTAGGGCAGACAGTAAAAGTACAATACAATTCAATACAGGAGGAATCAGAGGGCCCTGCTCATTAGAGCTTACAATCTAGGAAGGAGGGTCAAGTTATACAAAAGGGTAATAGCTGTGGGGGATGAGCTAATGGAGAAAATAGTGCAGTTGTTAGATGGAGGCAGGATAGGCTTCTCTGAAGAGGAAAGTTTTCAGGGATCGCCTAAAGGTGGATAAATTAGGAGACAGTCTGATGGATTGGGGTAGGGAATTCCAGAGGATGGGTGAGGCTCGGGAGAAGTCCTGGAGGCGGATATGGGAGGAGGTGATGAGGGAGCTAGAGAGCAGGAGGTCTTGGGAGGAACGGAGATGGCGATTAGGTTGGTATTTTGAGACTAGGTTAGTGATGTAGCTGGGGGCAGAGTTGTGGATGGCTTTGTAACTTATTATTAGTATTTTGAATTTAATTAGTTGGGTGAGTGGTAGCCAATGGAGGGATTGGCAGAGAGGGGTAGCAGACACTGAGCGGTTTGTAAGGTGGATGAGTCTGGCAGCAGCATTCATGATGGACTGAAGGGGGGATAGTCTATTTAAAGGTAAGCCAATGAGGAGGGAGTTGCAGTAGTCGAGGTGAGAGATAACCAGGGAGTGAATCAGGAGCTTTGTGGTTTCATTGGTTAGAAAAGGACGTAATTTAGAGATGTTGCGGAGGTTGAGGCGGCAAGCTTTGGAAAGTGATTGGATGTGGGGCCAAAAGGAGAGTTCAGAGTCCAGGATAACACCTAGCACCCTGACATGTGGAGACGGGTGGATGGTTTTGCCATTGCTCTTGACAGAGAAGTCAGTGACACTGAAGGTGTGTTGGGATAGGTAGGATGAGAGCCACTGAAGTGCACAGTCACGGAGACCGAGGGAGTAAAGTTTTTTGAGAAGGAGGGGGTGGTCAACCGTGTCAATGGCAGCTGAAAGATCCAGAAGTAGGAGTACAGAATAGTGTCCGTTGGTTTTTGCAGTTAGTAGGTCATTTGTGCGTTTTAAAAGAGCAGTTTCTGTGGAGTGTTGAGGGCGAAATCCAGATTGAAGGGGATCAAGAAGGTTGTTTTTATGAGGTGGTCACTCAGTTGGTTGTAAACCAGGCGCTCAAGTAGTTTAGAGGAAAAGGGAAGGAAGGAGATAGGGCGTAGGTTGTTAAGATTGGTAGGGTCCAAGGACAGCTTTTTAAGTATGGGAGTGACCAGTGCATGTTTTAGAGCATTGGGGAAGATGCCAGAGGTGAGGGAGAGATTGAAGATGTGGGTTAGAGTGTAGGATGGGGTCAGAGGGCGACCGTAGCATTTGAGAGGGAATAGGGTCCAGGGGACAGGTGGTTAGGTTGGCAATAGAAAGGAGTTTAGCAACTTCATCTGTAGTAGCAGATTTGAATAGAGGGAGTGTCAGTTGTACCTGTTGACATGGGGTCTTAGCTAGGGGAGATACCTGTAGAGTGGAGATTTCATCACGGATTGTATCAATCTTGTTTTTGAAGTGATTAGCGATCTCCTGGGCAGTGAGTAAGTAAGTGGGTGGAGGCGGTGGAGGACAAAGTAGAGAGTTGAAGGTAGAGAAGAGTTTACGGGGACTGGATGAGAAGGTGTTAATAAGAGTTGTAAAATAGGTTTGCTTGGCAGTATGGAGGAAAGAATGGTATTTTTGGAGGGCAGATTTGCATTGGTTGAAGTCTTTGAGAGACTTATGCCCCGTACACACGGTCGGATTTTCCGACGGAAAATGTGTGATAGGACCTTGTTGTCAGAAATTCCGACCGTGTGTAGGCTCCATCACACATTTTCCATCGGATTTTCCGACACACAAAGTTTCCGATCGTGTGTACACAAATCCGACGGACAAAGTGCCACGCATGCTCAGAATAAATAAAGAGATGAAAGCTATTGGCTACTGCCCCGTTCATAGTCCCGACGTACGTGTTTTACGTCACCGCGTTCAGAATGATCGGATTTTCCGACAACTTTTTGTGACCGTGTGTATGCAAGACAAGCTTGAGCCAACATCCGTCGGAAAAAATCCTAGGATTTTGTTGTCGGAATGTCCGAACAAAGTCCGAACGTTTGTACGGGGCATTAGTCTTGTGCCACAGATGCTCAAGAGCGCGACTACCTTTTTTGAGAATTTTAGTGTCATCTGTTTGCCAGGGTTGTAGGGGTTGAGGCCTGATTCTGCGTCTTCAAAAAGGTTTGTGTGCGTAACACTACAGTATATCTTGTACAATAAAATTATATAAATGTAGTGCGTACTACAAGTAATGATCCATTAAGTCGACTATAGCCAGGGACCAGTATGTAAAGGTACAGGAAAACCCTGTCTTACCTTGTCCACTTCACTTGTCCCATCTAGGGTCCAGGCTTCGCCCATCACAGTGGGCTTAACCCTGAAGGGGTCCTCGGGGTGTGGGTTCCAAAGGAATGGACCATGACCCTGGACCTGCATAGCACCCTGCAGCTAATGCACTCACTGCACTACATACCAAGGTGAGCGACGAACGCAGGATCCAGTGCCTGAAACATTACAGACTGACCCTGCTGCTGCAGAGTTTGGGTATGATTCCCAAGATGTACATCAAGGGCTATGAATGGGAAAGCTTGTCTTTAACTAGAGTAGGAGTAAAGTCAAAAAATAGCTAAACCGAAAAACAAAAATCTAATATAGGAGTGCGTGTGGGTGAATCGCCATAGAATTACAGCATCACATCCCATACAATTGAGCAAATTAGGAAAATCTAATATATTGCAGCTTACCAGTTCTTAGATGTGGTGGCTGGCTGCATAATTTTTTAATTTTTGGGCTAAGAACCTTTTCAGCAAGTACAGAAAATACCTGTTGATTTTTCCAGATATGCAGTGTCCCTGTCAACTCTTGAACTGAAAGCAAAACAATGTTATCTTCTGTAAGCTATTAGTTCCATCAACAAGCCTGTAATAAAAATAAAAAGGGGAAGGCATCTGAAGCCCAGACTGGGTGACAGCCATGGTTTCCTCCACAGATACAATGGGTGGATGAGTGTAGTCCCCCTAAAGGTGGCCATACATTATACAATTTTCTTGTTCAATTTCCTTTACCATCAACTATGTAGTGCAAGGGCCTGCCTGATTGCCTACAAATTCAAAGTGTTAAGGTTTGACCTTGTATTATATGGCTTTGGTAAATCTAAAGGAAAATTGTACAAGTACATTGTATAATGTACGGCCAGCTTTAGACCGGTAGCGTAGGTAGGATATCCTTTAAAAGTTAGGGGATAAAACTGCCTGTAAACTGGGTTTATGGAGTATTTTTAACATAATATCATAGAGTGGATGCTTAAACTGGTACACTATGCAGAATGCATTTTAGGTTTATTAAGCTGTTCATTGCTTGTGCACTTGTGAAGGTGAAGCAGCAGAGTAAATATACAAAGCTACAATTACTAAATACACATAGCAATGTTTGCATGGAAGGTAGGAACCTGTACATGCAAGTCGCTTTCATTATCTGGTGTCCATTTATCTTGTAGAAGTGTGTCTTTGTAATTTTCTAAAGGCAGTTATTCTTTTGCCTAATTTTTCTTTTATTCTTCTAGATTTTCACCAAACACGTTATACATTAGTGTTTTTTTCAGTTCACACTATATGACAAAAAAACAGAGGGCAGAGCTGGGCTAAAAAAATGAACCGTTACTAACAGAGCAGGGCATACACAAAAATACATTAACATTTTATAGACATCATTTGAAGCATGACATTTATGCAAAAATGGTGAAAACTGTGTACAGAATCAGATAGCGGAATGTACAGAAAAGACAAAGCATGCTGTTCTTGGTCTTTTGTCTGTTAGAAATGAAGATGTCTGCAAGGGTTTTTTTTTTTCTTTTAAACCTTCCTGCCCGATCCTTAGAACCCTTTGCCACACACATGTACAGAGATGTTGCGGTCTGCAACTCGTTCAACTCTCCTTTGCAATCTAAGGCCTCATGCACACGAGAAACTCTGCTGAACACATGTTTTTAAAAGCTGAAACCAGCATTTAGAAACGCCCGTTTTGCTGCGTTTGCATGCCGCGTTTAGCCGCGTTTTACCGCATTTGCGTCTAGAAGCCTCTGCAGAGCAGAGAATGACATTTTCCGACCTGAATTTGGATATGTTATAGTGTTAGTCCAACTGTGTTAGCACACCAAATTTGGGGTTCCTAGCACCAAGTGACCCCGAGATATGGGGCCCCAAATTCGGATTGTAAAATGTTCCTTTAAAAACACTTATAAACGCAAACGCGGCTAAATGCGGTACCGGCGTTTAGCCGCGTTTGGCGTCTGAAACGTGGAAAACTTTTGCGTCTGAAAAACGAGGTTAAACGCAACTGCCTAAAAACGCCAAAAAACGAGACTGTGTACATGGACACATAGGATAACATTGAATGGGTTCAGGGGCAGTTGAAAAAAGTGTCCAACAGCCTCTGAACGCGCGTTTAACAGCGTCTCGTGTGCATGAGGCCTAAATAAGTAAAAGAGCAGCATCACAAGAATGAAGTTGAGTAAACAATTCTTTCTCACGTGATCAGACCAAGTAGGAACCTTAAGAAGAACAGCTGGAAAAGGATGGCATAACAAATCACTGAAAAAGTCTCCATACAGCATGTAGTGGAGGTCAGGTGAGTAGGCAGAGCAATGGAAAAGGTAACATCTTCTGCCTATTATGATATAATCAATGTACAGTGGGGATGGAAAGTATTCAGACCCCCTTAAATTTTTCACTCTTTGCTATATTGCAGCCATTTGCTAAAATCATTTAAGTTAATTTTTTTTCCTCATTAATGTACACACAGCACCCCATATTGACAGAAAAACACAGAATTGTTGACATTTTTACAGATTTATTAAAAAAGAAAAACTGAAATATCACATGGTCCTAAGTATTCAGACCCTTTGCTCAGTATTTAGTAGAAGCACCCTTTTGATCTAATACAGCCATGAGTCTTTTTGGGAAAGATGCAACACGTTTTTCACACCTGGATTTGGGGATCCTCTGCCATTCCTCCTTGCAGATCCTTTCCAGTTCTGTCAGGCTGGATGGTAAACATTGTTGGACAGCCATTTTTAGGTCTCTCCAGAGATGCTCGATTGGGTTTAAGTCAGGGCTCGGGCTGGGCCATTCAAGAACAGTCACGGAGTTGTTGTGAAGCCACTCCTTCGTCATTTTAGCTGTGTGGTTAGGGTCATTGTCTTGTTGGAAGGTAAACCTTCAGCCCAGTCTGAGGTCCTGAGCACTCTGGAGAAGGTTTTCATCCAGGATATCCCTGTACTTGGCCGCATTCATGTTTACCTCGATTGCAACCAGCTGTCCTGTCCCTGCAGCTGAAAAACACCCCCACAGCATGATGCTGCCACCACCATGCTTCACTGTTGGGACTGTATTGGACAGGTGATGAGCAGTGCCTGGTTTTCTCCACACATACCGCTTAGAATTAAGGCCAAAAAGTTCTATCTTGGTCTCAGACCAGAGAATCTTATTTCTCACCATCTTGGAGTCCTTCAGGTGTTTTTTAGTAAACTTCATGTGGGCTTTCATGTGTCTTGCACTGAGGAGAGGCTTCCGTCGGGCCACTCTGCCATAAAGCCCCGACTGGTGGAGGGCTGCAGTGATGGTTGACTTTCTACAACTTTCTCCAACCATCTCCCGACTGCATCTCTGGAGCTCAGCCACAGTGATCTTTGGGTTCTTCTTTACCTCTCTCACCAAGGCTCTTCTCCCCTGATAGCTCAGTTTGGCTGGACGGCCAGCTCTAGAAAGGGTTCTGGTCGTCCCAAACGTCTTCCATTTAAGGATTATGGAGGCCACTGTGCTCTTAGGAACCTTAAGTGCAGCAGAATTTTTTTTTGTCATCTTGGCAAGATCTGTGCCTTGCCACAATTCTGTCTCTAAGCTCTTCAGGCAGTTCCTTTGACTTCAGAATTCTCATTTGCTCTGACATGCACTGTGAGCTGTAAGGTCTTATATAGACAGGTGTGTGGCTTTCCTAATCAAATCCAATCAGTATAATCAAACACAGCTGGACTCAAATGAAGGTGTAGAACCACCTTAACCACTTGACGACCGCCTCACGCTGATGTAAGTCAGCAGAATGGCACGGGCAGGCAAAATCACGTACCCCCCCCGGTGCCAGAGGCGGTCGTCATCTTTTCCCGGGCGATGAGAGGTGAGGGGGAGGCCATCCATTCGTGGCCACCCCCTCCCGATCGCTCCCGGCGAATGAAAATCCTTCCTGTGCCTTTGTAATGTAAACAGAGGCACAGGAAGTGATGTCATCCCTCCTCGAGCCAGTCTTTTCGATCCGGCGCCGAGGAGAGAAGACATCAAGTAAGTTACACCAACACTACACTTCCAGTAGAACACGCCAGGCACACTTGTCCCCCCCTTCACCCCCCTGTACCCCCTGTCACACTGACACCAATAGCAATTTTTTTTTTTTTGCATTGGTGTCAGTTTGTGACAGTTATAAGTGTTAGGGCAGTTAGGTTAGCCCCCTTTAGGTCTGGGGTACCCCCCTTTAGGTCCAGGGTACCCCCCTGACCCCCCCTAATAAAGGTTAACCCCGTGATCACCCCCCGTCGCCAGTGTCGCTAAGCGATCGTTTTTCTGATCGCTGTATTAGTGACACAGGTGACGCTAGTTAGGGAGGTAAGTATATAGGTTCGCTGTCAGTGTTTTATAGCGACAGGGACCCCCATATACTACCAACTAAAGGTTTTAACCCCCTGATTGCCCCCTAGTTAACCCTTTCACCAGCGATCACCGTATAAGTGTTACGGGTGACGCTGGTTGGTTAGTTTGTTTTTTGTAGTTTATTATAGTTTTAGGGCACCCGCCGTTTATTACCTTATAAAGGTTTAACCCCCTAATTGCCCGGCGGTGATATAAGTTACGTTTTCAGGATCAGATAAGGTCTGCGTTGCCCCAGGCAGCGTCAGGTTAGCGCCAGTACCACTAACACCCACGCACGCAGCATACACCTCCCTTAGTGCTATAGTATCTGAACGGATCGATATCTGATCCGATCAGATCTATACTACCCAGCAGTTTAGGGTTCCCATAAACGCAATGTTAGCGGGATCAGCCCAGATACCTGCTAGCACCTGCGTTTTGCTCCTCGGCCCGGCCCAGCCCAGCCCAGCCCACCCAAGTGCAGTATCGATCGATCACTGACACTTACAAAACACTAAGCACACATAACTGCAGCATTCGCAGAGTCAGGCCTGATGATCCCTGCGATCGCTAACAGTTTTTTGGTAGCGTTTTTATACAGTCGCTAACAGTCAGGAGCTTTTTTGCCTGTGAGTCTCACTAGTGTACCCCTAAATTTAGAGCCCAAAATGGCAAATCGAAGGTACACTAGTGAAGAGGCCTACACATTTCTGAGCATGACAGATAGTGAAGCAGAAGTCACTCATCTGTCAGATTCAGGCTCAGAATACGATCCTGTAGAGGACAGCGGCTCCATGACAGATAGCTCTGACGACGGAGTTGTGGTCCCTGCTAAGGTCAGGCATACCAGACCCCAATCTTCTTCTTCTGTCCTTGAAGTGCAAGAACCGCAGGGCTCTCGTATGGAGCAGAGAAGTACTAGTGCCGCTATTCCTTCTGGTGAACTGGCAAGCACCAGCGGCCTAGTACACCCTGGTCGTACATCCAGCACTGCAGTAACACTTGGTGACGTGGCGAGTCCCATAAGTGCAGTTCAAGCTGGTGAGGTGGCAAGCACTAGTAGTGTCCCGCTGCCACCAAGAAGACAAAGACAGGCCCGTCGAGCCCATAGTGCCCTTCCTGCTGCATTCGCCAATCCAAATTGGGAACCCACCACTTCTGCAGCACCCGTACTTCCCCCATTCACTGGCCAACCCGGAATTCAGGTGGATACAGTTGATTTTACGCCACTGGATTTTTTTTCTCTGTTTTTCACCGAAGATCTCTATAGATCTATTGTGGACCAAAGCAATTTGTACGCTGGTCAACACATCGCCACTATTCCCCAGTCCTCCCTTGCCAGATATTGGAGACCAATTACGGTCTCCGAATTTAAGATCTTTCTGGGCCTTTCCCTCAACATGGGCTTGAATAAAAAGAGTAAGTTGCGGTCATATTGGTCCACTGACCCAATTCACCATATGCCCGTGTTCTCTGCCTCCATGGCCAGGGCACGATACGAGCAGATTTTGCGGTTCATGCACTTCAACGACAATGAACTCTGTCGTCCTCGTGGAGACCCTGGATACGATCGGCTCTACAAAATTCGGCCCCTCGTAAACCACTTCAACCAACGTTTTGCAGACTTGTTTACTCCCCATCAAGTTGTCTGCGTTGATGAGTCCCTGATTAAATTTTCTGGCCGCTTGTCATTCAAACAGTACCTTCCCAGCAAGCGTGCCAGATACGGGGTCAAGATGTATAAACTCTGTGACAGGGCCACAGGCTATACATGTAGTTTTATGGTTTACGAGGGCAAAGATAGTCACGTAGAGCCGACAAACTGCCCTGACTACATAGGAAGCGCTGGCAAGATAGTGTGGGACTTGGTGTCACCCTTATTCGGAAAGGGGTACCACTTGTACATGGACAATTATTACACGAGCGTGCCACTTTTTAGTCACCTTTTTGATCAACAGATTGGAGCATGTGGCACCGTGCGACCTAATCGCCGGGGCTTTCCCCAGCGGCTTGTAGATTCCCGTCTTAGGCTTGGGGAGAGAGCCTGCTTGAAGTGTAATAACTTGCTCGCTATGAAGTGGAGGAACAATAAGAATGTTTTCGTTCTTACCTCCCTTCATGCAGACACGACGGTCCAAATTCCTATGGCGACTGGTGTTGTGGAGAAACCCCTCTGTGTCCACGAATATAACCAAAATATGGGAGGGATGGACCTCAACGACCAGATGTTGGCGCCGTACCTAGTTGCCCGTAAGGCCAGACGCTGGTACAAAAAAGTGTCTGTTTATTTATTTCAATTGGCTTTGCTGAATGCTCATGTGCTATACAGAGCTTCAGGAGGGACTGGATCCTTCCTTAAATTCCAGGAAGAGATCGTCAGAGCCCTTCCGTATCCAGACGGTGCTCCACCTCACCTTCCCCAACCAAATGCAGTAAGCCGGCTGCATGAGAGGCATTTTCAATATGTCCTCCCGAGTACCCCTACCCAACGAGCCCCCCAAAAAAGATGTTGTGTCTGTAGCAAGCGGATTTAGGCGTGACACCCGGTATTATTGTCCCTCCTGTCCTGACAATCCTGGTCTTTGCATGGGTGAATGTTTTGAACGCTACCATACACTAGTGGAGTATTAGCATAGGGTACAGCACTGCACAGACTAGGACACACTTTCACAGGGTCTCCCAAGATGCCATTGCATTTTGAGAGACCCAAACCTGGTACCAGTTAAAAAAGTTAAAGTTACAAAAAAAAGTGTGAAAAAAAAAAAAAAACCCACAAAAAAAATATAAAATAAAAAAAACAAAAATAGTTGTTGTTTTATTGTTCTACCTCTATTCTCTCTCTATTGTTCTGCTTTTTTTATTGTATTCTATACTGCAATGTTTTATTGTTATGTTTTTATCATGTTTGCTTTATAGGTATGCAATTTTTTTATACTTTGTTTTTTTATTGTTAACCACTTTTTCGTTTTCAGGTACGCCATTCAGCTGCAGAGCGGATTTATCCATCTTGACAGCAACAGCGTTTGCTCCCACGATATATAAAGCCGTGACTCCAGCGCTGTCGGAGGTGATTTCACCACCACAGTTACATACTTCAGCATATATGCCGAAGCGTGGGGGCAGCAGTGGGTGGAGGAGCAATTTGCTCCTGCCTTTTGTGGGAGGATGCCCCCATGCTTCGGCATATATATATTTTAGGCACAGGTTGCGTTAAATGTTTTATTTTTTACTATGTTTTTTTTTGTATTTGCTTTGCAGGTATGGTAAGTCTTACTGTTATACTGTAATGTTACTTTGTTTTATTGTTAACCATCATTTGCTTAGCAGGTACGCCATTCAGTTGCAGCGCGGATTTATTTATCTTGACAGCAACAGTGTTTGCTCCCACGATATATAAAGCCGTGACTCCAGCGCTGTCGGAGGTGATTTCACCACCACAGTTACATACTTCAGCATATATGCCGAAGCGTGGGGGCAGCAGTGGGTGGAGGAGCGATTTGCTCCTGCCTTTTGCGGGAGGATGCCCCCATGCTTCGGCCTATATAAATGGTGCATGTATGCCCATCATTAGAAGTGGGCGGATGAAGGGAGGTATTCTAATGGTGGGCATACCCACCTATCAATATCTTTTTTTTCGTTCAGCCCACAGGCTGCATGAAAAAAAAGTTTACAATATATGCCCAACAAGGACCAGCAACGTACTGGTATGTTGCTGGACTTTGGGTGGTTATACCAGAATGATGCCTGCAGGTTTAGGTATCATTCTTTTCAGCCAGCTTTCATGTAAAAGCAATCCTAGCGGCTAATTAGCCTCTAGACTGCTTTTACAAGCAGTGGGAGGGAATGCCCCCCCCCCACCGTCTTCCATGTTTTTCTCTGGCTCTCCTGTCCCAACAGGGAACCTGAGAATGCAGCCGGTGATTCAGCCAGCTGACCATAGAGCTGATCAGAGACCAGAGTGGCTCCAAACATCTCTATGGCCTAGGAAACCGGAAGCTACGAGCATTTCATGACTTAGATTTCGCCGGATGTAAACAGCGCCATTGGGAAATTGGGAAAGCATTTTATCACACCGATCTTGGTGTGGTCAGATGCTTTGAGGGCAGAGGAGAGATCTAGGGTCTAATAGACCCCAATTTTTTTAAAAAAAGAGTACCTGTCACTACCTATTGCTATCATAGGGGATATTTACATTCCCTGAGATAACAATAAAAATGATTTAAAAACATAAAAATGAAAGGAACAGTTTAAAAATAAGATAAAAAAAATCAAAAAATAATAAAGAAAAAAAAAAAAAGCACCCCTGTCCCCCCCTGCTCTCGCGCAAAGGCGAACGCAAGCGTCGGTCTGGCGTCAAATGTAAACAGCAATTGCACCATGCATGTGAGGTATCACCGCGAAGGTCAGATCGAGGGCAGTAATTTTAGCAGTAGACCTCCTCTGTAAATCTAAAGTGGTAACCTGTAAAGGCTTTTAAAAATGTATTCAGTTTGTCGCCACTGCACGTTTGTGCGCAATTTTAAAGCATGTCATGTTTGGTATCCATGTACTCGGCCTAAGATCATCTTTTTTATTTCATCAAACATTTGGGCAATATAGTGTGTTTTAGTGCATTAAAATTTAAAAAAGTGTGTTTTTTCCCCCAAAAATGCGTTTGAAAAATCGCTGTGCAATTACTGTGTGAAAAAAAAAATGAAACACCCACCATTTTAATCTGTAGGGCATTTGCTTTAAAAAAATATATAATGTTTGGGGGTTCAAAGTAATTTTCTTGCAAAAAAAAAAAAAAATTTTTTCATGTAAACAAAAAGTGTCAGAAAGGGCTTTGTCTTCAAGTGGTTAGAAGAGTGGGTGATGTGTGACATAAGCTTCTAAATGTTGTGCATAAAATGCCAGGACAGTTCAAACCCCCCCCAAATTACCCCATTTTGGAAAGTAGACACCCCAAGCTATTTGCTGAGAGGCATGTCGAGTACATGGAATATTTTATATTGTGACGCAAGTTGCGGGAAAAAGACACATTTTTTTTTTTTTTTATGCACAAAGATGTCACTAAATGATATATTGCTCAAACATGCCATGGGGATATGTGAAATTACACCCCAAAATAAATTCTGTTGCTTCTCCTGAGTATGGGGATACCACATGTGTGAGACTTTTTGGGAGCCTAGCCGCGTACGGGACCCCGAAAACCAAGCAACGCCTTCAGGCTTTCTAAGGGCGTAAATTTTTGATTTCACTCTTCACTGCCTATCACAGTTTCGGAGGCCATGGAATGCCCAGGTGGCACAACCCCCCCCCCCCCAAATGACCCCATTTTGGAAAATAGACACCCCAAGTTATTTGCTGAGAGGTATAGTGAGTATTTGCCAGACCTCACTTTTTGTCACAAACTTTTGAAAATTGAAAAAAGAAAAAAAAATAAATTTTTCTTGTCTTTCTTCATTTTCAAAAACAAATGAGAGCTGCAAAATACTCACCATGCTTCTCAGCAAATAGCTTGGGGTGTCTACCTTCCAAAATGGGGTCATTTTGGGGGGTTTTGTGCTATCTTGGCAAAAAGTCACACACATGTGGTATCCCCGTACTCAGGAGAAGCAGCAGAATATATTTTGGGGTGTAATTCCACATATGCCCATGGCATGTTTGAGCAATATATCATTTAGTGACAACTTTGTGCAAAAAAAAAAAAAATTGTCACTTTCCTGCAACTTGTGTCAAAATATAAAATATTCCATGGACTCAACATGCCTCTCAGCAAATAGCTTGGGGTGTCTACTTTCCAAAATGGGGTCATTTGGGGGGGGTTTGTGCCATCTGGGCATTGTATGGCCTTCAAAACTGTGATAGGTAGTGAGGAGTGAAATCACAAATTTACGCCCTTAGAAATCCTGAAGGCGGTGCTTGGTTTTCGGGGCCCCGTATGCGGCTAGGCTCCCAAAAAGTCCCACACATGTGGTATCCCCATACTCAGGAGAAGCAGCTAAATATATTTTGGGGTGCAATTCCACATATGCCCATGGCCTGTGTGAGAAATATATTATTTAGTGACAACTTTGTGCAAAAAAAAAAAAAAATTGTCACTTTCCCGCAACTTGTGTCAAAAAATAAAATATTCCATGAACTCAACATGCCTCTCAGCAAATAGCTTGGGGTGTCTACTTTCCAAAATGGGGTCATTTGGGGGGGTTTTGTGCCATCTTGGCATTTTATGGCCTTCAAAACTGTGATAGGTAGTGAGGAGTAAAATCAAAAATGTATGCCCTTAGAAATCCTGAAGGCGGTGCTTGGTTTTCGGGGCCCCGTACGCGGCTAGGCTCCCAAAAAGTCCTAAACATGTGGTATCCCCCTACTCAGGAGAAGCAGCAGAATGTATTTTGGGGTGCAATTCCACATAGGCCCATGGCCTGTGTGAGCAATATATCATTTAGTGACAACTTTGTGCAAAAAAAAAAAAAAATTGTCACTTTCCCGCAACTTGTGTCAAAAAATAAAATATTCCATGGACTCAACATGCCTCTCAGCAAATAGCTTGGGGTGTCTACTTTCCAAAATGGGGTCATTTGGGGGGGTTTGTGCCATCTGGGCATTTTATGGCCTTCAAAACTGTGATAGGTAGTGAGGAGCGAAATCAAAAATGTATGCCCTTAGAAATCCTGAAGGCAGTGATTGGTTTTAGGGGCCCCGTACGCGGATAGGCTCCCAAAAAGTCCCACACATGTGGTATCCCCGTACTCAGGAGAAGCAGCTGAATATATTTTGGGGTGCAATTCCACATAGGCCCATGGCCTGTGTGAGCAATATATCATTTAGTGACAACTTTTTGTAAATATTTTTTTTTTTTTTGTCATTATTCAATCACTTGGGACAAAAAAAATAAATATTCAGTGGGTTCAACATGCCTCTCAGCAATTTCCTTTGGGTGTCTACTTTCTAAAATGGGGTCATTTGGGGGGGGGGGTTTTGTACTGCCCTGCCATTTAAGCACCTCAAGAAATGACATAGGCAGTCATAAACTAAAAGCTGTGTAAATTCCAGAAAATGTACCCTAGTTTGTAGACGCTATAACTTTTGCGCAAACCAATAAATATACGCTTATTGACATTTTTTTTACCAAAGACATGTGGCCGAATACATTTTGGCCTAAATGTATGACTAAAATTGAGTTTATTGGATTTTGTTTATAACAAAAAGTAGAAAATATCATTTTTTTTCAAAATTTTCGGTCTTTTTCCGTTTATAGCGCAAAAAATAAAAATGGCAGACGTGATCAAATACCATCAAAAGAAAGCTCTATTTGTGGGAAGAAAAGGACGCAAATTTCGTTTGGGTACAGCATTGCATGACCGCGCAATTATCAGTTAAAGCGACGCAGTGCCAAATTGGAAAAAGTCCTCTGGTCCTTATGCAGCATAATGGTCCGGGGCTGAAGTGGTTAAGGATGATCAGAAGAAATGGACAGCACCTGAGTTAAATATATGAGTGTCACAGCAAAGGGTCTGAATACTTAGGACCATGTGATATTTCAGTTTTTCTTTTTTAATAAATCAGCAAAAATGTCAACAATTCTGTGTTTTTCTGTCAATATGAGGTGCTGTGTGTACATTTATGAGGAAAATAAAAATGAACTTAAATGATTTTAGCAAATGGCTGCAATACAACAAAGAGTGAAACATTTAAGGGGGTCTGAATACTTTCCATCCCCACTGTACAATACTGTAATAAAAAAGTAACAATTTGCCTTTAAAGGGACACTATTGCCATTTTTATTTACCGTATTTATCGGCGTATAACACGCACATTCATTTTAAGAGGGAAGTTTCAGGAAAAAAACACAAATTGAAAATAAGAAACTTTGAAGCAAAATAAGGGTCAGTGCCCATCGGCAGCCTCACCATTGCCATCAATGCAGCCTGATTAATGTCCATCTGCAGCCTCACAAGTGCCATCAATGCAGCCTCATCAGTCCACATCAATGCAGCCTCACCATTGCCATCAATGCAGCAGCCTTACCGTTGCCTTCAATGCAGCAGCCTCAACATTGCCAACAGTGCAGCCTGATCAATGCCCATATGCAGCCTCGGAGGGGACAGGGAGGGGGGGCGGGACGTGCGCCGACAGATTACATACAGAGAGAATCTCCTATGATAGACAGAACAGTGGCCCAATGGCGGCTCAAGAGACGGGACTTCCTATTACAGAGGCCACCAAGTAAACAGGAGATTCTCACTGTATGTAATCTGACTGTGCTTGTCCCGCCCCCCCCTCCCTGTCCCCTACGAAGCAGCTAAAATTGAAGTATCGGCGTATAACACGCACGCGCTATTTGCACCCGATTTTCAGGGTGAAAAAGTGCATGTTATACGCCAATAAATACAGTAATTATGTCAGAGACTAGCACTGTTATTTTTATTTTTTGTTATTTTTTTAAACTGTAAAATGAACATTTCCTTAATTTTAAAAATGTATGTACAATTATTCCTGATATGTCACAAGATATGGCAAAAAAGTATGGGTTTTCAAAAAGGTCTCCAGTCAAGTGACTTTACCTTGACTGAGATGACATTTGGGAGAATGGTGTAATCAGCCTACTGCAGACATAAGAAAACAGGAAATTCTAGCCGCTACCTCTGGCCTTGTGACTTACTAAAAAGGCATGTACAACTATGAACAGAATACGTAGCCAAGGACTTTGTGTGAACATGAAAAAGAAGAACCAAGTACCATAAAAACAACTTTATTATATACCATTAAAAATCTATCACACAGCATTACAAATTACTCTCCACATAGGGGTATACAACATGCAAAGATTACCATTACAGTTGACATGTGAACAACGCGTTTCGGGACTCCTCCTTCAGGAGAACATGTAAAAGATGCAGTACACTGGAATCCACTCCTTCATAATCTTTCTTAGAGTAATATCAGCCAGTAGGGTAGACTGGAACTTATAGCATATGTATGTTGTCCATAAAGATGTAAATGAGTAAGCTAAGGTGAAGCCATTGCCTCTCGGATGGAAAATGAGTGTACATTTAGTAAACGTGTATTTCAAAGAGGGGGCTCTTCAGAAATATTTTTGATACAAACTCCATTCACATGAATCCAGCCTTGCTACAAAGTTAGGCCTATTTCACATTAGAGGCAGTGTCTGCCACCTCTTTGAGAAGCGATCAACGGTGGATCAGATTTTCAGAGGTGTTTTTCAGGCATTCAGCACTCTGTTTATTTTTCCAGCTGAAGGGAGATATTACATTGGAGTACCACACTGAAACTGAGAGCCAAACATTTTTAATTGACTTCAATAGGCAAGTCTGACAGCCAATGCCGCTTGTCAAAACTGACCTGCCTAACAAAAAAAATTTGCCTTGGTATGTGTACCAACCCCTCCCGGTGCCAGTTACATTCTGCCAATGGGAGTGAAGAAAGGGTGCCAATGTGCCTTTACAGGGCTAAAGAATCTAGCAACACCCATGTGAAAGCAAACACCAAGCACCAGCACTGTAACATACACTATATTGTCAAAAGTATTGTGACACCTGCCTTTAAACGCACATGAACTTTAATGGCATCCCAGTCTTAGTCCGTAGGGTTCAATATTGTGTTGGCCCACCCTTTGCAGCTATAACAGCTTTAACTCTTATGGGAAGGCTGTCCACAAGGTTTAGGAGTGTGTCTAATGGAATGTTTGACCATTCTTTCAGAAGTGCATTTGTGAGGTCAGGCACTGGTGTTGGACGAGAAGGCCTGGCACGCAGTCATCCCAAAGGTGTTCTATTGGGTTGAGGTTAGCACTCTGTGCAGGCCGGTCACATTCCTCCACCCCAAACTTGCTCATCCATGTCTTTATGAACCTTGCTTTGTGCACTGGTGCGCAATCCTGTTGGAACAGGAAGGGGCCATTCCTAAACTGTTCCCACAAAGTTGGGAGCACAACAGTGTCAATGCGTCAGCATGTCTTGGTATGTTGACACCTTAAGCGTTCCCTTTACTGGAACTAAGGGGCCAACCCCTGGAAAACAATCCCACACCATAATCCCCCTCTACCAAATGATTTGGACCAGTACACAAAGTAATGTCCATAAAGACATGGATGAGCGAGTTTGGGGTAGAGGAACTTGACTGTCCTACACAGAGTCCTGACCTCAACCCGACTAAACACCTTTGGGATGAATTAGACTGCGAGCCAGGCCTTCTTGTCCAACATCAATGCCTGACCTCACAAATGCGCTTCTGGAAGAACATTCCCATAGACACACTTCTAAACCTTGTGGACAGCCTTCCCAGAAGAGCTGAAGCTGTTATAGCTGCAAAGGGTGGACCAAATCAATATTGAACCCCACGGACTAAGACTGGGATTCCATTAAAGTTCATGTGCTTGTAAAGGCAGGAGTCCCAATACTTCTGACAATATAGTGTAGGAAGTGAATCTTAGCTCCCCATACCTGGAAGTATACATTTTGAGTATTTCTCTTGGCAGCCAAATGTGGTAGTGGTGGTAAGGAAGGGGGGAGGCGGTTGCGCAACAAAGGAAAGGTGGGTTCGTGCTGCTTTGGTCAGTACAATTTAAGCGGACCTGTTCATTTACACTTCACCAATATTCATGTAACTATATAAAATGTCAGGATTCCCACATCTTTAGGATAAAAAAAAACTTTAAAGCTTCAAATCGTAATTGGATTATCAGCTGTAAATGAATTTATCTGTGTGTTCATACACTAAAATTGCTCCCTACATCAAGAGCTTTGAATGTTAACCTTAACAAAATGTTGAATGTAAAGACTTTTATTAACTCTCACTGCCAGAGGGGCAAACGCTGTGGATGACTCTACAACCTGCTATGCGTCAAAGAGGTAAATTCTGATCTGGCATGCTGCCAGGCGTCACTGGGAATATTATACATCTGTCTTTTTGGAGGCTGACATTTAAAAGGCCATGCTATAAATTGGCGTATTACCTGACAATTTAAAGAGAAGTTCTGAAGCCATCTTCACAGAGATGTCTTGGCTGAAGAGGTTCCCCTCGGGAATAACTCTGCACTCTGGCATCTTCTGCAAGTGCTCGGTTTTTTCTTGCCTTAATAAAGTGCTGTAACCAATGTTTTGTCTGGGGGAGACGGAAGAGTCAGGGATGTCAACCTCCATGGGTTCTTCTTTAATCTTCACAGTCTGCATGTCCTTACAACTTTCAGCTATACAGGGTAAAATAAGGAAATTCAATTACAAGCTGCACCTCAGTAAAGCAGGGCAAAGACTGAAATAGTTAAGATTGATCAAATCAGCTGCCTTGTCCTGCGTAAGAAGATCAGTGTGGCAAAAGCAGTGCACCAAAATATCAAATTAATTTGGCTATCTGAAGTAGGTTGCCATAAATCTATCCTCTTTGACTCTCTATACACTACCCAATTTTCTCTGGAGATATGAGCAATGTGAGCATTGGCAGCAATTTAGAACTGTATGAACCTACAAAATAGGAACACTATGGATATACCAACCAACATTATCATACATGCTTGAAAAAATATTTATAATCCATACAGTAATGTAGAGTTCTGCAGACATATAAAGAGGAGTCCTTGGATTTTTCTCTTTCCATACTTGGCAGAACTTGAAGGAAAACTGTAGTTATATAATAATTAGTCGTTTAAAAGCAGAACTGCACTGTATCTGAGCACCACAAACCAAAACCGCTACTTAATTTTTAATAGTCAAAGCAAACTCGCCCATCCATCCATGTCTCAATGCTTTATTTTGTTGAGAAATCACTTTGAAAAACACCCCCCAGCATTCCTGGTCATAGCTATTTTGAGTAAAGGAAGATGATTTTAGTAGCAATTACTTCTAGGAATCCATCTGCCCTAAGGTCAGGCATGCAGACAGGAGTATGCTCTTAGCTGAGAAAGGCCCTCCTCCTCTCCTGAAGACTCCTAAGATGTATGACCCTCCCCTCCCGAAGACTCCTGGTATGTATGACATAATTTGCCTAGGCATGGAAACCAGGAAGTAACTGAAGTAATGTAAAAAAAAAAAAAAGTTTAAAACAAGTAAATGTGATATACTTTCATATCTATTTACTAATGCAAACAGCATAAGGATTTAAAATGTTGATTAAGAGAGCAAATTTTCACTTTAAAGTGTTAATAAAACCACAACAGTAAAATCAGTCCATGCAGTAAAGCATGAGTGTTATATTCCCCGAGGAACCTAAGGGGTTAATTCACATTGTGTAAAAAGGCTGTTTGACCCCATATTCTCTGATCCCCCCTTCTTCCACTGTCCCCAAAACCATCTCCTGATAGCACAGAGCGTTTGGAATCACTCTGCACATGCTTAGTTTGGCGTGTATTACTAGAAAGTTTTTTTTTTTTCTTGGAATGTAACTCCAAAAAAACAGCATTTATTTAAGGTACATAGAACTAAAAACTATCCCAGTATATCGATATATTAATTTTTCAAACCAACAAGATGGCTGCCGTCCATTCCAGGGTGCTTCATGACGTCACACGTGGCTCAACCCAATGCGTTTCATCATGACACGTCACCAGGGGCATGGCCGACAGTGGTCATTACGCAATATACAGCTGGCGGGCGGAAAAGGAAATGCTGCACCGACATTTGCGTTCCAGAGGCCAGAAAAAGCCGGAAACCAGAACTAACCAAAAACCGAAGAAACTGGGGCCACAATGCCACCAAGTTATATGGTTTCCAAGGGCATAATTCACACCCATGCGGTCAGTTCCAGAAAAAAACAGTAAAAGATGCTGAATTTTTTCTGCACTAAACTGTACTAGAATGCTGTAAAATGCGTCAAAAACCCACCGGAAAGCACCTAAACACACTGATCTGCAAGTACCCATATATGCAGACTGGCTACAATCAGTCTGTGGACTGTATTGAAATAACTAGTTTCTGAGAATCATATCTACTTTGTTTGACTTCATATAGTCCTATCCCTACAGGGCCACCAAATTGGGAGAAAGAAGCCCTGTTCATTGCAAGCTCTAAAAATATATGTATCTTTTCCAATCTGGTTACCTAGGTATGTCCATTCAAGAGTCATTCTCATATCTTTTGAAAACTTTTTGAAATGATATCTGCCAGAAGTCCTTGCTCTGTTCCTGCCCACCTTGAAGGCCTGCATGTTCACATGTTCACTGTTGTTTCTTTTGCATTCTCTACAGTGTAAAGCCAACTGAAAATTCAACAAGGCGAAAGTCTCCAAGAAATGTAAAGCTGGCTATAGATTGTGTGAATTCGACTGTCATTGAAGGAGTCTGCTGAAATTTTTTTGACTGAACAGCAGCTGCTGTACAGGTATTTTGACAGCTGGCAGGGATGGATGTCAAAATACCATAGCCACAGCCAGAGTGGGAGATTCGGTCAGTCTGGATGTAGGAATTGGTTCTAATGTCTTTTTGTTCAGCCTGTATGCTGAACAAAAAAAAAAAAAAATCAGTTTAGAGCAAGCTTAAGAAACACAGAAAAGTGACAGCAGAATTAAGTAGTCCATCAAGCCTGCCCCTTTTTTATTTTAACCTTGTTAGCTTATAGATCTAGGTTTGTAACCAGCATGTTTAACCACTTCAGCCTTGGAAGAATTTACCCCCTTCCTGACCAGTGTGTTTTTTGCGATTCGGCACAGCATCGCTTTAACTGACAATTGCGCGGTCCTGCGACGTGGCTCCCAAACAAAATGGACGTCCTTTTTTTCCCACAAATAGAGCTTTCTTTTGGTGGTATTTGATCACCTCTGCGGTTTTTATTTTTTGCGCTATAAACAAAAAAATAGCGACAATTATTTTTTACTTTTTGCTATAATAAATATCCCCCAAAAATATGTTAAAATTTTTTTTTTTCCCTCAGTTTAGGCGGATACGTGTTCTTCTACATAGTTTTGGTAAAGAAAATCGCAATAAGCATTTATTGATTTGTTTACGCAAAAGTTATAGTGTTTACAAAATAGGGGATAGTTTTATGGCATTTTTATTATTCATATTTTTTACTAGTAATGGCAGCGATCAGCGATTTTTATCGTGACTGCAACATTATGACGGACACATCGGACATTTTTGGGACCATTGTCATTTATACAGCAATCAGTGCTATACAAATGCACTGATTCCTGTGTAAATGACACTGGCAGTGAAGGGGTTAACACTAGGGGGCTAGGGAGGGGTTAAATATGTCATGGGGAGTGTTACTAACTGTGCGGGGGGGGCGTGGCTACATGTGACACGTCATTGATCTCTGCTCCCGATCACAGGGAGCAGAGATCAGTGACACTATCACTAGGCAGAATGGGGAGATGCTTGTTTACATTAGCATTTCCCCGTTTGTCCTCTCCATGAGGCGATTGCGGGTATCCCCGTGGCGATCGAGTCCGCGGGACCCGCGCCCCGACTCACGGAGCTTCTGGCCGGCGCGCACGCAATGGCACGGCGGCAAATTCAAAGGGACGTACGGGTATGCCCATATGCCCAGCCATGCCATTCTGCCGATGTACATCGCCGTGCGCCGGTCGGGAACCGGATTTACTGAGGACTATCGCTGCTGGAAATCTACTACGCTTTCGGTAAAATAATTTATTTCTCTTACTATTTTGACGTCATGCCCCTTGTTCTTGATTTTAGTATCTTATTAAAAATACGCCCATCTTGAACCCTATTCACAAGTTAAAAGTGATACTAAACATAGAAGTGTTAATTCCATAATTCAGTCACATAAATCATACATATGATGGCACTGTATTTTGTTTTTTATACCTCTAAGTTCCTTATTCCTGCAACACTTTTGTGTGGTCACATAATCTTTCCCTGTTCTTTGGCATTTGCAGGAAACAATTTTTGGGAAGGGCTTCTATTACTCTGTTGATGTATGCTCTCTACATTAGCACATCTGCAGTACAAGTCTGTGTCTGCACAGCCCTAAATTGGTGCTCTGCTGTTGACATGACTAAAACTGTTTCAGAAGAGCAATTCAAATGACATTAAAAATATCTAAAAAAAATGTTTCACAGCTCCCTATAAATCTTTATTGAACATCAAACGTTTATTTTTGTGTGCATTGATATGGTGTAGGCTGAGTCAAAGATGACTGACACTAGCTTTCATTTGTTCAGACAGCATCTGCATCCAAGGTTCTTTTTTTTGTACAATACAAGTATTAACAATTGCATTTGATATATTTGATACCTATTTGTATTAAAATTATTTTTTTTTTTTTGTGAATCTAATCAATCAGCATACTGCACCTATAGAGTTTAGCAATAGGGGGACATAGAGGAGGAGAGAGGGAGGGGAGTGTCATTTACCACTGTGTATTTGTCCACATGTGTGACTCTATAGTCACATGAGCTGCAGAAATAAGAAAAAGGAGAAAATAAATAGCTTAGAATGAAACTGAAACTAGAGCATGCTCAGTAGATGGCAACAGCTGGTCTACACAATCTCGGGCTGTAGTGGGGATTGTAGGACAGCTGAAGGCAGGATCAACTAGGTATATTTCACTCTATATAAAACAAATGCTTTAGTGGCTTTGTGAGTTTTTTAGCACGTAATAATAGTTTTTCATAGTCTGGGCTTAATGACACTTGAATTTATTTAAAGGTTGTAATCATGCCATCCCCCCATCCTTTCTTTCCTCAAGGCTGTACATATTAGGTTTCTGCATTCTCTTCTGATATGTTCTGTCTCATGAATACATTTTTGTACGTGAGGTCTCCTGAATTGGACACAGTATTTTTAAATGAGGTCTAACCAAAGATCTATTTAGGGGAATCAGGACCTCCTTCTTCCTGCTGATGATCCCGCTAATGATGCACCCTAGAATTCTATCTGCTTTTCCTGCTGACAGGCCACAGTGTATGCTCATTTTTCAGTACTATGTACTATGGATTTTTAATACAGACCCTTGTGGTATAGCACTAGTGACTGGTCTCTGTTCTAAATGAATCCGATTTACAACCATACGCTGATATATATCCTTTGGTGTAACCTGTACATTTTTTTTTTTAGATCATTATGTGGAACTGTATCAAATGCTTTGCTAAAATCTATATAGGTTGTGTCCACAACACTGCCCTAGTCCAAAACATTTCTGTCCTCAGTAAAGCCATGCTGCTTTGGATCCAGCAAGTTGTGTGTTTCTAAATTATCACTGAATCTGTAGATGCCAGCTTCTTAGATGTCTGCCAGTCACTGAGAACCTCTACTGTCAGAAAAAATAGATTATACAGTTAGGTTAATGGTCCAACAACTATACCTCAAAGTTCTCTTAGAACTCTGAGATGAATGCTATCAGAACTCACTGCTATATTAAGCTAGAGTAAGCCAGTTCATCTGTGAGCTTTGCCTCTACTAGCCTTTTAAATGAACTTTAACTAATATGATAGTCCAACTTGTTGTTGGTGTTGTTTACGTCTGAGAAGACTCCACATAACATTTTTGTTTAAATTGTTTGTTACATCCAAGTATCCCTCAACAAAAGTATTGTACCCAGTTTTAGTTTTTGTGATTCCATAGTATCTTTTATTCCTGTCAACAATATACTTAAAAACTATTTTTACTTTCTTTCATAAAAAGGATTTAACCATTGCCTCCTCTTTCAGTGCTTCAGCAGTACTGATATGTTTGGCCTTTTGTCTGTTTTTACACACTTCTGTATCAGCTACAAGATCGGTTTCCTTCTAGCTTCTTTATTATCCTACTTAACTCTGTAGTGAACCTTTCTCTTCTGGTTAATCTTACTATTTGCATACAGAATGGTGCTCACTGATTACTGACCATTTTTCTTATAACCAGGGGTGTCCAACCCAGGGCCCAAGAGAGTTCAACATGCGGCCCAGGCATGTCTGGAGAGACACTGTGCAAGCAATAGAAGCCACGGTGGCAGACAGGGACAAGCTAGGCACGTGCACATATGGAGGGATGCCATGCAAGCATAGCAGCTGGTGTGGCTAACAATGAGAAGCCAGGCACAAGCACATCTGGAGGGATGCTGGGGCTGCTATGTTTGTAATAGCACTGCCAGCAGTGAACGTGTGGATTTCTGATAGCTCCAGGCAAGTAAATGCTGCATGGCTGTATCTAGGGGGGTGTTGGGGTGGGCTGTGGGATTTCATTTGCGCCCCCTGTCCACAACCTCTACCTCTCCGCACATATACAGTTGAAACCCAATCCCCTTATCTATTTTTTTTTTATTCTCACATGGCTTCCACATCACCATAACCCCAAAAAAGGAAAGCTGTAGATTAAGGAAGATTGTTCAAGGAAAACTATCACTCATATAGGTACATTATCTATATCAGTGATCGTTAACTTTGTGATCTGCCTGATCTTTACTGCTCATCAGCTATCCTAATTGTTAGTGTATTTCATGTGTGGCCCAAGACATTCCTTCTTCTATCAATGTGGCCCAGGAAGGTCAAAAGGTTGGACACCCAGGCTCTAAACCTTTCATTATTATTATTGTTTATTTTTTTGTATTTGACTCAGAAGCTAGTGAAGTCTGCATCTACTTCCATGATTTCGAGTTTCATGGGCATTTTATTAGGTATGGTATATAAATAGCTATGTTGGTCCAAGCTGGACCAATGAAGCTACGTATAACAAAGCGATGTCTGGGATTATTTTGGCCACAGATACGCTTTAAAAATAGTGCATGCATACACACTTGCAAAACTATGTATCTTCCCAGAAGGTCTACCAGCTGCTGTGGAGAACCTAGAATCCTCTATGACCTGTTGGCGTCAACTCTGCTGGCTAAGTGGTCATTTCCCACTAATGCTGATGAGCAAACTACATAAGATGGCATATGGATAACGTAAAATGTTGTACAGATTTGCAAGCATGCATGTGTAAAAAGTTTCATTTTCCCTTTGGATAGATTAGTGAACCTGGGGGGGGGGGGGGGGTTTACTAGAGCTGGAAAAGACAGAACCTGGAGGCACTGTGTATACTAACCAATCAGCTTCTAGCTTCAGTCAAGCTTTCAAAATAAAAACTAGTAGCTGATTGGTTGCCATGCACAGCTGCACCAATTACTGGCTGCTCCAGACATGGTAAATTCCCCTACTTGTCTTTTTCAGACATCTGTGTTTCAGTTTTTTCAGTTTCAGTCCAATAGACTCAACAGGAAGTGAGAGGGTATCTCTCCAAAGTGAATGAAATCACCTTTTAGACAGTTGATATTCTCTCATTCACAAATAGAAAGGGTGAATCTCCCTCATGGTAACATTTTTTTTTCCTGTTGGTACACTGACAGCTCAATGTACCTTCTGTAGCCAACATAACTCCCATAAGCATGCACAGGAGTTACGTCATCTGTGGCTTGCCAATGCATAAGACAAAGACTTTCGATCCAAATGAAGACCATGAAAGTAGGGAGCAGTGGCAACATAGCAACGAAGGGGAAAGCAGATGAAGCATCCCTGGAGGACACTCTAGGAGGTAAATGTGCCATAATATGCATGTATGCTTTGCTAGCCCTTCTTGTCCCATAAATAAAATAAAACAAAATAAAACTAGCCAAAGCTCTACAGAAACGTTCTGCTAAAACATTCTAGAAGGGGCAGGCACACAGAAAATTATTTTCAGCTGTTATGAAGCTAATGCTACATGTCATGTAAATGTGAGTGGATCAAGATATGTTCATTTGCTTTCAAACATTTGAGCAGGAAGAAGGCAAAATGATTAAGATTAAATTAAAATCACCAACTCCAAAAATAAATCGCTCATGGAAGCCAAGATCCAAAGGAGCTTTTAAAAGTGATGTTCTTGTTGTGAATCCGGTGCAGAAATGTTAAGCAGGGTGGCTGGGGTCAGCCCTAATGTACCTAGCACTGTAAGGCTTGCCTCCTTTGTCAGCTGTGCTTGAAATAACTTGAAAGGTGACCTCTGTTCCAATTAAGATGGCAATTCCATTTCTCTTGACCTTAGCAGAGGCCAAAAAGATATGCTGAGATTTCCAATCTCTAAATTTAGGATAGTTGTGTTATTTAATATGTATTTCTGACAATACTTTTATGAAAATATTTTTTTCAAATACCAGATATCCCACATTACAGAAAAAAGGTTTATGGAAGGGAATTTTGGAAAGGCACCACTATGACAACTACTGTATTTATCGGCCTATAACACACACCCCAATTTTAAGAGGGACGTTTAGGGGAAAAAAACATTTTCACAGCCCCTTTACAGTACACAGTCCCCCCCCCTCCCCAGTACACAGCCCCCTCCCCAATCCACAGCCCCCCATCCAGTATACAGCCCCCTCCCCTGCACTCCCAGGAGACCCCCAGTCTCCTGGGACAGTGCTGCCAGCATTCTCTACAGTTAAGAAAAAAATCACTGCCAGCCCCTTTCGCACTGCTCCTCCTGTGTCACACATATTGTAAAATTAATCTTCCATATACCTCAATTTTTTCCACTAACCTGGTCACATGACTGCTCTCTCTTACGTTACATAGATGGTCATGTGACCGCTCTCCTCCTCTAATCTAAAGCTAAAGCTAGGAGGAGGAGGAGCGGGAGGAGGAGAGCAGCCAGAAAAAATGGAGCTATTGAGATATTTACAAGTTTTGTTTTAGAATGACACTGACACAGGAGGAGTGGTGTATGAGAAGGGGCTGGCAAGTGATTTTTTTTTTTATCAACTTTAGACTATGCAGGCAGCGCTGTCCCAGGGCCAGGAGAGGTGGTGCGGCTGGCCTGACACCCCCCAATGGGTGGCTCTCGGGAAGGACCGCCCGATCCCTGCCCCCCGTTGGTAAAATATAGCATCAGTGTATAACACGCAGGCACTGTTTACCCTCTGTTTTCAGGGGAAAAAGTGTGTGTTATACGCCGATAAATACAGTATATAAAAAAATACAGATATATATTTGTCATAGTGGTGCCTTTCCAAAAGTCCCTTCCATAAACCTTCTTTCTGTATCTACTTACCGGGATGTGCCACCATCATGGCTACCAAACTTGGCACTCAGATAAGAATTTTTGATATCCCACAATTCTGCTGCCTGCAATACTGTATTGTTCCTTTTTTTATAAGTTACCATACAGAAACTTAAAGGGACTGCCCACCTGATAAGGCTAATTCAATTATAGGTGGAGTCTACTGGCATGAGATACGTACTACCACATACAGTGGGGACGGAAAGTATTCAGACCCCCTTAAATTCTTCACTCTTTGTTATATTGCAGCCATTTGCTAAAATCATTTAAGTTCATTTTTTTCCTCATTAATGTACACACAGTAGCATTAGTAGCGCCAAGAAACGCTACAAAAACAATTTATTTTCTGCTCCTAGATGCTGAAGCGCAAAAAATAGGATAGCACAATTTAGGTTCTAGGAGCAGAAAACATGCTAATAACAGCTTCTAGGAGCTCCTAGAAACGGTTATTAGCATTTTTTCTGCTCCTAGAAGCTAATAGTGTTATCCTAAGTGTCCATGCACACTACTTTAGGCTATTAGCAGTTTTCGAGCTTCAGCATCCAGGAGCAGAAAAAAAATTGTTTTTGTAGAGTTTCTTGGCGCGTTTTTCTAGCAGAAATGCTCCTAAATGCTGCTAAACGCTCCTAAATGTTCCTAAACGCTCCTAAAATGCTGCTACAAAAAGCTATTACCAGCAATTTTTATCCATGGTTTTTTCAGCTTTTTTTTAGTTTAATGCTTCATGTACACGGGACTTTTTTACAACCTCTCCTGAACAATTTAACTTGACAGATAGTAACCGACGTTTAAAACGTCCATTTTGCCACGTTTGCATTTAGAAGCTTTTTTTTTTTATTACAGTTTTTTTTCCGCAGACAAAGCGTCTGACTTTTGTCCAAAAGGGCGTGTGCCTGGATTTTGTCTTGCATACAAACGGTACACAGTTGTCGGGCAACAAACATGAATGTAGTGACGTACTACGAGACGATAAAGAGGAAGTTCAATTGTCAGGCGCCACCCTTTGGGCTCCTTCTGCTAATTTTGTGTTAGTAGAAGTTTGGTGTTGATTCAAGCTTTTTATTTTGCTCTTTTCATTTTGTGCTTTTCAGTTACTGAACGGCCGTTTGTCAACCAGACATGTTGCGGAATCAGAGGAGATAACGTGTTTATTATTATTGGACTTGGAGTTATTGCTTTGACCCAAGTCCAGTCCAGGAACAGGAGGAGGGGGATTTCTTGGACCAAAAATTGGTTGCTTTATTAAATGTGACCAATTATGTCATATGCCATTGCTGCAGAAGCTCCAGGAGAATAATCCGGATAATTTTCGTAATTATCTCCGGATGACGGACCCCTGCTTTCACCAACTCTTGACATTGTTGACCCCCTATATTAAGAAGCAGGACACATGCATGAGGCTTTTATTTTATATTTTGGATGAATAATGATTTGATTTGGTATATTTTCTATATTTATGGATGCATAGAATGCACTTTTTGGTTAAAGTGGTTGTATAGTGTTTTTTGTAACTTTTACCTACAGGTAAGCCTATAATAAGGCTTACCTGTAGGTAAAAAAAATATCTCCTAAACCTGTACGGTTTAGGAGATATTCCCCTCGCTATGTGCTGCTGACTGCAGCAGCGCAAGCGCACAGGGGATTCTCAGCTGAAGGTCCGGCAACTGCCGGACCTTGCCGGGTAAGAAATCTCCCGCGCGCATGCGCGGGAGTGATGACATCGCGGCTCCAGCCACTCACAGCTATGGAACCGCGATACCCGGAAGACACGCCGAGGCAACATGACAGCTCCCTCAGGGTGGACCAGGTAAGATACCGACGCCTCGTTCTAAGGTAAGTATTTCATAATGAGCTAGTATGCGGTGCATACTAGCTCATTATGCCTTTTGCTTTACAGGGGTAAAAAAAAAAAAAAATTTTGCGGGTATACAACCGCTTTAAGTTCTATTGGCAGATAGCATGTTTAATTTTATTTGTTTTCTTTTTTATAAAATAAATTAATACATTTTTAATAAAAAAAAAAAAATTGGAGAAAAATATTTGGCTATGTGTTTTACTTCCAATGACAGTTTGGGAGTAGGCAGTTACATTTAAAAAAATACAATGTAAAATTAACAAGGGACACTAACATAGTTGTATCTTTGATCTTAAAAACTACGGGATAATGGTGTTGTGGTAACTTGCCCAAAAAACAAAAAACAAAAAAGCATATTATTATTCTTGATATTACTAGAAAATAAAAACCTTTTAAAATACGTTTGGCAGAACTCCATCAGTATCACCAGCAAAGCAGCTTCATTATTATCCAATTAAACAAGAAGAGAATTGTGCGCTGCATTTCGAGATTTCATAATTTGCCATGTCATGAATGTTAATTCCCCATTACGAACGCTAGTTTACAAGACCGACCGCTTCTGATTCGTCCTTGCTTGACAGCTAGAAACCGGCATCTAAAAACTTCCAGCCACGTTTACATGCCGCATTTGCGTGTAGAAGCATTTGTAAAAAAAAAATTTTATTTCTGTTAAAATGAAAAACGTCTGTAAACGAAACGCTGCTAAACGTTACTGCGTTTAGTAACGTTTACAAGCTGTTATAGCATTTGGCGTTTCAAATGCTTCTGAACATCCGTCTGAACCCATTTTTTTGCGTTCCAAAAAATGCTTCTAAACTCAACTGCCTAGAAATGACTATAAACTAACCTAGGTACATGTCACTAAATTCTAGTGTAAGAAAACAAACAATTTTGCCCACGTGTTAAAATCTGCATTGATTGTTAGAAATTATTTTTACCCCCAAAGGTATATATTTTCTGAAAGCAGAGACCCTGGAGAACAAAATGGTGTAGTTGCAATTTTTTTCATATTGCATGATATTTGCATAGTTATTTATCAAATATATATTTTAAGAAAAAAATACAGTATATGAAATTCAGTGCAAACACAATATTGTACCCTTTTTTGTAAAATATAAAAGATAGGGTTGCGTTGAGTAAATTGATACCAAACATGTCAAGTCTTAAAATTGTGCACTCCTGTGGAATCAAACAACTATGGTACCCAAAACTCTTCGTAGGTGACACTTTAAAAACCCTTACAGGTCATAAGTTTAGAAATAACTGTGAACTATGGTCCTAGAATTTTTGTTTTCAGTCAGAGGTTTCCTCTCATGTGGGGCGCAATTGATATTTACATACACATGCTTGCCCTACGCTGTGCTTTTTTATACTGGGTGTGTGCAGGGGTTCTTTTAGAAAAAATATTTTTACATTTATTTTATGTAATTTTTCTTTTTGCAGCAGCAGTAGTGAGCTTGATTTAGCCTCGGTTCACACCAGAGGCGGCACGACTTGCAGGTCGCCTCACCGAGGCGACCTGCACACGACTGCCGGGGCGACTTGCAAAACGACTTCTAAATAGAAGTCTATGCAAGTCGCCCCCAAAGTCGTACAGGAACCTTTTTCTAAGTCGGAGCGACTTGCGTCGCTCCGATTAGAACGGTTCCATTGTACTGAACGGGACACTACTTGTCAGGCAACCTAGGTCGCCTGACAAGTCGTCCCAGTGTGAACCGAGGCTTAATTACTTGTTTACCATCCTGTTTAAATACATACCTTGGTAAAGAAGTGGTTCATGTTAACAAATAACCAGGTCTAGATGACATACACCTGCAAGTCCTTAGAGAACTTAGCCTAGTTATAGCCAACCCAATACTTCTAATGTTTAACCACTTGCCTACCGGGCACTTACACCCCCTTCCTGCCCAAGCCATTTTTCAGTGCTGTCGCACTTTGAATGACAATTGCGCGGTCGTGCTACACTGTACCCACATTTTTTTTTATCATTTTCTTCACACAAATAGAGCTTTCTTTTGGTGGTATTTTATCACTGCTGGGTTTTTTATTTTTTACAAAAAAAAGACCAAAAATTTTGAAAAAAAAAAGTTTTTTACTTTTTTTCTGTCAGTAAATTATGTAACTAAGTAATTTTTCTCCTTCACCGATGTGCGCTGATGAGGCGGCACTGATAGGCTGAACTGGTGGGCATTGATAAGGTGGCACTTATGGACACTGATTAGGTGGCACTGATGAGGAGGCACTAAAATGTTGCATTTATGGGCACTGATATGTGGCACTGATGAGCACTGTTAGGTGGCACTGATGGGCACTAATAGGAGGCACTGGTGGGCACTGACAGGCGGCACGGATAGGCGGTACTGATGGGCATTACTGATGGGCATGGATTGACAGCAGTGATGGGCATTGATGGGCAGTACTGATAGGTGGCACTGATTGCCAGCACTGACTGGCATCGCTAATGGGCACTGATTGGTGGCACTGATTGCTGCCACTGGTAGGCATTGATAGCTGGCATTGGTGGGCACTGATTTGTGACACTATTTTGCAATATTGTAATCAGGGCACTGATGACCAGTGCCCTGATTACATTCCTAGATGTCCCCCTGCGTGGAGATGCCACTGATCGGCCCTCCTCGCCACACACTCTGTCAGTGTGAGGCAAGGAGCGCTGATTACTGGCACTTCCTTGTTTACATGTGACTGGCTGTGATTGGACACAGCTGATCACATGGTTAAAGAGCCGCGGATGCGGCTCTTTTCAGAGATCGGGGTTGTGCCGTGTCCTAGCAACACGGTGCAGGCGTGTGAAAGCGGCCGTTCTGAGACGCTGTCATATGACAGCATCCCAGAACGAGAGCCGCGCCTCCATACCCCGCCGTCATTTGACAGGGGGTGGACGGTGGGCGGGTGGCAAGCTGTTAAAGACACTTTAATGACTGTAATGGTACCAACTGCATAGAGCAAATGCGGTACCAGTTTACAAAATAGGATCGGGATGCATACCAGGAAACTACAGACCAGTCAGCCTAACATCAATAGTATATAAGATATTTGATGGAATAGTAGGGCACACTATACAGAAAATTGTCTGTGATAAGTGAAAATTTCCATGGATTAATGAAAGACTGTTATTGTCAGATCAACCTGTTATTGTTCCATTAGGAAGTAAGTGAGAAATTGGATGATGAAAGTCCAGTGGATGTAGTTTATCCAGATTTTGCTAAGCCATTTGATAGATTTAAGTCAATTGGAGTTGAAGAAATTGTATGTATCATATGTATTGTTTGTATGTATGATATTGCATAAAAACTGGTCACGTGAACAGGTTCAGAGAGTAATGATTGACTCATTCTCAGAATGGTCTAAAGTTGTGAATGGTGTGCCACAAGGTTCTGTATTTGGGACAATGCTGTTCAATGTGTTTATTATTGATTTAGAAGTTGGAATCAAGGGCTCATTTTCAGTGGATGATGCCAAATTATAAAGGGAAATACATTTGGCATAAGATATATCATCATTACAGGAAAACCTTCACAAAAGCGGGTGTTGAGCACTGAGAAATGTTATAACTAACTAAAGGCAAAACTTTTTTTTTTTAGTTTTGGCTAGAGGGTAGATGGATTAAAACGCCTGTCAGTTTTTAATGCTGTCCATGCCCCCCCTTTTTTTTTTTTTTGTCCCCCCCTCAAAAAAGTAAGGGAAATCTTCCAGATGATTGCTTTAATTTGCAGGGTCTTCCTCTCACTTCCTGGCTATGGGACAGGAAGTGAAGGGCAATCTCCCCATTGTGACAAAAACTTACAGGTAGGGTTGCGCTGATACCCATATTTGCACGATACCTATGCTCCGATACCTAAAACCGATACCTTTGTGGTGCCATTTGAGCCCATACAAAGTGAATGGTATCAAATCGCACTGCAAAGAATCGCATGTGATTTGAACAGGAATGCAGTGTAATTCCTGTCTGAATCGCATGTGGTTTCCCAGTGATAGTGAAAGTGACTTCAGCCTGGGCTCACACAGGAGCAGTGTAGGAAATCGCATTCGATTTGGACAGGAATCACACCGTATTCCTGTTCAAATCGCAAATAATTTTTTTTGTTTTTTTTAACAGAAAATTTTATTAGACAAATCAGCATTACAATACAAAATAAAATAGTACATTCAGCGAAATAAGAATAAAGACAGGAAAATCTACCTACATCCGGTAGTCATAATTTATCAAAAATTCCAACAGTGCAGTTGTCATAAGTATCACTTATCAATGCACATTAGTGCACTATAGCATTAGAAAAACCTTGCAAACCTTATGTAAATATCCAATATTCGAGTGGGCTGGGGTGAGGGGGGGGGGGGGAAGGGGGGGAGGTGCAGCAAAGCAAGGAGTAATCAGAGTAAGTAAAGGAAGAAAAAAAAAGGGGGGGGGGGGGGCAAGGTATTAGGGAAAATGTATGAGATAGAGAATATCTGCTAGTGTGATTCAAGTCATGGTTAGGGGGAAGGGGGTTCAGGGTCATCAGAGGCATCTATCCAAGAGGACCAGATTTTATCAAATTTCCCTGGGCATTGTCTACTTTTATATGTCATTCTATAAGAGGAAGTACCAAAGTCACCGACCTCCTCCAAGAGGTCAGAGTAGGAGGCTCCTCTAGTTTCCATCTCAGTAAAATTTCACGTCTAGCATAATATAATGAGCAGTAATATTTGAGGATCAACCGGTATATTTAAACCTGTAACATTGCTAAGTGTAGAGGCCACTGCCGTCCAAAAAGGTCAGAGTGCAAATAATTATTTTACATTTTGTATGGGCTCAAATTGTACCGCAAAGGTATCAGTACTCAGTATTGGCGAGTACTTGACTGAAAGTATCAGTACTTGTACTCGCCAGTAAAAAAAACGGTATCGTTGCAACCCTACTTACTGGGTTTTATAACCCTCCCTTACTCTATCCAAAATGAAAATAGAAACATTTTAGCTATAGTCCTTCAGTGCTAAAGATACACAAGCAAACTACATATTAGGAAGAGCTTTCTTGGGAAAATTGGTGTTGAAAAAGGATCTGGGGATGCTTGCAGATTACAGAATTAGCAAATAGCATGCAATGCCAAGCCACAACTAACAAAGCTAGCAAAATACTGTCATGCATTAAAAATAGCATACATATTGAAAAGATAAATTCAATCATTCTACCCCTTTAGAAAACACTGGTTTGGCCTCTTCTTGAATATGCAGTTCAGTTTTGGTCACCAATGCTCAGGAATATTGCTGAATTAGAATGAGTTCCGCAAAGGGCAACAAAATTAGAAAGGGGATGGGATGACCTCAGCTATGAGGATCAATCACATATATTACAATTATTCACTCTGGAGTAAATAAGAGGACGAAGAGGAAGAGGACATGTGGCCATGATTTTGAGGTTAGAAGAAATTAGATTTAACTTTAGATTAAGGAAGGGGTTCTTTATGGTTAGAGCAGTAAAAAACATCCTCCTCCAGGAAGTGGAACTAGCTGAGAGTGTTGACAACTTAAAAAAAAAAAAAAAAAAACTTTTAGAGGACTTCCTCAGGAAGCAGAATATACAGGGCTATGGCAATTGATAGAGAATAAGAATTACACATACAGTGGATAAAAAAGTCTACATACCCCTGTTAAAACGTCAGGTTTCTGTGTTGTAAAAAAATGAGACAAAACAATAAATCATTTCAGAACTTTTTCCACCTATGAACTGTACAACTCAATTGAACAACAAACTGAAGTCTTTTAGGTGGAGGGAAGTAAAAATAAAATATGGTTGCATAAGTATGCACACCCTTAAACTAATACTTTATTGAAGCACCTTTTAATTTTATTACAGCACTCAGTCTTTTTGGGTATGAGTCTATCAGCATGGCACATTTTGACTTGGCAATATTTGCCCACTCTTCTTTGCAAAAACACTCCAAATCTGTCAGATTGCGAGGGCATCTCCTGTGCACAGCCCTCTTCAGATCACCCCACAGATTTTCAATAGGATTCAGGTCTGAGCTCTGGCTGGGCCATTCCAAAACTTTAATCTTCTTCTAATGAAGCCATTCCTTTGTTGTTTTGGATGTATGCTTTGGGTCGTTGTCATGCTGAAAGATAAAGTCCCTCTTTATGTTTAGCTTTCTAGTAGAAAGCTGAAGGATTTGTGCCAATATTGACTGATATTTGGAACTGTTCATAATTCCCTCTACATTGACTAAGGCCTCTGTTCCAGCTGAAGAAAAACAGCCCCAAAGCATGATGCTGCCACCACCATGCTTCACTGTGGGTATGGTGTTCTTTTGGTGATGTACAGTGTTGTTTTTGTGCCAACATCTTTTGGAATTATGGCCAAAAAGTTCAACCTTGGTTTCATCAGACCATAACACATTTTCCCACATTGGGAGACTTCCAATGTGTTTTTGCAAAATTTAGCTTAGGAGATTGTTGTCACGTGTACCACACAGTCAGTACTTGCCTGATATCCCTGCAGCTCCTTTGATGTTGCTGTAGGTCTCTTGGCAGCCTCCCTGTCCAGTTTTCTTCTCGTCTTTTCATCAATTTTGGAGGGACGTCCAGTTCTTGGTAATGTCACCCTTGTGCCATATTTTCTCCACTTGATGATGACTGTGTTCAATGGTATATCTAATGCCTTGGAAATTCTTTTGTACCCTTCTCCTGACTGATACCTTTTAACAATGAGATCCCTCTGATGATTTGGCAGCTCTCTGCAGACCATGGCTTTTTCTGTAGGATGCGACTAAGAAAATGTCAGGAAAGACCTACTAGAACAGCTGAACTTTATTTGGGGTTAATCAGAGGCACTTTAAATGATGGCAGGTGTGTATTGACTCCTATTTAACATGAGTGTGAATGTGATTGCTTAATTGTGAACACAGCTACATCCCCTACTCCCCCCTTATAAGAGGGTGTGCACACTTATGCAACCACATTATTTTAGTTTTTTATTTTTACTCCCCCCCCCCCCAAAAAAAAAAAAAAAAAATTCAGTTTTCTCAGTTGAGTTGTGCAGTTTATAGGTCACATTAAAAGGTGTAAAAAGGTCTGAAATTATTTATATGTTTTACATCACAGTAACCTGACATTTTACCAGGGGTGTGAAGACTTTTTATATCCACTGTACATACACATGTAGGCTGAGCTAGAAGGACCTGTGTCTTTTTCCAAGCTTATAAACTATATAACTATTATACAAATATGAGAATAAAATATCACACCATCACCAACAATTACCTCTGCTAACCTCCTGAAAATGTTTTATATATGTGTTTGTGATTATTATTCTTCCAGTTGATATGTCTCTTGCCTGTAATCTTCATGCATGTCTTTGCAGCATGTTTAACTGCATGACAAAAACTTGTACAAATTCTGTGAATGTCAGTAGGATAAATTTTACAAGGAGGAGGCTAAGAATGAAGCACTGTGAAAACAAAATAAGAAAAGAAAAACACAAGGTCTTTATGCTTTGTTTCAAAGGTGAACACTGCTCTAGTCTGTGCAAAATGTCGAATTGCTGCCAGATACTCTGATAGAGGAATTTGCTTTAAACATCTTTAAATAGAAAGTTCAGCATCAGTTCATAGGGGCCGTCAATTCTTTCATGTTCAGTAGCTCACAATTATAAGTCACTTGGAGGAATGTGTATGTCTTTAAAGAGGTGCTTGTAACTAGACACCACTACAGTAATTTAATGAGTCACCTTTAACAATCAGTTGATCATTTTGTGGGAATGACCTTTCTGGTTTATTCATTGTTCCCACAGACTAGTGAGTAAAATATATAATTTGTATTTGTGCAGTGTTACTGATTTCACCGTCCTATCAATTCAGAAGGCCAGACTGACCATTTGTGCTCCAATATCTTATAGCTTAGATCATCTTTTTTCAACTTGAGTTCCATGTCACCCTAGGTACCTTCTGGGTTCTTCAGGGGTGCCTTTGCAAAATGTCTAAAAATTGCTCCAAATTGGCCAAAAATTGTCAACCAGCCAACAAGTTTATCAAGCCTGCCTTCTCATCACACAAACCCACAGGTTTTGTTGTACTGACAAGCTTCTGGCATCCTAACAACTGGTGACATCATTGGTTGATAACAAAAATGTTGGGTGCCTCCACAGTTTGTATAGGGCAAGGTGGTGTCCAGTGTCCATGTAATCCAAATCCTATGCAAACCCTGCATAGGAGAATATAACAGCCTCAGCTCAGGCTCCAGCCAAGCCACGCCCCCAATCAATACATTTTGCTCCGCCCCCGGAGCTTAGTTGTGGGGATGGTTATTCCATGCAGAGGGTACAACGCCAAAAATGAAAGGGAACAACACCATAAAAATGTATGACCCATGTGCATCAAAGATCACAAAAGTGTCTGCGATAATAAAACCAATTACAAAAATAATGCCAAGGTGAATGAAAGCAAAAAAATAAAGTAATAATAATAACAAACGATGTACCTCAGATCGAATATTCTCAATTAAAACCAAGATAAAAGATTTGAGAAAAGGTTTGAATATCGAAAATACCTATAAATAGATGATATCCCTAATAAACCGCATTCTAGTATAACAGTATGTAATATCAAAGTCATGAGCAGATAAGATCAAATTCATAAATAACAGTAGGTGAGTGAACCTAATAGAATTAAAGGTATATTTGCTTTAGAGGAATAAAATATGTTTAATATTGGGTGTCCCATGTGTGTGGATGCTGCTGCATTACATAAAACTATTAGTTCCATTTTTTACTAAGTATTTTATCTTAATGCAGAAAATGTGGTAAGGTAAAAAACCTTTTACCTTTACAACCACTTTAATATAGTGTTGTATGCTGGACTGTACAGGTATATATTCATTTCTTTTTTCTGATAGTAACACCTGTGACATATGCAAACTTACCAAACATATTACCAGTCTTTTAATAAATGGGGTTGGTACCTAACCAACTCTAATATGAAAACTTGAGGGCTGGTTCCCATCACAACATGGTGTGGGAAAAGTGTGTTCTGTGCGTTTTTCCCGCACTGCTTTCAAAACGCACTGCCTTTGCCACCCCAAATGCAGATCACAGATGTAGTGCATTTGTGCACACCAGATCGCATGGTACCATAGTACCATGTTATTTGGTGAGGAGCGTTTTTCAAAAGTAGTGTACGCACTACTTTTTGTGCAGTTTGATGCAATTTGCAGCCCATTCAAATGAATATAGTTACATAGTCAGGTTGAAAAAAGACACAAGTCCATCCAGTTCAACTATAAAAATAAATAAAATTTAAATAAATATCAAACAATCCCACATACCCAATCCTTTACCCACAGTTGATGCTGAGGAAGGCGAAAAACCCCAGCAAAACATGATCCAATTTGCTACAGCAGGGAAAAAAACTCCTTTCTAACCTCCAAGAGGCAATCAGATTTTCCCTGATCAACTTTACCTATAAATGTCATATAATAGACTGCCATATCGCACTGCAGAGGAACACACAGGAACTCAGACCACTTTCCTTTGTGATTCTGTGAACCAGCCCTGATCCTGCTTTGTAGTGCTGGCTAACCTACTTCTACACCTTCCTATTATCCAGACAGCATGCACACCATAGTAATGGGCCACTAAGATGCAGTAGGTGGGAGGGGGTGGCTAGTCTTCAGCACTAGAGGGGATTTTTGATTTTTCTATATAAAGATCCCCCTTACAGTATTTGACTCCCAGTACATACCGATCACCTCTAACATGCAAACTTTGGCTCTTTGTTGTAGTGCTGGCAAATCCACTCCCATGCATTCCTATTATCCAGACAGGATGTCCATCATAGAGATGGGCAACTAAGGTGAAGTAGGTGGGAGGGGTGGCCAGCCTTCAACACTGGAGGGATTTTTAAATTTTTGCATAATGATTCCCCTTATCAGCATTTGGCTTCCGTTCATACCTTCAATCATACCAATCACCTCTAATTTGAAAATTTGCAGTCTAACACTTCAACACCTTCCTTTTATCTAGACAGGATGTACACCATAGTGAGTGTGGGTAACTAAGTTGCAGTAGTTGGGAGGGGTGTGACCAGCTTGCAACACTGGAGAAAATCTTGAATTTTTTTAATAAAAATTTCCCTTGCCAGTATTTAGCTTCTGGTAACACAAGATATTCACTAAAGTTTGTGACTGCTTTTAATTGCTGTAACCAGTACAGAGACCACCTCGGGGGTAAAATGATGATTTGTCAGGGGTCACCAAATCCTGGGCTGTTCCTGAAGCCAGCACTGCTCTCCCAGACTTTTTGCAGCCATCCAGCTGGGCTGTTCCTGGAGCCCGCGGCCGCCCACTTAGCCTCTTTGCAGTCACCCATTCGGTTCACGGCATGGCGGTGGGGCAGAGACTAGAGGTCAGCTAACTGGTGAGGAATGTGAAGTGGGAGGGGCTGGAGCAGAATCCATCTCTCGATTTTGGCATCTGTGTCACTGCTACGAGATGCCACAAAGTGGGAGACACAGTGAAGCTGGAGACACAGTGAGTAACACTACCTGTGATTATAGTTGCCATTAAAAGTCCCCACTACAGTTCTCAGATCAGATGACGTTGATCAAGAGCACCTAAGTTGGATGATCAGAACTCCCCCCAGCACTGCCACTGATCCCACCCCCCACCAGCACTGCCACTAATTTCAACTCCCAGCCAGCACTGCCACCCATCCCATTCCCCCCCCACCAAGGAGTAAGAGGAGGAATAAAAATAGGGAATACAAGAAGGGAGAGGAAAAGAGGGGGAGGAACAAAGAAAAAGGAAGAGAAAGAATAAGAGAAAGAACAAGAAAGACGGCTAGAGAGAGGGCTGGGGAAAAAAAACAAAAAAACAATAAACTAGTATAGAGAGAGATAAAAGGGAAATAAAGGAGAACAAAGAGAAAGAGTGGTACATTCTAAAAGGTATCATAAGGGGTTTTAATACTGCACGAGTGGAAGGGACTCAGGGAGCGCTAAATGTCCATGGGTTAGGGGCGCAAATTACTTGTCTTGCCTTGGGTGCTGACAACCCAGGCTATGAAAATAATTTTACTGTTAGGGGTCCCCACAATTTGGGAAATTTTATGAAGGGGTCACGGCATTAGTAAGGTTGAGAGCCACTGGTCTACAGGAATAGACAGCTTTAAACAGTACACTATGTTTGTGCCTTTGTTTCTTCCATAAACCTGCAGGGGAGCTGTGTGCTGTGTTGGTGGAGCTGGAGGATACAGCCATCCGGAGTGCAAGAAGGAGGTTTAAAGCGGGGTTCCACCAAAATTTTGAATATTATCTCTATGCATTCTCTTCCTTGCCTAGATGCTGACATGCTGTGTAAAAAAATTTAAATCGCCGTAATTACCTTTTTTTTTCTAATCTTCTTAGCACTTCCTGGTTTTCCTCCCATGGGAGTAGGTGTGTTTCTAGCCTCTCCCAGACCTCCCACAATCCCCTGGGAGCTAGTCTCAGGCTTCCCAGCATGCATTGTGCAACAGCATCATCACAACATCTCTGTGAATGCTGGGAGCACAGCATTCACTGCATCCAGGAAATACATGCTTGTGGGCTTCAAATGCCCACAATGAAGATGGAAACCGCCTTCAGTGAATTTTATAAGTTATTCTTTACAATGAAATCGGACACAGGCAGACTTATTACACAGAACATGTGGGTAGATAATCATGAGAAGAAAAGTTTGTGAATGAACTCCAAAAAAAAATAAACGATAGATAGGTGAACCCCCGCTTTAAGGAGCAGGTCTCTGCATACACAAGCCTGGAGCATTAGACACCATGTGGTTTATTTGTGTTTAAGGTGGGCAAGTTATTCACCTGGTGGAATATGATCACTGAAACATAAATTGATTTGAAGACACCTGGGTGTTTTTAGTGTTCAGAAAGTTTGGACTTTACAGAGTATGTCATAATTGACTATTTGGCACTTTATGTTTAAATGAACTGTGGGATTCATATTATTTTGCACTATATGTTGTATACATTTGTTGTAAAGTTGGACTTCACTATTTTACTTCTTATAAGGTTATATGTGGTGTGTGAATCACTGTTGAGTGCTATAGCTGGCAACTTTACATATTCATATGTGTGTTTGATATTTTATTTTATTAGGTTGATAGCGCTGATTATTTTTTATTATTTTATATAATGCAATTTATTTACATTCTGTTTTATATAAGGCTGTTTTATTTACATTCTGTTGTGAGATAATGCCCAATAGAGGGAAATTGTGCAGCTAGAAGGTTTTGACTACTGGTACCAGGCTGGGATCCGTTATGCCCCCCAATTATATGGTGGTGATACCCTGAAATTGTTCCAAATATTACAACTGGAATTGCCAAACAGCAGATTTGACCAATATTTCCAATTGAGGCATGCATTGTCTGCTCAAACTATGCATACCTCTATCTCTGAGGACTACCCCATTAATTAATAAACTAGTCTGCACAGATACACGGAAAGGATACATTTCTGACCTATATGCCTATTTACATGGTAGTCTAAGTGATAACTTAATGTTAACCTGCAGGAGAGAGATCTTGGGAATATTTTGGAAGACATCTGGACAACACTTCTAGAACAGGTAACCCCAATGTCATTGTCGCTTACCCAACGGTTGACACAATTGTTTATACTACACAGGGTATATTATACCCCATAAAAATTGATTCAATGGCACTGAAGGTATAGCCCATGCTGTCTGAGAGGTCGGGGGGACTGGATGACCTTCTACACATGCTGTGGAAGTGTCCTAAATTATTCAGTTATTGGGAGATGATTGTAAATATTATAAACATGGTATATCAAGCATCCATAGATCAGGAACCCCTTGTTAGTTAACTAGGAAGCCTAGATCCAGAACTATACACTCTAGAACATATGATTCCAGTTACTAGGCTGCTATTTTTGGCCCATAAACTCATAACTTTTAAATGGATGTTCCCGCACCCTCCTACCATAGAGGAATAGTGATTTGATTTTAACTTTGGGACCTATGGTTATCTACTCCAGGGTTTTTTTTTTTTTGTTTTTTTTTTAACAGATAATCCACTCCATGCATTAAATGTTTCTCCAATGGAAGGGTCATGTGCTTCAACAATATTGCACTTATTTGTACCCGGGTGATTATACAAGTTTCCCCAGTGTCAAGTAGTGGGAGAGAAATTATTAGGGCAAATGAACATACCCTGTGTTGAGTATGTGTGTTGAAAGCAAACATTTGTTCTGCCTTGTCTTGTTTTGTAGGAAGTGTGTGGCACAGAGTAGCCACTTAAGTCCTCTACATGAAAAATTTAGAGCGGCACAAAATTTTGTATGTGGGCTGTAATTCTTTTCTTTGAATACCTTTATACTTGAGGAAAGAATATTGTGGATGTCTATAAAGATTATATGCATGAATTTCTCCACTTGTCACTGTTTACCCATGATATAAAGGCCACATATATTGCAACCTGACTTTTCTTATATGTGTGTGTTAAATTTGAAAAACCTAATAAAAATTATTTGAAAATTATTGTACTAAATTTCATGATAAATCTACAATATGCGCATTTATTTTACACAAGGTACATTGATCTGGCCTGACACAAGGATATGTGGTTATAAACTCTTGCACAATAAAAGGGACACTAACTTAATCCAGCCCTAACCAATTTTCCATGCAGCATCTCTCAATATAAGGCCTCTTGAACCTGTTTGAGCGTCTACTTTTTCAAGACTTTTTTTTTTTTTGTATGTATGTATTTGCATGCATTTTCGAGCATTTCATGCATGTGTTCGTGCGTGCAAATTTATTCTCGTGGTTTGTTCTGCATAATACGTAATGGGCATTTGCACACATTTTTGCGCGCATGAGATGTAAATTATTGACCAAAAATTCAGATTTTTCTATTTCTTTTAACTGAAGAATGCACGGCTGTTTATGCGCCTGTGTGCACAGGCACATTACAATCAATGGGCTGTATTTAAGCTCAGTAAAAAAAGCTGCAGTGTGCAAGAGGCCTAAGACGCATAACAGTAACAATATATTTCGGACCTATGAAACAGGGATGTTAGCAATAAAATTTGTAGCTATTGTGCCACAAAGTACTTTACTGATGAGGAAAAATAGATTCAATCATATTCAACATATGAACGATCAAAAGAATATGAAGCACAAAAAGGTTGCATAATATATCAAGACAGCTAGTCAAAAGCATTAAAAAAATACTAACAAGAAAATATTTTGTAGCAGAAACATAGGCCAGTACATGCAGGAGAGTCCATATGGTTATATTTAAGTAAAAGTAAGTATCAAGCTAAGGAAGGCCCCCAGGTATGCCTTACATTCATAATAAGGACTCAGGTGGGTGACCCATGGTGATAAATGATTCTAGAAATTCCTTGTGTTTAGATCCCCACTGTATATAATCAAGTCGTGTCCCTCTCAAATATTTCCCTGGTTTTCTTATGATAAATAACTAAATTTGCATCTATTGCTTGCGGCGTCACCCAGTGGAGAAGTCTGAAATTACATTTTAACCATAACACATAACATATGACAGTACTCTGTCATCACCACTTTGTTTACTGTCTAGACTCCAATGTCACAAATATTCACGTGGTTATTTGGGGTTATAGGAGGTGAAAAATTCACCATTTTCTACTCAAAGTCCTCAAAAAAAAAGCAGATTTCCATTTTTCCTAGATATCCTCTTTATGATAAAAAGCTCAGTGATGCAAATTTCTGTTAGAGGGTGGCAATATCCGTTCTCCATGGTCCCATGTATGAAGGAACATAGCCACCCTTTCTTGCTCACTCCTGAAATGGAGTAGGGTCTATGGCAGGGATCCTCAAACTTCGGCCCTACAGCTGTTACGGAACTACACATCCCAAGAGGCATTGTAAAACACTGACATTTACAGACATGACTAGGCATGCAGGGAATTGTAGTTCCTGAACAACTGGAGGGCCGTAGTTTGAAGACCCCTGGTCTATGGGATATGTGGTGCGCATGGAGCAGTGTACATGATCGCAACTAACATGCACCACTCATTACAAACAAAGGGAAATGAAAGGGAAAAGGAGAGGATTAAGAGCTCACAAACAACATTACAAGGAGTCAGAAAAACACAGTAAGAAATGATTTAATGAAAAATACATTACAGGATCATTAAGAAATGGATGTGCATGGATTGTTTTTGGAGAATAAGGACATTTTTTAGTCTCACTTTAAGCTAGCCATAGAATTTGGCCAGCTTGAATTTAGACCAATTTGTGCTGGATCACCACAATTTGAGATGTGGGTGGCAAATAGTGCAGTCACGGTTTGTGTATTCAACACAATAGTAGGCATAGGCAGTGAAGTTTGAATTGGGGAATCAATTACAGTGCCTTGAAAAAGTATTCATACCCCTTGAAATTTTCACATTTTGTCATTTTACAACCAAAATCGTAAATGTATTTTATGTGATAGACCAACACAAAGTGGCAAATAATTGTGAAGTGGAAGGAAAATGCTAAATGGTTTTCAATTTTTTTCACAAATAAATATCTGAAAAGTGTGGTATGCATTTGTATTCAGCCCCCTTTACACTGATACCCCTAACTAAAATCTAGTGGAACCAATTGACTTTAGAAGTCACCTACTTAGTAAATAGACTCCACCTTTGTGTAACTTAATCTCAGTATAAATACAGCTGTTCTGTGAAGCCCTCAGAGGTTTGTTAGAGAACCTTAGTGAACAAACAGCATCATGAAGGCTAGGGAACACATCAGACAGGTCAGGGATAAAGTTGTGAAGAAGTTTAGAGCAGGGTTAGGTTATAAAAAAAATCCCAAGCTTTGAACGTCTCATGGAGCACTGTTCAATCCATCAACCAAAAATGGAAAGAGTATGACACAGCTGCAAACATACCAAGACATGGCCATCCACCTAATCTGACAGGCCGGGCAAGGAGAACATTAATCAGAGGAGCAGCCAACAGGCTCATGGTAACTCTGGAGGATCTACAGAGATCCACAGCTCAGGTGGGAGAATCTGTCCACAGGACAACTATTAGTCGGGCACTCCACAAATCTGGCTTAAGGGTTGAGTGACAAGAAGAAAGTCATTGTTGAAAGAAAGCAACAAGAAGACCCATTTGCAGTTTGCAAGAAGCCATGTGGGGGGCACAGCAAACATGTGGAAGATGGTGCTCTGGTCAGATGAGACCAAAATTGAACTTTTTGGCCTAAAAGCAAAACGCTGTGTGTGGCGGAAAACTAACACTGCACATTACCCTGAACACACCATCCCCACCATGAAAAATGGAGGTGGCAGCATCATGTTGTGGGGATGCTTTTCTTCAGCAGGGACAGGAAAGCTGGTCAGAGTTGATGGGAAGATGGATGGAGCCAAATACAGCGCAATCTTAGAAGAAACCCTGTTTGAATCTGCAAAAGACTTCCAGCAAGAGAACGACCCTAAACATACAGCCAGAGCTACAATGGAATGGTTTAGATCAAAGCATATTCATGTGTTAGAGTGGCCCAGTCAAAGTCCAGACCTAAATCCAATTGAAAATCTGTGGCAAGACTTGAAATTTGCTATTCACAGATGCTCTCCATCCAATCTGACAGAGCTTGAGCTATTTTGCAAAGAAGAATGGGCAAAAATGTCACTCTCATGGGCAAAGCTGGTAGAGACATACCCAAAAAGACTTGCAGCAAAAGGTGGCTCGTGGGGCTGAATACAAACGCACACACTTTTCAGATATTTATTTGTAAAACAAAATTTGAAACCCATTTATCATTTTCCTTCCACTTCACAGTTATGTTCCACTTTATGTTGGTCTATCACATAAAATCCCAATAAAATACATTTACATTTTTGATTGTAACATGACAAAATGTGGAAAATTTCAAGGGGTATGAATACTTTTTCAAGGCACTGTAACTTCTCAGGAAAAATAAAAAATCTAGCTGTGCTTTAGGTTTCCCGTATTCTACAACAAAAGCACTTTTACCTGATGTTACTGTTGCCAAGGTTAGGAATAAATGTAACATATTAAATGGATAAATGGATATGCAAGTCCTTTTTTCTGGTGTTCTCCCCGGGCCTTTTGTTTCCATTTATAAATTCTCCAGTGAAGGAGATGAATGCGGATATAATAACCAGCTAATACGTAAAATGAAAAATAGTCACACTTTAGTACAGCACTCCCCCTGTCCATACAGCCATCATTTTGCATAGTCATTTGTCTTTGTTAACCTCAGGTGTCATATGCCATTATGAAGATCTTTTATCTGGAACCCTAATCCTGAAAATGAAAAGGAAAGAAAGAACTTCTCTGTTCTGTACTTCTCAGGTAAAAAATAGTTTACAAATCATAGCAAATATGAACATAAATGAACACCATGTGATTAGTAAATAATTTACATTTTGATTTAGATTTAATTTAAACAGGTTCTGTGGACAGAATGAACTGGAAAATATTATCATTGGTAACTAATTTCTTGTTTCTGTGGTAACCCAAAGTGGCAGTCTTTTTAACAATAACTGTAGGATAAATGACTTCTCGTACATCTGCCAGGGCATGGCAGGACATAAAATAAGAGCAGACTAAACCATAACATATTCTCAGAAAAAGGCAACCTTTCCTTACAAAAAGACAAAGTGGCTACATTAATGAAAATAAACCTTTTAGCACGTTTCCAAGCACCTCAGAAGCTTCAAAAACCAGGGTGCTCTAATATGTAAATAATAAAATCCAGGGGCTGACACAGCTCCTCCAACACTTGAGTGCTGGTCACTGAATCTCACCATCCAGTTTAACCACCTCCATACCAGAAGCCTCAAAGTTTTTCTTTTACCTCAATGCATTCTATGCATTAGGGTAAAAAAACTTTCTATGCTGCAGGAGCCCCCCCTCTTATTCTTACCTGAACCTGATCTGATTCAGCGACGTGCATGAGAGCAGAGGCTTGCGCCGCTGTCTCCCTCCTCCCTGGGCAGATTGATAACAGCGGCAGCCATTGGCTCCTTCTGCTGTCAATCAAATGCTGTGACGAGGGAGCAATTGGCGGGACTGAGTCGCCCAGTCTGTGTCAATAGATGCGTCACATGCTGCCAGAGGTCAATCATTGGCCAGAACCCGGCTCTGAGCTTCACCGACTACAGCTCTGTGAATGTAAACAACACAGAGCTGTTTTCAGGCAGGGGATGAAAACAACTAGATCCCCAGTAAAAGCAGCGCACAGAACACACACACATTTGTTAGGCACATATTTACCCCCTTGATCACCGTAGATGTTACCCCCTTTCTGCCCAGTGTCATTAGTACAGTGACAGTGCATATTATTAGTGCTGATCACTGTAATAATCTCACTGGTGAGGTCAGTGGCAGGTATTTCCCACAAAGTGTCAGTTAGTGTCAGATTGCTCGCGGCAGTATCGTAGTCCCATTATAGGTCGCCGATCGCCGACATTACTAGTATAAAATAAAGAAATAAAAATTCCAGTAGATAGCCCATAGTTTGTAGATGCTATAACCTTCACACAAAACAATCAATATAAACTTATTGGTATATTTTATATATATATATATATATATATATATTTTTTTACCAAAGACATTTTGGCCAAAACTTATAAGAGATTTTATTTTTTACATTTTTTTATGGGATATGTTTTATAGCCGAAAGTAAAAAGAAAAAACCCAGAGGTGATCAAATACCACCAAAATAAGGCTCCATTTGTGTAAAAAAAAATGATATAAATTTCATTTTGGTACAGCGTTGTATGACTGCGCATCTACTAGTTCAAGTGTTCAAGTAGCACAGTGCCGCATAGAAGAAAATGGCCTAGTCATGAAGGGTTAAATTTGAAGTGGTAATGTAATTAATATATATATATATATATATATATATATAATATCATATAAAAATATATAACAAATATAATATCAGCATCCTATATATGAAATATACAGCACCTCACAAAAGTGAGTAAGTACACTCCTCACATTTTTGTAAATATTTTATCATATATTTTCACGTGACAACACTGAAGAAATTACACTTTGCTACAATGTAAATCAGTTAATGTACAGCTTGTATAACAGTGTAAATTTGCTGCCCCCTCAAAATAAATCTCAACACACAGCCATTAATGTCTAAACCTCTGGCAACAAAAGTGAGTACACCCCTAAGTGAAAATGTCCAAATTGGGCCCAAAGTGTCAATATTTTGTGTGGTCACCATTATTTTTCCAGCACTGCCAATCACTGATTGCCACTGGAGTCCTCTTCCACTCCTCCATGACGACATCACCGAGCTGGTGGATGTTAGAGACCTTGCGCTCCTCCACCTTCCGTTTGAGGATGTCCCACCGATCCTCAATAGGGTTTAGGTCTGGAGGCATGCTTGACCAGTCCATCACCTTTACCCTCAGCTTCTTTAGAAAGGCAGTGGTTGTCTTGGAGGTGTGTTTGGTGTCATTATCATGTAGAAATACTGCCCTGCGGCCCAGTCTCCGAAGGGAGGGGATCATGCTCTGCTTCCGTATGTCGCAGTACATGTTGGCATTCATGATTCCCTCAATGAACTGTAGCTCCCCAGTGCAGACAGCACTCATGCAACCCCAGACCATGACACTCCCACCACCATGCTTGACTGTAGGCAAGACACACTTGTCTTTGTACTCCTCACCTGGTTGTCGCCACACACGCTTGACACCATCTGAGCCAAATACGTTTATCTTGGTCTCATCAGACCACAGGGCATGGTTCCAGTAACCCATGTCCTTAGTCTGCTTGTCTTCAGCTAACTGTTTGTGGGCTTTCTTGTGCATCATCTTTAGAAGAGGCTTCCTTCTGGGACAACAGCCATGCAGACCAATTTGATGCAGTGTGCAGCATATGGTATGAGCACTGACAGGCTGACCCTCCACCCCTTAAACCTCTGCAGCAATGCTGGCAGCACTCATACGTCTATTTCCCAAAGAAAACATCTAGATGTGACGCTGAGCACATGCACTCAACCTCTTTGGTCGACCATGGCGAGGCCTGTTCTGAGTGGAACATATTTTGCTAAACTGCTGTATGGTCTTGGCCACCGTGCTGCAGCTCAGTTTCAGGGTCTTGGCATTCGTATAACCTAGGCCATCTTTATGTGGAGCAACAATTCTTTCTTTCGGATCCTCAGAGAGTTCTTTGCCATGAGGTGCCATGTTGAACTGCCAGTGACCAGTATGACAGAGTGAGACCGATAACACCAAATTTAACACGCCTGCTCCCTATTTACACCTGAGACCTTGTAACACTAACGAGTCACATGACACCGGGGAGGGATAATGGCTTATTGGGCCCAATTTGGACATTTTTAATTAGGGGTGTACTCACTTTTGTTGCCAGCTGTTTAGACATTAATGGCTGTTTGTTGACTTATTTTGAGGGGACAACAAATGTGCACTGTTATACAAGTTGTACACTCACTACTTTACATTGTAGCAAAGTGTAATTTCTTCAGTTTTGTCACATGAAAAGATATAATAAAATATTCAGAAAAATATTCAGAGATGCTCAATTGGGTTTAAGCCAGGGCTCTGGCTGGGCCACAGTCATGGAGTTGTTGTGAAGCCACTCCTTCGTTACTTTAGCTGTGTGCTTAGGGTCATTGTCTTGTTGGAAGGTAAATCTTCAGCCCAGTCTGAGGTCCTGAGCACTCTGGAGAAGGTTTTCGTCCAGGATATTCCTGTACTTGGCCGCATTCATCTTTCCTTCGATTGCAACCAGTCGTCCTGTCCCTACAGCTGAAAAATACCCCCACAGCATGATGCTGCCACCACCATGCTTCACTGTTGGGACTGTTTTGGATAGTTGATGAGCAGTGCCCGGTTTTCTCCACATATACTGCTTAGAATTAAGGCCAAAAAGTTCTATCTTGGTCTCATCAGACCAGAGAATCTTATTTCTCACCATCTTGGAGTCCTTCAGGTGTTTTTAGCAAACTCCATGCAGGCTTTCATGTGTCTTGCACTGAGGAGAGGCTTCCGTCGGGCCACTCTGCCATAAAGCCCCGACTGGTGGAGGGCTGCAGTGATGGTTGACTTTCTACAACTTTCTCCTATCTCCTGACTGCATCTCTGGAGCTCAGCAACAGTGATCTTTGGTTTTTTTTTTTTTTTACCTCTCTCACCAAGGCTCTTCTCTCCCGATAGCTCAGTTTGGCCGGACGGCCAGCTCTAGGAAAGGCTCTGGTTGTCCCAAACGTCTTCCATTTAAGGATTATGGAGGCCACAGTGCTCTTAGGAACCTTAAGTGCAACAGAAATTTTTTTGTAACCTTGGCCAGATCTGTGCCTTGCCACAATTCTGTCTCTGAGCTCTTCAGGCAGTTCCTTTGACCTCATGATTCTCATTTGCTCTGACATGCACTGTGAGCTGTAAGGTCTTATATAGACAGGTGTGTGGCTTTCCTAATCAAGTCCAATCAGTATAATCAAACCCAGCTGGACTCAAATGAAGGTGTAGAACCATCTCAAGGATGATCAGTAGAAATGGACAGCACCTGAGTTAAATATATGAGTGTTACAGTAAAGGGTGTGAATACTTAGGACCTTACTTAGGATATTTCAGTTTTTCTTTTTTAATAAATCTGCAAAAATGTCAACAATTCTGTGTTTTTCTGTCAATATGGGGTGCTGTGTGTACATTAATGAGGAAAAAAAATGAACTTAAATGATTTTAGAAAGTTTCCTGTGCTTTTGGTTATTAAAAACATTAACTACATTTCTAGGATGTTACAAACACCACCAAATTTACCTTTTTTAGAAAATGAATACCCCAAGATGATCTCTTTTTTTAGGGGGTGTCCACTTTCCCACAAGATTGATAATCAGTGGCACTTTGAAACCCTTTCACTTTGAATGCTTTCTGTACTGCTTTCTGTACTGCAGCCTCACTCTCCTCTCAATCACAGACAATACCAATCCTCTTCCATTCTACTTTCTTCATTGTGAAATGGAGTGAAGGGCTCCAATGTAAACAATTACTTCAAATGGCTCTGTGCCGTTAGCTTATAATCTCTGCTGTCGACAGTGGGATCATAGGCATCTCGTACACCAACAGGAACAGAGAGATGTTTTTAAAGCTTTACTTAGAATACCTTCTTCTCCTAGTGGCAGTTTTAATACAATTGCATATAATTTCTCTGTGTTAAAACAAACTAAAAAAGCAGCGCGGTGTTATTACTATTGTGCAAACAAATGTATAAATGCAAAATATCTACTAAAATCCCCCCCAAAAAATTGCTATAAACAAGTAAACATCTACATGCAGGGCGCCGAACGCATGAATTCCAATGGTGGGGGTGTGTTTTTTTTTTGAAGCAAGTGATTGGAGCCAGAGGCTCTAATTGACTTAAAAAAAGGGTGGGCATAGTGCGCATGCGCGCGGCGCCGAGGTCGGACATGAACTGACTCCGCTCCGCACACCTCCGGCCAGAACAGCATACAAAATAGCGACGGGGGACGAGCGAACCACCACCAAACCGACATCCCGGAGCCTGGGAGCGGATGATGCAGCGGAGAGGGCCGGGAAACAGCCGAAACCCCCCACAGCACCTCAGGAACACCCGCGCTGCTAAGGCCCAGCAGCCTCCCTCTCCCAAGATGGCGCCTGGGAAGGGAGACACTACACGCGGCGGAGCCTCAGCACAGCGACGGACCCCGCAGCCCTCCACACAACAGGGAGGGGGTCGCACCGAGGGCCACACAACTCAAGCCCAGATCCAGAACTGGGAGACCCAGCAGCCGCCACAGCAACCGAAGCCTACAGCACCTGAGAAGGTTAGTCCCCAGACTGAGCTGCGGCCCCCCCAGCTTAAGATGGCGCCTGCCATGGGAGATTACCCACATGAGGGAAGCCAGATGCAGACACAGCAGAAGGAACCGCTTCACCCAGCAATTACTTTCCTAGCTGAGGTGCACAGAGACCCCTTCTCATCCCAGTCCCAGGAGGGACCTTGCTCCCCACAGAGCGATCACCCACAGATGTCCCCATTATCGGGCTCCTCGGACAGACCATTATTATTCACTGACTCCCCAGCTTCCTCCACAGACAGGCAAATGGCTGAAATTGCTGAAATAGCCATGAGTCAAAACAGTGGGCCTTCCTCACAACCACCTGCCCTTGCATCAGGGTATTCAGGCGACACAGTCCTTCTAGCCAGATTCTCAGCACTCCTGCAGCAGGAACTATCTAAAGCTTGCAACATTATCACTACGGTTATGAAGGACAACTTCCAAAATATAGGGGAGAGACTGGACACGATCGAGTCCAAAATGGATGGGACAGTAAAACGGGTAAACCAAAACTCCAAAATGATCACATCCCTGCAGGACCAACTAGACCAAGCAAACGCAAAAATTGAAGACTTGGAAAACAGGTCTAGGAGGTATAACTTCCGCGTACGAGGCCTCCCAGAATCAGAACTAGACCTGGAAGATTCGATCCATGATCTAATGAAACAATTGATACCGGACATTTCTCCTCACCAATTGGAACTGGATGGGGTGTACCGAGCCCTGACAGCCCCTAGACAGGACGGACAACCACGCGATGTGATAGTTAAGCCTCATTTTTACAGCATCAAAGAAAAGATCATGTTGGAGGCGAGAAACCATGGAGACATAACTATCTCAGGTTACCCGATCTAGATTTTTGCGGACAAGTAACGATCCAGAAAAGGAGAGCTTTGAAGCCGTTGCTCAATCAACTCATCAACCGACAGATCAAATACCGGTGGTCGTTTCCATTCCGACTGTCATTCTTTTACAAAGGCAAGTCCCACTCATTCACTACCTTCCAGTTGGGCGAGGCCCTACTCCAGGACCTGGGCCTTCTATCTACAGAACCACAGGGATCTAGCACCCAATTCGACGAGAGCCGACCAATTTCCCCCCTGTGGTCTCAGCAGGGAGGTTCTAGAGCCAGAAAATTTCCGTCAGTCACCTGAATTCTACCCAAGAAGCAGATCATAACTTCGGTATTCGTGACCGAGTACTCTGGCGTTGGTCCAAATCCTACTCTTGAAGACCCTGATGCAAGCATCTGACTGTTCCCGCTGATGCCGTTTCCGTTGAAGTCGTTCCTGTTTGATACATACTTAAAAGTTGACACTGTATCAGGTTAAAAGTTATGATGTCTCAGCATCCCGAGAGGGAACTCTGCTTTTACCAGCAGAATTGCCTCCACATTTTTCGCCTCTCCCCACCCCTCCATTATTTTGTTTAATCTTAGTAGTGAAGCTTCCCAATCAATTAGCGGGTGGATCCCGCTCACCCCCATCTGAAGCTAGTAAATAGTGCCGGAGGTGAACCACATGCCACTACGAGTGAACTTGGAGACAGAGTTTACGACGAACGAAGTAGCGGCGGCTATTAAATCCCTGAACCCGTCGAAGTCTCCGGGTCCAGATGGATTCTCAGGCCAATATTACCGCAAATACATGGAAATTCTGTCTCCTCATCTTTGCGCTTTCTATAATTCACTAAGAAAGGGGCTTCCGATACCACTTCATGAAAACAAGGCCTTCATACATGTTATCCCCAAACCGAATAAAGACCATGGGGACTGTGCGAACTACCGCCCCATATCGTTGATCAACGTCGACCTCAAAATACTGACTAAGATATTAACCATTCGCATGAACTCGTTCATTTCGAAATATATTCACCCTGACCAGACGGGATTTGTCCTGAATAGACAAGCCCCTGACCAAACTAGACGCATTATTGACATAATCTCTGCCTTAAACTCGGGTTGGGATGGAGGGGGCCGAAGAGGAGCACTACTGGTCTCATTAGACCTACATAAAGCGTTCGATTCCCTATCCTGGGACTACCTTCTATTTTTTTTTTTTTGGAAAATATGGGTTTGGACCTCACTTTCTAACCACACTTAAAACAATTTACAGTTACCCCACAGCTAATCTAGTAGTCAAAGGATATAAATCCCAAAACATAAAGATACTTAGAGGTACTAGACAGGGATGTCCCCTGTCCCCCCTATTATTTATTCTAGCCCTGGAGCCACTGGCCATTAAAATCTGAGAACATCAGGATATACTGGGGGTGCGATGTGGCGACCGGGAGCACAAATGTGCAATGTTCGCGGACGACATCTTACTACTTCTCTCCTCTTCGGTCACCTACTTACCCAATCTACAGTTAGTACTGCGACACTTCACGGAATTTTCGGGACTCAAAGTGAATCACTCTAAAACTCAGGCGCTTAACGTTTCCTTACAAGCACACATAATCCAAGCCTTGCAACAATCCTGCCCTTTTAAATGGCAAAAGGAGACAATGCCATATTTAGGCATCTTCCTTACTCCTACCCTCACTACACTGTATAAACATAATTATCCCCCACTATTTTGGAAAATACTAGATGATCTCAAAAAATGGTCGAATAACCCTCCGTCATGGTTTGGAAGGCTGTGCTCAATTAAAATGACGGTCTTGCCGAAAGTGCTATATCTGTTTAGGACCCTCCCAATAGCAATTGTAAGGAAAGATTTACAGATATTCCAGAGGAAATTGTTGGACTATGTGTGGGGACACAGGAGACCTAGAGTGAACAGGCGAACACTATATACACCAAAGCTGAGAGGGGGCCTGGGAATGCCCGATTTACTCAAATATTTCCAAGCAGCACAAATGTCCCAATTGATCAAATTCCACACAAGGCAGCCTAGACCGCTTTGGATGTCAATAGAATCCTCTCTGTACCCTGACAGAGAGATTAGTCATTTAATGTGGATGAAGGCGAAGGACAGGCCGGCCATGATGTGCCCGAGCTTGTCGTTCTCCTTGGATTTGTGGGACAGACTGTTGACAGCCCACAAGTTCAAGTCCCAACACACCCCATTGGCCCCTCTGTTCGGAAATGCACTGTTCACTCCGGGTCTCCAAACCCAGAATTTCTTGTGGTGGACCAACAAAGGTTTAATGCGCATCGCAGATTTTTGTGACCACAGAGGTGCTTTGTCGAAATCAACTTTACAGGAGAAATATAACTTTCCAAATTCAGAACTTTTCTGCTTTACTCAGATAAGGCATTTCTTGGCGACATTGAATCGCACCTCTGATCTTACCGCATTCACCCCAATGGAAAGCCTCTGTTGGAATTTTGATAAGCACACTGGTCATATATCACAGATATATAATATTTTGACTTTATCTACCTCAAAACTGTATTATATGCATAAATGGGAGCAAGACATGGATATGGATTTGGACATGGAAGAATGGAGCAAAATAATACTGAATGCATCTAAGTCGCTTGTTAATACCTCCCTGATAGAGGCAAATTCTAAAGTAATGATGCGATGGTACATGGTCCCAGAGAGGATAGCAACTTTCGTTCCAGGGGCGTCCCCCCGGTGCTTCAGAGGATGTAATATAAATGGCACTATGTTCCACACTTGGTGGACATGTCCCAAAGTGAGGACATTTTGGATACGCACGTATAATCTCATATACTCCCTCACGCAAGTGAATCTAGTTAAATCACCTCGCTGTTGGGACGTCCAGTGGAGGGGGCATCAAAGTCAATGCGCAGACTAATCACATTCATATTTGTGGCGGCCAGGATTTCAATAGCTAAGTCCTGGAGGTCTCCCACAGTCCCCTTTCACTTACTAAAAGCCAAACTATCATGGATAATGGTAAACGAACGCCTTACGGCAATCTTGAAGGATAAGATGACTGGATTCAATAAAACTTGGGATCCCTGGATAAAATACCTTACCAATACGTAGGATGCCAAATGATTGTGACATCCACGGCGTGGCAGGAGCGCACCCACACCATCAACCCCCCCCCCACCCCCTCCTACTCTCTCTCTTACCCTTTCTTTTCCTATTTCTCTTTTCTTTTTCTTTTCTCAGGTTCTTTGCTAAGACTGTTATGTTTTAATGGGTTGACGACTCGTTTTGAGCTCATCCCATAAAGTAGTGTAAAATGTTTATAAGTCGGGTAGTACACAGGCTACAATAATATAATAAGTCAACAGTAGAGTCCATTACAGTTATAAAAGTCCTTATGCTGGTAATGAACACAGACACTTCCATTTCCTAGTCTGGTTCGGGAGTTTAGCTGATAACAGGAATAAAAGTTAGAAGCCAATAAACGAATATTGAATTGAAGGGACTGTACCTTCGCCTAGTCACAGCAAGCTCCCAGGGGGGTGACGGGCGGAGGAATGCAGTGCCATCTGCATAAGGTATAGTTCCCATGAACCAGGCTGAGACGAGGTAACTGTAAGCTAAAGTACTACCCTGAGAGCGGTTATTCTTCCCTATAATTTTGTGTCCCCCCCCCCCCCTCTTTTTCCCCCTTTTTTTTTTTTTTTTGTTTACAATCCTTACCTTTTACCACAGTCAATGATATCTGTGATAGTATGTTATATAATGTTCCTGGTTTTTGTCTTATTTTTTGTAAACCCAAAAAACTGAATAAATACTATTGTTTAAAAAAAAAAAAAAAAAGGGTGGGCTTGGGTGCTCTGAATAAATATTCTCTATCGCCACACTGATCCTCCTCCCGGCCATAGGAGCCCGCAACCTGGATGGGGGAAGTGTCGGGGGGTAATTTTTTTCGCCCCCCCCCCAAAAAAAAACCCCACCAGCCGCCACTGGTTGTAGGTAACACTGAAGGAGTGCTGTGATAGGTAGGAGGAGAACCAGGACAGAGGACAATCTTGGAGACCAAGGGAGTGGAGTTTATTGAAAAGGAGTGGGTGGTGAATAGTATCAACGCAGAGAGGTCTAGTAGTAAGAGTATGGAGTAGTGGCTATATTGGTTATAGCAGTTAGTAAATCGTTAGTGAGTTTTAGCAGGGCAGATACTGTGGAGTGCTGCGAGCAAAAGCCAAATTAAGGCTGAGTTCACACTGGCATTAAGAGCAGGTGTTTGAGAGGAGTTAAAAAGGCCCCTCAAACGCCTAAGCACAAGATACAATAGACAGCACATAGTGCTGTTCACACTAAGTGTTAGCGTCACATTGCTTCAAAACTGAAGCCTCATGTCGAGTCAAGAAGTGTTTGAAGCCTTTCAACGCCTCCCATTCAAGTCTATTGTAATGCCTTGCAAATGCTCTGGCAGGTAGTTGTGGGGAGGTTTTTGGGCATTAAGATTTGTTCATTTGCTGTAATGGAATAGGCATTTGTTGAGCAGTTTTAATGTCTCACAAACGCTTCAAAACTGCTCATAGGGCGTATGAGGAGCATATTTAATTCCTCGTTAATGCTTGTAAAATGCCTGTCTAATGCCCATACTAAAGCTCATTGACGCCCATACTAATGCCATACAAATGCTATAGGAGCGTTTGTCGAGCGTTAGAAATGTAGTCAAGTGTGAACAAGCCCTAAGTAATAAAACAAAGCACAATGTGAATGTGCACCTCCACAGTCCAATTGCTAAAAAAACTGTCTCTTAAAGCTTCTCCTTATATCCACAGAAACAGTTCCAGCTCACACTTCATCCACCAGGTGGTGAAAGCACTTTATGAGCAAAAGAGAAACAACAAAGAGCATGTGCACCCTAGTGCAATAAATTCTTTATTAATAAAAATATATTAAAATCAATTTACTCACATGCCCACTGATGTAATGTATGCAAACCACAGATTTCACTGACAAACTCTTGTGTCTTGCGCCTCTTCTTATGTTCACACTAGCCTCAGGGTCCCCACGCTGAAATGTACTATGTGCGCTCGAAGATGTTAAAAGCACCAGAGAACATACAGAATTGCAGCGTTAGTGTACGCCTCAGCAGCCGGCCTACTGAGAGGTTAGTGTGAACATGAAAAGAGAGAAGCCTTGTTACCTGTGCTTATAACCATTGTTTTATTACAAAAGTTATTGTTATGAAACTTTTATTGTACTTTGAAATAACTAATAAAATACTTGAGAGAGAAAAGAGTTACTAGAATTTATCTAATTTTTGCAGCGAATTATATGAACAGTTTTCAGTACTATAGAAGCAACATGCATTAAAAAAAAGTGAAGATTTTTTTTTTGTATAAACTAGAGGTCGACCGATATGGGTTTTTCTCTGGCCGATGCTGATGCCGATATTTAGAAATCGTGGTGGCCGATATGTGATGCCGATTTTTTTGGGCCGATTTTTTTTTTTCCTTTGTTTTTTCCCTTCATCTCATAAAATCTAACAGTTAGACCCCTTTCACACTGGGGCGTTTTTCAGGCGCTTTTGGGCTAAAAATAGCGCCTGTAAAACGGCTCCCCTGCAGTCTCAGTGTGATATCCCGAGTGCTTTCACACTGAGGCGATGCGCTGGCAGGATGTAAAAAAAAGTCCTGCAAACGACATCTTTGGAGCGGTGTATACCGCTGCTCCACCACTCCTGCCCATTGAAATGAATGCGCACCGCTGCCGAAGCGCCTGCAAAGCGTTTTGGCAGCGGCGCTTCAGGGGCGCATTTAACCCCTTCCTCGGCCGCTAGCTGGGTTATAAGCGCCCCACTAGCAGCCGAATAGCGCCTCTAAAATGACGGTAAAGCGCCGCTAAAACTAGCAGCGTTTTACCATCAACGCATGCCTGCTCCAGTGTGAAAGCAGCCTTAAGTAATACCGAAATTTTTTTTCATTTAAACATTAAACAAAACAAACCTTCAATCAGTTCACTTGTATGTATAATTTAGAAAAAAAAACAAAAAAAACAAAAAAAATATCTTAAATAATAAATACACAAAAACAGGTAATCAAAACTTTTGGACGAAAAAAAATGGGCTAACTTTACTGCTTAGTTTTTTTTTTAATTCATTACTGTATTTTTTTTTTTTTAATTGCGTTTGAAAGACCGCTGCGCAAATACCGTGTGACATAAAATATTGCAACAATCACCATTTTATTCCCTAGGGTCTCTGCTAAAAAAATATATATAATGTTTGGGGGTTCTAAGTGATTTTCTAGCAGAAAATACAGGATTTTTACTTGTAAGCAACAAGTGTCAGAGAAGATTTAGTCTTTAAATGGTTAAACTGAGAATTCCCACACAGAGTTCAGTCTATTGATAAAAAGAACCTGAAAGATACAAATGTATCTTCTTATCAGACTTGGCAGGCTGCCCAGAGGAGGAGAGAATCCTCTCCACAGATAACTTAAGGAAACTTGCATTAACTTCTATTACAGAAGTCATTTGCAAGTCCCGCTGAAGTTATAATCGGCCTTTTTTATCAGCACAATCGGCTGATGCCAATTAAGTAAAAAACGCCAAATATCGGCCGATATATCGGTCGACCTCTAGTATAAACATACAGTAAATATGAGAAGTATGTCATAAAGTGCACTTGGTATAAGTATACATACACCTGGGTGGTTCAGTGGGTATTTGTAAGCTACAGTTTAAAATATTGCTATTGAAACTTCCTTAAAGTGTACTAAGTGGCTAAACTAAAATACAATCAGCTCATCAGCTGTATGCACATAGATTTTGCAAGAAAATCCTACTGCAACACCACCTAGCATTTTGCAAGACAACGGCAACAGCAGATCTTTGCATTAACAAAAGGTACCCTGAACCCAACTGAAGGCCAAAGCCCTATGATACATCCTGCAGACACTAGGCATTGCATAACAGCATAGGGGTATAACAGACAAGATGATAAATCAGTGAGGTCTTGCTAAATATGGGCTTTTATAAATAGTTTGCATAGTTTAATGAAGCGAAAAAACACTGCTATAATGTAAACTCTTGATTGTCTCCACACTGCCAGCTTTTAGCTAGATTCAAAAAACAAAAGCATAAACAAAAAAATAAAATATAATGCTTAGTTAAAGGAAATATGTTTGATTTTAAAAATGGGAGATTGATAGTAAAAGTAGAATGAAAAAACAAATGTTCCTATATCCTCTACTGTAAAGGGCTACACAAGAAGGAGGGAACTTGACTACTACAGAAAGGTACTTCTTCCAAATTCCCTCTTATAAGCAGTAATAGAGCCCTATCAAGCTCTTGATCCAGACTGCTGGAAATACTGAAGCACCACTGATACAATCATACGCACAGAAAAACTCCATATATATAAGGTTGACGCTGCTGAACTGACAAACACACACACAAATAACATCAAGTAAGGTTAGACATCTAAAGCTTATCTTCTAGTCCTAGCAAATATAGGGAGGTATAGAGATGTCAAAGGCAGATATGGGATTTCTATCGTATTGTTAACTAAGAGTTTGAGACTTTATTTTCAAGGAAATTTCATAACATGTTTGTGAAAATCAAGATCTCATATATTTGGCAAAATGCATTAAAGTGTATTTCTACTTTCGCAAATTTGAGAAAAAAAGCAGGAGGATCGAGGCTGCTCTGTGCAAAATCAAAAAACACTTTAACTCCCCTCGATGCCCAAAATGGCTGGCATTGGTAACAGAAAAAGATGGTAAAGATTTTGGTTGTTACACAGAGGTAAGTACGGTGACCACTGACCAGCCACATCTGTATGACATATGCCAACCCTATTCCAAGTCTTAAGGCCTCATGCACACTGGACGTTCTAAAAATGTTATAAAAATGCCAGTAGCTTTGTAGTGAGTTTTTCAGCATTTTTTTGCAATAGTGTTTTTTTGCATTTTTTTAGACAGAAACTACTCCGCTATCACTTTAAGAAACGCAGTTGAGCAGCGTTTTTGAGCGTTTATTGGCGCTTGACGTTCGAGCATTTTTACTCTCAGAACTCACATTTATTTTGGGTTTTTTACAACCAAAAAAGCCCCAGCCAAAAACAAACAGCTCATAACAACCTATGTGTGCATGGACACATTGGATAATATGATGGGGAGTTTATTGCCTGTAGAAAAAAAAAACGTCTCAAGCCAAAAACAGCAGCAGTAAAAACATTCAAAAACTTCCAGCGTATGAGGCCTAATAATTGTTTTCATTTTGCAGGTGAGGAGATAAGGGGCTCCACAGCCTCTGTAAAAGAGAGACTGCAATGACTCATACGATCCAAGGACAGCAGCTTCCACTACAACTGCAGCATTATCCGGTTGACAATAAGCCAGTTGTGGGCATGAACAAGCTACCCAGCTAAGAAGTATTGAAAAAAATCAGGAGTGCAAATCAACCAGAGGCTAAGGAACGTCTTAATGTAGACAGACTGAATCGAGGATACAGATTATTCCATAGGAAGGAAGAGATACGTGAATCTAGTTGCTTAAAGAGGGACAGCAGAATCCAGGTAGGCGCGCTCCGAACTGTAAAAAATAATCCCTCTGCTTCATATATGGGCTTCACTGTGTTTGAGGTTCTGCAGAGGGTGGATGAGCAAGCTGAGGGTAGGACCTATTAGTCCTCTAGCTGAGGTCGATTTGGAGATCGAGTTTGATGGTTTGCTGCCCCATTTTAAACCTTTAACTATTCGTTAGTGTGGGCAATTAATAATTAAGATCTGCCTGCACAGTACAGACAGGGTTAATGTTGGTAAAACCACTGCTCAGCCCCTAATAAATAAACAATGAGACCACCTACAATTTTCCTTGCTGGAGGGTCCACAATAGAGCATCTAAAAAAAAGTAGGCTACAATTTCTAATGGGACATGTAACAAATATAAAGTAGGTGTTTTTCGAAATGTGGCTGAAAAGTGGAAAAATACTAATGCCCTGTACACACGATCGGACATTCTGACATCAGAATCCATTGGATTTTTTCCAACAGATGCTGGCTCAAACTTGTCTTGCATACACATGGTCACACAAAGTTGGTCGGAAATTCCGAACGTCAAGAACGCGGCTCTTCTGCTTGATTCTGAGCATGCGTGGCACTTTGTGCATCGGAATTGTCTACACACGATCGGAATTTACGCAAACGGATTTTGTTGTCAGAAAATTTTAGATCCAGCTCTCAAACTTTGTCTGTCGGAAATTCCAATGGAAAAAGTCGGATGGAGCCTACACACGGTCGGAATTTCCAACAACAAACTCCGATTGCACATTTTCCGTCGAAAAGTCCGATTGTGTGTACAGGGCATAAGACCTCTTTCACACTGGGGTGCTTTTCAGGTTTTTTTTAGCTCTGAAAATAGCGCCTGAAAAGCACCTCTCATGTCTCCCCAGTGTAAAAGCTCAAGTTCTTTCACACTGGGGCGGTGCGCTTGCAGGATGGGAAAAAAGTCCTGCAAGCAGCATCTTTGGGGCGGTTTAGGAGTGGTGTATATACCGCTTCCAAAACGCCCCGCCCATTGAAATGAATGAGCAGTGCGCTTGAAGCGCCTACAAAGCTCTTCGGCAGCGCCGCAACACTGGCCCTTTTAACCCTTTTTTTTTGGCTGCTAGCGGGGGTTAAAAGCGTCCCGCTAGCGGCCGAAAAGCGCCACTAAAACTAGCAGTGCTTTACTGCTAATGTCGGAACCGCCCCAGTGTGAAAGTAGCCAATGTCATAAAAAGACAAGACAGTCCCAACCAGGGTCAGCTGAGTGACCCTACAGAATCACTATCGCGGTGTAGAAATCAGACACTTAAAAGCAAGAATTTTTTTAGAATATTATTCAAACAGATCACCGGCATTTCAGATTTATATATATGCTACAGTATAAAACTCAAGAGGCAGATGAAAAATTATCATGATGGCAGAACTCATATCATTTATGTTTATTTTATTTGTGCATATTTAAACCACATGACATTCAACAACTATCTGTCAGTAGGTGTTGTGTTCACTGAGCTGTATGATCCGTGCACCAGCCTGACCCCGGTGATGTAATAGCAGCCGCTAATACAACAATCAGCAGAGCAGTGAGCTGGGCTTGATCAGACAGTCACAGATGGTAGTTTCACTCTGTTATGTTTCATATCCCCAAACTCCTTATATGTGCACTGCTGGATGGAATCATGCCAATTTATGCCAAGGTTCTACAAGATTTTTTTTTTTTATTAATTACGAGCATCACACTTTACATGGAGAACATTTTAGCTACAGCCCTGCCTATCATGCTTTTTCACGTGTAGATCGCAATACTGTTCAACAATATGTGAAAAGAAATAACATTTATAGTGCTCTACCTAAATATTCACTGCATGAACTTTTACACCTTTTGTAGTGTTACAACCAGAAATTAAAAGGTTTGTCTACACACAGTAGTCTACATGTTGAAGTGGGAAAGAATCTACAACCTCTTCTAACTAAATGACAATATATAAACTAGAAAAAATATTGATTGCATTCATTTTCACACATTCTGCTGTGAAAGCCCTAAGGCCTCATGCATACAGGGCGTTAGAAAAAAACGAGCTGCAAAGCCCACTTCCACGCCAGGAAAAAGCGTCTGTAAAAATGTGCTTTTAGTAGCTCTTTGCATTGTCGTTAATGCGCGTTTAGCCGTGCTAGCTTTTAGCAGCGTTTTTCTGCCTCTATTCAAAATCAATGGTTCACTATGAGAGCTCATTGATTTGAATAGAAGTCACATCCAACTCGGAGATCATGATGAACCAACTTGTGGTGCGACTTGTGCGCTGAGGATCTTAAAGGGGAACCCCTCGCCAAAAAAAAAAAAACAGCGTGGGGTCCCCCAAAATCCATACCAGATCCTTATCTGAGAATGCAGCCCGGCAGGTCAGGAAAAGGGGGGGGGGGAATGAGCAAGCGCCCCCCCCTGGACCATACTAGGCCACACTCCCTCAACATAGGGTTGTGGATGCTTTGGGGTGGGGGGGGGGATCGCAGGGCCCCCCTCCACCCCAAAGCACCTTGTGCCTGTGTTGATGGGGAAAAGGACCTCTTCACCACAACCATGGGCGGGGTGGTTGTCGGGGTCTGCGGGCGGGGGGGCTCATCAAAATCTGGAAGCCCCCTTTAACAAGGGGGCCCCCAGATCTTGACTCACCTACCCAATGTGAATGAGTATGGGGTACATTGTACCCAATCACCCAAAAAAGTGTCAAAGAAATAAAACCAGCACTCAGGTTTTTGACAAAGTCCTTTATTAAATCAGCTCCAGCATCTCTTCTCCCTCCGCTCTTCTCCCCTCAACAGCGATGCCTTCTCCCCTCTTTGGTTCTTCTCCCCTCTATGGTTCTTTGCCCTCCTTCAGAGATGTCTTCTCCCCTCTCCGGTTCTTCTCCCTCCGCTGTCTTCTGCTGTCTTCTTACTCTGGCTCTTTTGCTGCCTTCGAGTCTTCTTCCTCCAATCTTCTCCCGATGCTAGCTCCCGCAGTTATGCGAGCTCCGCTCTCTGTGGGTTCGTTTGGAGGCATGGGGCGTGACCAATCGGTGACATTATCTGGAGACTCTGCCCCCTTTGTGATGTCACCATCCAGGGCATGCTGGGACAATCGCCTCCATGCCATGCCGCATTGATGCAGTAATTCATGCAAAAGGAGCCCCGACCAAGTATTGAGTGCATACTATACTGTACATGGACATACTGAGATACTGAATTTTGGGTTTTCACTAGCTGTAAGCCATAATCATCAAAATTAAAAGAAAGAAATGCTTGAAATATATCACTCTGTGTGTAACGCATCTATATAAAATATTTGACTTTTCACTTTTTAAATTGAATTACTGAAAAAAACTTTTTGATGATATTCTAATTTTATGAGATGCACCTGTAATTCTATACTATGGAGAAGATTAGGCTTGTTCAAAGATTGAAAAAGTATAATATATATACATATACAGTGGGGACAGAAAGTATTCAGACCCTCTTAAATTTTTCACTCTTTGTTATATTGCAGCCATTTGCTAAAATCATTTAAGTTCATTTTTTTCCCTCATTAATGTGCACACAGCATCCCATATTGACAGAAAAACACAGAATTGTTGAAATTTTTGCAGATTTATTAAAAAAGAAAAACTGAAATATCACATGGTCCTAAGTATTCAGACCCTTTGCTCAGTATTTAGTAGAAGCACCCTTTTGATCTAATACAGCCATGAGTCTTTTTGGGAAAGATGCAACAAGTTTTTTACACCTGGATTTGGGGATCATCTGCCATTCCTCCTTGCAGATCCTCTCCTGTTCTGTCAGGTTGGGTGGTAAACGTTGGTAGACAGCCATTTTTAGGTCTCTCCAGAGATGCTCAATTGGGTTTAAATGAGGGCTCTGGCTGGGCCATTCAAGAACAGTCATGGAGTTGTTGTGAAGCCACTTCTTTGTTACTTTAGCTGTGTGCTTAGGGTCATTGTCTTGTTGGAAGGTAAATCTTCAGCCCAGTCTGAGTTCCTGAGCACTCTGGAGAAGGTTTTCATCCAGGATATCCCTGTACTTTGCCGCATTCATCTTTCCCTTGATTACAACCTGTCGTCCTGTCCCTGCAGCTGAAAAACATCCCCACAGCATGATGTTGCCACCACCATGCTTCACTGTTGGGACTGTATTAGACAGATGATGAGCAGTGCCTGGTTTTCTCCACACATACTGCTTAGAATTAAGGCCAAAAAGTTCTATCTTGGTCTCATCAGACCAGCGAATCTTATTTCTCACCATCTTGGAGTCCTTCAGGTGTATTTTAGCAAACTCCGTGTGGGCTTTCATGTGTCTTGCACTGAGGAGATGCTTCCGTCGGGCCACTCTGCCATAAAGCCCCGATTGGTGGAGGGCTGCAGTGATGGTTGACTTTCTATAACTTTCTCCCATCTCCCGAATGCATCTCTGGAGCTCAGTCACAGTGATCTTTGGGTTCTTCTTTACCTCTCTCACCAAGGCTCTTCTCCGATAGCTCAGTTTGGCCGGATGGCTAGCTCTAGGAAGGGTTCTGGTCATCCCAAACGTCTTCCATTTAAGGATTATGGAGGCCACTGTGCTCATAGGAACCTTAAGTGCAGCAGAAATTTGTTTGTAACCTTGGCCAGATCTGTGTCTTGCCACAATTCTGTCTCTGAGCTCTTCAGGCAGTTCCTTTGACCTCATGATTCTCATTTGCTCTGACATGCACTGTGAGCTGTAAGGTCTTATATAGACAGGGGTGTGGCTTTCCTAATCAAGTCCAATCAGTATAATCAAACACAGCTGGACTCAAATGAAGGTGTAGAACCATCTCAAGGATAATCAGAAGAAATGGAGAGCAGTTAAATATATGAGTGTAACAGCAAAGGGTCTGAATACTCAGGACCATGTGACATTTCAGTTTTTCTTTTTTAATAAATCTGCAAAAAATGTCAATTCTGTGTTTTTCTGTCAATATGGGGTTCTGTGTGTACATTAATGAGGAAGAAAAATGAACTTAAATGATTTTAGCAAATGGCTGCAATATAACAAAGAGTGAAAAATTTAAGGGGGTCTGAATACTTTCCATCCCCACTGTATATACATGCATGACAGCTCCCAACTGCATTAGAATAATTATCTTTATTTTATATATTAAAATACATAAATGGTACACATTTAACACAAGACACAGGAGACTATGCTAAAAAGTATATCCCGCTGTCCCAGTGTAAGATAGGGAGCTCACATATACTTTATTAACAGAAGAAACAAAGATATAAATGGTATTTCTTCATTAGCTACAGGGATCCACAGCTAATCTGTAAGAAACCCCTTCACTACTAAAGCTCGGTTTTATGAAACGATTACCAGAACTCATTGCTGAAAAACTATATCAACTTCCATATAAGGTTTGCCAAAAGGCAAGGGAGATATGCCACACATGGGGGGGGGGTAGCTTATCTAGTCAGCTATGTGAGGAACATAGCCAACCATGGTGGTGGTAGCATCAGGTTGTGGAATTTTCATTTGCAGAAACTTCAATACCCGATAAGGCTGAGGGAAAGATGGATGAAGCCAAATGCAGAAGGTAAACCTAAATATGTTAAAATGGCTCAGCCAGAGTCCAGAACACAATTGAGAGTCTATGCCAATTGCAGTTCACCAGCAGCTCCAGTCCAGCAGAGCTAGATCGGATTAGACAAGACAAAAAGGGCAACATTTTCTAGAAACTGATGTTTAAAGCTGGTAGATATGTAGCCAAAATTACATGTACTGTAACTGCAACCCAAATGCGGTTCTGCCCAGCACTGACTCAGGAAATACATGCAACTGATTTCTACATTTCTGTTTTTGTACACAAACGCTGCTGGCACCATACGATTAGCTTGCATCCGGGTCACCAGATGTACAGTACATCAATACAAATGTACAGATAGCATCCACAAATTAGACAGACTTTATTCAAATAAGCACCTTACAATACAAAAAAACCTTGTGTTTTATGCTAGGGTGCTGAATCATAAGGTTCTTTTAATTAAAGTGATCTACTCCAATTTGTGACTTCATTTGTGAATTTGTACATTTTTGTTTAGTTAACTTTTGTTTGACAATATATTTTCACCTTTAAAATGTGTCAGGTATATTGTGTAAATCAAATAGTGCAAATACAAATTTTCTGCATTTCCTTTTCAGTTTGTAAAACGTGGAATATGTGGAAATATGTGGAAAAGTCCAAAAGGAGAAAAAATAATTTTGTAAATCCCTATAAATTGTATTTTTTACTTTTGAAGGAGGAATTATTTTACTAAATCCACACTTAACCATGATAGAATGGAAGAATACAAAATGAGATCAAATTAAATATGATTAATATGATTTTTTGTCCAGCTGGTGCACGACCCTCACTGTTTTCAGCCAGACCCATAGGTGATCTGTAAGTTTGAGTGGATGTTTTTCGCCCCATAGGTATTTTTTACCTTCTTTTTTCTTTATTATCTTTTTCCCCCCTCACTCTCCTGTTATTAGAGACCCCTTACCAACAGTTGAACCTTATCAATTTCAGATACTACCAGCATCTGCTCCGAATGAGTGGAAAGTTCCACAAAACGCGTCAAGCCATTCTGATGTTCTTATGTTATACACCATATGAAATAATTTCATCATTTGTACCTTGTTTTATTGTATTATGTTGTGACAATCATGATCTTTTATATACCTATTATGTGATATATGGATTCACGGGCCTGATTTTTTATAATGTTATTATCATTTAATATTATGCTTTAAAGCTATTATGCATTATATATGGAATAAATATTACTACCATGCAATTATTGTTCTGTGTTACTGTGACATTTATATCCAGTATGTACAGTCATAATTACAATTTTTTGGTCAGACACCCACTGTCCATTATCACCCTTATTTGCATGTTTCATATAAAGTCCCAATCTTTCTTTCAGCCATATTAAATATGATTAAGAATATTACTACACATTCCCTGAAATTCATAAAAACTGGCGCAGGCAGATTTTGCGAAAGTGTCTCTCATGTATTCTAAAAGGTGGTAACGAATGCGCCAAAATCATAAATCTGTCTTGAATTTGTACTTGAATGTACTAGAATGCACATGAAGCACTTTAGCAGAATCAGTTTTTCTCTGTACGCCAAAAGAGAGTTGGTCTTAATTAGCTCCACTTTTACATTTGGCACATTCAATGCGACACAATGTAAAGTAGTACATTCTATGCGACACAAAGTAAAAGTGGCACATTTTATAATTACCTGAATTTGGTGGACAAGTCGTGGTCAGAACCCAGTGTGTCACATATGCTTAATGATTTTGGCACAATACATTAGCGAGAAGGATTAACGCCAGATAAATGGCGCAGGATTGATCTTTATTGAATTTGCCTATTTATGTTCAATTGTTCTACTCATATATGTTTATATTGGCTGCCCTGTGTTACATTTTATACTAATATGTGCTACCGCAGGTTGATTGCTAAAGCACACTTTAAAACTAACAAAATCAATTTAACAAAAAAATTGTATTGCTTTGAATTGAGGAGCTACAAACACATTTCTGATTGAGAATTTTTGACCTGAGGGATCCCAAGACACAAAAAAAAGTACAAAGTAGAGCAAAGCAACTAACTATAAATTACATTTAAAACACATGATAAAAATACAAATACACAAATACAAATAAAAAATGCAAAGAATCCATTAATATATATAGCTTGTGGGTTAAAGTTCTTTTTCTGGCCATCATGCAGACTATCTTGCTTCAGTCCTTTGAATCGTGTTACCACAAGTCTCTGACTTGTTTCCAGCTTTACTGGTGTATGTACTTGATGAGGGTCAGTAGCTTAAAAAGTATTAAAGCAAGTGGGTCAGCATGAAAGCCTGTGCAAGATTTTACTGAAATATACCAATGCATAAATGCAGTTATTAAAACCAAAACAAACAAACAGAAAAAACAAAAAACAAAACGCTAACGTGCTTCCCTACATGTTTTGGAGTATGGATATCAGAAACAACTGAAATACATGGATGATGGGAGGCATTCCAGATCATAAGCATTAGAAAAAAGCATTTAAAATACTCTTGATCGTCTAGACTGCAATTATAAACCGACAATGAACGCTGTCATACTTCCTCTCACCCAATGAAGTAAATTCAAACTACAAAAAAAAAATTAAATTAAAAAATTCAAAGTAGCTCTTAGCTACATCACTAACCTAGTCTCAAAATACCAACCAAATCATTCTCTTTGTTCCTCCCAAGACCCCCTGCTCTCTAGTTCCCTTGTCACCTTATCCCATGCTCGCCTCCAGGACTTTTCCCAAGCCTCTCCCATCCTCTGAAACTCCCTACCCCAATCCGTCCAACTATCTCCTACTCGGTCTAATTTTAGAGAATCCCCAAAAACCCTTCTCTTCAGAGATGCCTTACCTGCCCCTACCTAACAACTGTACTTTTATTTTCTCCATCAGCTCATCCCCCACAGTTATTACCTTTGTATCTCTTGACCCTCCCTTCTAGATTGTAAGCTTTAAGGAGGGCCCCCTGATTCCTCCTGTATTGAATTGCATTGTAATTGTACTGTCTACCCCTGTTGTAAAACGCTGTGCAAACTGTTGGCACTATATAAATCCTGTATAATAACAATACTACCAGGGCGTGCATATTGAAAACATCTGTCTCCTGACCACACAATACAGAGAACAGTCATTTTTACACAACTTACAGTATAGAGAGTTTACTGGTCATTTTTGTTTTCAATGGTTTTTATTGAAGTTTTTCACAATACAGGAAAGAACCTTGACATCAAGTTTTAACCCCTTCCCGCCGAGCGTACGCAGATGTGCGTACTCGGCTTCTGGGGGTTATACCGGGATGATGCCCGCAGCTGCAGGCATCATCCCGGTACTGTTTTTTAGAGCCGGCGATCAGCTTTACGGGTATAACAACTAATGCGGCTAAAAGCCGCTCGCCTGTTATACCGGGGGAGCGGGAGGGGACGTCCCCCTTACGCTCTTACCGGGCCTGACCAATCGGCCGCCTCCGGTGGCTGGGGACGGACTGGAACGAAGCCGTGAGTGGCTTCGTTCCAGCCTCCTAATAGTGAACACGGGAGCGACGTCATGACTTCACTTCCTGTTTACTCGGCTGCCAATGGCACCGGTTTTAAAAAAATATACAGTATGCAGAATCGCCGAAAATGGCGATCTGAATACTTTGAAGTGCAACGGAGGGATCGGGGGTCTATTACACCCCCGATCCCTCCATAAAGAGTACCTGTCACCATCTATTACTGTCACAAGGGATGTTTACATTCCTTGTGACAGCAATAAAAGTGATCAAAATCTTTTTTTTTTAACACAGTTTATTAATATAAAAATAAATAAAATAAATAAGAAAAAAAAAATTTTTAATGGCCCCCATCCCCGCGAGCTCGCACAGCAAAGAAAGTCGCGCCCGCATATGTAAACGGTGTTCAAATCACACATGTGAGGTATCGCCGCGATCGTCAGAGCGAGAGCAATAATTCTAGCACTAGACCTCCTCTGTAACTCTAACCTGGTAACTGTAAAAAAAATGTAAAAAGCGTCGCCTATGCAGATTTTTAGGTACCGTAGTTTGTCGCCATTCCACGAGTGCGTGCAATTATAAAGCGTGACATGTTTGGTATCTATTTACTCAGCGTAACATCATCTTTCACATTATACAAAAAAATTGGGGTAACTTTACTGTTTGTTTTTTTTTAATTCATGAAAGTGTCCCTTTTCCCAAAAAGTTGTGTTTAAAACACAGCTGCACAAATACCGTGTGACATAAAATATTGCAACAATCGCCATTTTATTCTCTAGATTCTCTGCTAAAATATATATATATATATATATATATATATATATATATATATATATATATATATATATATATATATATATATATAATGTTTGGGGGCTCTAAGTAATTTTCTCGCAAAAAATACGGATTTTAACTTGTAAACACCAAATTTCAAAAATAGGCTTAGTCATGAAAGGGTTAACTGTTAACAGTTTGCATACTTTTTCAAACGTATAATACAGGTATGAAAACTATACCTTTGGTTCTTTTAAAACTATTTTTCTAAGGTTCTAGTACTTGTTTTGCCTTATCCACTACATCAGTTGTGGTTTAAAGAACAGACTATACTGTGGATTCTCTATCTTGAGCAGTTTATTATAGTCTGTAGGCTTATGTCGGTTTCTTGATGTAGGTCCCAGAGCACGCACTCAGAGTCAGGAGACACCCACCCCCCAGTAATACTCTGGGTGGGCCCGGTTCCCCAGACCACGGAGGGACACCCTCCAGATTCCACAATGTCAGGGTCTTACGAAAGGTAAGAGGGGGGATAGATAATAGAAGGGAGGAAAGATGAACTCGGAGGGGATGAGAGACAGGATTGGGGGGGGGGGAGAGACATCACGCTGCAGGTAATGTTATTCAGGAAGGGTCCTGGTTAGTAACTGTCCGGGGGTCATTTGTCAAGTATCTAATCCATGGGTTCCATATTTTATTAAACAACGTAATTTTATCCTGCATGATTGCCGTTAGTCTTTCATTTAGCATAAGCCAGGACATTTTATGTTTAAGTTGGTCAAATGGTAGGGCCGCTGACTTTGAGTTTCTTGCTTTTGTAATGAATATAAATGTGAGGAGCCGTTTTTGATTTTTTGAGGCTTCTACTACCCTGCTACCTAAGAGTGCATGCTTTGCGGACTTGGTCAGGTTAACCACTTAAGGACCAGCCTCGTTTTGGATTTTAGGTGTTTACATGTTTAAAACAGGTTTTTCTGCTAGAAAATTACTTAGAACCCCGAAACATTATATATGGTTTTTCTTCTAACACCCTAGAGAATACAATGGCGGTCATTGCAATACTTTTTTTTGCACCGTATTTGCGCAGCGGTCTTATAAGCGCACTTTTTTTGGAAAAAATTCACTTTTTTGAATAAAAAAATAAAACAACAGTAAAGTTATCCCAATTTTTTTTTATATTGTGAAATATAATGTTACGCCAAGTAAATTGATACCCAACATGTCATGCTTGAAAATTGCGCCCGCTCGTGGAATGGCGTCAAACTTTTACCCTCAAAAATCTCCATAGGCGACATTTAAAAAATTCTACAGGTTGCATATTTTGCGCTACAGAGGAGGTCTAGGGCTAGAATTATTGCTCTCGCTCTACCGGTCGCTGTGATACCTCACATGTGTGGTTTGACCACCGTTTTCATATGCGGGCGCTACTCGCGTATGCGTTCGCTTCTGCGCGCGAGCTCGTCGGGACAGGGGGGTTTTAAAAATTTTTTTTTTTTTTTTTATTATTTATTTTAAAATATTTTATTTATTTTTACACTGTTTAAAAAAAAAAAAAATTGTGTCACTTTTATTCCTATTACAAGGAATGTAAACATCCCTTGTAATAGAAAAAAGCATGGCAGGACCTCTTAAATATGAGATCTGGGGTCAAAAAGACCTCAGATCTCATATTTACACTAAAATGCAATAAAAAAAAAAAAAAAAAAAAAGTCATTTAGAAAAATTACATTTGAAAAAATATGCCTTTAAGAGGCGTGGACGGAAGTGACGTTTTGACGTCGCTTCCGCTGAGCAGTATCATGGAGACGAGTGAGTGCCATCTTGGCCTCACTCGTCTCCAGACACACCACGCAGAAGGACGCGATCGCCTCCGCCGCTACCGATGGCTCCGGTAAGCGGCGGAGGGCACCGGATCGCGGCGGGAGGGGGGCGGGCCCTCTCCCGCCACCGATAAAAGTGATCTCGCGGCGAATCCGCCGCAGGGACCACTTTTATCTGAAAGCCGTCCGCCGCACGAAAACGGGGATATCGGGGTTATGGCAGCTAGCTGCTGCCATAACAACGATATCCCCGTTCAAACTTAGGACGTATATAGTCGTGCGGCGGTCGGGAAGTGGTTAATCTGTGTAAGAGTGTATATAAAATTGTAGACCCTGATCCAAAATCTCCGTACCTTGGGACACGTCCATCATATATGGTATGCCGCTCCCATCTGACCGCAGCCCAGAAAGCACTCTGGAGTAGCTCCGGGTACAAATTTTGCCAGTCTAGCCGGTACCATGTACCACTTTAGTAGGACCTTATAATTTGCTTTTATAATTGAGATATTAACAAGCGATCTAGAGGCTGCTATTGCTATTGCGTTCCATTCCTCTAGGTCCAGGGTTTCTTGTAAGTCCTGTTCCCATTGAGTCATATAGGTCAGTTTTACTGAAACATATGTCAAAATTGTATATATATTGCTGATATGTGACCTCTAATGTTATTATGTTGTCGACACATGTGTTCCATGGGAGACATTGTTGCTAGGTCTCCCTTGCGTGCTAAGGTTTGTACATAATGGTGTATTTGGGTGAATCTGTAGTAGTCAGAGTTTGGTAGTTGATACTTATCTATTAGTAACCTTTTGGATAGCATACCTTTGTGGTCGCAGAGATCTGCTATCCTCATAAAGCCCTTGTTGGACCACCACTTAAATGCAGGGGGGGTGAGGCCCGGGGTGAATTCTCTATTACCCAAGAGAGGTGCAAGGGGTGATTTAAATTTCTGTGTCCTTGAAAGTCTGTCCCAAATGTCTAACGACAAGGAGAGAGTGGGGCACAATATGGTCGGTCTCTCTTTCATCGGTAGCCACATAATATGGGATATTGGGTTGGGGTGACAGAAGAAAGACTCCATGGTCATCCATAGTGCTTGGGGTTGTTGGGAGTGGAACTTGGTGAGCTGGGCCAACTGGGCCACATAGAAATATTTCTGCAGATCAGGCAGTCCAAGACCTCCCTTTTGTTTTGGTTTAAACAAGGTAGCTTTGCTCACCCTGGGCCTCCTATCTCCCCATATAAACTTAAGGATCTTATTGGTCATTTTTAAAAGCTAATCAAAGGCATATATGTATTTAAAGAAATTTTGCTTCATACAATTTCCACCTATAAATGAAAATGTAATCTTTTTTTTTTCTTTTAAGATGGTAGGACAGGTTTTTATTCTCCAGTGGGTCTTTAAATGTTCTGTACAGCTGGTATGACTTTGACAGATCGGTCCTGGCTTTTTAGCCAAGCTTGTAATGACACTGGGCAAGGTGAATTTCTACAGAGCATCCACTAGAAAGCTGATGAAGCAGCACTGCTGTATTAAAGCTGAACTCCAGCCTTACCTTTAAGTCTCGTACAGTTACACTGGCCCACCCCTTTCATTCACTGGATTTCAGTTCTTTTAATCATGGAAGTTCAGCATCACATGTGGGCAATACCTAAGGCAGTATGCATGCAAACGAAGCCTTCCTAGGAAAACCTGATCTTCCAGACTGACACCCACCTATTAAGGCAGGGTGCTATGATGCTTTCAGGAAGCTATGTACAGCACCCTGTTGGCGCCTCCCACCAGCATTGATCTGCCTGCATTGCGTAGAGAAGCACAGAGATCCAGTGATGACATCACTGAATCTAAAAAAAAAAAAAAAAGTATGTAATACAAATAGAAAAGTGTTATTTAAAAATGATTTAGAATATTGATGAGGAGAGAAAGGAAGAACCAGAGAAGGCAAAATAAAAACAGATTAAACTTAAGCTTTAATTACCTGAAAGCTTCATAAGAAGCTCAGATGCTGCTTTGACAGAGATATCCTGTGACATTAGGTTTGGCTGTGTTTCCTGGGTCTTGGCTTCATCTGGTGTGCTGGAAAGGCGTGCCTCAGATTCATGGCTGTAGGTATAACCAGAATGTGGAGACAGAGAACTGCTAAGCTCTTCATCTTTAGGTTCTTCTTTTACTTTAACGGTCAGGGTCAGAGTCTCTTTTTGATTTGCAGCTAAGAATAAAGAAAAAATATTGTGTATGAGAAGTAGGCAATGCACTGTTCTACATTAAATTTATTTCATGCAATAAGAAGTATTGTTTCAAGGTAGGCAATCTAGCTCATTGTAGCACTTTACGTAGCAGGTTGACAATAATTATAGTGATGATTGAATTTGCAGTTGAACTTTTCTATAATGTCATTTGTTAGCTCTGCCTAGCATGGCACAGAACTAGGCAGTAAGGATATAGCCCACATGACTTCTGAGGTCTGTGAGAGGGCATACTAAATCACAGGGAGGTAGGTAAACCCATACAAGAGTACACTTGTATATTAGCGATAGGATACACTTTCTCTTATGGGATTCTCTTGCATAATAGGAATACATTGTTAGAGAGATGCATATTTCTATATTTTACTACATGCCTGCCTCAGACTGGTTATATGGTCACACCAGCTCTAATATATATGTAATTGAGCTAGTTTTTTTTCAGATTAGCTAGCATTTGGCAAATCTGGACTACATTGAAAGGCAGTTGGCTATTTGGTTTGATAAAAAAAAAAATCTATTTATTTTTGTCACTGCTGTGTGAGAGACTGCAGAAAAACATGCCATCAGCTCCCCAGGGTAAAATCTAAATCTTACTGTGAGAGTCAATACAACATAGGGGCCAGCCTATTGGCCTCCACAATATAACCGGTAAGAAGATATGTACCATTTTTAGTGCGCAGTGGGAATTCTGCACCTGTTGCTGATACTTGATAAAGAAACCCAACTAATTTCAGCTGCTGGCAATGTATTTATTATTTGTATGTGTGTGGAGCAGAACCTTTGTGTGAGCAAGGCTTAATTGCCTTGAACCCATAGTAGTGAGCCCTATACAGTAGATCACATATAAACAAAGAAGTAAGGTGTGACCCTTTACTGTTACAGCTGCATGCCAGTTTTCACTTGTAACAATGTTGGCATTCTCAATTGTTTCATTGAAAACAAATATAGCTCACAATTCTTTAACATAAAAAGAAACCGTAAAAGAAGTACTAACATGCATTCCAACTTCTTATGCCCCGTTCACACGGTCGGATTTTCCGACGGAAAATGTGTGATAGGACCTTGTTGTCAGAAATTCCGACCGTGTGTGGGCTCCATCACACATTTTCCATCGGATTTTCCGACACACAAAGTTTGAGAGCAGGATATAAAATTTTCTGACAACAAAATCCATTGTCGGAAATTCCGATCGTGTGTACACAAATCCGACGGACAAAGTGCCACGCATGCTCAGAATAAATAAACAGATGAAAGCTATTGGCCACTGCCCCGTTTATAGTCCCGACGTACGTGTTTTACGTCACCGCGTTTAGAACGATCGGATTTTCCGACAACTTTGTGTGACCGTGTGTATGCAAGACAAGTTTGAGCCAACATCCGTAGAAAAAAATCCTAGGATTTTGTTGTCGGAATGTCCGAACAAAGTCCGACCGTGTGTACGGGGCATTATACATCAGGTAATAAGCTATTGGCATAGCAATAACTAGCAGATTTTTTGTTTTGCATTCCCTGGCTGTACTGGATATGGGCAAGCAGCAGGCCGCATCCTGAGCAACAATAGTAATAGTACAGCATCAGCAGGCTTGGAAAGAATGGTTGATCCTGTTGAAATGAAAAGTCATTGTGACTTGGACAGTGTAGATAAGGCAAAATGTAAAGGCTAATATGATCTCCTTGGGCTTTGTCCAAAGTAATATGTCACACAGTGTGTATATTCAATTTGCAAGAGAAGCCAAGGGTTGAAACACTAAATTGTAATAAAAGTCTCCCTGAACTATTTGAGCCCATGGCTTATAATCACGTTTGGACCATTGTCAGTATTTAATCAAATTCAGCCTGTTCGATCAGCACTTTAATTATAACTGTTACAGTAGGTTTACTTTTAAACAGGGGCACGCAATATAATAAAATGATACTATGCAGATTTTACCGGTTTAACAGAGCTGTTTTCGAAATAAAATTAATATTGCAGATGCAGTGATTATCAAGATAAAATAATTAGAGAAATTGCTTACCAAACCTAGACATTCTCAGCATTTGTCCATATTTTACACTGCTCGTGGCATATTTACAGTATAAATGGTCTTCAACTGCTTTCACACAAGGGGGCTTAGCCCATATATAAAATTGTCTAAAAATGCTGTCTGTGTTGCCCATAGATTTATTTTTTGGTTTCTAGTACTGATCAATAAACAAGAGGATGACTTAGAATGGTTGCTATGAAGAACCCAGTTCTTCCTTCAGACACTTTCATACTTTGAAGGCCTTTTTCAGAAAAATAGCATATGCAGTTAAGAGGTCCAAGTAGGCATTAAAAAAAACTGTGCAGCTTTCCTAAATGTTCACTAGGTTACTGCTAAACTGTAGGTCATTTGAACCCCCTGGGGGTTAGAAAAAGCTACAACCTGACTTGCTGATAAGACAGGAAACCATTGGATGCTCATTTCCAGCATCATAAGAGTGTTTTTTGCATCCGAGCATCAAGGCAGCACATGTGGATTACTGCTGATTTTAGAGGAGCATTTATTCAGTAAAGCTGTAATGCTGGAGATGTTTATGTCTCTTTAATTTATTTTGATGTAACACTTCTGGTAAAACTTATATAGAATATATAGAAAGTGTATATGTAGTGTAGCTTCTCGATGGCATTCCTCTGATCGTAGAATTCAGTTCTTGAAGAAGGTCATTTACAAGGTTACTGCACTGGTGTGAGGAAGGGGAGTATTAGGCTAGGTTCACACCTAGTGATTGGTGTATCTTGCATCTGCATATGCACAGCAGCCTATTCAAATGTACCTGCAGGAAATGCAGGAAAAAGGTCCCTGCACCTTTGTAAAATTGCATCCGCACAAAATTCACAAACATGCGTGCCATTTACAAGCATTCTCACACCTGCATATATGCGAACCTACCCTGAAAAAGATTAGAGAAAATAGCACACGCAGTGACCCTATTATGAACTTTAAACCCTCCAAAACAAATACACAATTCATCAAAATCCCAGCATCCTGAGAATGGGGGCTGAGTCCCACAGACCATTGCCAGAACTAGTTCTGTTACTTGGCTCCACAAATTCACCTGGCAGGGGTGCGCTAGCACCAGGCACCTGTACGGCATTCCCTGTGGAGTTCCCCAGGTCCCTGGCATTATAATCTACCTCTCTGCAGCAGCTGCCATTTCTTCCCATTGATTGCCTGTAATAATACACGAGCCGAAGGAAGCTAGGCTCCTCCTCGACTCTGATTAGTATTGTACACAGGAGGAGGGGGATCCTCCTGTAGTAAGCCATGCTGATTTGAGGTCTGTTTCAGGTAGGGAAAGGTTCTCTGGGGGGGGCATATGACCTGAAAGGAGTGAAACGCGCAGTTAAAAGATTTGCACTGGGGGTGGATTTATGCTAGGAGGAGTGATAGGGGACGGTTGGTAAGAGGATTTGTGCTTGGGGACAATTTGAAGGGGGAGAGTTTGTGCTAGAAGCAGAGGAATGGCTGAAGGGGGAAGGATTTGTGCTAGAAGGGGGGATTGGAGGGGGGGGGGATTTGTGCTAGAAGGGAAAGTTGGAGGGGAGAGGATTTGTACTTGGGACAACAGTTCAGTGGTTAGGGGGCACAATACTTGCCCTGCCCTGAGGGCTGGCAACCCATACTAAACCATTGCCTACAGCAGTTACTGACAGTCAACCTTTTTTTGGCAGAGCAGATACATTTCAACCCTCTATGTTCGGAGCAATGGTGAAGAAGGAGCTCCTTAGATTTTGTACCTTGATGGGATCCTATGTTTATTGTTGGTAATACATAGGATCCACCATTACTCATTAAACAAATTGGACAATTATGTTCAAAACTAAATTATAAATTTAGAAATGTATGCTTTGAACACATAAGCTGAAAAAGTGTACATATAAAAGCAAAAACGGCTAATGAAATCTATCAGTTATATCTACGTATATGTGTTCATAGCTACATAGTTGACAACTGATCCAAACCTAATAACCTGTCCTAAAACCTAGTTTTGAAGCTCTGCCTGTGGAAATGTTTTCCTTGGAAAAGCCTTTCTTTCCTATTTGCTGATTTCCATCGTTCTTGTATATGATGCTCTCTTTGTCCCATGCTGGTTTCATGTGGTAAGATATTCCACCAGAATTCCCAACTGCACCCAGCTCCCATGGCTGTTGCAAAGCCAAATGTAGAAAGCATAAATAAATGGGTCATCCAACAGCGGGAAAGTGTCACCTTCCTTTTAGCTTCAGGGGAGAAACAAAACAAAAACTACTGCAGGTTTAATCCTTACAAAAGGCCCCCCTCCACCCCCAAGCGATGGAAGAAGCAGTGTAAAATTCAACAAACCTGTGTCCATCCATAAAGTGAAATATCTTTAGATAGAACTAGCTGGTAAAGAGCATTACAAAAACAGAAGTATGTAGCAACCATACAATTTATTAAACATGTCACAATTTGATCTTGTGCACTAAAGTTAGCTCCAGATGGACCAAAATTTGTCTGGTTCAGCAGGAATCGGCTGAATTTCGATCAATGTGCGGCAGCTTCTGTTCAACAGTCATGCTGTCCCAATACAATTTTCCGGAGGTGAGGGGATTCCACCATCCACCCGATTTGAGTGGAAGGAGGAATCTGTTAAGCTTTTTTATGTTTTTATTATACTGCAGCTTACCAATCATTAGATGTGGTTGCTGCATTAATATTTCCCCGATGTTTTCACCTGGTGATCTGGCCACTAAACATACTTTCTGTATTACAATGTGTCCACTCTAGATGGTGGAGCACAGGGGGCACAGCAGCATTGTTAATCTGGAAGGAGGGGAGCATTAGCTGGAATTAGATTTAGATACACTAACAAATGGAAGCCAAACTCCAGCTAGCACTTCATAAGCAGTTATGGCAAAAAAAAATATATATATATTTTTGGATAAAGGTTTTACATACATTTAAAAAGAGCTGACCATTGTAAGCACCCCTGTCAGTGGTAAATGGTTTGTTTTATTACTCTTAACAGGTACATTTGCAGGAGAGCTTGTTCTTTTTGGAAAAAAACAGACTTACTGGCTGGATCACCAGGTGAAAAGCTAAACAAGAAAACTAATGCAGCCATCACATCTAAGAATTGGTAAACTGCAATATAATAAATGTCTGCTTTTGGGGTTAATACTGCTTTAAGGATAAAAAGAAGAAGAAAAAAATCCCCCTTGTACTTTTTTTCTAGTTGATTAAATACTCTTCCTTAGATATATTTTGCAAAATAATTCAGGAAATATTTAAAGACCCCTTTCTCTGGGATTAACTACGACATTTAAAATTCTTATTATAATGTCAAAGCATATCTAAACCAAAAACTAAAATGTCATATATTGCAGCTTACCATTCCTTAGATTAGGTGTCTACTTTTCTTTTTTCAGGATTTTTTTCCCTTTATTTTCTTGTTGTAATCCAGGGCATAACACAATTCCTGTTCCTGGGTGGCTATGCTCACTCCTCCAGTGAATCTAGAAGACCCCATTCACATTGGAGGCGTTTTTCAGGCGCTACAGCGCTAAAAATAGTGCCTGCATAGTGCCTGAAAAAAGCCTCAGCTGCAAACTCACAAAAGTCCTGCCAGCAGCTTCTTTGCAGCGGTGGAGGAGCGATGAATACATCGCTCCTCCACCACTCCTGCCCATTAAAAACAATGGGGCAGCACCGCCATACCGCCGGCAAAGCGCTGCTGCAGTGGTGTTTTGCGGGCGGATTTAACCCCTTTTCGGCCGCTAGCGGGGGGTTAAAACCGCCCCGCTAGCGGCCGAATAGCGCTGCTAAAACGACGATAAAGTGGCGCTAAAAATAGTGCCGCTTTCCTGCTGACGCCCGGGGCGGCTCAGTGTGAAAGGGGTCTAAAAGAAGCTGGGGCACCTACCCAGACTGGACTCCAAACATAAGGTAAACAATGTAGAACAGGCTAGAGCCTATTTAGAGCTGTTGACCAATTATCCGTCACATTCTGGGCACAATTACAATATCTTGTGTTTATTAATGGACTTCAAACATGTTTGTTCATCTATATTATATGTAGGATGATGGGATTAGTAGTTTACAGAAGACAGAGGAAGATTGTTTTTACCTCCAGTTGAATTCACAGAAAGTGACACAGACACTGTGTTTCTGGCAAGGTACAGTATATTCTGCATTTGCTAAAAATGTTCTTAGCCTAAAAAGAGCACCAATTGTAGCCACCACAATTTACTTATAAACTTTTGTTCTTAGGATTGGATAGAGTGGTGAGTGTTTAAAAATATTGTCAGGTTTTTATTGCTGTCTATGTCCGCTTTAGGTAGATTCACTCTCTAATTTTCCCTGATTATCAATGTTACTTTAATTGGAAATAAGGAAAATTCAACATCAACATTTTGAGATGCCACCAGAACAGGGGTAGATGGAAAAAACATTACAACTATTCCAAAGGGGATATCCTTCACACTGAAAATATATACTCTGGCTAATGAGCCACAGATGGCAAAAAACAAAAATATATGACAGCCCTCTTAGCCCTCCTTCATTCCACAAAAAAAACAAAAAACAAAAAAAAAACTTTAATGTACTTTAAATTCCTAGGTACCAATCCTTTCCTTGAATGGTGTTGACCACAGTAGAGACAATGAGCGGCACCCCCCCCCCCCCCCCCCCAGAAGATTCAGCCTTTCAGTTGGGCGCACTGTTTGACATGGTTGCTATAAATCATTCAGAAATGCTACATATCCCTTGAAATTATACTTAGGCAAACCTAAAGTCTCAGAAGGACTTTGACAACTCTTATGCTGAGATTATTAAAAAAAAAAAAAAAAAAAGGTCTCCAATATCCAGCTTACAAAGCTGGTTTTAATGCAGGTCTCAGATTGAAGATCAATGGCTCTTCTGATGTTTATTGGAAATGATTTTGATTCCTTAGGTCCTGGTTTAAAATATAAATTACATATTTCTAGAGGCAAATAACAAACACCCAATGTTGTCCCTGCAAATGAGGCTGCAATGTAACTGCTGCTGAATCCAGCCATCTAAGAATTCAAATTAAATGTATGTAGCATCAAGACATATATATATATACATACAATAAAACCATGCTCATTCAAGCCAATTATCATATCAGATTTCTATAGGAATATATATGGTTAACTTTATCATCACTGGACATGGTAGATATAAAGAGTGCAATTCATATACATCCAGTACAGTTAGTAAAAGAAATGACAACGTGGTGGAGTTTCATAGCATCATGTTTTACAGGCTGGCATTTATATTACTTTTAACCCTGGAGTGACAGGGTCACTTTAAACATCAAAAATGAAAGCTGCTGCAAGCTTTGACAGCCTGTTATGTGTTGCTTAATGTCTGATGCCTAGCTATTGTTTATACTACCCACATAGCTTAGAAGCTCTCAGTTCAGAAATATGGTTGTTTCGGACAAAATCTAGCTGTCTAGTCTGCGCACAGATCTTGTTAATGTTATATCATTGTATTGAGAGAGCTGCTGGTTTCCTGGGTCAATACTTATTTGGTTTGCTGGAAATTCAGCAGTCTTACATCATGGTCATACTGTCACCCTGGCTTAGTTTGCTGACTTTTTCATGAGATTAAATTAAACAACTGGATATTTTTTTCCATTTACTCTTTGACCTAAGCGGTGACCTGATGCTTTTTCTACTAATTGTTATATCCTTCCTCTGTTTGTTCCCTTAATCTATTTTTATAGCCTCAGTCAATATCCAGCAATCTTGTGAAATTCCTTTTCAGGATGATATGCATCAGTTATGACAACAGCAAGTTATGGTATTGTGTCTATTTGCGCATTGGTTTTGTTAAATATGCAAAATTGCAAAAATGTAATATATATATATATATATATATATATATATATATATATATATATATATATATATATATATATATATAAAATATATACACAGTCAGGTCCATAAATATTGTGACAGACAATTCTAATTTTATTGGCTATATACACCACCACAATGGATTTGAAATGAAACAAACAAGATGTGCTTTAACTGCAGACTTTCAGCTTTAATTTGAGGATATTTACATTCAAATCAGGTGAACGGTGTAGGAATTACAACGGTTTGTGGGACCAAAAGTAATGGGACAGATTAACAATCATCCATCAAACTTTCACTTTTTAATACTTGGTTGCAAATCCTTTGCAGTCAATTACAGCCTGAAGTCTGGAACGCATAGACATCACCAGACGCTGGGTTTCATCCCTGGTGATGCTCTGCCAGGCCTTTACTGCAACTGTCTTCAGTTCCTGCTTGTTCTTGGGGCATTTTTCCTTCAGTTTTGTCTTCGGCAAGTGAAATGCATGCTCAAACAGATTCAGGTCAGGTGATTGACTTGGCCATTGCATAACATTCCACTTCTTTCCCTTAAAAAACTCTTTGGTTGCTTTCGTCATTGTCCATCTGCACTGTGAAGCGCCGTCCAATGATTTATGAGCATTTTGCTGAATATGAGCAGATAATATTGCCCGAAACACTTCAGAATTCATCCTGCTGCTTTTGTTACCAATCACATCATCAATAAATACAAGAGAACCAGTTCCATTGGCAGCCATACATGCCCACACCATGACACTACCACCACCATGCTTCACTGATGAGGTGGTATGCTTTGGATCATGAGCAGTTCCTTTCCTTCTCCATACTCTTCTCTTCCCATCACTCTGGTACAAGTTGATCTTGGTCTCATCTGTCCATAGGATGTTGTTCCAGAACTGTGAAGGCTTTTTTAAATGTTGTTTGGCTCTAATCTGGCCTTCCTGTTTTTGAGGCTCACCAACGGTTTACATCTTGTGGTGAACCCTCTGTATTCACTCTGGTGAAGTCTTCTCTTGTTGACCTTGACACACATACACATACCTCCTGGAGAGTGTTCTTGATCTGGCCAACTGTTGTGAAGGGTGTTTTCTTCACCAGGCAAAGAATTCTTCGGTCATCCACCACAGTTGTTTTCCGTGGTCTTCCGGGTTTTTTGGTGTTGCTGAGCTCATCGGTGCATTCTTTCTTTTTAAGGATGTTCCAAACAGTTGATTTGGCCACACCTAATGTTTTTGCTATCCCTCTGATGGGTTTGTTTTGTTTTGTCAGCCTAATAATGACTTGCTTCACTGATAGTGACAGCTCTTTGGATCTCATAATGAGAGTTGGCAGCAACAGATTCCAAATGCAAATAGAACACTTGAAATGAACTCTGGGCCTTTTATCTGCTCCTTGTAAATGGGATAATGAGGGAAAAACACACACCTGGCCATGGAATAGCTCAGCAGCCAATTGTCCCATGAGGGATAATGAGGGAATAACACACACCTGGCCATGGAATAGCTGAGCAGCCAATTGTCCCATTACTTTTGCTCTCTTAAAAAGTGGGAGGCACATATACAAACTGTTGTAATTCCTACACCGTTCACCTGATTTGGATGTAAATACCCTCAAATTAAAGCTGAAAGTCTGCAGTTAAAGCACATCTTGTTCATTTCATTTCAAATCCATTGTGGTGGCGTATAGAGCCTAAAAGATTAGAATTGTGTCGATGTCCCAATATTTATGGACCTGACTGTGTGTGTATATATATATATAAAACATTAACCACTTTACCCTCTTCATGACCAGGCCATTTTTTGCTAGTCAGCACTGCGCTTCTTTAACCACTTCAACCTCCTGACCAGGCCATTTTTTGCGATACGGCACAGCGTTATTTTAACTGACAATTGCACGGAAGTGCGATGCTGTACCCAAATAAAATTGATGTATTTTTTTACCCCACAAATAGAGCTTTCTTTTGGTGTTATTTGATCACCTCTGCAGTTTTTATTTTTTGCACTATAACCAAAAAAAGACAACAATTTTGAAAAAAAAAACAATATTTTTTACTTTCTGTTATAAAAGACACCCAATAAAAAAAATGTACAAAATCAAATTTCTTAATCAATTTAGGCCAATATGTATTCTGCTACATATTTTTGGTCAAAGAAATCCCAAGCAGGGTTTATCGATCACTTTGCGCAAAAGTTATTGCGTCTACAAACTATGGGATATTTTTTATGGCATTTTTACTAGTAATGGCGGCGATCAGCAATTTTTAGTGGGACTGCGTCATTGCGGCGGACAAATCAGACACTAAGTGACACTTTTTGGGGATCAGTGCTAAAAAAATGCACTGTCACTGTATAAATGACACTGGCAGGTAAGGGGTTAACAATGTGGCGATCAAAGTGTTAAGTGTGCTTCTAGGGAGTGTGCGAGGGATGTCTCAACTGGAGGAAGAATGAGATCTGTTTTCCTGCTTAGCAGAAACACGAGATCTCCATCTTCTTCTCAGACGGAACAGCGGTCTGCCTTGTTTACATAGGCAGACCACCGGTTCTGCCTCTCCTGTCAACGATTTGGGTTCTGGAGTTTTCTTTTTATCATCAGGTCTCTTAAAGTGGAGTCCCACCCAAAAGTTTAAGCTCTGCTTATGTGCTTCCTCCTCCCTTATGGTTCCACATTTGGCACCTTTCGGGGGGGGGGGAATGGGTAACTGTTGTTGACAGGTACCCTTCCCCACTTCTGGTAGACCTGGCTGCAGCAAGGTCCCCTGGAAGTTTGCCTCCCCTCCTCCTTCCCTCACCGCCGGGCCATTTACAAAGTACAGCGTGCTTCGCACATGAGCAGTAGGGAACCGGCAGTGAAGCCTTGCGGCTTCACTGCCGGTTACCCACATAGGCGATGGTGGCAGCAGCACCCGAGAGCCGATGGAAACATCGCTGGATTCCAGGACAGGTAAGTGTTCGAATATTAAGGCTTAATGTACACGGGATGTTTTTACAACCTCTCTTGAACGATTTAACTTGACAGATAGTAACCCACGTTTAAACTGTCAGTTTTGCCACGTTTACTTTTAGGAGCGTTTTTTTTTTTTTTTCTTCAAAATAACCAAAAATTAAAAACGCCTGTAAACGAAACAAGGCTAAATGCGAGTTACCACGTTTAGCCACGTTTAGAAGCGCTTGGCACTTGAAATGCCTCTAAACTCAGCGTCTGAACTCATGTTTTTTGCTTTCCAAAAAAGGCCTCTAAACTCAACTGCCTAGAAATGACTATAAACAAACCCTGTGTACATGTACTGATAATATAACATAGTGGAGATTTCAGGAGCAGTTGAAAAGAAAACTGCTCCTAACAGTCCATTTAGCAGCAGCAGTGTACATGAGGCCTAAAAGTCAGCAGCTACGGTATTTGTAGCTGCTGACTTAATTTTTTCGTGGTTGGGCTGGACCTCCTCTTTAAGCGGTGTATGTGTGTGTATGTTGCAATATCTTTTTCAAATATTGTTAAAAAAGAATAAAGAGCCATGCCTCTCCACCTCATCCAATCGGAGAACGCTTTGCATTGATTCAGAGAATGCAAAGTATTCTCGGAATGGTACCTCTGCTGAGTGGCTGACCTCCTGTGTTCACATTGCACCAGGTCAGCCGCTCAGCACGGGACCCAGAAGCAAGTGGAGTAGCTTTGTCTACTTCAGTGATTTCCAGCTTCCAGGGGCATGGGCCAGGTATGGTTTATAAATTAGTACACTGGTTCGAGCAGGTCCAATGCAACCATGTAAAAATAAACCATGCTTGGAGTTTTCTTTAACTACTTGCTGTACAGGCCAATTCTGACGTTTCTCTCATACATGTAAAAATCTGGGTTTTTTTTTTTTGCTAGATAACTACTTAAGACCCCAAACATTGTATATTTTCTGAAAGCAGAGGCCTTGGAGAATAAAATGGAGGTTGTTGCAATTTCTATGTGCAGGCGTTTATCAAATCAAATTTTCAGAAAGAAAAAAAAAAACAAATTTTAATGAATTTTAGTGCACATAAACACAATAGCATGCCCAATTTTCTAAATATAAAAGATGATGTTAAGTTGAGTAAATAGATACCCAACACATCACGCTTTAAAATTGCATATGCCTTTGTTATGGCACCAAACTACAGTACCTAAAAATCTTCATAGGTGACGCTTTAAAAGCCTTTACAGGTTACCAGTTTAGATTTAAGCAGGAAGTTTGGTGCTAGAATTTTTACTCTCATTCAGATGTTCTCAGCGATGTGTGGTGTGATCATGTTTACATATGCGTGTGGGACCTATATATGAATTTGCGTGTAAGTATGGGGGGATGGAGGTGCTTCAAAAAACTTTAAATTTTACTATTTATTTAAATTAAATTTTTTTTTACATAGCCTCTATTTGTTTTGTTTTATTGCTATCACAGGAGAAAAACAACATCCCTTGTGACATGGACATGCACTGTATTGTTCATTTAAGCACAAGAGACTCCATTTTGTTCTCACTGTTGAAATGTGTTCTGTAACCTTCACCTAACACACAGACACATCTCCTACTAGGAGCTCTCTACTCCCCCCTCCCCTCTCAAGGTTTTACTTTTGCAATTGTTCTATTCGCTAGCTTTTAATAATATATTTCTATTTCTTAGCTTTTAATAACATAATTCTATTTGTTAGTTTTTAATAACATCTCACACCACCCCTTTCTTATCTATGTATAAAATAACATGTAATAATAAATTGACACTGAACGGACATTTTAAACACAGTGATTGAGTCCTGTGAATCTGTTCCTGCAGCTGCAGTATTAACTTTGTTTTAGAGTCCCAATCAGAAATTAGTCATACCAGTTTTTGCGAGTCAGATATCAGGAGTTTGGCAGAGTTTCCAGAAGGAACTGCGCTTTGATCGGGATCATAGGGAACGCAGACCTCTAAATGCCGACTAGGTACGCTGTCCTTAAGCTTGCTATATTTCTGCCTTTCCTATGTATCCTATCTGTCAGTTCTCAAGGAAACCAGACCACTCTCAGACCTTTCTGGTTGGGTAACGTGTGTGTGTGTGTGTGTGTGTGAATGTGTTTGTGTAGAGAAGACTGGCCAGTCATTATGGGCATTAAATTAATTAAGGGAATAAAATGAAGGGTGAGAGGCCTTCAGAAAATGCCCAGCGCAAGATGAGCAATAGAGAATATATGAACTGAAGGTACAGTTCTGCCCATACTGAGCCCCTAGATAAATGGGTAGAATGGACAAAGGGAACAGCTAAACCTTTAAAATCTGAAGGGACTTTTGATTTACAAGTATGGCAAACTTTTCTGGACGATTATGGCCCACTACTGTGCTGTGAAGGAACGTGGAGAATAGCTTGCACATGGGAGACAGGAGCTAAAGTAGCAAATCAAACTGGCTTGACGGAGATGTTTAATAAAAGTACTGCCCAAATTTACTATGTTTGGCCTCTGTAGAGGAGGACCCCCCACCTTATGTGGCTGCCCGTTTGGCTTTAAGGGGTCCACGCACAAAAGAAAAAGAATTAAGATTACATGGAACACACAAAAGATGAGCTGGGCAATATAGTAGAGAGCAGAGGTTTAACAGCCCCATATCAACCTACAAAGAGGGTTTTGGCTCGTATCCTAGAAACAGATGATTTCGAATAAATCAAAAGGCACATATGCAAAACTAGATCTCTCTGAACTTGAAGCTTTGGCCAGAGAGATAGTGTCTGAACTTCCGGAGCAAACCATAATTTACAAATTGTGGCAGCAAGATGAAGAGAGAAGGAAGGGAAACGCCACCCCTTCTGCCCCTGGCACAGAGCAATCTGTTGCAGTTTATCCTGTCAGAACCCAATTCGTTTTTGAAGGTAATGCTGTTTACAGTAAGTCTCAAATTAAATGGCATGTACCTTTTAGTCCCCAAGAAATGAGAGCCATTTTAGAGGGATTGGGAGATCCTAGAAAGAATGCAATTGGGTTTGCAAACAAACTTAGCACTGCACAGGAAGCATATGAGGCTTCTGCTACTGACATTCATCAGCTTCTTATTAAAGCAGTGGAAAGCAACATGTCTGGCTATATACTTAAAGAATGTGTTGTAGGCGTCAAAAATCTAGGAAAGCTGGTTAGTGGACAGGAGGTTTGTGAGAAATTGAAGGAAAAATTGCCCCAAATATATGGACAAGCCAGGCATGCTGAATTTATGAATGCTAAGCAAGGGAAAGAGGAAGCCGCAGGGGCTTATTGGAGGTGGTTAAGCGATATGGCTGAGGAAGCAGGCCTTAAAATAGAGGAAGAGAAGGTGGGAGAAACTGCAGGTCCATCTACACAACTGGTGAAACAAAAGTTTCTTGATGATTTAATACCCCAGTTGAAAGAAAAGTTGTTCAGAGCAAGGCCTGAGGCAGGCATAATGTCTATTCGAGAAGTCCTGCCTATCCTGTTATCCATAGAAAACAGGATTAACCAAAAAGAAAGCAAACCCAAAAAGAAAGCAAAAGAAAGGCAATGTAAGAAATCATGGCAATCGGGGCCAATTATATGCTACAATTGTAATGGAGAAGGACACATAGCTTAATTCTGCCATCTTCCTGACCGTAGACTGGAAAAAAGCTTAGAGGCACCTCATGCTGATCCCAATTCTCTGCCAAAAGCAGTGGATCAGGCATAAGAAAATGGCATGCCAGTATCAATCATGTTAAATAGGGGAGACAATGGTCCCCGAGGCCAGAGTAAAAGTATTTTTACAAGAACTCCCCTATCCTGCAGGAGAAACAGAATTAATCTGTTTAATCGATACTGGTGCAAGCTGAAGTGTTTATAATATAGAGGACTTACCTCCAGGATTATTATCTACAAACGTTATCTCTGGTGTTGGCCTAACCGGGACCTGTACTGAGTCCAAGCCACTTAAACTCAGGCTAAGACAGCAAACAGAATGGTCACATGTGTTAGTTTAAGACACAGTTCCTACCAATCTTTTGGGAGCTGACATTCTGAACCAAATTTTAGCAAACAGACTACACTCCTACAGGAGTCCAAGTGGTCAGCAGTCTGTCAGGAGAAGTTTTTGATTCTGCCTGCCATTTCCACCAGAATTGAAAGAGATTCCTGCTGAATTATGGGCCACCAACAAATATGATGTAGGTCTGCTTGACTGCACCCCAGTCATGACAAAAATTAAACCAGGAACCCATCTCCCACAGATTAAACAGTACCCACTGAGTATTGCTCAGACTGAGGGGATAAAGGATCAAATCACTCAACTGAAAGCAGCAGGGGTTGTTGTACCAATTAAGTCCCAAGTCAATACACCCCTGTTCCCAACTGCAAAGAAGCCAGACAAGAAGGGTGGGCAGGTGACATACCGCATGGTGCATGATTTGAGAGCCATTAACAATATAATTGAGGCAGATACCCCGATCGTGCCCAACCCCCGCACTTTACTAAGTGGAATACCTGCCTCCAGCACCTGCTTTACAGTGATTGATCTTGCAAACGCTTTCTTTTCGGTCCCCCTGCACCCAGATTGCTGGCACCTTTTTTCATTTACCCATGATGCCCAAAAGTTAGCATGGACAAGATTGCCCCAAGGCTGTGTGAGTAGCCCCTCTGAATATAATACTGCGTTAAAGCAAGTATTGGACCAATGGTCCCCCTCACACCCAAACACAGTTTTGCTTCAGTACATAGACGATTTGCTTATTTGTTCTGATACAAAGGACATTTGTAGCAGAGAAACAGTAAGCCTTCTCATGTTTCTCTATAACAGTAACAACAAAGTTAGCAAAGATAAGCTACAATACTGCCAAGAGAAAGTGATCTTTCTGGGTCACTGCATTTCACATGGAATCTGTCACCTAACCCCAGATCAAGTTAAAACTCTACAAAAATTTGAAAAGCCAAGAAATGTACGGCAACTACATGCCTTCCTGGGGTTAATGAGATATTGTAGTGACTGGATTCCAAATGCATCAGAATTTATGGCTCCTCTATATGAGGCTATCACTAGAAACCCTTTCAAACTCACATGGGACAATGAATTGCAGACGAAGGAGCTTATTAAAATTTTGTCTGAAACTCCCGCTATTGGACTTCCTGACTATACTAAGACTTTCTCATTGTTCTGTCATGAAGTCAATGGATTTGCTGCAGGTGTACTCACCCAGCTACATGGAGACAAACAGAAGTCGGTGATGTATGTATCAGCCTCATTAGACCCGGTCATCAAAGGCTCCCCCAGTTGTATGCGAGCCATAGCAGTCTGCATTTTGCTGCTAGACAAAGTAAATGAGCTTGTACTAGATTCTGCTCTGATCCTGTATGTACCACATGCAGTACAGGAAATCATGAATCAAGTAAATACCAGACATGTGTCTGCCAGTAGATTTGACAAGTACCAGTCTGCTCTTTTTGCGCCATTGAATTTAACAATCAAATGATGTGTTACTTTAAATCCGGCTACTCTTCTTCCTATAATTGATGCAGAAGATGCAACGAATGGTACTGATGTAGAACCTGAGAGTTTTTCTCATGATTGTATGGCTCTGGTGGAGGTAGAAAGGGCCTCTGTCACACCAGCAAAAGATGAGCCTTTATCAGATTGTAACACACACTTATTCGTAGATGGTTCCAGATTTTACACTGATGATGGTCAGCCACACACAGGGTTTGCTGTAACCACTATAGACACCATTTTACATCAGGAAGCATTGATACCCCAGATGTCAGCACAGGAAGCGGAGTTGTGTGCTGTAATCAAAGCATGTCATCTCCTAGAGAACCAAAGGGGAAACGTTTACACTGACAGCAGATATGCGTTTGGTATAGCTCACGATTTTAGGGCCTATTTGGAAAGCACGGAACTTCCTGACTAGTGCAGGGAAGCCAGTGAGACATACAAAACTCCTATTTAAGGCCTTTCATAAACCAGAAGTTGCCATCTTGAAGGTAAAAGGACATGCAAGGGGGAATGACATGACAGCCAGAGGAAATGCTTTCGCGGACCAAGCGACAAAGGATGCTGCCCTTATGGCATTTGGAGTCACACTCACTGTAGGGGTTGCCCAGGTAGTGGGGACAGATTCCCCTCATCAAGAGCAGTGGGATGTATAAACTCTAATTCAGTTGCAGAACCAGGCCCCTGATGAAGAGAAGGATAAATGGATCAAATGTAATGCTACCCAAAATCAGCAGGGTCTGTGGAGCGCTGACAACAGGTGGTGTCTACCAGGAGTTTGTACCCAGTTTTAGCACAACTGGCACATGGCGTCATCTTGCTAAGGGCGCGATGGTGGCACTTACTGACTGCTATTGGATAGCACCTAAATTTATTGCATTTGCAGCCAGGTTTTGTGCTTCATGTCTCACTTGTGCTATGTACAATGCAGGGAGGCCTGTCCATGTTCCCCAAAAGCATTCTCCTAAGCCAGATTTCCCTTTCCAAAGAATTCAAATAGACTACCTTCAGATGCCCAGAATAGGCACCTATGAGTACGCTTTATTGTGTGTTGACATGTTCTCAGGTTGGCCTGAGTGCTGGCCAGTAGCTAAAGCAAATGCAAAAACAGCAAAGAAAATTTTGATTTAAATAGTTTGTAGATATGGAGTTCCTGAAACTATTGAGAGTGACAGAGGAACCCATTTTACTGGGGAAGTAATGAAAGAGGTAATGGAAGCCTTCACATACAGCAAGCTTTCCACACACCTTATCATCCACAAAGTAGTGGTAAAGTTGAGAGACTTAATGGAATTTTGAAAAACAGATGTGCAAAAATTAAAGCAGATACAGGAAAAGGATGGGTGGAAGCTTTGCCATTAGCCCTACATTCTGTACGAACTACCCCTAAACAACCACATGGGCTGTCCCCCTATGAGATTTTATTTGGAGGGCCACCCAAAACAGGGCTATATTTTCCCCAACATTTGCAGGCTTCTCACTCTAGTCTGTTAGAATATGTTCAGATTTTGCAAAAAACATTGAATAAAATACATGAAGGTGTTTATAAAGCTATCCCTGACCCAGATTGTTTCAGGTATTCACAGAATCCAACCAGGTGACTGGGTAATGGTCAAGCGACACGTTAGAAAGCCGCTAGAACCAAAATTTGACGGACCACATTTGGTGCTTTTGGCAACCGGTTCCGCTGTCAGGTTGGAAGGAAAGCCCACCTGGATTCACGCCAGTCACTGCAAGAAAATCCTGAAGTGATATCCTTTGAAAAAATGATGATGATGTTTTTCTTTTTTTGTTTGTGAGAACTGAGACATGGAAAAATAACCCTTTCATCCAAATGTTAAAATTGTATGCAACCCATAGCAACGCTAGTAACTGCTGGGCGTGTTCCCACTTACATCCCCAAACAGGAACAATACCCATGATAGCAATGCCTCTCAAATTCACTGATCTAAAATGGCTCATACATAGTCTCCACAGCTAATGAGCACAGATCAGTAACTTTGATGGTTTCAAAACAGATAGACACTCCACAGGTTTGTTTAAACATTACATGCCCGTTTAAGACTAAATGTACACAGTTGGGCAATTCAGATTGCACCAGAGCAAAGATTACAGTTTATGGAGGAAACTATGATCAATATTATTATATCCCAGATCCAGAACTGAATAGAACACTTTATAGTACAAATTGCTCACAGTACCCAATATGTTAAAATATCGGTTACCTGAGATTCCATGTTATTGCTTCCAGTTTTTTAGGAGCAGGCATACCATCCATACATAGGTTATATTTTATATGCGGAAATAAAGCTTACGCCTGGCTTCCTACTAATGTTACAGATACTTGTTATATTGGGAAGTTAGCACCTGCTTTGGCTGTTCGCAAAGATACAGTGCGACCAGATCAAAGTCCAGAATACCCTTTAGTGTTCAAAAGAGAGCTGTTCACTGAAGGCGACATGGCATGGTCATGGTTCCCTTCCTGGACAGGATGGAGAAATGAAGCTATGAAAAGAATAAATAATCACACTAGAATTGTAGATGAGATTATTAACCTTACTACCGCTGATATAGGTTTATTAAGTGAAGAAATGGCTCAGCTTAAAAAAGTAGTATTAGAGCACAGATTAACGCAAAATTATCTCATTGCAGCTCAAGGTGGGATGTGTAAGGTCTTTCACACTGACTGTTGTATATATGTTTCTGATAATGAGGACATTATTAAAGGGCATCTTGCTAAGATAAGAACTACAGAATAAGGCCAGAGATATTGCTAAAGATGGATGGAACCCATTTCAGGGTTTAAGAAGTTTTGGTGACTTTTTATATGGCATAGCAATATGGTTACAGAAACTAGGCGCTTATATTGTGATGTTCCTATTTCTCATATTTGTTATTTACTTCCTCATCAGGCTATGCCTCTGTGTGACTACCCGCTGTATCAACAAATGGTCCACTAGCCCTGATGAACCCATTATTGTGAGAATGTTAGGAGAGAGCTGAACTGGACGCCCTCTCTCTGCGCCAATGTAACAGGAGTTACCAGCAATCAGCTGAAAGTAACGCGGAGAAGAATGGTGTCAAATAAACAAAAGGAGGGAAATGACATGGACATTCACTGTACTGTTCATTTAAGCACAAGAGACTCCATTTTGTTCTCACTGTTGAAATGTGTTCTATAACCTTCACCTAACACACAGACACATCTCCTACTAGAAGCTCTCAAGGTTTTACTTTTGCAATTGTTCTATTCACTAGCTTTTAATAATATATTTCTATTTGGTAGCTTTTAGTAACATATTTCTATTTGCTAATTTTTAATAACATCTCACACCACCACTTTCTTATCTATGTATAAAAAAAACTTAATAATACATTTTGACACTGAACAGACATTTTAAACACAGTGATTGAGTCCTGTGAATCTGTTCCTGCAGCTGCAGTATTAACTTTGTTTTAGAGTACCAATCAGAAATTATTTATAACACTTGTGATAGGTACTCTGCACTGAGAGAGATTTCTCCTCTGCCCTCGAAAGCATCTGATCAAACCAAGATCAGATTTTGATCAAATATTTTACAAGCCGGCAGCAGCTTTTAAACAAAGTGAAAGTGACGAAATCCTTGTATTCATCAGAGGAGGGGCGGAAACAGCAGAAGGTGTGCCCCCCCTTTCCGTTCCCTGTAGAATTTATCAGGTGGCTGTATAGCCTCTCGGATCACTTCTACAGGAAAGTCTTCACATGAGAGTACTACGACAAAAATAAAGCAGCATAAAGTACCTACGTGCTAGAGATTCAAATATGGCATAGAGTATTAAAGAGAGGCAAAGAGGACTTTCATGGTACAGTATGAACCTACAATACAACAATTTTTATTAAAAAAAATACAAATTTATTGAATTAATACATATTAAAAAGTTCACCCATATAGGGGAAAAGGAAGGGAAGGAAAAGATACATACAGTTAGGTCCATATATATTTAGACACAGGCACAATTTTAGGGTTTTTCAGGTATTTACCAAAACATATTCAAGCTATAGTTATATAATGGATATGGGATGAAAATGCACACTCTCAGGTTTAATTTGAGGGTATGTATATCCAAATCGGAGAAAGGGTTTAGGAATTACAGCTTTTAAGAAAAGCCATCCCCCTTTTTCAAGGGACCAAAAATAGTTGGACAATTGAATCAAAAGCTGTTTCATGCCAGGTGTGGACTACTCCTTCCTCAAATACAGAGTGTTCACCAAAAAGGTGCGAACTAATTCAGAAGCCTGAAGAATAGAAAAGCCAGATTAGAATTTGCCAAAAAATCTAAAAAAGCCAGACGAGTTCTGGAAAAGCATTCTTTGGATGGAAGATACTAAGATTAATCTGTACCAGAATGACGGGAAGAAAAAATATGTGGAGAAGGCTTGAAACAGCTCATAATCCAAAGCACACAACGCCATCTGTGGTCACATGGTAGAGCTTGCAGTGATGGCATGGGCATGCATGGCTTCCAGTGGCACTGGGTCATTGGTGTTTATTGATGATGTGACAGAAGACAGAAGCAGCCAGACGAATTCTGCAGTGTTTAGAGATATACTGTCAGCCCAGATTCAGCCAAATGCAGCAAATTTGATTGGACGGCGCTTCAAAGTACAGATGGTCAATGATCCAAAACACACTGCAAAAGCAACCAGGAGCTTTTGAATGAAAAGAAGTGGAATATTCTGCAATGGACGAGTCAATCACCTGATCTCAACCCAATTGAGCATGCATTTCACTTGCTGAAGGAAAACTAAAGGCAGAAAGACCCACAAAGAACAACTGAAGACAACTGCAGTTAGAGGCTGGCAAACCATCAGAAAGGAGGAAACACAGTCTTTGGTAACGTCCAAACGTCCATGGGTTCCAGACTTTAGGCAGTCATTGCCAGTAAAGGATTCTCAACAAAACATTAAAAATGATCATTTTATTTATGATTATATTCATTTGTCCAATTACATTTGAGCCCCTAAAAATGGGGGGACTGTGTATAAAAATGGTTGCAGTTCCTAAAATTTGTACATGATATTTATGTTCAATACCTTGAATTAAAGCTGAAAGTCTGCACTTTTAATTAATTAATTTGGATTGTTTCATTTTCTTTTTATTCTGGTGGCATACAGAGCCAAAATTATGAAAATTATGAAAATTGTGCCTGTATCCAAATATATATGGACCAAGCTGTATATCCCATAAGGACAAACAGTACTATTAAAAAAATCCTCTAATATGGACTGGAAAAGTCTGGGTATCAACCCGGTCATAAGGAACCTCAATTCCCATAATTCCAATCTCACGCTCTACAAGTTTTGCGATGTGCACGCCGTGAAACATGTAGAGTGTGAGATTGGAACTTCTACATGAAAGCCCATTGCTGGCTGCAAATTGTGATAAGCACTCCCATCTGAGGAGGTATATATTCATACAGTGAACGGGAAGCAGGTAAAGGAAGTCTGTTGAGATAAAGATATGGCATTCAGCATTGTTTGACGGTGTTGTGTTTATCGTTACTTAATAAAGTCAGAAGGTTTTTTTATCTTAATGCATTGTATGCATTAAGATAAAATACATTCTGTGTGCAGCAGCCCCCCTAATACTTACGTGAGCCCCATCTCGATCCAGTAATGTTGCATGAGTCTCGGCTGTTCAGGACTCTCCCTCCTCATTGGCTGAGACAGCAGTGGGGGCCATTGGCTCCCACTGCTGTCACTCAAAGTCTGTGAGCAAAGGAGCAGAGAGGGGGGGCATGGCATAGCTGTAGCTCTGTCTGAATGGACACAGAGCAGTGGCTTGGCTCGGGTGCCCCCATAGCAAGCTGCTTGCTCTGGGGCCACTCGGCAGAAGGGAGGGGCAAGGAGTGCTGGCAGGGGACCTGAGAAGAGGAGGATCTGGGCTGCTCTGTGCAAAAACACTGCACACAGCAGGAAAGTATGACATGTTTGTTATTTTTAAACAAATAAAAACTAGACTTTAGTATCACTTTTTTACCGACTTAGAACGGGCATGAACACCTGCTATACATGTCCTGACTCAGTGTCTCATCACTAACAGAAGAAACGATAAAGGATGAGCACCCTAGAGCTCAAACCTTGAAAAATGTTTGAAACTGCTCCTATATGTCCAGTTTCCTTTTATACAAATCTGTTTATCTCCTGAAACAAGTGCAATTATAAATGTGATTCATAAAAGCCAACTTGAATTTTATCCTTTAAAAAAGCAGCCTTTGTTTTCCATTCACAGTAAGGCAGTGCACTGAGATCATAAAAAAAGGAGTGCTATGTGGACCAACTAAGAGAAAGACGTGCTTAACTGATAAGACGAAAAACGTATGTGTAATACCGATGATACTGAATAAAAATGCTGAGAAAAAATGTCAAGGATAAAAAAAGACTGCATTCCCTTCCCACTGAAGAGACATGCACTACGGAAAGAATTTGTAGAAAAACAATTTGTTTATTTCTTTACTAATTTAAATATTCTGAAGTGGTTGTAAAGCTTCTTCCCTCCCCCAAAATAACAAACGTGTTATACTTACCTGCTCTGTGTAATGGTTTTGCACAGAGCAGTCCCGAACCTCCTCTTCTGGGGTCCCCCACTGGGACTCTCAGCTCCTGTTCTTTTCAGATTGATCCCGCTTGCTAGGGGGAACTCATGCAGGCTTGATCCCAAGCCAGGCTGTGTGCATCTATAGGCACGTACAGTGTGGCTTGGCTGTACCCCCCTCTTTAAAGGATTTGACTGACAGCAGCAGAAACTTGTGGGTCTCGCAGCTGCAGAGTCTCCTGTGATAAAAGAGAGAGGGGAGAACAGCTGTTTCAGATAGGCACAGCACTGGATCAAGATCGGGCTCAGGTAAGTGTTTAAGGGGAAGCAAATTTTGAAAGGTTTTTTTTTACCTTAATGAAGGTAATTAGGGTAAAAAAACGTTTTGCCTTTATAACCACATTAACCACTTGCCAACCAGGCCAATTCTGACATTTCTCTCCTACATGAAAAAATCATAATTTTTTATTTTTTTTGCTAGAAAACTACATAGAACCCCCAAACATTATATATGTTTTTTGGCAAAGACCCTAGAGAATACAATGGCGGTCATTGTTTTTTATCTCGCATGGTATTTGCACAGCAATTTTTCAAACGCGATTTGTTTGGAAAAAAAAAACTGTTTTGTGCTTAAAAAAAAAAAACAAAATAGACCATCTGGTCCGCCAGAAATCTCTATGGTCACCGATGGAAGCGGTGAGTCGGTAGAAGCACCGGAGGGCGGTGGGAGGGGGGGGACGTGGTGTAGGGAATCGCCGGCTGAAAAAACTGATATCTGAAGCTGTAGCTGCAGGCATCATTCAGATATACCCCCACAAAATCAAGGACGTCATATGACGGCCGGCGTTGGGTGGGTAAGTGGTTAAATTGCTCTAGACTTGCAATAGCTGCTACAAGCTTAAAGCAGTAATAAACAAAAATGTTATATATTGCAGCTTACCAAATTTTTTATTTTCACCTGGTGATCCTGCCAGTAACATATTTCCTGTCTTAAGATGTTTAAGATGTCTCCATTTTGGGCAGCAACACAATTGAGATACCTTTGGACAATAACATTGTCAACCTGGGGCAAGGGTAGTACAATTCATTTTGAGTATGACAAATACAGTTGACAGATGTAGGCTCACACCAGGGAGCCGATCTTTACCTTTGCTCCTCACATAAGCATGTATTATTTTGGATGTATACCATTTCCAGGTTTTATCTGCTGGGTTTGGCCCATTGGTGATGCTGACAATCAGAAAGAATTAACTAAAAGTACTGAGTTGAAAGACACAGATATAGCCCAATTTAGTCCAGGTGCTGAGGTAGGTGTCAGACAGGTGTAGTGGAAAACCAGGCAGAGGTTTAGGGCAGGGGGCAGAAAGACAGGAAAGCAGATTAGTAGACTGGCCAGGGTCTGAATCAATATCATCAGGATGAGGCATGAAAAGAAAGCTCACTAGAATTAGGGTGAACTAGATTTACATCGGGCAGACAGGTCAGTTAGGGGTCAGACATTAATGGAGGGTGGAATGGGGATAGATGGGGGGGAAGGTTATAGCAGGTGACAAGAAATTTCCCATGTTGCAAACAGCCATTGCAAACTATAGTGCCATTTGTACTACTGAAAATGATATGAAAAACACCAGAGCAAAATGTAATAATGCATTAAAGTGTTTGTACACCAATGCCAGAAGTCTGCCAAGCAAAATAGGTGAGTTGGAAGCTCTGGTGCATGAGGAGAGCTATGATGTAATCGGTATGGCTGAAACTTGGCTTCAATCCTCACATGACTGGGCTATCAATATTCCTGGCTATGCACTCTTTCGGAGAGACAGGGTAAAAAGGTGGCGGGTATGTCTCTATGTGAGAAGTGATCTCAAAGCAAGTGTGAAAGAGGACCTGGTTGAAGGAGAGTGTGATGAGTCTGAAGCATTATGGGTGGAACTGCATATAGATGTGCGTAGTTCAAACTTAATCATTGGAGTTTGTTATAGACCACCCAATGTTAACGAGGAGGTGGAGACTCAGCTCCTTGCACAGATAGAAAGGGCTGCAAGGGCTGGGACAGTGATAATAAAGGGGGATTTTAACTACCCAGAAATTGACTGGAGTAATGGCACTACTGGGACAGTTAAAGGGCAAAAATTTATAAACCTATTACAGGACAATTTTATGGTCCAGTTTATTGAGGCCCCAACTAGGAATGAAGCTCTGTTGGACCTGGTAATCTCAAACCATGCAGAGCTTATTACTAGTGTCCAGATTAAGGAACACCTGGGTAGCAGTGATCATAACATGATTTCATTTGATGTTAGCTGTAAACAAGAAATACATACGGGAAAGATAAAAACACTTAACTTCAAGAGAGCAAATTTTCCAAGGATGAGGGCTGCTCTCCAGGATTTAGACTGGGAGGGAATATTTGCATTGATAAACACAGAACAGAAATGGGAATTCTTCAAAAAGACTGTTTGGGACCTCACTGCAAAGTATATTCCCATGGGTAGTTTAAAAGGCTAAAAACAAAACCAATGTGGCTCACGGCCAAAGTTAAAGAAGCTATAAACAATAAGAAAAGAGCTTTTAAAAAAATATAAAAATGAAGGAACACTAGTGTCATTTAAATGTTACCAAGAATTTAACAGAACATGTAAAAAAGGAAATCAAGGATGCAAAAATTCAAAACGAACGACAGATTGCAAAAGATAGTAGGACAAACCCCAAAAAATTCTTCAAATATATTAATAGTAAAAAGGCCAGGTCTGAGCATGTAGGCCCTTTACAAAATAATCTAGAGTGGGTGACTGAGGACAAAGAGAAGGCAAATTTATTAAATTCTTTTTTCAGCTCTGTGTATACAAAGGAGCATGGGGGAGCTCATGTCCATAATGGGGGTGGTAGTGACACAGCCCCGAATAATCCACAATAGCTCAAAAGTGATATGGTCCAGAATTATTTAGACAGAATAAAGATGGATAAAGCACCTGGACCTGATGGCATCCACCCACGGATCCTAAAAGAATTGAGCTCTGTAGTTTCAAAGCCATTGTATCTAATTTTTAGGGACTCATTAATGACGGGAACAGTGCCACTGGATTGGCGCAGGGCGAATGTGGTGCCTATATTTAAAAAAGGATCAAAGTCGTTACTAAGTAACTATAGACCTGTTAGTTTAACTTCTATAGTCGGGAGGATAATGGAGCGTTTAATAAAAGACCACATAGACGAGTTCTTGCTGGAAAAAAACATTTTAAGCAACAGACAGCATGGATTCATGAAAGACAGAAGTTGTCAGACAAACCTGATTTCTTTTTATGAAGAGGTAAGTAAAACCTTGGACAGAGGGGTGGCTGTGGATGTGGTATACTTGGATTTTGCAAAAGCGTTCGATACAGTTCCCCACATACGGCTCATGTGTAAAGTAAAGTCTACAAGCTTGGAAATATCAGTTTGTAAATGGATAGAAAACTGGCTTAAAGACAGAATTCAGAGAGTAGTGGTTAATGATTCTTACTCTGAATGGTCTAAGGTTATCAGTGGTATACCCCAAGGTTCAGTGCTGGGACCCTTACTTTTTAATATCTTTATAAATGATATAGGGACTGGGATCAAAAGTAACATTTCTGTCTTTGCAGATGACACCAAGCTATGCAGTGGAATAACGTCCTTACAGGATGTCTCCAATTTACAAGCCGACCTCAATGCACTGTCTGATTGGGTGACTATGTGCCAGATGAGGTTTAATGTTGATAAATGTAAAGTTATGCACTTAGGGGCTAAGAATATGCATGCAGCATACATGCTAGAGGGAGTACAACTGGGAATCCATGGTGGAGAAGTATCTGGGGGTTTTGGTAGATCATAAGCTCAATAATAGCATGCAATGCCAAGCTGCGGTTTCCAAAGCGAGCAAAGTCCTTTCTTGTATTAAGAGAGGTATGGACTCTAGAGAGAGAGATATAATTTTGCCCCTCTACAAATCATTAGTAAGACCTCATCTGGAATATGCAGTTCAGTTTTGGGCACCAGTTCTCAAAAAGGATATCGGGGAACTGGAGAAAGTGCAGAGAAGGGCAACCAAACTGATAAGAGGCATGGAGGAGCTCAGCTATGAGGAAAGATTAGAGGAACTGAATTTATTCACTCTTGAGAAGAGGAGAATAAGGGGGGATATGATCAACATGTTCAAATATATAAGGGGTCCATATAGTGATCTTGGTGTTGAGTTATTCTCTTTACGGTCAACCCAGAGGACACGGGGGCACTCTTTATGTCTAGAGTAAAAAAGATTTCATCTCCAAATACGCAAAGGTTTCTTCACAGTAATAGGGCGTACACACGGTCGGACTTTGTTCGGACATTCCGACAACAAAATCCATGGATTTTTTCCGACGGATGTTGGCTCAGACTTGTCTTGCATACACACGGTCACACAAAGTTGTCGGAAAATCTGATCGTTCTGAACGCGGTGAGGTAAAACACGTACGTCGGGACTATAAACGGGGCAGTGGCCAATAGCTTTCATCTCTTTATTTATTCTGAGCATGCGTGGCACTTTGTCCGTCGGATTTGTGTACACACGATCGGAATTTCCGACAACTGATTTTGTTGTCGGAAAATTTTATCTCCTGCTCTCCAACTTTGTGTGTCGGAAAATCCGATGGAAAATGTCCGATGGAGCCCACACACGGTCGGAATTTCCGACAACACGCTCCGATCGGACATTTTCCATCGGAAAATCCGACCGTGTGTACGGGCCATTAGAGCTGTGAAAATGTGGAATAGACTCCCGACAGAGGTGGTTCTGGCCAGCTCAGTAGATTGCTTTAACCACTTCAGCTCCGGACCATTATGCTGCATAAGGACCAGAGGACTTTTTCCAATTTGGCACTGCGTCGCTTTAACTGCTAATTGCGCGGTCATGCAATGCTGTACCCAAATGAAATTTGCGTCCTTTTCTTCCCACAAATAGAGCTTTCTTTTGATGTTATTTGATCACCTCTGCCGTTTTTATTTTTTGCGCTATAAACGGAAAAAGACCGAAAATTTTGAAAAAAAAATGATATTTTCTACTTTTTGTTATAAAAAAAATCCAATAAACTCAATTTTAGTCATACATTTAGGCCAAAATGTATTCGGCCACATGTCTTTAGTAAAAAAAATGTCAATAAGCGTATATTTATTGGTTTGCGCAAAAGTTATAGCGTCTACAAACTAGGGTACATTTTCTGGAATTTACACAGCTTTTAGTTTATGACTGCCTATGTCATTTCTTGAGGTGCTAAAATGGCAGGGTGGCACAAAACCCCCCAAATGACCCCATTTTGGAAAGTAGACACCCCAAGGAAATTGCTGAGAGGCATGTTGAGCCCATTGAATATTAATTTTTTTGTCCCAAGTGATTGAATAATGACAAAAAAAAAAAAAAATTACAAAAAGTTGTCACTAAATGATATATTGCTCACACAGGCCATGGGCATATGTGGAATTGCACCCCAAAATATATTCAGCTGCTTCTCCTGAGTACGGGGATACCACATGTGTGGGACTTTTTGAGAGCCTAGCCGCGTACGGGGCCCCGAAAACCAATCACCGCCTTCAGGATTTCTAAGGGCGTAAATTTTTGATTTTACTCCTCATTACCTATCACAGTTTTGAAGGCCATAAAATGCCCAGATGGTACAAAACCCCCCCAAATGACCCCATTTTGGAGAGTAGACACCCCAAGCTATTTGCTTTGAGGCATGTTGAGTCCTTGGAATATTTTATATTTTGACACAAGTTGCGGGAAAGTGACAATTTTTTTTTTTTTTTTTGCACAAAGTTGTCACTAAATGATATATTGCTCACACAGGCCATGGGCATATGTGGAATTGCACCCCAAAATACGTTTAGCTGCTTCTCCTGAGTATGGGGATACCACATTTGTGGGACTTTTTGGGAGCCTAGCCGCGTACGGGGCCCCGAAAACCAATCACCGCCTTCAGGATTTCTAAGGGTGTAAATTTTTGACTTCACTCTTCACTGCCTATCACAGTTTCGGAGGCCATGGAATGCCCAGATGGCACAAAACCCCCCCAAATGACCCCATTTTGGAAAGTAGACACCCCAAGCTATTTGCTGAGAGGCATGGTGAGTATTTTGCAGCTCTCATTTGTTTTTGAAAATGAAGAAAGACAAGAAAAAAAATGTTTTTTTCTTTTTTCAATTTTCAAAACTTTGTGACAAAAAGTGGGGTCTGCAAAATACTCACTATACCTCTCAGCAAATAGCTTGGAGTGTCTACTTTCCAAAATGGGGTCATTTGGGGGGGGTTTGTGCCACCTGGGCATTCCATGGCCTCCGAAACTGTGATAGGCAGTGAAGAGTGAAATCAAAAAATTACGCACATAGAAAGCCTGAAGGCGGTGCTTGGTTTTTGGGGTCCCTTACGCAGCTAGGTTCCCAAAAAGTCTCACATGTGGTATCCCCGTACTCAGGAGAAGCAACAGAATGCATTTTGGGGTGTAATTTCACATATTCCCATGGCATGTTTGAGCAATATATCATTTAGTGACAACTTTGTGCAAAAAAGATTTGTCTCTTTCCCGCAACTTGTGTCACAATATAAAATATTCCATGGACTCGACATGCCTCTCAGCAAATAGCTTGGGGTGTCTACTTTCCAAAATGGGGTCATTTGGGGGGATTTTGAACTGTCCTGGCATTTTATGCACAACATTTAGAAGCTTATGTCACACATCACCCACTCTTCTAACCACTTGAAGACAAAGCCCTTTCTGACACTTTTTGTTTACATGAAAAAAATTTTTTTTTTTTGCAAGAAAATTACTTTGAACCCCCAAACATTATATATTTTTTTTAAAGCAAATGCCCTACAGATTAAAATGGTGGGTGTTTCATTTTTTTTTTTTCACACAGTATTTGCGCAGTGATTTTTCAAACGCATTTTTTGGGGAAAAAACACACTTTTTAAAATTTTAATGCACTAAAACACACTATATTGTCCAAATGTTTGATGAAATAAAAAAGATGATCTTAGGCCAAGTACATGGATACCAAACATGACATGCTTTAAAATTGCGCACAAACGTGCAGTGGCAACAAAATAAATACATTTTTAAAAGCCTTTAAATGCCTTTACAGGTTACCACTTTAGATTTACAGAGGAGGTCTACTGCTAAAATCACTGCCCTCAATCTGACCTTCGCGGTGATACCTCACATGCATGGTGCAATTGCTGTTTACATTTGACGCCAGACCGACGCTTGCGTTCACCTTAGCGCGAGAGCAGGGGGGGACAGGGGTGCTTTTTTTTTTTTTTTTCTTTATTATTTTTTTGCTTTTTTATCTTATTTTTAAACTGTTCCTTTCATTTTTTTTTTTTAAATCATTTTTATTGTTATCTCAGGGAATGTAAATATCCCCTATGATAGCAATAGGTAGTGACAGGTACTCTTTTTTGAAAAAATTGGGGTCTATTAGACCCTACATCTCTCCTCTGCCCTCAAAGCATCTGACCACACCAAGATCGCTGTGATAAAATGCTTTCCCAATTTCCCAATGGCGCTGTTTACATCCGGCGCAATCTAAGTCATAAAATGCTCGTAGCTTCTGGTTTCTTAGGCCATAGAGATGTTTGGAGCCACTCTGGTCTCTGATCAGCTCTATGGTAAGCTGGCTGAATCACCGGCTGCATTCTCAGGTTCCCTGTTGAGACAGGAGAGCCAGAGAAAAACACGGAAGACGATGGGGGGGGGGGCATTCCCTCCCACTGCTTGTAAAAGCAGTCTAGAGGCTAATTAGCCGCTAGGATTGCTTTTACATGAAAGCCGACCGCTGGCTGAAAAGAATGATACCAAGATGATACCTAAACCTGCAGGCATCATTCTGGTATAACCACTCAAAGTCGTGAATGGCGTACCTGAAGACAAAAAAATGGTTAACAATAAAGCACAGTAAACAGTAAAGTATAAAAAATTGCATACCTGAAAAGCAAACATGATAAAACATAATAACAATAAAACATTGCAGAATAGAATACAGTAAAAAAGAGCAGAACAATAGAGAGAGAATAGAGAGAGAGAGAACAATAAAACTACAACTATTTTTTTTTTTTTTTTTTTTTTACTGTTTTTGTAACTGTAACTTTTATAACGGTAACCGGTTCCAGGTTCGGGTCTCTCAAAATGCGATGGCATCTTGGGAGACCATGTGAAAGTGTGCCTAGTCTGTGCAATGCTGTACCTTACGCTAATACTCAACTAGTGTATGATAGCGTTCAAAACATTCACCAATGCAAAGACCAGGATTGTCAGGACAGGAGGGACAATAATAGCGGGTGTCACGCCTATATCCGTGCTTGCTGCAGACACAACATCTTTTTTGGGGGGGTTCGTTGGGTAGGGGTACTCGGGAGGACATAAAGAAAATGCCTCTCATGCAGCCGACTGCATTTGGTTGGAGATGTGAATGGGGGAAGTACGGGTGCTGCAGAAGTGGTGGGTTCCCAATTAGGATTGGCGAATGCAGCTGGAAGGGCACTATGGGCACCACGGGCCTGTGTTTGTCTTCTTGGTGGCAGCGGGACACTACTTGTGCTTGCCACCTCACCAGCTTGAACTGCACTTATGGGACTCGCCACGTCACCAAGTGTTACTGCAGTGCTGGTTTGACTACGACCGGGGTGTACTAGGCCACTGGTGCTTGCCAATTCACCAAAACGCTACCAAAAAAACTGTTAGCGATCGCAGGGATCAGGCCTGACTCTGCGAATGCTGCAGTTATGCGTTTAGTGTTTTGTAAGTGACAGTGATCGATCGATACTGCACTTGGGTGGGGTGGGCTGGGCTGGGCGGAGGGGCAAAACGCAGGTCCTAGCAGGTATCTGGGCTGATCCCGCTAACAATGCGTTTTTGGGAACCCTAAACTGCTGGGGACACTAGTATAGGTCTGATCGGATCAGATATTGATCCATTCAGATACTATACCACTAAGGGAGGCGTATTCTGCGTGCGTGGGTGTTCGCGGTACTGGCGCTAACCTGACGCTGCTTGGGGCTGGTGCTTGCCAGTTCACCAAAACGCTACCAAAAAAACTGTTAGCGATCGCAGGGATCAGGCCTGACTCTGCGAACGCTGCAGTTTTGCGTTTAGTGTTTTGTAAGTGACAGTGATCGATCGATACTGCACTTGGGTGGGCTGGGACGGGCCGGGCGGAGGGGCAAAACGCAGGTGCTAGCAGGTATCTGGGCTGATCCCGCTAACAATGCGTTTTTGGGAACCCTAAACTGCTGGGGACGCTAGTATAGATCTGATCGGATCAGATATTGATCCGTTCAGATACTATACCACTAAGGGAGGTGTAAGGTGCGTGCGTGGGTGTTAGCGGTACTGGCGCTAACCTGACGCTGCTTGGAGCTGGTGCTTGCCAGTTCACCAAAACGCTACCAAAAAAACTGTTAGTGATCGCAGGGATCAGGCCTGACTCTGTGAACGCTGCAGTTATGCGTTTAGTGTTTTGTAAGCGACAGTGATCGATCGATACTGCACTTGGGTGGGCTGGGCTGGGCCGGGCGGAGGGGCAAAACGCAGGTGCTAGCAGGTATCTGGGCTGATCCTGCTAACACTGCGTTTTTTGGGAACCCTAAACTGCTGGGGACGCTAGTATAGATCTGATCAGATCAGATATTGATCCGTTCAGATACTATACCACTAAGGGAGGCGTATGCTGCGTGCGTGGGTGTTAGCGGTACTGGCGCTAATCTGACGCTGCCTGGGGCGACGCATATCACCGCCGGGCGATCAGGGGGCTAAACCTTTATTAGGTAATAAACGGCGGGTGCCCTGACACTATAAAAAATAAACAAACTAACCAGCGTCACCCGTAACGGTTATACGGTGATCAGTGGTGAAAGGGTTAACTAGGGGGCAATCAAGGGGTTAAAACATTTATTAGATAGTATATGGGGGTCCCTGTCGCTATAAAACACTGACGGCGAACCTAAATATTTACGTCCCTAACTAGCGTCACCAGCGACACTAATACAGCGATCAGAAAAATGATCGCTTAGCGACACTGGCGACAGGGGGTGATCAAGGGGTTAAAACTTTATTAGGGTGTGTTAGGGGGGTACCCTAGACCTAAAGGGGGCTAATACTAACTGCCCTAACACAGTAACTGTCACAAACTGACACCATGCAGTAGTCAGAAAAAAAAAAAAAACTGCTTGGTGTCGGTGTGACAGTGAGGGGGGAGGGGTGATTGGGGGGTGATCGGGGGGCGATCGGGGGTGTAAAGTGTGCCTGGCATGTTCTACTGTGTGTGTTTGTGCACTTACATTACAGTCTTCTCTCCTCGGCGCCGGAACGGAAACTGTCGAGCCGAGGAGAGATGACATCACATCCTCTGCCTGTGTGTATTACACACAGGCAGGGGAGGATTCTCATTGGCTGGGAGCGATCGCGAGGGGGGGGGCCATGATCGGATGGCCTCCCCCTCATCTCTGATCGCTGCCAGACCAACGGCGACCGCCTCAGGCACTGGGGGGGATGGGTCCGATCGGACCCCCCGCCCGCGGGAAGGTAATCACGTACCAGGTACGTGATTTTGCCTGCCCGTGCCATTCTGCTGACGTACATCAGCATGAGGCGGTCGTCAAGTGGTTAAGAAAGGCCTGGATACTTTCCTAAATGTACATAATATAACTGGGTACTAACATTTATAGTTAAAGTTGATCCAGGGAAAATCCGATTGCCTCTGGGGGGATCAGGAAGGAATTTTTTCCCCTGCTGTAGCAAATTGGAGCATGCTCTGCTGGGGTTTTTTGCCTTCCTCTGGATCAACTGAGGGTATACAATTGGGTATATTGGATTGTACGATATTTTTTATTTTATTTATTTATTGTTTTTAAGGTTGAACTGGATGGACTTGTGTCTTTTTTCAACCTAACTATGTAACTATGTAGAACCAAAGGGAATCTTGGCCAGACAGTGAAGCAGTGCACTGAGGCAGACTTACAAGGTGCAGCACGCAGTTCCACAGTTAAAATGTAACTAAAAGCAAAACAATTTTGGATAGAGTAGGTTATAGCCCCGTCAGTTTTTTTTGCCATCTGTGTTCCATTGGGGATATTTACCTCAACTTCCTGTCTCAGTGAGAGAGAATTCCCAGCGAGGGAATCCCAGTGTGTCACCAGAACTAGTGTACCCATTGGAAGATTTCACTTATATTAGTGCTTGACGTCAATCCAAAATGTGAGATTTACCATTATCACCGAAAGTGAAAGAAAACAGGACAAATAGAGACAGTGAAACTCCCTAACAGGGGCACAGCCAGCAATAAAAACCTGACAGGGGTTCTAATCCCTCTCAACTCTATACAAAATTTAACAAAAAAAATGTTCCCTTTAGCTACACGTTAAGCTAGCAGAATACACAGGCAAATACCTTGCAATAACACCTGGCCCAAGAGCGAGGAAGCCACAGAGTGAGGGCTGGCAGGATAAGCAGAAAACTGGATGTCTCTCATAGAAGGTATATGAGAGCTGTGAATAGGTTATATTGGGGTTTCCAGCTTACAATATTTTACATTCATTGTGTGTTTTATAGGAGAACTTTTTTGTTCCCTAGAACAGTGGTCATCAACCCTGTCCTCAGGGCCCACTAACAGGCCAGGTTTGCAAGATAACTGAAATACATCACAGGTGATTTCATTTGCTGCTCAGTGATTGCAGTATTCTAGTCTGCATCTCCCCGAGGTAATACATAAAACCTGGCCTGTTAGTGGGCCCTGAGGACAGGGTTGATGACCACTGCCCTAGAACAATGGGAAACTGATGCTTAGGGTCCTATCATGTTCAAATTTCACATAAAATGAGACCCCAACTGATGATATGCCATTGTTCTGCTTTCCAGGAAGTTCACTTCTCTCTTAGCTCTGGACTACAGATGTCAAACCAAGCTCCTGGAATCTTTTCAGAATATGATGCTATCAGAGAAATGACATGTGATTATTGCCTTTACAACCAGATTGATACAATGATAGCTTGGTCAGAGCTGGCAACACAAATGCTTCTTTCAGTCCACCTTAGCATACTTATGCATATTGCATGCATATTATCATATGTCACTCTACTTGTTTGACCTATAAAGCAGAGACTGACCAGTATGTAAAATGCCCACGGCTTACAATATCCATCAACAAATACTAATGCTTTAATAGTGATACATACAGTGCCTTGCAAAAGTATTCACCCCCTTGGCTTTTTACCTATTTTGTTACATTACAGCCTTTTAGTTCAATGTTTTTTTAATCTGAATTATATGCGATGGATCAGAACACAATAGTCTAAGTTGGTGAAGTAAAATTAGGAAAATATATACATAAAACTATTTTTCAGGAATAAAAAAATAATAATTGGCATGTGCGTATGTATTCACCCCCTTTGTTATGAAGCCCATAAAAAACTCTGTTGCAACCAATTATCTTCAGAAGTCACATAATTAGTGAAATGACGTCCACCTGTGTGCAATTTAAGTGTCACATGATCTGTCATTACATATACACACCTTTTTGAAACGCCCCAGAGGCTGCAACACCTAAGCACAAGGCACCACTAACCAAACGCTGCCATGAAGACCGAGGAACTCTCCAAACAAAGAAGGGACAATGTTGTTGAGAAGTACAAGTCAGGGTTAGGTTATAAAAAAATATCCAAATCTTTGATGATCCCTAGGACAACCATCAAATCTATCATAACCAAATGGAAAGAACATGGCACAACAGCAAACCTGCCAAGAGATGGACGCACACCAAAACTCACGGACCGGGCAAGGAGGGCATTAATCAGAGAGGCAGCATAGAGACCTAAGGTAACCCTGGAGGAGCTGTAGAGTTCCACAGCAGAGACTGGAGTATCTGTACATAGGACAACAATAAGCCATATGCTCCATAGAGTTGGTCTTTATGGCAGAGTGGCCAGAAGAAAGCCATTACTTTCAGCTAAAAACAAAATGGCACGTTTTGAGTTTGCGAAAAGGCATGTGGGAGATTCCCAAAATGTATGGAGAAAGGTGCTCTGGTCTGATGAGACTAAAATTTTGGCCAAAGAAAACGCTATGTCTGGCGCAAACCCAACACATCACATCACTCAAAGAACACCATCCCCACAGTGAAACATGGTGGTGGCAGCATCATCCTGTGGGGATGTTTTTCAGTAGTCGGGACTAGGAAACTGGTCAGAGTTGAGGGAAAGATGGATGGTGCTCAATTCAGGGATATTCTTGAGCAAAACCTGTACCACTCTGTGTGTGTGATTTGAGGCTAGGACGGAGTTTCACCTTCCAGCAGGACAATGACCCCAAACACACTGCTAAAGCAACACTTGGTTTAAGGGGAAACATGTAAATGTGTTGGAATGGCCCAGTCAAAGCCCAGACCTCAATCCAATAGAAGATCTGTGGTCAGACTTAAAGATTGCTGTTCACAAGCGCAAACCATCCAACTTGAAGGAGCTGGAGCAGTTTTGCCAGGAGGAATGGGCAAAAATCCCAGTGGTAAGATGTGGCAAGGTGATAGAGACTTATCCAAAGCAACGTGGAGCTGTGATAGCCACAAAAGGTGGCTCTACAAAGTATTGCATTTAGGGGGGTGAATAGTTATGCACATTGACTTTTTCTGTTATTTTGTCCTATTTGTTGTTTGCTTCACAATAAAAAAAAAAAAAAAAAAATCTTCAAAGTTGTGGGCATGTTCTGTAAATTAAATGATGCAAATCCCCAAACAATCCATGTTAATTCCAGGTTGTGAGGCATCAAAACGCGAAAAATGCCAAGGGGGTGAATACTTTTGCAAGGCACTGCAAGTGTCTCCTCACTAGAAGAAAGTACAGAAAAGAAAGTACATTTTTAAAGTTTTCTTTTTTCACACAAACAGCACCCCCTTGATTAGCACCGATTAGCACCATTATAGGTGACTGAATGGATATGCAAACAAAAAAAACAAAAAAATCCTGCTCTTAAAGCTGGATAGGCCGATATAAAAGACAGAAATGAATGCAGCTTTATATTCATTAAAGTGGCTGTAACATCATAAGTTTTTTTTATCTTCATGCAGCCCCCCTCAAACTTACCTGAGCCCATCTTGATCCAGCAATATTGTAGGACTGTCTCAGCTGCCTGGGATTTTCCTTCCTCATTGGCTGAGATGTCAATGCGGCACCATTGGCTCCTGCTTCTGTCAATCAAAGTCAGTGAGAAAATGAGGAGAGAGAGGTGGGAGGGGCAGGAACCGCCGGCGGCTCTGTGTCTGAACGGAGACAAGGAGCTGCAGCTCGGCTTGGGTGCCCCCATAGCAAGCTGCTTACTGAGGGGGCACTCAACAGGAGAGACAGGCCAAGAGCATCGAAGATGGACCATAGAAGAGGAGGATCTGGGCTGTTCTGTGCAAAACCACTGCACAGAGCAGGTAAGTATAACATGTTTATTTAAAAAAAAAAAAAACAAGACTTTAGTATAAATTTAAATATTAAATTTAATTCATCAATACATGTACAGTATTTTTGAATGAAAACAGTGTAAGTACCTGATCTTGACTTGGTCTTACATTTCTTTGAATAGCAGTCAGCTAGGGGAGAGACAAGACCTGTAATGCCCCGTACACACGGTCGGATTTTCAGACGGAAAATGTGTGATAGGACCTTGTTGTCGGAAATTCCGACCGTGTGTAGGCTCCATCACACATTTTCCATCGGATTTTCCGACACACAAAGTTGGAGAGCAGGATATAAAATTTTCCAACAACAAAATCCGTTGTCGGAAATTCCGATCGTGTGTACACAAATCCGACGGACAATGTGCCACGCATGCTCAGAATAAATAAAGAGATGAAAGCTATTGGTCACTGCCCCGTTTATAGTCCCGACGTACGTGTTTTACGTCACCGCGTTTAAAACGATCAGATTTTCCGACAACTTTGTGTGACCGTGTGTATGCAAGACAAGTTTGAGCCAACATCCGTCGGAAAAAATCCTAGGATTTTGTTGTCGGAATGTCCGAACAAAGTCCGACCGTGTGTACGGGGCATAAGTGTTACTTATCTGCAGCAGAGAAAAATCAGGTCTCCTGCCCTCCCAGACAGGGCTGTGCTGTATGGCAAAGCTGTCTAAATCACACAATAGGATGGACAAAAATAGCCCTTTGGCAGGTAAAACAGATCACATGCATGCATTTCATTTGTGTATTTTCTGTAGCTGGTGTTTCAGAATTAAAAGATAAGTAAAGCTAGACTTTTTTTTTTTGGGTCACAGGAGTACATTTACTTAATTACTGCTGTGATCTAAAATCAGTGGATAGTGGGTTATTTCCCCCTAGCAGCTGACAGAACAGAGCTGAGCCACGGTCAAAAAGCTCTCTGATTAACACCCCTTTCACACTGGGGCCGCGCCCGCGCTAGCGCTATAGCGCCGCTTGTTTTGCAGTGCATTAGCGCTGTTTAAGCTGCACTTTTCGGGTGCTAGCGGGGAGCTTTTAACCCCAAAGAAGGGGTTAAAAACTCCTGTGTTGCGGTGCTTCCAAAGCGCTGCTTATTCTTTCCAATGGGCAGGGCATTTTAGAAGCGCTCCCAAACCGCCCCAAAGATGCTGCTTGCAGGACTTTTCAGAACGTCCCACAAGCGCACCGCCCCAGTGTGAAAAGTCACATTTGAATGAATGGGAGGCGGTTTTCATGTACTTAGCAGAGGCTATTTCCAGCGCTAAAGTGCCTGAAAACCTCCCCAGTGTGAAAGGGGTCTGAGAGCTGGTTTCACCTCCCATGCTGAGAGCCAGAGCCAGCACTGACCAACCCTCCACTGCCTGTCACTCCAGTCTCCACTGGAATCAGAGACTGGATGCTGTCTGATCAGCGTTCACGATTGGTCATCTCTTTGTACTAGAGCTGGCATGGAACAGCAGAGAGTATGACTATTTTTTAATGAGCCCAAACTTTGCTAGTCTTTGATGGACAGTTAAAACTCAACCCTGTTCCTCATTCACATGGGAATATGAATTACATTTTTCACACTGGGGTGGTGCGCTGCCGGGCAGGTGAAAAAACTCCTGCAAGCAGCATCTTTGGAGCATGTTTGTAGTGCTATAAAATAGCGCCTCAAAAGCACCCCTCTACATTGAAATGAATGGGAAGCGCCTCAAAAGCACATGAAAAGAGCTTCAAGAGCACCTTAAAATGGTTCTTGAAGCAATTTTTGAGTCATGTGACCTTCAAAAAAGGGCACTGCTAATGCCTCAAAAGTGCCACAAAAGCACTCAGCATTTCATGGGCAGTTTTCAAGTGCCTCAGTGTGAAAAAGCTCTTATGTAGGAGGATTTGTTTCACCTAAGGCAAGTCACTTCACTGGGTATATGTAAGGGTTTACAACCACTTTAAACCTAGTACCAACCTCGGGCAAACTCAAAACTGGTATTGTGAAATAGCACTATCATTATTTTTAACAATCCAGTATACGTTTTGGAGAGCCATCAATGTCATGTAGCCCTGTGATATAGAAAAAAACAAAAAGTGTTCCTTAAAACTAGAAGCATTGAAAAACACATCCTTTTTCACATACAAGATGAGTGTACACATTTACATTACCATCCAAATGCTGCATCCAAGTGAGGAAAATATTACAGATACATCCTTCAACCCCTGTGACTTTATATCATGTTGCTAGGCAACAAAGCTTATAGGTCAGGTGCAGGGACCTTTAGTAAGTCACCATGAAATGGCTGGGCCTTTTGCATAAATGAAACACATTTGCATGTGTCTCCTGGCATATCAGTATTTCAATAGATTTCTCACTGTGCAATCTGATGTATAGAGTTCATTCTGACAGCTGGCTGTGACCTTTTGTATTCTACCATTGTAGAGAATTTAAAGACCAGTATGATTTCATTTTCTTACTTGTGGATTACAGTATCTCCGATTTGTGGCAACAATAACTGTTCTACACATGTAGCTCCACTAACCAAATAGTTGTATGACAGGAGCTATTCAAATGATCATAAAAACAAAGCTTTTGTTTAGGAATCTAATTAAACTCATTCTAAGAAATGCTAAGCTAACAGTTGACGATACTTTGATTGTGTGGGATGATGGTTGTGGAAATCTACAGTCATGTCCGCAACGATGTATGCAATTGCAAATGCATGTTAAACATAGAATCATTTAGACTGTTTATAAGGCAACACAAAGCGCAATGGTGAAGTGCATAGTACAGAAACCCAGAGTAACAAGTCAAAACCATCGAAGTAATCTGACCAGTGGCTACTATCAGGGTTGCACCAATACCGATTTTGTAATTGGCGAGTACGAGTACCAATACTTGTGTTCAACTACTCGCCGATACCTTCGCAGTGCGATTTGAGCCCATACAAAAAAGGATGGGCTCAAATCGCACTGCAAAGAATCACATGCTATTCGAAGAGGAATGCGATGTGATTCATTTCCAAATCGCATGTGGTTTCCCGCACCACTCCTGTGTGAAACTAGGCTGAAGTCACTATGACAAGCCTGGGTTCACACAGGAGCGATGGGGGAAACTGCATGCAATTCAGACAGGTATCACACTACATTCCTGTTCAAATCATGTGTGATTCTTTGCAGTGCAATTTGAGCCCATTCATTTTGTATAGGCTCAAATCGCACTACAAAGGCATAGGTTTCAGGTACCCGAGCATTTGCATGAGTACTCATACAAATGCTTAGTATCGGCACTGATACCGGCAACCCTAGCTAGTATAATATCTGCTCATTTAGACCTTTTAATGCCTGAGGCCCATCATCGCTTTTTAAATGTGACTGTACATTATTCATACATTTTTCTATTTGAAACTGGCCACAAAGTGTAGTTAAGTTGGTACTTATATGTCATAGGTAGCTGACATTTAAGCATCCCTACTGCCCTCCCACCAGTTTGGCATTTTCAAGACAATCCATATCAAAAGCCTCATGGGAACCTGGAGTAAAAGTAACTACAAATATTGAATATTAAACAACTAATCATTACTATTTTGTTATAGACAGCATGTTTTATGGATCTACGCATACAAGAAGAGATATGAGGTCAGATTAAAAAATATGGGATATTTAATAAACATGGTTAATTAAAACTTAAAAAAAAGGATAATAAGGATATGTTTTCACGCTGAAAGGCCTGGCAAAAGCAGAAACTGATTACGGACAATATCTAATGATTGACCATCATCCAGGTAGTCCCCTTCCTATTTTTTGACTTTTATATTTTTTTCCCCTTTGTCTAAAATGTGATCTTTATAACCGTTGAATCCTCTCTCCCGCCTGCATTCAAAGGTCAAAGGAGCTACACTCTCTAAGGAGCAAGGGACATAAGAACACTAAGCTCTTCCAGGAACACAGCACAAAGCATTAAAGAAAATTTCAGAGAACAATATACTGTAATATTTCCAGCGACAAGTCATTTAGCTATGACATTTAGTGAAATGCAGCTTGTATTTTCCAGTAGCCAATTACCATCCTTTTAAGACTACTGTCAATCTCTCGAGGCTTCTAATGGTATTTGTAATCATCAAAGGAACAAAAAAACTCAATTTCAGCAAACCCCAAAACAGCTTTATTTGAAATCCCTAAATACGAATTGGTTACCGTGAGATTGCTTCCCTGACTTGCATGGCTGACTTGTAATTTTTGTAAAATACAAGAATACAATTGGTCAACATGATAAAGATAAAAACATTATAAAGGCGCACAATGAAAACTGAGCAGAGAAAGTTTATTCTTCGCAGATGAACAGCATTATTTAACTGCTGTGTTGGTCATTTCGGAAAATGTTTAGTGAACCATTCCCATTAGGTATCCTTTGTCTCCTAAAATCAGTATTACATTTCAGGATGTTAGCTTTTGTTCATAACCTGTTTTTGTTTTTTGATTTTACATTCAACACACACACCACAATACTCCCAATTACATGCAGAGGACATAATCTTCAGTGGGAGGCATAATCACAACAAATTACCAAACATATTAGAATGTGATGCAATTAGTAAAGTGACTTACTCCCAAGAATATAAACCAAGAGTGTGCATCTAAAAATTCACATTACAGTGGCCCATCCTGACTCAAATGACCCAAGAATACATCCCTGCATATGTGGCAGAGCTCGGGCTGGTTCTAACCTCTGAATTTTTAGGTGCTTTTATGTGCATTACCATTGAACTCTATGTAACACACATTTTATTGAAGGTGCATGAAAGATTTTTTTCACTTTGCACCCTAGTGTATAGCCCTGGTGCACGAGACTCTATTGTTTAGGTATGGGTAGAAGGCACAGGTGCATCGCCAAGCCCTGCTGCCAGCAGCCTGACAGCTACTGCGGCTGGGGCGGGGCAGGACAGGACGATGCACTAAGCAGTAGTAACATTATGGGCAGTTTGGCCCCAGGGTGTATTCCAGGAATGCAAGAAGGAAAAGGGAGGAGCAAAAGAATTTGCTCCGCCCACCCATGGGGCCGCGGCAGACTACATGTAAAAAATGACAGTTATTTAGTAAATTTTTAAATAAATATTTTAAATATTATTGGCTAAAAAGGCAGGTCACATGTTAAGGTGGCACGAGCTAACCCTTATATAAGGAATTAATACTGCGTAGGAACAACAGACAGCGGAGGATCAGCTGAGAAGAAGAAGCATCCCACCCTCCCTCCCATCGTCGAGGCCCTTGTTATGTGGTTTGGTCCATTTCTCAAGAAAAGGGACAGTTATGGAACTGTTTAACATGTCTTGGTATTAACTCGAGCTGCCATGGCTGAGTTATAGTGATAGTTTACAGTATAAATAAATGAGTGTTATGTTTTAAAGAAAATGGGCATGTTTATTATTGTTATAAGTTGGTGAATAAATTATAATACCAATAATAAAGGGCCCCGGCCATTCAAATCCATTGTAGTATTGGTTTAATATTGATTAATTATAATAATTGTAAATGTAATTGTTCTGCATACAGTCCCATGTCTTAGTTCTGGGAATTTGTCTTCAGGAGCTTACTGCCCTAAATATGCTATTGCAACTGTCAGACTACCATCAATAGGAAAAGAAGGTGTGCCTGTCTCTTCCACCAGCACCTAAACATCCAGTGTGCACGAGGCCTAATATACAAGCCATTACTTCTGCTACCTCTGGGCTTTGTCAACACTGCTAATAAAGAGTCGGGCTGAACTGCAATGGCTTATGGCCAGTTGGGTCCTCTGTTTAAATTTTGGATGATTTTACATTCTGTAAAAATGTGTATTCTTTTCAGCCTATTAAAAACATTATTATCAACAAGAAAATCAGGCAAGGCAGCATTCGTTTAAAATCCATACAAACTCAGACAAGCTCTGACATTTTCAGGGACGAAGGCTTACTGCCCCACTTCATTATATTAATCCTATTTATTGCTTATGAAAGCCTAAAATTGTGAAAAGATGAATACTAAATTAAACCAAAAATACTTTGCAGGAATAAAGGATCTGTACGGTAAATTTGAAAAGTTGGGAAGGAGACTTAACACCAGAGTCTTAACTTGTTCCAAAGGCTTTACTGGTACCACATCCTCTATTACAGGACACCGAAAAATAACTCAATCCCCAACATGAAAAACTACTTGGACTGGGGGAACCTTTTTCTTTTCTTATTTTGTTTAAATCTTTTCTATTCTGCACATTCTTTTCCTTCTCCATCTCCCCTTTTCATCTCTTGTTTCCCTCCTTTGCCATCTGGCCTACCCCCTGCCCCCCCCCCTTTTTTTTTTGTTTGTTCGTAAGAGTTTGGTCCAAGTTTTGTTTTTCAAAATTTTGTGGACTGATCCACACCTCAACCCCCTCAGCAATTAACCTTAGCCACCCCAAGTTGACCCCCGGCCGGAGGGTTATTGTTGTTCATTCTACAAAACATGTTCTCAATGTGTATTCTTATGTGGTGCCATGCTATGATTACTGCTCATATCACAGTTATTTTTGCTTTTCATATATCTCAATAAAAAAATTGTACCAGAAAAAACTACTGGGACTTTAAAAGGTACAACTCCAAGAAAAAGTTAAAAATAAAGGATGCATTATTATTGTACAAATCATTAAAAAAAGATTATATGTAAATGTTAAACAACCAAGTGCAGTTACATATCATGCCATCAATGAGGACTATATCCCAGGTTGGTCATAAAGAAGGTCTCATATACATATCTTTATCGCCAACATGCTTCGCAGGACAAAGCCCGCTTCCTCAGGGAGAACTGGTATCTCTGCTGTAAAGATTTGCCTTGCATGTAGCTTGTTCCCAGACTTGGAGGCCGGCAGCCTCCACAAAGGGAAAGGGACCCCGCCAATAAAGGTTATATACTGTATATCCCAGGGAAAGAGAAGCTGGTATATGAAAAGATGTGGGGGGGTGGCGAGGGGACTTTTTGAGCTTAGCTTCTTGGTGAGCTGCAGGGAACGGCCTGTTTTCAGGACACCTGGAAAACGTTGGGGAGTAGGACCATGGAATATTATTATGTTCAACAGTGAGGACATCTTTACCTTTTACCACCCCCCCCCCCACCCCATCCTCCATGTCTTTCCCAAGGGGACATATACCAGCTCCTCTTTACCCAAGATAAATATAGTATATATTTATTTATGTTTTTTTTCCCCTTTGTGTTGGGAAGGTAAACCTTTATAGCAGAGATATATGCCAGCTCTCCCTAAGGAAGTGAGTTTTGTCCTGCAAAGCATATCAGAGATGAAGATATGTATATGAGACCTTTTTTATGATCAACCTCAGATATAGTCATCATTAATGGCATGATATGTAACAGCATTTGTTTTGAAACACTTGGATGTTTACCATTTGTATTTTAATCTTTTTTGTACAATAAAAATGCACATTTTTATTTTTAACTTTTTCTGTGTGTGATACCTCCTAGTAGCTTTTTCACGTTAGGGACTGAGTGGAGTTATCTTGCAGGAATAGAGGAGCAGAGTGAAACGGCCTATTTCCGATGATGTAGCCAGTTAGAGATAGGAAAAGGGTGTATGGTATCCAGCTCATGTCCTTCTTTAGGCTGATCATGCGTGGCAAACAATAAATTCACAGATGGACACTGCATCTGTAGCAGGATAGAGTTCAAGGTGCATGGGACAAGAGCTGAAACTGTGATGGGGAGATCTCACCACTGAAATCCACATGAGATACAAGAAGGAAGTGGGACATCAGCCCACCTCACTACACCAACAATATCAGTTTTGGGTGAACACGTTGGAAAGACACTTTGTGCCAAACATTTCAATATGTAGATCATGTGTTCTGAACCTATTTTAAATGCATTCAGAACAAACAAATAGATTTTTTACACTTAGGAGACTGCTGTGTACGGAGAGCAAAAACACACTGATATCTCATGGCATATTGTGACATCATTCAATCATATTCTGTACAGTGGTACTTTTCTTGAGATTCCAGCATGTCCCTTACCCAAAGCTTGCTGCTTTTCTGTATCGATTTCACTGAGTGTTTGTATCATATGCTTGCTCTTTCAGCAATCAATGCTATTAAAATCTGCGTTCACTTACTAACTGCCTCTGACAGGGCTGAAAAGTGAATCAGTGCTGTAAAGGGAGCTACGGAGATTACAAGAATACTTGTATCATACACACCAATCGCAAAGCAATTACTAACCCTGTGCCAGCCTCTAGGCTGCCTTCTGGCATGCCAAACCCAAGGAAACATTAAGGTACTTCAAGAATGATCTATTATTGATTAGCATCATAATGCTAACATGGTATTTGTCAGGTAAATTCTAACGTTTGTTTTAGAGTATTGCAAAATTATTTCTTCAGTAACTAATAAATACGGTGCAATCTAAAGGTTCACGTGTTATCTCTACTACGGTAGACATGTGAAAATAGTTTGATGCTGTAAAACCATTTTATAATCTATATAAATATATAATCATGGCTCATTAAACTTTATGTATAGCCTAAACTTTTTTTTTAATAGCTTTGAATGGAGTAGGGAGGAGGAGTTTTGGAGAGGGGAATTCCTCTTTTTCTTCTTCTTGTACAGGATTTATAAAGCGTCAACAGTTTGCCCATCACTTTACAAAACGAGGGGAGACAGTACAGTTACCATACAATTCAATACAAGAGTAATCAGAAGGCCCTGCTCATTATAGCTTACAATCAAAAAGGAAGGGTCAAACAATACAAAGGGGGATGAGCTGATGAAGAAAGTAAAAGTACAGTTTATTAGTTAGAGGCAGGAACGTTCTCTCTGAAGAAATTAGTTTTCATGGATGACCTAAAGGTGGATAGAGTAGGAGATAGTTGGATAGCTTGGGGTAAGGAGTTCCAGAGGATGGGACAGGATCTAGAGAAGCCCTGGAGGCAAGCGTGGGAGGAGGTGTCAAGAAGATAGAGAGCAGTAGATCTTGGGAGGAGCGAAGGAGAAAGGTTTGGTTGATATTTTAAGACAAGATAGTTAAAGGTAGGCCAACGAGGACTGAATTGTAATAGTTAGGGAGAGAGAAAACTATGGAGTCAATTAGTAGCTTTGCAGTGTTTTTTTATGAAGGGGTGTATTTTGGGGATGTTCTGGAAGTTGTGGTGGCAATATTTGGAAAGTGGTTGGAAGTGGGTGTCAAAAGGAGAATTCAGAGGCCAAGATTACACCTAACACCCCCTGGCATGTGGGGTAGAACTGTCAGTTGTGCCACTGATTTTGACAGAGAAGTTGGGGGGCTCAGTTTTGGATATGTTGAGTTTGAGGAAATGCTGTGACATCCTTACTGAAATTTACATGAGACCTATGGGGTAAGCTAATGGGTAGAAAGATAGATTTGTCATCAGCACAGAAATAGTACTGAAAGCTGTGGGAAGCTATCAGATGACCCAGGGAGATGTTGTAGAACATACAGAACAGAAAAGAAGAGGTCCAAAGGATGGAACCTTGGGGAACCCCAACAGAAAGAGGAAGAGGAGAGACAGTTGCCATAGCAAAGCAAACAATTGGTTCATTCTATGGATAGATCATGTAATTGAAAAATATTGCTACACATTTGTAACATTTCACTGATTTTCACCATCTCCATAGTCATTATGATTGAATTTGGGATAAAAGGTGTGCCATAAGAAATCTTACTATCAAAATCACTAAAAGGTTCCAGTTCCATAGGCAAATCTCATTATGATAAGTACGGTGATGATGTCATCACATTGTTCCTCAATAACAACACTAAATTCAGAGGTCCCCTATTCTGCAGTGTCAGTGAAAGAACTGCACCTACTACAGATTTGTATGTGCCCATATTGTGAATGAATATTCAAAATAACTGAAATAAATGCTAAAATACAGATTGGTTGATATAAAGCAGTCAAAGACAGAACCTATCTGTGCCATTTATGCTTAATCCTTACACTTCTATCCTGTGGTTTGTCTCCATATTACTCAGGAGGTTGTTCGTAAATGCACAAGATCTAAGTCCGTTTCATTGTCAGTGGTCTGAGAGGATGAAAATAATGCATAAACTAGGTCAGTTATCTGTATCACTGACTGGCAAACATAATAACGCACTAGGGATACCATTCATCTGATTCAAATGCTGGCTTGATTTGTATAAGAATAATCCAGAGCACAGTCCCTTTTATGACACTCATCATGTGACATACAAGTCTCTCAGCAAGCTTTTAAAGCAGAAGCTGTATGCCTACCACTGACAGTGAAGAAAATATACAGTGGGGACGGAAAGTATTCAGACCCCATTCAATTTTTCACTCTTTGTTATATTGCAGCCATTTGCTAAAATCATTTAAGTTCATTTTTTTTCCTCATTAATGTACACACAGCACCCCATATTGACAGATAAACACAGAATTGTTGACATTTTTGCAGATTTATTAAAAAAGAAAAACGAAATATCACATGGTCCTAAGTATTCAGACCCTTTGCTCAGTATTTAGAAGAACCCTTTTGATCTAATACAGCCATGAGTCTTTTTGGGAAAGATGCAACACGTTTTTCACACCTGGATTTGGGGCTCCTCTGCCATTCCTCCTTGCAGATCCTCTCCAGTTCTGTCAGGTTGGATGGTAAACGTTGGTGGACAGCCATTTTTAGGTCTCTCCAGAGATGCTTAATTGGGTTTAAGTCAGGGCTCTGGCTGGGCCATTCAAGAACAGTCACGGAGTTGTTGTGAAGCCACTCCCTCGTTATTTTAGCTGTGTGCTTAGGGTCATTGTCTTGTTGGAAGGTAAACCTTCGGCCCAGTCTGAGGTCCTGAGCACTCTGGAGAAGGTTTTCATCTAGGATATCCTTGTACTTGGCCACAATCATCTTTCCCTCGATTGGAACCAGTCGTCCTGTCACTGCAGCTGAAAAACACCCCCACAGCATGATGCTGCCACCGCCATGCTTCACTCTTGGGTCTGTATTGGACAGGTGATGAGCAGTGCCTGGTTTTCTCCACACATACCGCTTAGAATTAAGGCCAAAAAGTTCTATCTTGGTCTCATCAGACCAGAGCATCTTATTTCTCACCATCTTGGAGTTCTTCAGGTGTTTTTTAGCAAACTCCATGCGGGCTTTCATGTGTCTTGCACTGAGGAGAGGCTTCAGTCGGTACCTCTGCCATAAAGCCCCAACTGGTGGAGGGCTGCAGTGATGGTTGACTTTCTACAACTTTCTCCCATCTCCCGACTGCATCTCTGGAGCTCAGCCACAGTGATCTTTGGGTTCTTCTTTACCTCTCTCACCAAGGCTCTTCTCCCCCGATAGCTCAGTTTGGCCGAACGGCCAGCTCTAGGAAGGGTTCTGGTGGTCCCAAACATCTTTCATTTGAGGATCATGGAGGCCACTGTGCTCTTAGGAACCTTAAGTGCAGCAGAAAATTTTTTTGTAACCCTGACCAGATCTGTGCCTTGCCACAATTCTGTCTCTGAGCTCTTCAGGAAGTTCCTTTGACCTCATGATTCTCATTTGCTCTGACATGCACTGTGAGCTGTAAGGTCTTATATAGACAGGTATGTGGCTTTTCTAATCAAGTCCAATCAGTATAATCAAACACAGCTGGACTCAAATGAAGGTGTAGAACCATCTCAAGGATGATCAGAAGAAATGGTCAGCACCTGAGTTAAATATATGAGTGTCACAGCAAAGGGTCTGATTACTTAGGACCATGTGATATTTCAGTTTATCTTTTTAATAAATCTGCAAAAATGTCAACAATTCTGTGTTTTTCTGTCAATATGGGGTGCTGTATGTACATTAATGAGGAAAAAAAATGAACTTAAATGATTTTAGCAAATGGCTGCAATATAACAAAGTGAATAATTTAAGGGGGTCTGAATACTTTCCGTCCCCACTGTATATGTCATAAGTGTAAAGTAGGATGTCTAGATGGCCTTCAATGGCAAAAGTATGCTTTCTATGGTTGTTTTCTGGTGCTATGGCTATTTTAGCTTCTAATACGGCTCTTATTATACTGGCATAGATTACATGGGAACCTATAGTCTCTTTGATTATTTGTTTGAAATGTACAAATGAAAGAACTGTTTAATGCAATAAATACATTATGTTAATGCACATTAATGTTTTAAAAACCTTGTTTCTACATATAGTTTGTAATTGCCATAATTGTTTACTATATATGCCAACTCTGTTTCCTGCCAAATGACACTCAGGAGTTTTGGCTTGCAAGTCTACCAAATAAGGTCTGTCTCAAAGACTACAAAGGTAAGATTCCCTGGCCATAGTGTGTATCGTTGCTCCATTCTATGTCATAGCAAAGGTGTCAATATCACGTTAAATCAGAAATGTGATTTAATGAAGGGACACCTTACCAATCAAGTGAGAAAATTATTTAAAAAGCTAACAAAACTAGCATATCCATTTGGGTGGAGTTTGCCTTTTCAGCAATGATCTTATTCTAGGAGTGCCAGGAGGTTATGAGAATGTCTAGGGCGGCACAGTGGTGTAGTGGGTAGCACTTTCGCCTAGCAGTAAGAAGGGTCGCTGGTACCTGCCTGGAGTTTGCATGTTCTCCCTGTGCCTGCGTGGGTTTCCTCCGGGTACTCCGGTTTCCTCCCACACTCCAAAGACATGCTGGTCGGTTAATTGGATCCTGTCTAAATTGTGCCTAGTATGTAGGAATGTGAGTTAGGGACCTTAGATTGTAAGCTCCTTGAGGGTAGAGACTGATGCGAATGTGCAATAGATATGTAAAGCGCTGCGTAAATTGACGGCACTATATAAGTACCTGAAATAAATAAACGTCTAAAATTTGTGCTTAAACAGTAACTCCAATTGTGTTGAACAAAAAAACATTCCCCTCTGGGTGATCCATGTACATTGCAGGGATTTTAACAAACTTGCAAAGTCCGACCTTTTGTTATTCTGAAGAAATGGCTGTTTGCTTGTGTCCATGTGCAAAGTGAATGGGAGTAACTTTATAATTATCAATCAGCTGTTCCACTTGCAGTGTTCAAATGAGGAAAGTGGGAGGGTCTGAATTCCTGATTTACCTTTGGAAGTATCTCACCAAAATGACATTTTTGTTGCAGAAGATGCCCAAAATCTGATTGTATTTTAGCGCAGACTTCGGGGAAAATCGGTAAGTCAATCACAAAAGCAGGAAATTACAGGGGGGCGTTCTGTACACCATCTACGTACAGAATGCCTCCAAGTAGCCCTATTGCATTTTACAGAAAATTACATTGCCATGGATTGAAAAAGAAAGGCAACTTTTAATAACATTCATTTACAATAGGAGTGTAGCAATTGTATACATTTTATTTTTTTTTTTTTATTTGCAATCTATTTTGCCCACAAAAGTGGAGCGACCCTTTAAAGTGGAACTAAAGACAACAAAAAATAACTTATATGATGCAGTCTGTCGCTAGCATTAACAAAACAGTTTTTTCGGAGTCCCTCATGAACGATAGTTTATTTTAACTCGTTGATCTTGTTATATTTTTTTTTAACTACCTTTAACAGACCAAGCTGTGCAGGAAAAGTGTCAGTTAGAGGATTGAGATAAAATGTTTAAGGTTGACAGGGGTGGTTACAATGGTCAGCGTTCATTTATTTCATTAAAACCTTTATCCCAAAAGGAAAAAATGTCTCTGTAGCTGCTTAAAATGTGTTAGCCAGAATTAGACTTCAATTTGTTAGTCAATTATATTAAAGCGGAACTAAATCGACCAATGTAAGGCCCCTTTCACACTGGGGCAGTGGGTGTGTGGGCGGTAAAGTGCCGCTATTTTTAGCGGCGCTTTACCGTCAATTTCGCAGCACTATTCGCCCGCTAGCGGGGCGCTTTTACCTGCAGCGCTTTGCCGGCGGTATAGCCACGCTGCCCATTGGCAGGAGTGGTAGAGGAGCGGTATACACATCGCTCCTTCCCCGCTCCAAAGATGGTGGTAGCAGGACTTTTTTTTAGCGTCCTGCCAGCGCACCACTCTAGTGTTAAAGCCCTCGGCCTTTTACATTGGAGAGACAGGAGCGGCTCTTTCAGGGTGCTTTGCAGGCGCTACTTTTAGAGCTGTAGTACCTGCAAAGCGCCCCAGTGTGAAAGGGGTCTTACGGTTTCCCGAAACAGTTACATTCAAGACATGTCTTGAATGATAATTGTTACAGTTACTAGTGTGCTTACTGCAGGGGTAGGCAACCTTTTGAGCAGAGTGTGCCGAAAAATGTTTTTGAAGAAATTGACTGTACCCCCTGCTCATCTGTTTCACCACTGTAACCCCTGCTCATCTGCCCCACCGCTGTACCTCCCTGCACATCTGCTCTGCCGCTGTACCCCCGTGCTCTTCTGTCTCACCGCTGAACCATCTTCTCATCTGTCCTAACACTGAACTTATCTGCTCATCTGCCTCTCCACTGTAACCCCCTTTCTCATCTGCCCCACCACTGTACCTCCTGCACATCTTTCCCACCTCTGTTCCCCATGCTCTTCTGCTCCACCACTGTAACGTGATCGCGGCTCAGCCATTCAAACGGCTGGAGCCCACAAACCTGGAAGGAAAAGTGGGTGAAGATGAAAGCCCTGGCAGTGGTGACAGCATACAGAAGGGGGGCTACGTTATGAAGTAAGCCGTTCAAAATGTTCTAGTATGAATACTAGCACATTATTCTCTTAACTTGAATTGGGGAAGGGTTTTTTCCTTCTATGCCGTTTTAATATGAACATTTTGTTGTTTTCCTCCTCATCCATCCCTAAATTACCAAATTTATTTAGGCCTGGTTCACACTAGAGCGATGTGATTTTAGGTGTGATTATGTAGTGCAAGTTGTTTGCAATTTTGATGCAATTTTACTTCTGTGCATTTTTTATGCAATTTTATGCCTTGGGTGTTGCAGAGTGCTACTACTGTTGACTACTACTACTACTTTTTTTGAGGGACCAAGGACTTACCTGGGAAGTGAATTGAGGGTTAAAAATGAAATCACTTTCAAAATTGCATTAGAATCACATTTCTTAAGGCGAAAATCGAACAGGAATTGCAACAAAGTAGTACAGGAACCTTTTCCAAAATCGCTCCGTGCTGAGTTGCATTGATGTGAATGAGCACCATTGAAAATAATTTGATTTCCATTGTCGTGTTGTGAGATTCTGTGCGACTCAAGTCGCATCAGAAATTTCACTAGTGTGAACCACCTTAGGCAATCACATCTTCCACTCTTGCATTCTGAAATACTAGAAGATATCCCGAGGCTTCTATAACTAGGGCCTGCCATCAAAGAAGAATTTCTTGGCAGGTAACTGAACTGGCAGTTTAATAGTACATTTACCTTAACATAATAGATAAGTTTAAACACATCAATATATAAATAAACTATTAGTATATTACTATGGGTTACATACCTGACAATTTCATCAGAAAATCAGAAGCCATCTTGACAGAGATATCTTGGCTGAAAAGAGATGAGGGACATGTAACAAAGTCCAAAGAATCTTTCAGCTTCATGCTGCTGTTGCTGTTGGGTCTTTCAATGAAGGGCACCACAGAGGGGCAGTCACTGTCTTTTGGCTCCTCTTTGATAGGTAGTGAACTGGCAGGTAAAGAACTGATCTGGCTTAAAGTTTCAGGAAGAAGAGAGTTCTGACCAGGTGAGGTACTTCCCTCATCATGGCTTCCCAAGGAGTTATTAAAAGGAGATCCTTTTATGTCGACATCATTTGGCTCTTCCTTCACTTTGGCCTCTGCCCGTAGGAAGTGCTGATGACATCGCATGTGAAGCTTTAAGCTGAAATGACGTGAAGAGGTGAAAGGGCAGAGCTGACATTGGAAAGTCTCTCCTCTGTCCTGGTGCTGATGGACCTGATAGAGGGTTCAATAATTACAACACTTCAGCTATTTTGGTCAACATCACATAAAATAATGTCACCTAAGCAATTTTATATTATGCATCCCCCAAGTTAATAAATTGCTGTATAGCACAATGTCCAAAAACTTTACAGTTAATGTAGAATTAAAGGCAAAACTTTTATTTTTATTTTGGACAGAGAAAGGGAGGGTTATAACCCCTGACAACCTTTCTGCCATCCATGTCCGATTGGAGAGATTTCCTGCCCCATAATCAAAACAATCCTCGGTTGCCAACAGGGTCACCAGTACTAGTGTTCCTATTGGAATATAACCTGGCATGTATTCTAATCCTCTCCACTCCATTCAAAACTAAAAAAAAAAAAGGTTTTGCCTTTAGTTATACTTAATGGCCATACACCGCATAATTTTATTTTGGCTGTTCAATACTTTTACCAACAACCATGTAATATATGGATCGGATCATCTGTTTTGTTTTTTTTTTAGCACTGTTCCAACAATATATCTTTGACAAATCTGTGGAGCTGTTTAATTACAAAAAAAAAAATCTTCTGTGCATGACTAACGTTACCTTACAGCACTGCTTAGTTTTCAAGCAACTCCCCTCTCCACATGTTTTAATCTGTATAAATCTATTTCTACTCTTTATTGGTCTTTCTATCCAATAAAACTAGTTCTGCGATTCTTTCTCTGGAAAGCTTTACCAAAACTTCAATAAGTATGCATGGAGACCATTACATGCTGATTTGATCTATTTCATGGCTAAACTTGTGGTGCTGTTTTGCTTCATTCAGGGAATAGTAATATCCTGCAGCTTTAGAACTCCCGCTTGCCAGATGACAGTTTAAAGAAGTGGTTTTGCATTCACAGTGCACAGGAAAGAGGAAGCCGAGTTGTGTTTGCCAGCTACAGCATCATGACTGGGCAAAGTCCTCAACCAAAATGATAAAGATGTGCCAAACGAATGAATATTCATTATACTATATATATATATATCTTACTTCATCCCAAGTATAACTTGTAATTCTTCTCACATGCATAAGCAAAAAACATAATAAAACGACCATTAGAAGGTGAAGTTGAACCTATGCTGCTCCCTCCTCCAAAAAAAGGTAACAATTATCAATAAAACTATCATCTATTGTAAGTAAAACTGTTCTATGTAAAGAAAGTGGTTGGAGCTAGATGTAAGCAGTCTGGCAAAAGTAGCAGTTAGAAGGTTGAGAAAAACAATTTAACACTGACAGGGGTGCATACAATGATCAGCTTTTACTTTTTTTATGTAAAATCTTTATCCCAAAAAAAAGAAATCTCGTTGCTGTAACTGTTTAAAAAGTGTTAGCTGGAGTTTAACTTTAAAACCTATCTCCAGGTTTTCTTTCAATTCAAATAGGTTTGTTAGGCCAAGCTGGCCCATATGAACGATTTCCTTCACTAAAAATGTGCCCACTGTCAGCGTTGTATTGCACTAGCGGTATAGGGACTTCTCGTCTGGTTCCCAGAAAAAGAATTGGTGTGGGCTGAGCACTGCTCAGGCGTTCACATAAAAGATTTGTATTTATGAATGAACACAAGGCTTCCGGTAATATTGGAGGTGGAGAGGCTATTCATTTATAAAATGCAGAGTTTTTAGTGAATGACTGAGCAAAACTCAGTTCAACTCAATTTTGTTCCAGAAACGGAACGGGGAATCCTTATAATGCTGCCATAACACAACGTTGTATACTGCATGTGGTTTACAGTATACAGCGGGCGCATTTCTTAGTTATGGAAATAGTTTGTTTGGGCCAGCTTGGCCAAACTTAACTATTTATTATTATACAGGATTTATACAGCGCCAACAGTTTGCACAGCACTTTACAACATGAGGGCAGACAGTAAAGTTACAATACAATTCAATAAAGGCGTTAGACTTTAATTCATTAAGCCAGCCATTGACGGTTCGAATCTCTGCCAGATCAGCGGGGATTCCAACCATGTATGGGCAGGCTGAATATACCCAAGCGGGGAGAACACAATAACTCCGGGGGAGAGATTCCCCCTTCAACACTGACTGTGTTGATGGGGCAATCAAGCAATTTTCTTTCCTGCAACCATCTATGGTCAGATTTAGTCAAGTTCATATTAGACTTCCATCTCCCCAGACATGGCTGTCTAAGGTGTCTCAACTGGACATCTCCTAAGACAGGAAGCTTGTTACTGGGCAGATCACTAGGTGAAAGAAAAAAAGACTTAAAAAAGGAAACTACTGCAGCTATCACATTAAGCCTCGATTCACACCAGAGGCGGCACGACTTGCAGGTCGCCTCACCGAGGCGACCTGCACACGACTGCCCGGGCGACTTGCAAAACGACTTCTGTATAGAAGTCTATGCAAGTCGCCCCAAGTCGCCCCCAAAGTCGTACAGGAACCTTTTTCTAAGTCGGAGCGACTTGCGTCGCTCCCCTTAGAACGGTTCCATAGCACAGAACGGGAGGCGACTTGTCAGGCGACTAGGTCGCCTGACAAGTCGTCCCTGTGTGAACCGAGCCTTAGGGACTGTTAAGCTGCAACATAATACATTTTTGTTTTTTGGTTTAACACCACTTTAAATCGTACCTCCACAAAAAACTTTACCCTCTGGGTGATCTATGTACATTGCAAGGATCCTAAACTTTGTTGCAGATTCCTTCCTTTTGTTATTCTGAAGAAATCCCTGTGTGTTCGTATGCGTCAATGTGGGAAAGGGAGTCTAATGGGAGTGGTTTCATAATTATCAATCAGCTATGGCAGCTGCAGGGCACTAATGAGGAAAGTTGCTGGGCCTGCATCCCTTTAGCCATGATTTCCTATTGGATTATCTCACCAAAAATGACATTTTTGTTGCAGAGGATGCCTGAAATCTGACTTGTATCTTAGTGCAGACTTATAGGAAAATCAGTGAGCCAGTCATACAAGCAGGAAATTATGTTTCTGGGGTGTGTTCAGTACACATTCTGTGTACAGAACACCTCCAGGCAGCCTTATTGCTTTGCATTTTACTGAAAATTACAGCGGCTGCAGATTGAACAGGAAAGGTCGTTTTTTAATAACATTCAATTACAATATGATTATTCACAATATGAATTTGCTTTTTTTTTCCCCCCACAAAAGTGGAGTTACCCTTTAACTGCACTGTCCAACCTCTTTCATATCTCCAACTACAGAGCTGCGTATACTGGGAAGGTAGAGTTCACTGTGAGGCCCATACATCTTCTTTTAGTATAATAAGACATGCAGATGTAATCAATGTTAAATTCCAGTGTTTACTTATGAGCAATTCAACATAAAGTAGGCAGCTGTAGAATTAATTAGTCCCTCTGTTTATATTTGGTAGAAATAATCCATACAGCAAAGCAGAAATGAAATAATCAAGAATACGGTACATTTAAGCAGAGTATGGCTTTGATGCAAGTTGTCTAATCAATATATGATTCAAGTTGGCTAATCAACGTATGTATTTCAGGCCTGCTATATTTCTCTACATCAGAAAAAAAAATTGGTGCAAATATATAGGTTCATGGGATTTGTTTAATTTGTTTTTTAATTCTACCTTCAGCATCACTGGGCTAACCAAATAAGCTGGCAGTAGAATTAGTATACAGTGCAAAGTCCTGCTGTATCAGAGAGGAGAGATTATGAGTGTAGAAAGCACTATCTATCTGTAGTCTATATACAGCTTGTTAAAGCAGCTACAAATTTAGAGGTGAAAATACAACAGCACTTATCGAGCACCCAGCTATAAAGCATCAACTAAGGAAAAAAAAAACTACCTGGAAATCGCTTTCGTGAACTCTGATTCTACAGGGATACTTTGATGTTTCTTAGTAATTGAAAGGTTTTCAAACCATGCTACTCAGTTTTTTGACTATACGTTTGCTGGAATACTGCATGTTTGAGGACGGAATTTCAGGTAACTTTCTTTCCCCTGTCTACGTATAACAGAATTTTTATTTGAAGCATCCATTTTTCTCTGGGTTTTGCAAACATACAGAAAACATTAGAAGCAGCTATGGAAAGCTAATAACTCCATACAGTAACAAAGCCTAGGAAAGAATGAAGGGATTTTTGACAAACTGCATATGAGCTTTTGGATTTAGGTGGTCCAAAGCGTAAATATAAGTCTGCATATAACTTCTTAATACTTGCAAAAATAAATTTATAAAAATAAGAAATATAAACAGGAGGAGGATTAAGAAGTAGACACTATATTCACAGAGAATATTGAATAAAAATATAATAATAAATATAATATTAAAAAAAGAAAAGAAAAACAATTTTAATTTCAAAACCACCAACAAAGCTTTTTCTTGGACAACTGCATATGTTTTTTTATCATTGTTTTTTGTCATTTTTAACCTACCTTACATACAAGTAATCATTATAACTCCATAGTATTTAATAAAGCATACAAAGTGAATCAACTGCTAGCAATACCGAAGTACGATACTCATTTAAAAAAGGCTTACAGACATAAGGCGATCATTGCCTACTGGCATCGTCTTCTCAAGCAATTTTATATTGTGAACACAATGCAATCTTTAGCTTTCTATGTAATTGTAATCTCACCTTCATGTGTGATTTCAGATTATCCTTGCGGGCACAACGAAATGGACACAGTGGACACTGATGGCTTTTTAAACCTGTGTGAATCACCATGTGCCTTTTCCAATAACTTTTCCGTTTTATTACTAGTCCACAGATGGGGCATTGGAAAGGCTTTCCTCCTTCTTCTTCTGGAGCTTTTACAAAGAAGCATGAAAGAAAAGAAAAACAAAAGTGCAAGACATCAAAAACCATATAATAAACAATGATATTGCATGTACAGGATGTAACGCTCAACTCCGGGCAATTTGTATTGTCCCCACTGGAGGTTCTTTCTGGAGAAAAAAAAAAGCATCTCTGGCTGCAAAACCTACCTTCAATAAAAAGCTTTCCCAAATAGTAAGCATCGGCCAGTACATGTCCTCAGTCTTAAAGTTTTATTAAACCAAAATCATCAAGGATTGTCAATACATGCTATATTACATTGTATTCATCAGTTAGTACAAGTTTGGGTACCTCCACTAAAGTTTGGGTGGATGGGCCCAGAGTACGGTACATTCCAATTAGGGTACGGAATGCCTACATGGCTCAGTAGGCTCTGGCTCCCCCCCCTTTATGTTTTAATATGTATTCAAACTTATTAAATAAATAGCGACCCTAGGATCATCAGAACCCCCTTTCTCCTATATGTCTTTTATATATATATTTTTATATAATTTTTACATATATTCCTTACTTTTATTGACACACTTAGTTTACCCCTAATACTCACAATACACAGTGCACATGCTATAGACCTAATAAGGGCCTATGGAGGCCTTGTCAATATATTTATTTTTATTTTAATATTTTTCTACCTGCAACACATTTGCAGCACCATATCTCAATATCACAGAGGTCTATTTAAATTTAAAAATATCTTTACAATAGTAAGGTGCAATATCCTACACGGGTTAAAAGTAGTGATATCCATTTCACCCACACTATATGGAAATATACACTTGTTTCACTTAGGAATAGAATACTAGGGATCACTATAGGTTTTCATCACTTTACATAATAATTTTAATTTTCCTCTTAAGCACGATTATACCATCAAGGTCCATACACCCCTAAAGTGGATTATACACTTAGGGATATATCCAATACACATTCGTGTATTTATCCATTAACTAGGTGCCTAGATGTGGTGGCCCTTTTGCACCAAGGTACCTATGATAATTGGACTGACACCTGTATCCCCCTGGTGGTACTAATGTTGATGACATGTGGGGCTAATGAAGGTTCTGTCTACTTATGATATATGGGTAACCGGAATACAGATTAATAATACCTCCTCTCCACCACTATGGGTTCTTACCAGTGCCAGCTATTTGCTTTATTCCTGGTATTTTCTTAAGTGTATGAATAATGATACACCAAAAAAAATATACATATTTTTTATATTTTTTATTATATTTTCTCTCTATTATGTAATTTTTTTTAATGCCTAATGTTAGGTGAATTTGGATATAGAATATTGGTGTTATCAAAATGTCCACTCAATTTTATTTTTACTATTATATATATTTTTTGCTTGATGTTTACTATATTTGCCTATACCCAACCTTATTGTAAACCATAATTGATACTTGTGAGTATTGTCTGGGCTCGATGTATGTCATATCATCCACTGACCAGCAGGGTAAATCCCCCAATCGTATGCAATATGTATGAGTAGTTTATATTAATACAGGGGAGAGCGTTACCATGGAGTTTAGCACAATAATTGTTTTTAAAATTAAATTAAGGAATCGGTACATAGATATTTAAATTTGGCCCATGTGGAATATTCCCTGTGCTGAAATACATGACCAGTTGCTCTCCCAGGGAACGTGTATGTAATTAGCATTCACGCCCCTAGGGGCGGGACAGACATGGACGCTCTCCTTATAAAATTCATTGTGTGCAGTAGCCTGGTTACCGTAGCTGAGGACGTCAGATGACGAAGCGCGCACGACGGAACCACGCACATTACGTCACTTCCGTGCATTCGAGTGGATGGAACGCAGGTGCAGCGCATAGCTGTCACATCCCCCATCTCGATACACGCTTTTGATACAGTGACTTCCAACTCTGTTTTCCTGTCGGGAATTGCTGTTATCCTAGCCCTAGTGCATAACTGGGTGGGAAGACACGCTCCTTTGGGATATTTTGTTTTTACTTTCGTTTTTGTTTTGTTTTTACTATATGCTTTTAATAAAATAAAAGACTTTTACGGTATCACACTATGGAAGCCCTTTTTTATATTTCCTGATGTATGAGGGCACTGCAACATCTTTACCAACCAGGATACATCCGAGGCAGCCACCGCAAGCTACGGGGAGCAGTGAATTCCACTTAAAGCATTACAGGCCTATTACCCCTGCAGGGGTACCAGGAGTCGGTGAGTAGGAAATCAGAAGGGGGAGCACAAAAGTCAACTGGCAACAATTTATGCACAAAAGTCACCCCTGGGAGTTCCTGACCTGATACAGTGATAAACCTATGGGACTATTGCACTTTATTGTGATTCAACCTGCTGCAGCATATGCTGGGTTCAGATCTCACTATATGGGATTGGGATTTTAATTATCCAGACATAGACTGGGCGGAGGGAACCGCGCATTCATTTAAGGCTCGCCAGTTCCTTAATGTCTTGCAGGACAATTTTATGGGTCAGATGGTAGACGCACCAACTAGAAATAAAACTAGAAATAAAACATTACTAGATCTACTGATTACCAACAATACAGACCTGATAACAGATGTGGAAATACGGGGCAATTTAGGTAACAGCGATCACAGGTCAACTAGTTTCAGTATAAATCACACAAATAGGAGACATGAAGGGAACACAAAGACACTGAATTTCAAAAGAGCCAACTTCCCTAAACTACAAACCTTGCTAAAAGGCATAAATTGGGATAAAATATTAGGAACAAAGAATACGGAGGAGAGATGGGTTTGCTTTAAGAGCATATTAAATAAGGGCATTAGCCAATGTATCCCATTGGGTAATAAATTTAAAAGAGCGAACAAACATCCTGGATGGCTTAACTCCAATGTAAAAATGCATATAAAAGCAAAGGAGAAGGCCTTCAAAAAATACAAGGTTGAGGGATCATCCACCGCATTCAGAATTTATAAAGAATGCAATAAGAAATGTAAGGGTGCAATTAGGATGGCTAAGATAGAACATGAAAGACACATAGCGGAGGAGAGCAAAAAAAATCCCAAGAAATTCTTTAAGTATGTAAACAGTAAAAAAGGGAGGACAGACCATATTGGCCCCATAAAGAATGAGGAAGGACATCTGGTTACAAAGGATGGGGAGATGGCAGAGGTATTGAATTTATTCTTCTCCTCAGTCTTCACGAGTGAATCAGGGGGCTTCAGTAACCAAAACTGCAGTGTTTATCCTCATGACACAACACAGGAAGCACCTACATGGTTAACAGAGGACGGAATTAAAATTAGACTTGAGAAACTTAACATTAATAAATCACCGGGACCAGATGGCTTGCATCCGAGGGTACTTAGGGAACTCAGTCAGGTGATTGCCAGACCGTTGTTCCTAATTGTTACAGATAGTCTATTGACTGGAATGGTACCAGCTGATTGGAGAAAAGCCAATGTAGCACCAATATTTAAAAAGGGCCCAAAAAACATCCCTGGGAATTACAGACCAGTTAGCCTAACATCAATAGTATGTAAACTCTTGGAGGGGATGATAAGGGACTATATACAAGATTTTAGTAATAAGAATATCATTAGCAGTAATCAGCATGGATTCATGAAGAATCGTTCTTGCCAAACCAATCTATTAACCTTCTATGAGGAGGTGAGTTGCCATCTAGATAAAGGAAGGCCCGTAGACGTGGTGTATCTGGATTTTGCAAAAGCATTTGACACAGTTCCCCATAAACGTTTACTGTACAAAATAAGGTGCGTTGGCATGGACCATAGGGTGAGTACATGGATTGAAAACTGGCTACAAGGGCGTGTTCAGAGGGTGGTGATAAATGGGGAGTACTCAGAATGGTCAGGGGTGGGTAGTGGGGTCCCCCAGGGTTCTGTGCTGGGACCAATCCTATTTAATTTGTTCATAAACGACCTGGAGGATGGGATAAACAGTTCCATCTCTGTATTTGCAGACGATACTAAGCTAAGCAGGGCAATAACTTCTCCGCAGGATGTGGAAATCTTGCAAAAAGACCTGAACAAATTAATGGGGTGGGCGACTACATGGCAAATGAGGTTCAATGTAGAAAAATGTAAAATAATGCATTTGGGTGGCAAAAATATGAATGCAATCTATACACTGGGGGGAGAACCTCTGGGGGAATCTAGGATGGAAAAGGACTTGGGGGTCCTAGTGGATGATAGGCTCAGCAATGGCATGCAATGCCAAGCTGCTGCTAATAAAGCAAACAGAATATTGGCATGCATTAAAAGGGGGATCAACTGCAGAGATAAAACGATAATTCTCCCGCTCTACAAGACTCTGGTCCGGCCGCACCTGGAGTATGCTGTCCAGTTCTGGGCACCAGTCCTCAGGAGGGACGTACTGGAAATGGAGCGAGTACAAAGAAGGGCAACAAAGCTAATAAAGGGTCTGGAGGATCTTAGTTATGAGGAAAGGTTGCGAGCGCTGAACTTATTCTCTCTGGAGAAGAGACGCTTGAGAGGGGATATGATTTCAATTTACAAATACTGTACTGGTGACCCCACAATAGGGATAAAACTTTTTCGCAGAAGAGAGTTTAATAAGACTCGTGGCCACTCATTACAATTAGAAGAAAAGAGGTTTAACCTTAAACTACGTAGAGGGTTCTTTACTGTAAGAGCGGCAAGGATGTGGAATTCCCTTCCACAGGCGGTGGTCTCAGCGGGGAGCATTGATAGCTTCAAGAAACTATTAGATAATCACCTGAATGACCGCAATATACAGGGATATGTAATGTAATACTGACACATAATCACACACATAGGTTGGACTTGATGGACTTGTGTCTTTTTTCAACCTCACCTACTATGTAACTATGTAACTGTATTGCACCTATATGGTCCACACTCCAAGTTTGATATATGTACATTTGGGGCTGATGCAGAGATACATAGCCTTGGGATCAATATACATCACTGTGATGCATATACTGTAGCATATACTTTAGATGTACTGTAACACTTGAGGTGCATCCAAGTGGTTGGTATAGCTTAAAGGCTTGAAGTGTATCTAACTGGCTGAGTGCTTATCATTGCTATATACAGTTAATACAGTGCTAATTGATTATTTTGGGAATTTTTGCACTCATTCAGGTATCTTACCTATACAGTACTTTGGTTATAATTTATATATTATATCGTATTTATATATACACAACAACAATACCTACTGTGTAGGGGATTCAGAAACGCCTCCTACCCATTCCCATTAGCTACCAACTATTGGGATATTCCCTCGTCATATATTGATTGAGGTGATATGTACATTGGTATGTAAGACTATAATAATATAAAACCATCTCTAAGGTTTTTTCCTGTATATGCTTAGCAAATCAGGTTTTCCAGGTAGCGCCAATCAACCTATTGTTTTTGAGAGTTTATACATTGTATTCATACTCATTCATCCACTAGAGCAGTGGTTCTCAACTCCTGTCCTCAGGACCCACTAACAGGCCAGGTTTGCAAGATAACTGAAACACATCACAGGTGATATCATTTGCTTCTCAGTGACTGCAGTATTCTAGTCTGCATCTCCCCAAGGTAATACTTAAAATCTGGCCTGTTAGTGGGTCCTGAGGACAGGAGTTGAGAAACACTGCACTAGAGCATTTGTTTTCTGTAGGCTGCAAAAATCCTGTCGAAACAAAGAAAATGTTTCACCGCTCAGGTAGGGCTGAACTCAGGTGTGTAATTAACGTGAATCCTTCAGAGATGAAGAGTCCCAGGTGCTGGCTAAATGCAAGGTACAGTACAGCTTTGAAAGAGAATCTGGATGCCGCACACCGGATAAGGTTGAAAAAAGCGTCTTTATTGTAAAAGCTGGATCATCAAAAATACAGGACAATCTGGCAGAACGTACAAGCTCAGCTGACGCGTTTCGCACTCATGATGAGCGCTTACTCATGAGTAAGCGCTCATCATGAGTGCGAAACGCGTCAGTGGGGTTTGAACGTTCTGCCAGATTGTCCTGTATTTTTGATGATCCAGCTTTTACAATAAAGACGCTTTTTTCAACCTTATCCGGTGTGCGGCATCCATATTCTCTCGTTCAAAGCTGTGCAAAAATCCTGGTTGATCCTGCTGTTTACTGTCCTGCCTCCTTAGCTGTGTCCAAGCAGCAGCCTGAGATTGTGCAGACCTGCTGTTGAGCTCTACTGAGTATGCTCCAATTTCAGTTACCCTCTAAGTTGTTCATTTGCTTTTTTTTTTATCTGTGACTATAGAGTCACACATGTGGGCATATACACAGTGGTAAACGACACTTCCTCCCTTCTCATATCCTTATATTGTTAAACACTACGCAGGCAGGATAGAAGATGGTGACTGATGGAGGCTTCACCTCCCTGTTTATTCCAGCACATACACACCACAGACACAGGCTGGAGGAGTATAACACAGCCTGTGATTGGAAGTACCTCCTTCAGATCTCTTTACAGTGTGAACAAAGTGTAAGCTATTGTTAGTCAACCTAAATCTCCACCTCTATCATTCTATTGCAAAAAATTATAAACATTTGCTTTGAAATATAGGGTTGTATGAAGCTTTAAATCATTTTATTGCTATTTGATAGTTATTTTAATTCTTTATTTGGAAATGCCTTTTGTTATGTCATGTGAGTGACAGGCACAGATTCATACATAAGCAAAGTACTAGAAACTCCTCCCTCAGAACTCTCCCTGAGGACAGGAAATACCTGGGAAACATCATGTGACCTCTGGACAACAATGATTAAATAAGGTAATTGTATGTTTAGTATCACTTTAAGGGTTGAGTCACTGGTCATCATTCAACCTGGAAGAGTGTGAGTGGCGGGAGTGGTCCCGCCCCTGAGCGTGGCACCATGCACTCACAGTGTATTGGTGCAGAGAGTGGTGCTGACATCACCACATCAGCATTACTTTCTGCATCATCCAGGACTGCCCACCGCCAGAAAAGACTAATGAAGAGCACCATGCATGTCAAGAGACCAGCCAGAAGACATCAGAAATGTTCAAGAAAAGCAGAAAATATTACTGGAAAAGGCTTCAAAACGGGCTCCTCTGAGGGGGGTGCGGGACACACAGCTCAGAGTTGGGCCCAACAAATATATCCAAGTTGAGATGACAAGAATGAAAAGCAAAGGACTTATTCAATTTAAGCACATGGGGCAAATAGTTAAGTCCAAAACTCATAACAACCAATTGGAATTGTGTTTTTTAAGCCTAACCAATATGAGAAGGATTAATGGTTGGAATGGGTTCTATAGTTTACACTGTTTCACTGAAAAACCCATAACTGTTCTCAGCTCTTTAGCTTTACTAGGTGACATTGTAACATTTCAATAGCATCCTGTCCATTTTATCTAAACAGATACTTTTTTACATACAAGTTTTGCAAGGCTATGGACATTTAATTCCAGGTGCTCCAACATTCAATTCATCCTCATTAATATAGTAAAGTCCTTTATATAAGGTCTAGACACTCTGCTTAAACTCTTTAAAGCAAAGTGCACAGGCTCTGTGCTTATAGGAGTTTCAAAGGCTGTCGGGCTGAAAATTAAGTCTGGAGTCTCTTGTAACACAAGTGTCCTTCAGTCTCACTAGGGCTGCATAAATTGGGGAGCTCACCATCTTACTATATGGGGGGGGGGGGGGGGGGGGGCAGTGACAATTTCTGCACCAAGTAATAGCAATGCAATTAGTTAGCAAATGTAACTTCCAAGCTTTCTGCTTCCTGTACTGCCAGTCATATTTAAACTTTCAAAGCAGGTTTCAGTTTGACTGGGGACTGGAAGAAATGTCTTACTACTTCTGACAACTGTTTAATACGGGCGTTTTGCATTCAGCAAGGAGGCCACAGTGAGCCTGTTTTAGAATGACTCTACTGCATCACAAACAGTGGTTCTTAGATCAGCAATTTATTAAAAATGGCTGTGGGTAGATAAGTGCACTCCAGATAAAATACCTGAACAATAATGCTTAAAAAAAAATCCAGATACCCCAAATGCTTTGCTTATATTCCCTGAATGTAAAAAAAGATTACAATTGCAAAGAATAGACTGAACTAGAAGACTGGGAAGAGAGAGAAAAAAAGAGGGGGAAAATCCACAAAGAGATGTTCTGTGTGGTATGTGTGTTCTGCACATTTTATCTTGACAGCTCAGAAAGGAATGCCCAAATATCCATTTTGCCACAAAATAAAATATTACTTGTCAGCTTTGAAGATGATTGCATACTGTCTTTGACAGGTCAGTGTGTCCTAAGGTAACCTCACAACACAGTAAGTTTTTTTCCAAGCCTTCAAACAGTCTACTGAATAATTCATATACAATGGCATTTCATTTACAATATTTAAATACTGTATTAAACCCTGGGTCGTATAGGAAAAATATACCAAAATTAATATCATTTATTTCTATATGATTGTAGTCAATCATGTGTTTGTGCGAAGAAGTATGGGGGGCTCCTGCCACTGATCTTCCATTTCCAGAAACAATTCTCAGTGAAGTGTGTCATCCTACTGATATGTCAAATTTCAGTTGTCTAGCATGTTTTACCACTGCTGTCATATGGAACCTAACCACCTGGGGGAAAATACATCATGGACTTCTAGAACGGTAGTGAATTGTCCCTGGGGGAACACTTTTCAAAAAATCGCAATTGCTGCATTCGCAATTGTGCCGCCATCTGAATATGCATTGCTAAGATGCATCTCCTTGTCACAATTTGCCTAAATTCAGTCCTATGAACCTGTTTAAGAGAACTACTTAATTTAGCGACAGATCAGCATTTTATTGTTTTGCGTAATTGAGAAATTGTGAAAGCAGGCAGAAATTGGTGCATTACATACAGATGGGAAATGTTTAATAGTGCTATAAAAAATGGCATCCCTGCTAACACTTGCAATGTGCATTTTCTCTGCTCAATGCTGACACACAATGATAAGGTTCAATGAGTAGACATCACATCAGTGCTAAGATATAAAAGTCTGAATGCAGTGCTACAAGGGGTTAAATGCAGTCCATATTCTATGATGGAAAAAAAATGATGAGACCCCGCGCCAGCTTCAGTGTGAGTTTGAAGCACACCACAGTGACAATCCAATCTCCTTACCAGAAGGAAAAAAGTAGGCATCAACAGGAATCTATATAGCACCAGCTTCCATCAACAGGTGGACAGCTCTATGCTGATAACACCAAGATTGGAAAAACTTGTCGCAATCCTCTTTCACCACACTGAACTCCAATGGGTACAGTTCACAAGTACAGTGTCACCATGATAAAATTAAGCAATACATAGTGAAGCAGCCCGCAATGCATGTGAAAAGCTTTATTTAAATTATACTTACAGCTAGAATATGGACTGCATTTAAAGTGGTTGTAAACCATTACAATCCACGTTTTGCTACAGGTAAGCCTATAATAAGGTTTACCTGTAGCTACCCCAGATATCTCCTAAACTTACACGGTTCTGGAGATATCCCCTGCATCTGCAGACGTCATCAGCACATGTGCACTGAAGCAATGGCACGTACGTGCCCTTTGCTTCAGTGAGTGTGACGTCATCGCAGCTCCGGCCAATCACAGCGCCGGAGCCGCGATGCCCAGAAGTAACTCGGTGGAGAAATGTTGTCGGCCAGTGCTATGTACGGGCACCGCAGCGGGAGCTTCGATCTCAGGTGAGTATTACATAATAAGCTAGTATGCTGTGCATACTAGCTCATTATGTCTTGCAGGTCTTTTTTTTTTTTTCATGTGGGTTTACAACCACTTTAATCCCTTGTAGCACTGCATACAAACTTTTATATGTGTTTTCATTTGAAATCAACACATTTTTGCTTTCATTTATTCTTCATTTTGATATATATGATAAAAATATTGTATAGCGCGGATACCTTTACAATCAGTACTAAGATGTTGTTAACCGGGGGAAAGAACACGAAACAAGGATTTGTTGGCTCTATACTTCAAAACAGCGTGTAAGTAGGCTTCAGGCTTTGTTGCCCTCTTCAGATTAGCGAAATCCTTGGTATTAAATGAATAAGGAGGGTGCACCAGCCTTGTGCATTACCTTAAAGTGGATGTAAACCCGAAAATGTATTTATTTTTTTTTTATATCATACTGTAGAGTATAAGATTTCCTATCATTTGAGCCCAGTCTTGCCACACAGAGTTAATCCATCTCTGAGCAATCCTCTTTTATTGTTCAGTGAGATAAAACTTGACAAACAGAAAAAAACTTTGTCAAATCCTCCCCCTTGCTGTGAGTGACAGGTGATTTACATATCTCGTGCACTATCCTAAGAGACATGCATTATTTTTTAATTCCCACCCCCACTCCTTTCTTCAGCAGCTCTGCAAGGATTGGCTATTCCACACCTCAGCATGATTTGGCATGCTGAAGTCATGTGGTTACTTTCCTGTCTTTTCACTGGATGTTAGAGATAATAGCAGAAGTTCAGTGTTAGAAATACACAGAGAAAATGCATATTGGGGATAGGGGAGTGTAGAGGTGGGTGGGGAGTCTACTGACATCATGACTCCACCCACCGAGCTCTAGATAATAGACCCACCCACAGAATCTGCAGTTTTTCAGCTCTCATAACAGACAGAGAGGAGACATTTGACAGGTAAAGATACATGCAGGAGGCATGTATATCCTTATAGATAACCCCTATGGCAGTAGTTTAGAAAGGATGACATTGGGTTTACATCCACTTTAAGGGGTCATTTATTAACGAGAAAGTAGATAAAATATACTCACAAACGACATACAGTCACAAACCTATAAAATCACTAGTATCAACCTCTGAGTGGAACCTGAACCTAGAAGTTCAATATAAGGGCCTGGACGACACACTACAACAGAAAAAGAGCTAAAGTGGTTCTAACAGCAAGACATGTTTTGCCTTTCTGCATTCTCAACATTAAAGTGGTTGTAAACCTAGTTATACCACTTGTACCTGTAAATATCTCCTAAACCTGCATGGTTTAGGAGATATTTACCATATATTCGCTTGCAACGACGTGCTGTTTCTTCACTAGCACGTGCCGTGACTAACGGCTCCCATATGCATGCGTGGGAGTGATGTCACGCGACTCCAGACAGTCACAGAACTGGAGTCTGCGGCCCCGGAAGGAAAAGGGGCCAGGATGGATGCGCCCACCAGCAGGGACAGCACGGGCTTCAATTGCAGGTAAGTGGCACATAACGGGCTAGTATGCGATACATACTAGCCAATTATGCTTTTACTTTGCAGGGCAAAAAGGAGGAAGTAAAACCCATCAGGGTTTACGTTCTCTTTAAGGTAAACAAATGTCTCATCAAGTGTACCACCCCCTCACCTTGCTATAAACTTGAGTCCTATATCGATCCAGCGCTGTGCTCATCACAGAGACATAGAGGGAGAAGCAGGAGCCGATGGGAGGGAGCAGGGCATAGAGCCGAGCTGCACTGTGCATCTATACAGCAGAACACAGCCCGGGTCGGGACCACAGGAAGTGGCTTTCTTTGGGGGCACACACAGAAGAGGAGGAGCTGAGAGCACCGTCGGGGGAACCCGAGAAAGGAAGGGTCAGGGCTCTTTGTAACACCACTGCACAAAGCAGGCAAATTTAACCTGTATTGTTAGAACAATACTTACCTCGCTGGAATGTGGATGGGGCGGAGCGGCTGTCTCAGGCTCTCAGAGACAGGTGTCAGTCCAGGCACCTGGCAGATCCAGACTTTATTGTCACAATGATGCGGTGCCTGGACTGACATCCATGATGTCATCAGAGAGCGAACTTCAGCCCGCTCTCTGGTGAAAACGGGTCACAGGAGTGCAAAATGAACTGCACTCCTGTGATCCATAGGAGAAGTACAGCCAAACGAACTTAAGCTGGACTTCACCTTTAATACATTTCAAGGGGCATACCCTTTTCTTCGTAGCTGAAGACACTCCACAACCGAAACAAGAGCCAGCATGAAGGGTGCGCCCTCCTCATCAGAGCTAAAGAGGGTGTACTCCGTAAAATGCGTTAACTCTTGTTTCTGTTGTTGAGGACTGTCCAGGTTGCTACTTCAATGATTTTATAGGCTTACGACTATTTATTGTTTGTGAGTATATATTATCTACTTTTTCCATTAATAAATGGTCCAATAAAATAATAGACAAAGCCGGTACACCTTTCTTCATTCTTTTTTAATACAATAGTAAGGTTGCCAAATGATATGCATACCAGTAATATATATATATATATATATATATATATATTTCCATATTTATATTATTATATTATATAATATATTATATTATATATTTATACAAACATATTATTAATAATATTCTTATTTTCAACCAATAGTGCATGAAAGTATATAATGTTGTTGAAAAGTATATTGAACGGCACATGCCCTCTCAAATCTCTACTGAAAATGAAGGTCGTAATTTAATTTCTTCTGTAAAGAGGAACTAAACCCTCCTATCCTTTATAGCTGTCATCTTAGTCTTTATTTGATCTGTAGTTGCCATAGTGCTGCACATGTGATCAGTTATGACACCAGCCATTTGATGGCTTGACAGTTCAGTTAAGAGCACAAGCAACTGTGATGGTTATCATTCATGGCATGCCTTCAAGGTAAATGTTTTAGGAAACAGTTCTGCTATACAATATGATCCACTAGCTGAATTTCTCATAGCACAAATGATTTGAACATCTAGTCAGGTGTTATGCAAGTCAACTGGCAAATAATCTGCCTGGTAATCAGAAGACGTTTTATTATGATTATTATTGGTCATTATGCGTAAAATCCTGCTAACGCTTAGAATGGAGAGCCATAAAGAACGAATAAACTTCTCATCAGACAACTGAATGCACTGTGGCATGAGGACCATTTATCTTACAATGTGTCTAGTGCTCATATTTAGCAAGGCACCCTTGTTACGGACACATCTAATCTCAACAAACACTTCACAGGGAACATGAACGTACTGTACGCTATGCAACAAAATAAAAAGACACGGGCACATGCAAGGAAAGGGGATATTTTACTTGGCCTCAGAAATACTCCAAAGACATGCTGGTAGGTTAAATGGCTCCTGTCTATATATATATATATATATATATATATATATATATATATATATATATATATATATATATATATATATATGAATGTGAGTTAGGAACCTTATATTGTAAGCTCCTTGAGGGCAGGGACTGACGTGAATGTAAAATGAATATGTAAAGCGCTGCATAAATTGACGGTGGAAATGTAAAAAACACTGCGCTCAAAAGAATGTGGAAAACTATTAAGCTGCAGTTCAAATGTGAGATGTCCACATTATTATATAGAAAAAAGAAAAAGGAACTGCGCTATACCCTAAAACCATATGTGTAAATGTATGTGACAAATACTATAAAATCTGTACCTGGGTGAAATTGTGAGAAATACACACTGGTATTTAAGTACAATACCACAAAATTATAGTGAAACCAAATAAACAACACCAAGTCCATAAATCAATTGAACAGATAGTCCACTAGGCAGTGGGAGGAAGTCCCCGATCGCCGTTCATAGAGAGATCAATGTGTAGAGGGAAAGAGTAGGAAAACACCCATTGTAGTGATCCTCCACCACCTGAAGTGCACGCTTACCGAATAGCAAGCTAAATAAGCTTGATCAAATAAACCGGAGGTCAGATGGACATGGATCTGCAGCGTCACTCTGTGTGTTGAACCAAACAGCAGGTGGACTGGCTGGAAAGGAGACCTGGAAACCCCGCTAGCCCAAAGGCGTCCCTCTGGAGGCGTGGCCGCGGGCAGATAAGGGAAAATGCCAATCACCGAATATCACCATAGGAATAAAAAAGAGGTATCCATAGTGTAACTCCGTAGGATGACATTTATTAAAAAGTAGATAAAACACTTACACTTTAGTAGTGACAAGAGAGCAAAATCCGCCAGCCAGCTGGCGAGTGCCCGTCCTATTGTGAGGCGATGACGTCAGAGCGTCACCTTCCCGACATACGTTTCGTCTAGTAACTGACATTACTATGCTCTCAAGGAACCCAATAAGATTCCTTGAGAGCATAAGAGATACAAAAAAAAAAAAAACACAGTTCCACTTTTGCTTTAGTCTTAACAAATAAGTTTTCTGGATCACAAATGCTTAAATCACTTACATTTTCAGAAACCTAATTTTTCACAAAAGCCTTAGAGACAAGAACATTAAATGTTCCACCAATCTATCTTTTTTTTTTTTCTATAAATCCCACAGACTTTAGGCATACCGTGGGGAAAATAATGATCTGATCCCCTGCAGATTTTGTAAGTTTGCCCACTTACAAAGAAATGAGGGGTCTATAATTTTTATCATAGGTGTATTTTAAATGATAGAGACAGAATATCAACCAAAAATCTAGAAAAAACACATGATACAAATGTTATAAATTAAGTTGCAGTTCAGTGAGTAAAATAAGTATTTGATCCCCAAGCAAAACATGAGTTAGTAATTGGTGGAGAAACCCTTGTTGGCAAGCACAGAGGTAAGAGGTTTCTTGTAGTCAGTGACCAGGTTTGCACACATCTCAGGAGGGATTTTGGTTCACTCTTCTTTAAAGATCTTCTCTAAATCCTTAAAGTTTCTTTGCTGCCGCTTGCCAACTCAAAGTGTCAGCTTTCTCCATCAATTTTTTATAGGATTAAAGTCTGGAGACTGGCTAGGCCACTCCATGACTTTAATGTGCTTCTTCTTGAGCCACTCCTTTGTTGGCTTGGCGGTATGTTTTGGTTCATTGCTGAAAGACCCATGACCCATCTTCAGTGTTCTGGCTGACGAAAGAAGGGTCTCATCCAAGAGTTTACAATACATGGACCCGTCAATTGGCTCCTCAATGTGGCCCAAATTGGTCTGTACCTTTAGCAGAGAAACAGCCCCAAAGCATAATGTTTCCACCTTCAAGCTTGACTGTAGGGATGGCGTTCTTAGGGTCATAGTCAGCATTTTTCTTCCTCCAAACACAGCAAATTCCCCTCCTCAAAAAGGCACATGTACAGTTATACCAATGAACATCTAAATTATTCAGAGAATGATTGGGAGAAAGTGCTGTGGTCAGATGAGACCAAAATTGAGCTCTTTGGCATTAACTCGACTCCATTGGCTCCCGCTGGTGTCAAAGTCAGTCAGCCAATCAGGAGAGAGAGGGGGTGGGGCCAGGCCGCAGCTCTGTGTCTGAATGGACACAGGGAGCTGTGACTCGACTCGGGTGCCCCCCATAGCAAACTGCTTGCTGTGGGGGCACTCAACAGGAAGGAGGGGCCAAGGCCACAGAAGAGGGACCCAAGAAAAGGAGGATCCAGGCTGCCCTGTGCAAATCCACTGCACAGAGGAAATAAGTGTAGCATGTTTGTTATTATTGAATAAAAAAACGAGACTTTACAATTAGTTTAAGGATTTATATAAGATCTGTAAAGAAGAGTGGACCAAAATCACTCCTGAGATGTGTGCAAAGCTGGTCACCAACTACAAGAAACGTCTTACCTCTGTGCTTGCCAACAAGGGTTTCTCCAAGTACCAAGTCATGTTTTGCTTGGGTATCAAATACTCATTTTACTCACTGAACTGCAACTTAATTTTTAGCATTTGCTTTATATGTTTTTTTTTTCTGGATTTCTGGTTGATATTCTGTCTCTATCATTTAAAATACACACGTGATAAAAATTATAGACCCTTTATTTCTTTTTAAGTGGGCAAACTTACAAAATCTGCAAGGGATCAAATAATTATTTTCCCCACTGTACATTACAGGTGAAGAGTTAACTGAAAAATATCTAGCTGGCTCTATGTGTACAGGAGAGCTCTACTCTCAGTTCCCATTGCAGAAATGGCAAACATGGTACTAAATCTTCACTGAGATTGAAAGTCAAGGTCATTTTACATTACCACTACTCTGTACACCAGAGATCTAAGCAAAGTACGATGTGGAGGATATCTACAAGTCTTCATATGCTGATATTCTATAAAAACAAACTAGAGCCACACATAAGAATATCTCAACAAGCTGCTTTTCAAAGGAGACATACCTGTCCTCACACGATGCCCAGGTGAATTCATCCTAAATAATATCATCATTTCTCTTAAAGAGTACCATACCTGTCTGACTTGTTCAGCTATAATCACAATTTTCAAACCTATTCCTCACCTGACTTTCATTCATCTGCATACCTAGTTTCCTATTTTTCCATTTCTCAGTGTTCCATTTCCTATCATGGCTTTTGATTATGGCCTCACAATGTGATAGACAGCCCACTGGCCAATACCAAGGCTTATGACATGGGCCCAACCGATTTGTAAAACGGAGCAACCTAAATTATAGGGTTTCCTGGGTGTTAGAGTGATTGTAACGTCTTGTTTTTTTTCCTATAAAAATAACAAACAGCATATTTACATGCTCTGTTGCAGGGGTTTTGCACAGAGCAGCCCGAATCTTCCTCTTCTTGGGTCCCTCTTCTGCGATCCCGTCCCCTCCCTCATGTTCAGTGCCACCACAGCAAACAGCTTGCTATGAGGGCACCCGAGCCGAGTCACAGCTCCCCGTGTCCATTCAGACACGGAGCCCAGCCCCCCTCTCTCCTGATTGGCTAGCTGACTTTGATTGACAGCAGTGGGAGCCAATGGCCCCACTGCTGTGTCTCAGCCAATCAGGATGGAGAATCTCGGACAGCTGAGACACTCGTGGACATCACTGGACAGAGAGGGACCCTCAGGTGTTAGGGGGGCTGCTGCACACAAAAGGCTTTTTAATCTTAATGCATAGAATGCATTAACCACTTGCCTACTGGGCACTTAAACCCCCCTCCTGCCCAGACCAATTTTCAGCTTTCGGTGCTCTCACACTTTGAATGACAATTACTCAGTCATGTAATACTGTACCCAAATGAATTTTTTGTCCTTTTTTTTCATAAAAATAGAGCTTCCTTTTTGGTGGTATTTGATCACCTCTGGGTTTTTTATTTTTTGCGCTATAAATAAAAAAAGACCGAAAATTTTGAAAAAAAACGCATTTTTCTTAGTTTCTGTGATAAAATTTTGCAAATTATTAATTTTTCTTCAAAAATTTTGGCCACAATTTATACTGCTACATATCTTTGGTAAAAATAACCCAAATTAGTGGATATTATTTGGTCTTTGTGAAAGTTAGAGAGTCTACAAGCTGTGGTGCAAATCATAAAAAAATTATCACACCTGATGTACTGACGGCCTATCTCATTTCTTGCGACCCGAACAAGTCAGGAAAGTACAAATACCCCCCAAATGACCCCTTTTTTGAAAGTAGACATCCCAAGGTATTTAGTAAGATGCATGGTGAGGTTTTTGATGTTGTCATTTTTTCCCACAATTCTTTGCAAAATGAAGATTTTTTTTTCCCCACAAAATTGTCATTGTAATAGGTTATTTCTCTCACATGGCATGTGTATACCACAAATAACGCCCAAAAATACATTCTGCTACTCCTCTTGAGTATGGGGATACCACATGTGTGGGACTTTTTCACAGCCTGGCCACATACAGAGGCCCAACATGCAGGGAGCGCCATCACGTGTTCAAGGAGCATAAATTACACATCTAACTTGTTGACTACCTATTACACTTTTGAAGGTCCTGGAGCACCAGGACAATGACACGTGACACTGATGTGGCACTGATACGTGGCACTGATGACACTGACGTGGCACTTATGACAGATGGCACTGATGACACTGACGTGGCATTGATGACAGATGGCACTAATATGTGGCACTGATGACAGATGGCACTAATACGTGGCACTGATAACATTTGGCACTAATACGTGGCACTGACAGATGGCACTAATACGTGGCACTGATGACACATGACACTGATGACAGATGGCACTGGGGACGGATGGCACTGGGGAGGGATGGCACTGGGGACGGATGGCAGTGGGGAGGGATGGCAGTGGGGAGGGATGGCACTGGGGACGTGTGGCACTGGGGAGGGATGGCACTAGGGAGGGATGGGACTGGGGACGGGTGGCACTGGGGAGGGATGGCAGTGGGGAGGGATGGCACTGGCGACAGATGACAATGGGGAGGGATGACAGTGGGGAGGGATGACAGATGACACTGAAGACTTTTTTTCCGTTTTTTTTACACTCACCGCTGCAGCGGTTCGCTCTCCCTCCTCACACGCTGTCTCTGTGTGAGGAGGGAGAGCTGGCGATGAGAGATGATCTCATGTGTTTACATATGAGATCATCTCTCATTGGCACCGCCGATCGCACTGTAAATGGCTGTGATTGGCCGTTTACGGCGATCTGTGACTGGTTGTGTCCAAGGGACACGGCCAGCACAGAACTTCCCCGATGCGCGCCCGCGGGAGCGCGCATCGCGGAGGTAAACAGCTGGACATCCAGGGACGGCCACCCAGCAGGTAGCGTCCGCGCTGCAGCCGTCTTTCAGCTATAGCGCGGGGGCGAAGTGGTTAAGATAAAATATCTTCTGCCTTTACAACTCCTTTAACCGCTTCCCGGCCGCCACAGATATACTGCTGCAGAAGGGCACGTACAGGCAGATTAACGTACCTGTACGTTGCCCTTTAAGAGGTGGCTTGCGGGCGGCGCTCGCCCGCTGGGAGCTCCGTGATCGCAATCGTCTCACGGTGATGAAGAACGGGGAGATGCTAATGTAAACAAGCATCTCCCCGTTCTGCCTAATGACACTCTCACTGATCACATCTCCCTGTAATCGGGAGCAGTGATCAATGTAGTGTCACACACAGCCCCTCCCCCCCACAGTTAGAATCACTCCCTAGGACACGCTTAACCCCTACAGCGCCACCTAGTGGTTAACCCCTTCACTGCCAGTCGCACTGATCGCTGTATAAATGTGAGTGGTCCCAAAATCGTGCCAAAGTTGTCCGACGTGTCCGCCATGTCGCAGTCACCATAAAAATCGCAGATCGCCGCCATTACTAGTAAAAAAAAATTTTTCAATAAAAATGCCATAAAACTATCCCTATTTTGTAGACGCTATAACTTTTGCGCAAACCAATCAATAAATGCTTATTGCAATTTTTTTACCAAAAATATATAGAAGAATACGTATCGGCCTAAACTGAGGAAAAGGGGATATTTATTATAGCAAAAAGTAAAAAATAATGTGTTTTTTTCAAAATTGTCGCTATTTTTTTGTTTATAGTGCAAAAAATAAAAACCGCAGAGGTGATCAAATACCACCAAAAGAAAGCTCAATTTGTGGGGAAAAAAAGGATGTCAATTTTGTTTGGGAGCCACGTCGCACAACCGCGCAATTGTCAGTTAAAGCGACGCAGTGCCGAATTGCAAAAAGTGCTCTGGTCTTTGGCCAGCAAGTCAAGGTATACAAGAGATTTTTATTTAATTGCCTTAGTCAGTTTAGTTCTTTTCAGTGCAAGTACATTTTAAATTAACAAAGCGGTAGTTAACTCCAAAGCAAAACATGTGACATGGTGGCTGAATTCGTTTTTTATATATATTTTTTATATATTTTTTTCCCTTTATTTTTACCTGTTGATCTGACTAGTAAGCCTGTTATTTTTCAATTTTCTTTAACAGACCTATCTGTTCAGAAAAAGCAGCATTTAGAGTGTTATGACAAAGCATTTAAAGGATAAGTTCACCTTTTTGGGCAGAATTTCAGTTTTCATTATAAATAGAAGCGTTTTCCAATGCCATTTCTAGCCCAGCCATCCCAATGTATTTTTCGCTCACTTACTTTATCCATGGGAGGTTTAAAATCTTGTCAGTTTATTTGAATGTTTAACCACTATCAATCCTATTTTGGCACTCCTCTCCTACATGTAAAAATAATCATTTTTTTGCTAGAAAATTACTCAGAACCCCCAAACATTATATATGTTTTTTTAGCAGACACCCTAGGGAATAAAATGGTGGCCGTTGCAATTTTTTTATGTCGCACGGTATTTGCGCAACAATTTTTCAAACGTGTTTATTTTGAAAAAAAAACAGTTTCACAAATTAAAAAATAACAAAAGTAAAGTTAACCTAATTTTTTGTATAATGTGAAAGATGTTACACTGAGTAAATAGATACCCAACATGTCACGCGTTAAAATTGCGCACACTCATGGAATGGCGCCAAACTTCGGTACTTAAAAATCTCCATAGGCGACGCTTACATTTTTTTTTACAGGTTACCAATTTAGAGTTACAGAGGATGTCTAATGCTAAAATAGTTGCTTTCGCCCGCTTCGATACATCACATGTGTGGTTTGAACGGTGTTTACATATTTGGGCGGGACTTGCGTCTGCGTTCGATTCTGTGTGCAAGTACACGGGACGAGGGCGCTTAAAATGTATTTTATTTTTTTATTGTTTATTTTTTTTTACACTTTCTCTTTATTTATTTTGATCACTTTTATTCCTATTACAAGGAATGTAAACATCTCTTGTAAAAGGAATGGTGCATGACAGGTCCTCTTTATGGAGAGATATGGGGTCTATAAGACCCCACATCTCTCCTTCAGGCTGGAAAGAACGATCTGATGCTTTACAGCCGCGATTGCAGCTTCGTACAACCAAGGCCCAGATGTGACATCATAACGTTGCGCCCGGGCCTGCGGTCATAGAGATAATCTGGTCACCGGAAATCTCTATGCTCGTCATACCGCGGCGTCGGATTCTTTCTCCGGGTCCCCGATGGCACAGGAGAGCCCAGAGAAGCACCGGAGGCGGGATGTCCATTCTTACGGTGCACAGAATCGCTGGCTCTAAAAGATGATATCACCACTGAAAGTCAAGGACGTCATATGAGTACCTCGGGCAGGAAGTGGTTAAAAGGATTTTCAGATTCCATCACTTTCTCAGCTTTCACTTCCTGTTAGGCCAAATAATTAAATTTTAGTCTCATCTGACCAGAGCACCTTTTTCCATGTGGCCTCAAAATCTTCACAGTGCATTTAAGGTGATGAGATGAGACTAAAATTGAATTATTTGACCTCAACACCAAACTATATGTTAGGCGGGAATCCAATACAGCGCACCATCCAAATAACACCATTTATACCATGGAGGTGGGGATATCCTGGTGTGGGGGGTGTTTCTCTGCAGCAGGGACTGGCAGCGGCGTCACTAGGGTTGGTGTCACCCGGTGCGGCAAAACATGGTGTCACCCCCCCCCCCAGCAGGACAGGCAGTAGGGCACTGAGCAGGTTAAAGCATCATGCGCCTCTCGCGCCATCCCCAACCTGCCACAATGCTAACTGATAGTGTCACCCAAGGCATTATTCTCAGAGAGAGTGCAGGAACTCAACCATGCTACACACCTTTCCCCTAAGTAGAGGGGTGGGGGGTTGAGCATGCCACAGCAACTGGGTGTGGGAGGGTCCTTAAATACCATGAGGGTGCTACATACAGAGTGTAGAGTTCAGGTGGGTGCAGAGTGGAGAATTCAGGTGAGTGCGGAGTTCAGATGGATGCAGGGTGCAGGTAGGTACAGGGTGCAGATAGGTAGAGGGTGCAGGATGCAGGTGGGTGAAGGGTGCAGAGTGCAGGTGGGTGAAGGGTGCAGAGTGCAGGTGGGTGAAGAGTGCAGAGTGCAGGTAGGTACAGGGTGCAGGTAGGTACAGGGTGCAGATAGGTAGAGGGTGCAGGGTGCAGGTGGGTGAAGGGTGCAGAGTGCAGGTAGGTACAGGGTGCAGGTAGGTACAGGGTGCAGAGTGCATTTGGGTGCAGGGTGCAGGTAGGTAGGTACTGTGTGCAGAGTGCAGGTAGGTACAGGGTGCAGGTAGGTACAGGGTGCAGAGTGCAGGTAGGTACAGGATGCAGTGTGCAGAGTTCCACCACCAAATCGCCATCCTGGACAGGACTGTCTTACCTTTGCCAGCACAGACACCCATCCCCCTTCCTTTTGGTGAGTCAGTATCATGGCATAACCTACACCATGAAGACAAGCAACACTTAAGCAGCTTTGTGAAAAGGTGAATAAAAAGGCACAAATGGATAAATGCAATTCCAAGTCACTGACAATCCCATGTAATAGGAAAACCAAGCATTAGGAAATTAAAACTATAAGGTAGGGCTTTAAATCCACGAAACATGATTGTGTGAGGAGGACAATAGTTAGGATTTGTGGTAACTCTTACAAGCATCAATGGCTGACAGAGTGGTCAAGCATATGACTTCTGCCCAGGTGCGTTGCCAATCACCATATTATGGAAAAGTTTCAAAAAGAAAAAGCAAGTCAATAACACCGACACAACAGAAGAATAGGTCAAAAACAACTGTCAACACCCCACAATGATCAGGTCAGAGTCTGGATCTCAATCCAATATAGATCATTTGCAAAGGATTTGTAAATTTCAGCTTTAAATCCTCTGTGATTCAAAGTACTATGACAATAAGACCTCTTTCACACCAGCCTGCATGCTAAAATTGGTGTGGGCTGGTGTCCCTTGTGTAGCAAAGGTAAGGGGCAGTGCTTTGCATTGTTACAACACAAGGCGCGGTTCACCATTTTATTTTTTTTTTTTTAATAAAAAGGTCATTTGCTGACATTTTAATAATTTTTATGCAGCACACCTGCAACATGGTGACCAGCAGTGACATGAGATTAGATGTGGTGTGTTGTGAAAAAATGCATCACATCTGAATTTTTACACAATGCACTGCAACTCACTTCAAATGAGCATTTTGCCATGAACAGAGCACATAGAAAACAATTGTGCCCTGAAGTTAATCCTGTGTTGATCTGCGCAGTGGTGTGAATTAGCCCCAAAAATATATGAAATATTCCAAGGGAGTGGGTTTTTTACGTAGGCACGGTACCTGAAAGTATTACACACTTAAAATGCATGCAATAAACATGAGAAATATATCTTACATAAATTGTTCTTTTTCACCCAAACAAACCCTGGTTAAAGGCTGGTGGTCCAGCACCCAACAGTCACAAAAGGCAAGCAAAAAATGGCATGGTAGTTAGTGAACAAAAAACTGGCAGCTGTACTCCATGATAAGACTGGGAAAGATTAGAAAGGTTTGGTCCCAGGTGACTTTGATTCTATATGGGCCATCTAGCATGGGAAATGGTTTGGGGGTGATCTAACTAGCCTTTTCTTCCACCCAACCTGTCCCACCCCTCCCCCTTTTCTTCTCTTTTGCTTGTCCTTTTTATGATTAGTCCTATTGTTCTCTCTTAAAGTGGTTATAAAGCCTTAACATTGTTTTACCTTAATTCATTTCTTGTAAAAAACTTTTTAGTTATCAGTATCCTCAGTCACTCTCCCCCTTTTTTTTACCTAAGCCCTCTTTCGATTCAACGCTGTGCCCTTTGGCAGCTCTTCTCTCCCCTCACTTCCTGGTCTCATTGGCTTTGCTGTCAATCAAAGCCAGTAACGTGGGAGCAGAGGGCAGGGCTAAGTTCTGCTATCTGTATCTATAGACTCAGAGAGCGAGGCTCGGGAGCGAGCCCACACAAGTGCCTGAAAGAAAGCAGCTTCCTATGCAGGCACTCCAGTGAGGAGGAGCCAGGAGCGCCAATGGAGGACCCGAGAAAAGGAGGTTTAAAGCAGCTAAGAATAAAACTGTTTGTTAAAAAAAATAAAAACAAACAATCACTTTAAGCCTAGTATCGGGCCTGGATTGTAAACAGAAGCGTAGATGGAGAATCCCAGCTGCTGTGGATCCCAAATTATAATTATACCAAATTATTTCTGCTTTTTATATGTTGCACAGAGCTTTAAACCTCTGATTTTCTTTGCTCCAATGATGGTTTAGGTAAGTCCAATTAAATTGGTGTATTCTTTTATGCAGTCGGTTTAAAAAAAAAAATATTGCAGTTAATTTAATTCACTTTGCAAAATCTGTCTGATTTTGACTTTAAAGAGTAAATTTGTGTTAAGTAATGTTAGGTAAAGTAAAGTGGGTATAGAAAAGAGTCACATTTTGTTTGCTGTTGGAAATCTTTTCAATAAAAACCTATTGAAATAGGTTGAAATAAAAATATCTGATTCTAAGCAGAATTAATTGGTTTGAACACAAGTTTATTCTTCCTCACTTCAGTACATTTAGCAATACGATTTGTGCTAAGAATGCATTCATGGCTGTTCCTGAAGGTAAATTAAAATTAACAAGAATGTCCCTGTACCCCTGGATCACAATATTCTTTATCTATAGTGTAAAACAACCTAGTCACCCATCAGGTGCTTTCCTAATTATCCTGAACATCACTCCTTTTATACAACTTATTCTTAGGGCCATGTAACACCAATTGCAATAACTCACTATCGACAGGATCCCTATGCAAAGCAAAGACTTGCTTGGTTTCACGCATTTCTCTCTCACTGACAAGATGAGGAGTCACCACTCCGTCATTGATAAAAATGCTGCAAAAAGTCACTCGACAGCAACTGCTCACTCACCTAGACAGAAAAGGAGGGATACATAGCAACGAGTATTTGCTCTGCATAGTGATCCTGTCACAGACGAGTTGTTAGTGTGACAAAAATTCAAGGTAATCTGCTTCTAGTCTGTCCATAAACCTACTGTACACACTTTATACTATTCGGTCTCTAAATACCCAATGCTCAATACAGTTATAAAGATGACACACTGGTCTAGCTCTATGTGTAAAAAGATACTCCTTCATTGTGCAAAATCTTGATAATAATCAGATGATCACATTTTGGGATTGGTATTTGTACTTCACACAAAGCTTTACTGGATGTGTAAAATAGCTTGTTAAACATGAATATCTTTTCTAAACATTTGATTAGTTGCCAATTTTAAAGTGGTTGTAAACTCTGTCATATACCCAGTGAAATGAACAGCCTCAGATGATACACAGAGATGAAACAAATCTTCCTACATAAGTTTTACTTGTTTATCTGCTGTCTTTCCATTCTACACTCTTTAGGAAGTGCACATCATGTTAGAAATGTTGTTTCTTCTTCCAGCAGTGGGGGTGGAGTCTGGGCATACACTGTGTGAGCTGACTGGTGGAAAGACACACATCCCCCACCTCCACATAGGCAGAGGAATGAAGAAACTTGCAGAGCTGTACTGTGAATAGACAAGCTCTCTACTTATCTGTCTCTAAGCTCCCTCCCCGAAACAAAATTCCAGCTGCTGTTATCTAATGTGTCAGAGAACTTGTTAGAAGTGATTCTGCTAATAACAATGGAATGGAGCAGCAGAAAGGCAAGGCACATGGAGCTTTAGAAAGAGATAAGAAAACACTACTGATATATGTGCCCAGGTCAGATTTCATGAATGGGGTTTACAACCACTTCAAGTCCTACATCATTTAAAAGATGATCAGAGAAAAAAAAATATTAAAGGCTTTGGCATAATCCTAACATACAGAAGTGAAAGTATATCTTATTGGCTTTATACCTTGGCTTCCAGATTTTGAAGACCGTCCTTTTGGTGAAGGGAGCAGTAACAGTTCCAAGGATTGCACTGAAGTACCCTTTTCTTGTTTGTCTTCGGGCAGTGGCAATGGGTCCTCTGAAATGTGGGGCTTTTTCTTCTCAGCTAGCATGCTACCAGCAGCTCGTGCAGCAACTTCCTTAAGCAGTGCTGCGGATGAGGTCATGGATGCTAGAGAAAGGAATGGGCCAGCTGGAGAATGACGCTCTTGTCCTGATGTCATACCTCGCTCACTGACTTTCTTGGACAAAGCTGCCAAAGTGGAACTAGCTGACTGAGAACTAAATGGTGAAGTAAAGGACTCAAACCTCAGGGTTTCTTCAGTCCTTAACTGTGATTGGTCTTGAAGAACAGCATTAGCAGCAGCTTTCAGTTTGAGAATGGCAGAATCTGGCGACAAGCCACATGTGTTATTTGAATTTTGCAGCCATCTATCCTGGCTCCAAATAAACCGATTAGTTGGTACATTTCCATATTGGTCACCATGATCCTGCTTTTCTGCTAGCTTCCTGGCAAGAACACTGAGTTGTTTTGCATGGTGGGATGTGGGAGAAAACTGAAGACCTGACGAGTCATCCCTACCATTCTGAGAGACCTCAGTTCCTAGCTGCACAGAGCCAGCTTCTAGCAGCCGTCGAAGATTACTGCTTAATGGCTTGTTCAGACCTGCTTGGTCATCCTCATCCACTGAAGATGCTGAAGTTGACAACTGTTCTTTACAATGAGAGGCCTCTTTGAAAATTTCATTTTCTAATATCAGATCAGTGCCCAAACTTGGAGTTGCACTTCCTAAAGAGGTATCAGGAGATGTGGCTGATTCTCGACCTCGATCAGCAGGAGACAATTTAAAGTTATCAGCTACATCACCGTATGAATCTTCAGATGGCGTTTCTGAATTTGTTCCAAACCAGGTTTCTTCTTCACTGACTTCCCCTTCAACCTCTTCTCGCCTGGTACCATCTTAAAAGGCAAACAATAAAAAACAAATCTCAGTACTATGATAGTACAAATTTAAACATTGCTTTTTTTTTTTTTTTTACACAGCAAACACCACCTAACTAAATAGATACAATAAAAACGATGAGATTAATGAATAATGACAGCAATCCTGTAACGCACACAACAATTCAAATAGGTTAAATACAAACACAAGGTTTTACAGGTTACATTTCCATGTGATATTTTAGTATTGCTAGTCAGAAGGAGCAAAGCCTAGTTCACACTAGTAATATTTCAGATTAGACTTGGGTCGCACAGAAATTGCATCACAATAGAAATCACATTGATTCGAATAGTGCCTGTTCACATCAATGCAATGCAACTGCAATGCGACTTTGGGGAATGTACAGGTGCTACTTTGGTGTGAAAAGGCATTGAAAGACTACAATGGAAAGGCACTAAAAACACATGTAAATGCGTTTTTGTGCATTTTGGGCAGAGTTTTGTAAAGTCGTCTTCTCCTACAAAAAAAAACACATTCACATGAAAAATGCATCAAAAATGCATTACAAATTCAAAATGAAAGTCGAAGCTGCACTAGTGCGAACCTAGCCTAAATTAGCCTTTTAAATTCCTCCTAAAATCTAGATATGAGAGCTCCGTATCAAAAGGTACCAGCTTCACCAATCAATCATTTTTATATTATGAGTGGGTTTATCATTCAACGAGTGAGACAAGGCATGTATTAAATACTGGTTATGCACAGTTTTAATATGGCAAGGACAAGAAGAATAATAAGTACATATCTTGCTTTTTTTTTATATAAAAGTCATTGCTATGTAAAAACAAAAAAAAAATTACAATAAATCTTGTCATCTCAAATATGATGATCTCTAAAGACAAACGTCTTATGCATCAGTCAACCACATATCCCCAATGCTCCCAATTCATCAGTTGCCAAGGTAACTTTGGGTGATTTTAAAGGACATTACAATAAACAGTGCTTAAGACCCCACTACATTATACTAAACCCACTATGCTGCAAATATAATATTGATGCACAGCATATTATTATTAAACTGTAATGATTTTATATCCATGATATAATACCCCATGAACAGGAGCACTATAATCATCTACACTGCAATGTTTTTCAACTTTAAAATGAAATAAATTTAGTCTGGAATATGCTAATTATTGTTAATGCTTTTAAATTTTAAAACCCTATATGCTGAAGATCTACACACACAAATGGGTGGCTAATTGAAGACAGAAGTTATTACCAAATGATAGATATGCATGAACATTACATCGATTCTTGCTTTATACCCAAAGTAATATTGTGTTGTGTTGTTCAAGCTTAGTACTATCCTAGTTGCCGTAGCAGGTAGTGGTAGACCAAAATGAAAATTCTGGCCTAAAACTGAAAATTCAGGATGCACTTGGCCGAAAACCAAAATGTACAGTTTTAAAAAATATATATATATATTTTTATATACTGTATTTTATTCGAATTTTTAATTAATCGCTTTTGAAGCACTTTTGCAATAAAAAAGTGCAAGAAAAGCTCTAGAAAAATGCATCCCTTTAAATTCTGTGTCTTCACACAGGTCCATTGCACTTCCATTGCAGTGTTAAAAATCCGTAGAACAGCCTGTGGCCAGGATTATACATCTCTACAGCCGAAGGAACGCCACCGGAGGCTGCAGTACAGCACCAGCACACCCCAGGACATCTCTACCCCTGATGGGCATCCCCACCCTGTGAACCAGTAAGTGTATATATTACACTAACACTTAATGATATGATAAAATCATCAGAGTTGACGCTTCCACCCCCCTGCTTTTACTCTCCTTACTGACAGAGGCAATGGACACCCTCTGAGGATGGCTGCCACCTCATTTTATTTAATTCAAATAAATAGTGACTGGGTGTATTCAGTCTTCACATCTAACAAAAATGTAGATTTTTCCTGTGGAAAAAATGAGTACACCTCATTTACCACTAATGCAGGCCATACATGGTTCGAATTCCGAACTAATTTTCTTTTGAAAATCAGAAATTTCGTGGCTTTTGTAATCTAATGGTGCCATCAGTGATTTCAAAATTTGACCAGCCAAGCCTTCAATTTCACCTCATGTTGTTACAGAAAATAAATAAATTTTGTAGCCGGGAACCTTTATTTCATTCCAGGTCACAACTCGTGCACATTTCTTTTTCGATTATATTTCTCACATAATTCTCCCATCGATTAGAAATTAGTTCCTTTTTTTTTTTTTTAATTTCCCACTAATAGTGCGAAAATCAAACTAAAATTCTTAGTTACGATTTTCGAAAGAAAATTCTTTCCTAATTTGAGCCATGTATGGACGGTTTTGTTCAAATCCACAAAATTTTAATCAGATTTGTTGTCAATAATTAGAACCATCTTAGGATGTATAGAAAAGGAGCCTGTCATATTGTAACCTCTAGGGCAGGGGTCAGCAACTTTTTTCCACTTAAAGAGGTTGTAAACCTCCCTTTGTAAGTTGTACCTATAGGTAAGCATAGAATAAGGCTTACCTATAGGTACTGTAATTATCTCCTAAGCATGCGCCGTTTAGGGGATATTTACTGATTACTGCTCCGATGATGTCATTGCCGCATGCGCTCTGAAGGAACGGCTGCCCATGCAGTTTCTTCAGGCGATTGTGCTGTGACTGGCAGCTCCCGCATGCATGCGCGGGAGTGACATCACACGGCTCCGGCCAGTCACAGAGCCGGAGTCCACAGCCCCGGAAGGAAGACAGGTGAAGATGTGGCCTGCACTGGGGACGACACTGGCTTCGTTTGTAGGTAAGTGTCATACAATGTGCTAGCATCCGATGCATACTAGCACATTATGACTTTACTTTGCAGGGAATTAGAAAGGAAGAAAAACCCACCAGGGTTTACTTCCTCTTTTAGGCTCGATTCACACCTATGCATGTTGCTTTTGAGCGTTTTTGGAGGTTTTTTTTTCATGCTTGCCACGTTTTTGAGCCGCGTTTTTGCCGCGTTTTTGCGGCGTTTTTGCCGCGATTTGCGTTTTTTTTTTTTTTCATTTTTTTTTAGTCTTAAAAAAAAATTACAAAAAAAATAAAAAAAAAAAAAACGGCAAAAACGCACCAAAAACGCACCAAAAACGCTGCAAAAACGCTGCAAAAACGGTGCACTTGCGTTTTTGATGCTTGTCCATTGAAATCCATTACATGCAAAATGCTGCTTTTTGCATGAAAAAAAGTCCCCGACCCTTTCCAAAAACGCAGAGATACAAAAAAGCATTGATGTGAACATGTTCCATAGGAACCCATGTTAAAAAATTCCCGTGCATTTCTGCAAAATGCAAAATGCATCAAAAAACGCGCTAGTGTGAATGGGGCCTAAGGGGAGGATTCAATGTATGTGAATGCACAGAGGGCCGCATTCACCTGCTAATAAATTAAGATAACATTACACAGCCCCCGCACCTCTGGCCTCCTTTACATTATTACATTACACAGCCCCTGTACATCTGGACCCCTTTACATTACACAGCCCCCCCTGAATATTACACAGCCCGCCCTGCACATCCCTCGCTCTAAAAATCGCGGTGATACCTCACATGTGTGGTTTGAACACTGATTACATTTGTAGTAGTGACTTACATATGCATTCACTTCTGCGTGCTAGCAGAGAGGGATGGGGCACTTTAAAAAAAAAATGTCTTGTTTTTTAAATTTTTTTTATATATCTTTTTTTTTACACTGTCCCTTTAAAAAAAATAGGATTTTTTACTTACCGTAAAATAGGTTTCTCTGAGTTCATTGACAGACACAGCGCTCCATTATTCAGAACCTTAGGGTTATATCGCCCCCTACAGGAGTAGGACACTAGGCAGAAAAAAGACTTGGCTACGCTTATGGGCAGTCCTAGGTAATATACACCCCCCTCTCTGCTATAGGCCCTCAGTTTAGTAACGAGCAGTGTCAGAAGCATCCAAACTTCTTAGGAGGGGTGGGTGATGTGTCTGTCAATGAACTCAGAGAAACTGATTTTACGGTAAGTCAAAAATCCTATTTTCTCATTCGTTCATTGACAGACACAGCGCTCAATTATTCAGAACCTTAGGGACTTCCCAAAGCAGTGCCAAACATGACGGGTGGGACAATGAAAAATCCCAAGGCTAAAACAATAGCCAATCAGGTAACAAGAGCTCAACACAGAAACAAACTGGAGCCCAACTTGAACAATACTCCTTCAAGAGGGAATAGACCCTCTAAACAGCAACCTGCAACACATTGCGGCCAAAAGAAGCATACTCAGATGTCAGCACGTCCACGTAGAATTTTGTGAAAGTGTACACTAACGACCAAGTGGCTGCCGTGCAAACCAGTGCAGCTTACGCCTGATGCTGGAAGGCCCAAGAAGCAACAAGCAGCCAAGTAGAATGCGCTGTAACAGGGAAAGGAGGAACCCAACCCTTGATAGACTAGACCAGTCATCGTCTGTCTGATCCGTCTACAGAGGTCGCAGAAGAAGCAGACAGCCCCTTTTTTGACCCGTCCGTGATCACAAACAGTGAGTCTGATCTCCGAAACGGTCCTGTGACTGCCAAATACACCCGAATCGCCCGAACACATCCAGGGCATGTAAGGTAAATCCCTTAGGACATTTTGACCTGGGACACAGGGAAGGTAATACAACATCCTTAGTCAAAAGGAATCAGAGGAGGGAACCACGGACAAGGGCGAAGAACCACTTCATCTTTGTGGATCACCAGGTAAGAAGTATTACATGGCAACGCCTACAGTTCCGACACTCTGCAAGCAGAGGTGATAGCAACCAAAGAAGCCACCTTCTGGGACAGAGCAAGCAGAGGAACCTCCCGAATATTTCCAACGGGAGGCTCCTGTAGAACCGAACACACCAAGAGTAGATACCACGGCAGTAGAAGAGACCGCACCGGTGGAGGCAGATGTCGAACCCCTTGATTAAGAGTACGCATCAGGGAGTGCGAGACCAGGGGACACCGAAGAAACCCGCCACCAAGGCCGACACCTGGCCCTTGATGGTACTCAAGGCCAAGTTCTGCTCCTACCCCCCCTCCCACACGCGAAGGAAGGTCGAAATCCGAGCCACCGAGAAAGAATGAGGGTAAATGGCAAGCGCCTCACACCAGGATATGTATGCTATCCATGTCCAGTGGTAAATCTTCCCAGAGGAAGGCTTTCTAGCCTTCAGCAGCATCGTAACTTCAGCACCTAGCTCATAACAGCCAGGCCTTCAAAAACCAGTGACTGAAGCAGGGTGGAAGATCGGCCCTTGGGACAGTAGAACCTCCCTGAGAGGCAGTCGCGAAGGGACGTCAGCGACTAAGCGCACCAGGTCGGCGTACCAAGACCGACAAGACCATCCATGCCCACTAGAATGACTGGAATCCCTTCGGCCTTAATCCTGCGCAAAAGCCGCAGCAGAATCTTGAGAGGAGGAGAGGCGTAGATCCGACTATACCGGCCCCACGGGGCCACCAGAGTGTCTGCAATGTCAACCAGAGGAGCCAGAAACCTCAGTACGGTTCCGTTAAGCTGGGACGCCAACAGGTCTACCTCCGGAGTGCCCAATCGGAGACATATCCGATGAAACATGTCCTGGTGAAGGGACCACCCCGTGGACCAAGACTAGCCGACTGAGGCAACCGCCTGCCATTTTTTCTATTTTTCCATTCCCAGAATGCATACGGCAGAGGGTGCCGGAACAAAGCGTTCTGCCCACCGGAGGATGCTGGCTACTGTCAGGGCTGCCAACACACTCTTCGTCCGCCCAGGTGATTGGCATAGACCACCGTCATGGCATAATCCGACTGGATCCGTACCCGGAGCCCCCGAAGTCGACATCCATGATCCATACATGGTCTGATCGTTCGATATCCCAGGATAATCGATCGGCAGTCTGGATTCCTCCAGCGTCCCTGAGCAGAACCCAGTCCCAGGACACCTCCCCACCCGGACAAACTGGCATTGGTGGCGACCAATGTGCAATACAGGGGAGAAAGGATGTGCACTGCCGAAATCCCAGAGAGCGAAGACACCAGACCAGGGACCCCCGGTTTTCTGGCTCAGTATGGGCACCACAGCAGGGGCTTCGATCTGAGGTGATTATTACATAATGAGCTAGAATGCTATGCATACTAGCTCATTATGCCTTTGTCTTGCAGGTCTTTTTTTTTTCATGTGTGTTTACAACCACTTTAATTGTCTTGGTCAGAACTTTATGGACAGGAAAAACTATGTTTAGACTCCTCTAACCCCTGATACATCTTGTCACATAATGAGGGCTGAGCTTTTTCTTCTTGAATTTCCAAAGTGGTATAGACCGCTTTTAGTAAGTCATCCACCTCTTCTAGCGTTAATTTGTATCTAGACGTTCTCGTCTCCTCTTCCCCCTCATCTTCCTCAGAGTCAATTGTTGAGGGGGGGAGAATACTCTCTTTTCCTCCTCTGACTCACTTTCAACTGGTCTTGAAGTGGAAGGAGGAAGACTGGACTGGGAGCTCTGTTCTTGGCTGGAACTCTGGCCTTGTTTCTTCATAAGGGAACGCACTGTCCCTTGGGTCTCTGCTAATTCCTTTCTCACTGAGGAAAAGAGCTCCTTACACTCTTGTGTGGATTCTTCCCTTACTAGACCTGAGATGCAAGATCTGCAAAGCGGTTTAGCCCATGAGTCCCTTAAATGGGTTTTTGCATGAAGGGCATTTTCTTCCTGCAGTTCTCTCTGTATTGGCGGTGGCTTTCCATAAGACAGAAAAACCCCCATACCCCTTTATCAGGGCGAGATACTACTGGAACATAGAGCTAAAGAAACAGTGCCCAAAGCAGACTCTCCAACGTGCCCCAGAGTCTCCCTCCACGCTGAGCTGCTAACGAACGTGTCACCATAGCAGACAGCTGCAAGCTCTAACCATCACACCAGACAAAAAAACACCCAGTGATAAAAGGAAAGAGGCGCCTCTGCACCTCTCCTACCTGGGCCTGGCCGGGAACCTGGGAGCCTGCATCCGCCATCGCTGCTGACGACTCTGTCTCCTCCATCACGAGCGCTGCAGCAACCGCCTGTGTGATCTTTAAATGAAGCTCCTCCGGCGTCCCTCGCTCAGGAGCGGAAGGAAGTCCCGGACAGATGACCTTCCCCTTCCTCCTGCGTTCCAGCAGCCAGAGCAACGTGCTGCTATGCCCCGCTGGAAGTCTCCGCCCCCGGAATGACGTCACCCGCCATCCGGGTTTCGGCGCGGTCATGCCGAGAACTGGAAAGGACGCTCTAACTGAGCATACCTGCACCCTTCTGAGCACCCGGGGCAGAAGGCCACCAGCGGACCCTTACTCCTGAGAGCCAGAGAAGAAACGGACACCAGAGCAACCCCCTCTCGTGCGCGTGGGGGGGGGGGCTGAGCTGGTCTGTGAACAAAACTGAAAAAAGGTACTGCCAAAACCCCCTCCTTGGAGAGAGCGCAGCCCCTCTGGTTCCCCAGCAGCGCTTCCACCATGGTGGAGGAAACACTAAAACTGATGGCATGGTGGAAGCAGCTGAATTTAAAGGGGCGTTGTCACGCAGTGTTTCCTCTCTCCAAGGTGCTGTCCTGAAAGGCGAAGGGAGAAAAAATTCTGATCACTTTTATTGCTGTCAGAAGGAATGTAAACATCTCTTTGACAGTAATAAGCAGTGACAGGTGTTTTTATGGAGGAATCTGGGGTCTCGCTTCCAGGTTACTACCGGTATATCCGAATCCCGATTAAAGCCGATTCCGGCTTTGTTCGGGTTTCTGGCCAGCTGGTGGAGGTGCCGGCTGGTCACTCGGGCCTCCCAGTAGGATGGGAGAGTCCGGGTGAGCCACGGAAGGTGGCAAGTGTCCCCTCCTACTGCTTGGCATAACAGCCCAACAGGAGGGCAGGAGAATCATCTTAATTAAGTTAATTCTGCCAGCTACAGACAGTGGCAGTTTAGCCCATGTAGCCAACTTGGTTCTAATTGTGTGCATGAGTGGGTCTATGTTAACCTGTAAGGCCTCGGAGGGTTTCACTGTGATAATAATACCTAAATACTTAAAATACATAACCTTTATAAGCAATCCCTAAAATTCTCCCGAAGGAGATGCATGTGTATAAGAGCAGATATTTGCCAGTTAATCTTGATGCCCGAGTAGGAACCAAATGTTTCTATAATACACACAGCCATTTGCAGGGAGGCCTGTGCATTGTTAAGGTAAAGAATTAAATCATCAGCATATAGAACGACTACATCCTATTGGCCAGTGTAATACCAGCAAGAGAGGGAGACGGGAAGTGGGGATAAAAGGCAACCCTGATGTGTGCCTCTGTGTAGCTGTATAGGAGCGGATAATAGGCCATAAGACTTAGGGTTATCATATAATATGGTGATGCACTTACAGAATTTCTCTCCAAAGCCAAACGACCGCAGGGCAGCTGGTAGAAAAGGCTATTCTATTAAATCAAAGGCCTTTACCGTGTCAAGCAAGGCCAATTCGCAGGTATCAGGTAGATGGTCTTTAAGCTGCACAATAATTTGGGTCCTACGGAGATTTATAGAGGTGGACTTCCCCGGCATGAATCCAGTTAGATCCGAGTGAATGGAATTAAAGTGGTTGTAAACCCTTTACAACCACTTTTTGCTAAGGTAAGCCTATAATTAGGCTTACCTGTAGCTACACTGGATATCTCCTAAACCTGCACGATTTAGGAGATATCCCCTGTATTTGCATGTGCCGATGTCATCGGCACATGCGCACTGAAGCAATGGCAGTACATGCCGTCGCTTCAGTTAGGCTGTGCCGTTACTGGCGGGAGTGACGTCGTCGCGGCTCCGGCCAATCACAGAAACGGAGGCCGTGATACCTGAAAGTAATTCCGGGAGCGATGTCGGCCGGCGGAGCGGGGTACGAAGACGGCTGCAGGGGCTTTAATCTCAGGTAATTCATAATGAGCTAGTATGCTATGCATACATGCCTTTGTCTTGCAGGGTTTTTTTTTTTTTTTTCTAGGGTTTACAACCACTTTAAGAATCACTGAGTTTAAATGCTTGGCCATCATTTTGTAAGAATTTTAAAGTCTATGTTCAATAATTATATGGGGTGATAGGAGGCACAGTCAGTGAGATCCTTATCTGGTTTAGGTATGAGCACTACAGTAGCAGAATACATTGACAACGGCAATCTCCCCTCTTGAAAAGCATTTGAATACACTTGGACCAAGATTGGGGCCATAACATCCATATAGTGACTATAAACTCCTAGTGGGAGGCCGTCTGGACCAGATGCTTTACCGGCAGCCATTGAAGCTTTGGTTTCCCTGACATTATCTTCTATGAAATCCTCCTCTAACACTGCGGTCTGCTCTGCCATCAAAGTGGAAAACTGCAAGTCATGTAAGTACATGTCTATTTCTTGCTCATTGTTTGTAAGTGAAGTAGCATACATGTTGGTATAAAAGTCATGGAAGCAAGACAATATTTCCTCTGCATCGCTAACAAAGTTACCGTTCGTATATTTTAATCTGGTCACTACCAGACTGCCAGATTGTTGTTTTGCCATATGGGCAAGCAAGTGGCTAGTTTAATTTCCATGTTTAAAATATTTTTGCGGAGTAAAAAAAAGTCTTGCGTTTAGCATTTGCTGACATACGTTCAGCATATGCACAGGAGGAGAGCGCCCATCGTGCCCAGTACTATTCTTTATAATATGTTTTATATATGCCTTTGTAAATTAGGATAAGGCCGTGAAATCTAGCTTTTCAAGCCCCTTTATCCTCACCCATAAGAAAGCAGAGGCCTGGAAACATGGACAATAAAAATTGCTGTACATATAGGTAGAAAGATCATTATAACTTATTAAATTATTCTGACTTCTTTCTCAACACCATGCACAAAAATAGCTCAGCACTGAAATTTAGATACGTAGTTCAAAAATGATGTGTGTGGTATGGTGATAATGGGTATGACCTAAAATATGACATTTCCAGTTCAGTAACTTAACAGCAATGACATTGCCATATTCAGTTATTTGGCATTGGAGCTTGAGGAAATCAACCCCCCAGTACTGCTAGTAAAACAAAATACAATCTGTTTACAGAGAAATTTCAATATCTTGCTAGAATAATGCAACCTCTTTTTGGCAGTTAAATTTTACCACTCCAAAATCAATGTGTTGTAAAAGTAATGACTGGCAACAAGTGATTCACTCACACAGCAGCATGAGAATAAAATACCAGCATAGTTTTTTATCCTTACACTGGGATTAAGACACACCTTTACTTATTATAATGCACTTCATTTTTCCAGAAGGTGCAAGAAATAGATCAGTTGCTACTACTATAATAAATGTCACTTGCTGCCTGTAACATATACATTCTGTTTTGCACAGGACCTGCTGCTGTGTGTGTCCTCTGCCCGCTTTATGAATTTACTGAATTTAAAGTCTATTAAATTGGTTGAAAGAAGTCAATTACATTGTAAATTGGAACTGCTAATTAAAGATCACAGGATTAAGAGCTGGTGTGTGGAGAAAATAAAAGTGATAAGCAATCTGTGCTGTGTTATAAGAAATAGGTGCGCAATCTGTGAAAAAGATTTAAACCAACATTCTTCAAATGAAAGTGACATAAAATAGGAAGACAATTTAAAAAAAATTGTAAGCAAATACAGTAAGAAAGTGTGATGTCTTAGTGCACAACAGTTCCCAAATTCCGCAAAGAGACTATAAGAAAACTGTGCCATCTGATGCTTCCCTCCGTGTCCAGGCATCTTGGCAGATGATATAGGCCAAGTTCACAGAATTTCACTTTTTATCATAAATAAAAGCCTTTGATATATAGGCCAAGCAATCTCAATGTGTTCATCACTCACTTATCTAGTCCATGGAAGCTCTAAATTTTCACCTCTCAAAATTCCAAATTAAAAAAAAATGCTTTCTGAGACCTGACTTCCTGTATTGTCATAAGACCTTCCAGGAACTTCATATTCCATCATGCACTGTCTTACTTCATAATAGGATGTGTTTACTTCTGTTAACCACACCTCTCTCATTACTATAGCACCGCTTTTTTATCTCCACTCATTTTCCTACAACCTTAAAAGCAGAGTTGCACCCAAAAATGGAACTTCCGCTTTAAAGACTCCTGACATGCCACATTTGGCATGTCGTTTTTTGTGGGGGGGTTAGCGGGTACCTAGTTTTGACAGGTATCCAGCTCCCACTTCCGCTCGTGGCACCACGAGTGGATGTTTTCCTCTCCCCCTCCCTTCCTGCTATCTTCTGGGCACGTTACAGGTTCCAGAAGATTGCCCAGCCATTCAGAACACGCAGCACGACTGTCAAAGCCAGATGCCAACACTTGCAATGCCGGCAGAGAGGAGAGGAAGAGAACCTTGCCTTCGGCGGCCCTGTCGCAGGTTCGTGGGACAGGTGAGTGTGTGTTTATTAAAATCAGCAGCTAGACTTTTTGTAGCTGCTGACTTTTAATAAACACAGAAACGGCTTGAACTCATCTTTAAGGTCGCCATACATTATATAGTTTCATTATACAATCTCTTTTGGATCTATCATCAGCTAAGTTGTGCAAGGGCCTGTCTGATTTGATACAAATTAATGGACTGTTCAGGTGGGTTCTCCTGTTCCAATATCACTTTCAGGCCCCATTCACACAGCTTAATGGAAGCGCATGGTTTTTGGTTTGTTTTTCCTGCGACATAAGTAGGACAGCCCATTGATTTCAATATGCTGCCCTAACAAGCATCAGCAACAACTGCACGAAAGTAGCTCATGGAGCATTTTGGCGCATTGCAGTTTGCACAATTTTTGCCACGCATTTTTGCACTCGACAATCGCAACTACTTCATTTTAGGTGTATAGGAGGTAGCCATACACTATACAATATGATTGTACAATCTCCTTAAGATTTACCAAAACTTTATAATAGGAAGACACATTTATCTATCCAATCACTCTGTATCCAATCAGGCAGATTCATGTATTACATGATGATGGTAGATCTAAAGGAGATTGTAAAATCAGGTTATATAGTGTATGGTGAGCTTTACAGACTTTCAGGGACACATTTCTGTTTTCAATACTACTGCTTTGCTCCACATGAAATGAGATCACTCAGGTCCTGCACACTCTGCCAAATGAATGATCTATGCAAGAAGAAGATACAAAACAATCACTAGCTGTGTATAAAAGGTGAACAGTGCTCACTAACAATGCCTGCATTGTCCCTCACTCAGCTACCTAACATCTGTAATCCCCTGAGCTGCCTGCTAGGATATATGGATGGTGAAGGTATATCTAAGAACATGCAAACTTTTCTAAGAATTATCCTGTTTTATGCAAAAAAAAAAAAAAAAGATAAATATGCATTGGAAATCCCAATCCCCACCTACCATAGCCTTCTGGCTCACTATAGTCAATCAGGCTATACCTTTATACAAATTGACGTATGAGGCCAGAGGATGCCCCCAAAAAATTCATAAGATCTGGAATCCCTGGGTTAGCTCAGATTGCACTATACCACCTGCTCTTTGAGTTCTCTGAAAATGTTAGTTGACTTCTTGTCCTCATGCTGGAATTTAAAAGGTAACAATGTGACTCCTCTATTAATCTGTACTCACTAACTGGATACCATGTAACTGTATTTCATTGCTGATTGAGCACTGTTTGCTCCATTGATGTTACATATGCATTTGTGTATATATTTGTTTGTTTGTATGTAAACAATAAAAAAAAAAAAAAATTATACCTTTAAAAAAAAAACAAAAAAACAAAAAAAACAAACAACAAACAACAATGTCTGCATTGTAAAAGCATAAAACTAGAGGTGGGCGGGAGCAATCTACTGGACGGGGAGGGCAGGAGCATGGTGTGTGTTAATGAGGTCAGCTGTTGAACTACTTCTTAGTTCACTATTTCCCCTTTCACACACAGTTTTTTCAGGCGGACCTGATCGGATGGTCCATTTACCCCTATGGGCAGATGGGTGGTAAAGGGATTTGTGTCCATTTACACCCGCCTACCTCTGGTCCACTGAAAACAAACAGAAGGGGTTCCTTCCTTCTCTGTTTAAGCAGATTGTATCAGGGGTAGTTGGGTGTAAACCGACAGTAGAGTTCATTTACACCTGGCTGCCCGCAGAGCAGCGCAGGCCATCAGTGTCCACTCTGAATAAACTGAGCAAGAGACCTGTCATCCGCTCTGCGCTGATCAGCAGACAAATCCCCTGCTGATCAAAATAGAAAGTGCCCCTGTGAACAGTTTTCAAGTCCCAAAAACCAGGATGAGTAGCAAGAAGTAATGAAGGAGTTTTCTATAGGAGAAACTAGAGGTAAGGCTTGTCTTAGAACATAAAGAAATATTTTTCTTTACTGCAACAGCGGTACATTAATGGTATATTGGTACATTGGGAAGCTGGAATTTAGAAAAAACAAAACAAAAAGGTGAACCTAGACTTTACGATCTCCAAACTATAAGGGATCAACAAGTGCTTAATCAGTAATCCTCAGTGAGGCAACAGCATCACCCAACTCATCCTTCCAACAGTGGGATCATAAATACCCTCAGGGTGCATGAAAAAGGACAGAGGCAAACTCCATTGCGCAATACTGTTTAAAACTGCATCTCATTTATTGTTACTCACAAACAGCAAGGAATGCATTCAGTATTTTATGTCAGTTTTATTTGAAGGATGTTGGTTTAAAAATCTTTTCACAGACTGAGAACCTATTTTTTTATAGCTTTTGATTGTGGTTGTGTATTCAGGCCGACTGTGCTGCATTCTGCTAGTTTATTTATACACCAAGTGAAAAAAGAATTGTTTTTTATTTACACAGTTTCTTTTGAATCTATGCTGTGTCTAGCCTTGTAATATGAATATGCATTTCTATGAAAATGCAAAAAACTTTACAGAATAATTGCTAGGATAGGGCTATTCTGTATTGATATGTAATCTATATGATGTAGATGCTTAAAAGAGTTTTTCACCTCCCTTTTATGTCTTTGTGTTGTACTGATATCATCGACTTTGGTCAATAATCAAAATTATCAACATTTTCTATCAACTACTATGACTGAGATTCTCTTGACTTTGTGAAAGTTGGTTGCAATATCAATGGGTACATAATAACTTTAACCACTCGCTGCCCGCTTTACTCCATTATAAAGCAGCAAAGTGGCTCTCCTGTGTCGGATCACGTACCTAGTACGTGATTCGGCAATCCCAGGTAGGGGGCGCACGCGCCGTTCGTGGTGTGATTAGACCCAGCACAAGCCGATTAGTGGGTGCAGGCAAATGGCACCCACTGAGCAGTGAGGGGAAAGACAGGACAGAGCTCTGTTTATGTAAACAATGCAGATATCTGTCCTGTAGGTGGCAAAGCGGCGGTTTTTGTTTCCCTGCAAGGCAGGGAATAAAAACCGGCACATCCCTTAGTAAAAGCTGGTCACTGGTTCCCACAAAGTGTCAGTTAGTGTCAGACTGCCCATATTACAGTCCCACTAGAAGTTACTGATCGCCACCATTACTAGTATACAAAGTGAATAAATAAATAAAAATTCCTGTATATATACCATAGATTGTAGACGCTATAACGTTTGCATAAATCAATATACACTTATTTTTTTTTTTTTTACCAAAGATGTAGCAGAATACATATTGGCCTAAATTTATGAAGAAATTTGATTTAATTTTTTTTTTTTTTTTACTGAATATGTTTTATAGCAGAAAATAAAAAATATTGTTTGTTTTTCAAAATTTTTGTTATTTTTTCATTTACAGCGCAAAAAATAAAAAACACAGTAGTGATCAAATACCACCAAAATAAAGATCTATTTGTGGGGAAGAAAATGAATAAATTTCCTTTGTGTACAGTGTTGCATGACCACGCAATTGTCAATTAAAGTAACGCAGTGCCAAAAAGCAAAAAATGGCTTGGTCATGAAGGGGGGTAAATCTTCCAGAGGTCAAGTGGTTAACAAACTGCCCCGATAATTGCTCTTTAAGTGAAAAAGTCAGTTGGCTGGGCTGAAGTCTCTTGGCTGGCCAATAGAAGAGAGCGCTGACCGGAGTGTTCTGGCGGTTGCAGGGGGGGTTTGAGGATGCCGTCTCCCTGTCAAAACACAATAGGACAGCAGGGGGGATCGCTGTACTGTACTAACATCGGATTGTTAGTACATCGGCTCAGACCTGAGCTGTCAAGTTTTTTTTTGTTTAGCCTACTGGGTTTTAACGAAAAAAAAACTAGCAGTGTGTATGAGGCTTTAGTCTATGTGGCCATACTACACAATATATTCTGACCTGCCCCCCCTTTCACCTACTCTATCTTTCTATTTTTGGTAAGTACATGAATCATATCAAAGTGTCTGAGAAACAAATGAGGGGAAAGGAGAAAGAAGTCAGGATGGATCGGGGGGGGAGGGGGGGGTTGGGGATTGGTCAGAGTCAGCGTCTTGGAAAAGTGGACGTTTTTTCCATGTTAGAGTGTTCCAATGTTTCTATAGACATAAGGTGCTCTTTAAGAAAACAAGCAGGCACATTGAAGGGGGGGGGACCCCAATTTTAATTTACAAATCCCCCTTGCCCCCTTGTATACATACATTTTTCACAGGGATCTCTGGTCAAATCATGCAATGCTTTTTGCATTATTCTCAGAAATCCGTGAGCCCATTCTCCAGAGAGTTGAAGACACATCCCCAGAGGGTGGGTGATGCTTTGGGCTCACAGTAAGTGGGCTGAGTGACGCTGGTTGTCAATCAACTCAGACAAGGACTGGTGCTGGTCTTCTGATGATGTCTCCTGCAGATTCACCACTATCAAGTAGGGTTAGTATTGCAGCAAGTGTTGCCTTTTGATTTAAAAAATGCTGGCTTTAAACTATGTTAAGTATCTGCTACTGTTAATAGGAGCACAGATTTCTTTTTACATCCTTGCAATGTGAACAAAAATATCACTCCAGCAATCTTTTACCATTAAGTTCAATGAACAGAAACTGTCCAACCTTCTGAGCAGTCAAACCTTTAGGAGTTAGAATTGTAGGTCTGATATAAAATGAAGAGGCATAGGACTGGATTTAAACAACCATTTTTTTTCTTTTTAAGCCTGACACCATTCCTATGATGGAAACATAATAAAACCAACATTTAAAGCGGGGTTCCACCCAAATTTTGAACAATATCTGTATGTATTCTCTTCCTTGCCTAGATGCTGACATGCCATTTAAAACAATTTAAATCGCCGTAATTACCTTTTATTTTTCTATTCTTCTTTGCACTTCCTGGTTCTCCTCCCATGGGAGTAGGCGTGTTTCTAGCCTCTCCCAGACTCCTCACAGTCTCCTGGGAGCTAGTCTCAGGCTTCCCAGGATGCCACTGAGCATGTGCAGGAACGAGCGGTGAATGCTGGGAGCACATCATTCACCGCATCCAGGAAATAAATGCTTGTGGGCTTCAAATGCCCACAATGAAGATGGAAACCGCTTGCAATGAATAATATAAGTTATTCTTTCCGATGAAATCTGACACAGGCGGACATATTACACACAATATGTGAGTATGTAATGCTGAGAAGAAAAGTTTGTGAATGAACTAAAAAAAAAAAAAAAACGATAGATAGGTGGACCCCCGCTTTAAGTATAAACGATAAAGCTTAGAAACTCTAATTTTTTAGCCTGGCTGTGTTCGTAACAATTATCCTCCCTAGTAGGTTACCAGACTGCAGGTAAATGTTGCCAGAAATGTGAACACTTCCACGTTCTATCCAAACTTTTTTTTTATCCCAACTAAGTCGCCTCGCAAAACAGAAGTATTTAAATTCCATCAAGGTGAAACATTCACAGCTCCCATTGTCCTTTCTATGATATGTGTATATTGATGGTCTTTCTGCACTTGTGCCCAATATAAAAAACGAAATTCCTTTCACCACTAACATCCAATATAACAATAAAAAAATTCTAATAGGCCATAAAACTGTCTTGCATTGGATTTTATTAGATATTTAAAGTGACTGTAAACCTCTGACATGAAATATGAACAAAGCATATCCCACTCTAGTGTTGTGCTTGTCTCAATCCAAAGCACTAAGGGGTTTGATTTTACTAAAACTGGAGAGTGCAAAATCTGGTGTAGTTGTTCATGGTTACCAATCGACTTCTAACTTCAGCTTGCTCAGTTAAGCTTTGACAAAACAACCTGGAAGCCGATTGGTTTTTATGTAGAGCTGCACCAGATTTTGCACTCTCCAGTTTCAGTAAGGCTACTTTTACACTGGGGCGGGGGGGCGCGCTAGCGGTAAAGTGCCGCTAGTTTCAGTGGCTCTTTACCGCTGTTATAGCGGCGCTTTCGGCCATTAGCAGGGCGCTTTTAACCCCCGCTAGCGGCCATGGAAAGGGTTAAAAGCGCCCGAAAAGTGAAATTGTTTTTAATGGCTCTGGCAGTTTAGGAGCAATGTATACACCACTCCCGCACTGCCCCAAAGATGCTGCTTGCAGGACTTTTTTTCCCATCCTGCAAGCACACTGCTCCAGTGTAACAGCACTTTCACACCGGGGCTGCAGAAGAGGCAGTTTACAGTGGCTTTTTAGGCGCTATTTTTAGTGCATAAAATCCTCAGTGTGAAAGGGGTCTAAATCAACCACTAAGTGACATTTCTGAGTGCTGCTTCATTCCTCTGCTATTTGCAAGAGTCACTTCTAACAAGTTTTCCTGACATCAAGAGAAAAAAAGGTGACAACAACCTCAGCTCTTTTCCTGTGTGCTATGTGAAGGGATGGGGGTGTCCCTTCCATCCAATCAGCTCTCAGAGCTTTTCTCACTGAGCTCTGCAGAGTGTAACTTCAGCTCTCTGGCGACAGCTCAGACAAGTAGTATAAATTATCGGCTCTGGATAAGATATGGCCGCAGATAAGCAGGTACAACTTATGTGGGAGGATTTTTTTCATCCCTGTGTATTATCTGAGACCAGTCACTTCACTGGGTATATATGAGAGTTTACAACCACTTAAAAAGAAAAACATGTTCTTCAAACACCAATATGCAAACAAGGAAAACAAAGACTGTATAGTGATGGATAAAAAGACTGCTGTAAAAAAAAAAAAAAAAAAAACATTTAGGCCCCAAGCACACTAGTGTCTTTTAGAAGCTCAAAAACAGCTAGAAAAAATGCTGATAATAGCGGTTGTGTGCCAGCTTTTAGTAGTGTTTTAGTTGCTTTGAGGAGCGTTAGCATTTTATTAGCATTTTTTACAGTATATGAAGGAAAAAAATTGATTGAAAAAAGTGGTTAGTAGTGTTTAGTAACATTTAGAGGCATTTTGCATATTTGTCTGTCAGGAAAACGCTCCCAAAAACCCTATAAAAACATTTTTTTTTTCTGCTCCTAGATACAGAAGCTCGAAAAATGGTAATAGCCTAGAGTAGCGTGGATAGACACATAGAATAACACTATTTAGCTTCTAGAAGCAAAAAAAAGAAGATGGGTACACTGTAGTCATAAAGGGATGTGTTTTGTTGCAATTCTGGAATCTCAGGCAGAATTATGCAATTCTGCCTGCAATTCCAATATGCTCAAGTGCGTACGGGGCCTAAAGGTTTTTTCCCCTAATACATTATATGCATTAGGGTGAAAAAACTTTCCGTGCTAAAGGATCTCCCCCTCTCCCCCTTATACTTACCTAGGCCCGGTTTTAAACCAGCACTGTGTCCGAGAGCAGTGGCTTTCTCCACACACTTTCTTCTCACAGGGCAGATTGTTAGCAGCCGGAGCCATAAATTAAATTCTGTGACGAGGGAGCGCGGGCAGGGTCAAGGGTCATGTTTATAGATGCAGACAGGGCAGCTCGGGATCGAACTCGCACTAGTGCCCCCATAGAAAGCGGCTTTCTATGGGGCATTCACCAAAGAGGAATAACCAGGAGTGCTAGTGGGGGACCCCAGAAGAGGAGGATCAGGGCTGCTATGTGCAAAACCATGGCATAGAGCAGGTAAGTATGACATGTTTATCATATTGATAAAAAAACAAAAAATAAAGCTTTATAAATCACTTTAACTTTAGTTTACTGTTGTAAATTGTACAAATTATTTTGTAAAATAAATAACATTAAAAAAATCAGATGCACTACATATGCTTAATAGCTGCAAAAGGTTACTGATGAAATCCACGTTGACATTAATATTGTGTACCAGTCAGAGCACAGATAGAGAAAACATCCAGGCAGGATTTTGCATCAAAATGTTCTGCCAAAGTACTGTATGTATGCTACAAAGTAATTTGTTATGAACTTTGTCTCATGTAACACAGAATTTGAAATAAGGTCAAAATAATAATTACACTACGTCTGTTGGGCGGCATTGATCAACGTAGGCCCAGAGTAATCACAAACTGAAACAGATTGTTTCCAGTAGGGTCAGTTCACTGTGCAGCCCTAAAGATTCATGCTTTTTCAATGATCAATGGTTAGTGCAAGCCATTACTTAAAAGGCATCTATTTATGTAATTTGATTTTTATATATCCATTCCTGAACCCAGAATACAGTCTATGGGGTCACTAGGTATAGACTTCTTGAGGTCTGTGCTGTGTGACAGCTTATGCCTCTCTGCATTTTCTATCACCAATCACACTCCGACTTCCAAAGCAGGTTTGAATTAGGTGGTGTGAGCAATTTCTTTACATCAGGCTTTCTGTATATCAGAGAGAGTAAGCGGTCTGCACTGGGGGTGTCTGGGAATTTCTTCTCAGCTTTACAATAGGGGGTTCCCAGATTACCATATCAGTGGTTTACTGAGCTGTGCTCCCTGTACGCATCTGGTGGTTTGATGTTCAAATTTTGACAGATGTGCAAAATTATTCCAGCCAAACAAACAAGATAATAAGTGATAAGATAACAGCTTTTGCTGCAATATTTACCTCCAATCCACAAAATCCCCCCCCCCCCCCCCCCCGCAGTATTTATTTCTGTTGCTAGATGTCCTCAGTCGCCAGTAAGGCCAGTAAAACTAAATAGGCCAGGTGAATATAAAAAATAAATAAATAAATTGCCCTGTTTAGTGGAGGGGAGGAGGGTAATTTCATTTCAGGGTGAAGATACACTTTAATGTTTGTTTTTCTCTATGTGCTAGAGTTCAGCTTTAATGCTTGAAGTTTAGTGTGATCACAGGCTACTATATTTGTTTATCTTGTACTTCCTGTTTTAGACACACAGCACAAAAACTGTACTAAACTCTTTCTGTCTGAATACAATTCTATAGACATCTCATATAACAAAAACTCACAAAAGGTTGTAGAAAGGTCATTGAGAAATATCTCAGTTCAGATTACACACAAACTGTAAATCCACACACACGCACCATGGAGCTCCTCCTCAAAGGCAGCCCATGGAGGATTCATTTTTTTTCAATCAGCAGGTTAAAAAAAAATACTTGCTTCCGTCATCCACACACTCGATGTGGATGGGGGAATGATCCCTGCTGAGCCTTTGTATTCTGACAATAACATGGAGACTTCCCCACCATCAGAATACACTGATCAGCGCTGCCAGCTATTGCCGGAGGCGTTAATCAAGCAGAATTTTTCCAGCAAAGCGGTTGTACAGAAGTCGAATGAGCATTGCTTCATTCTTCATAATCAACACACATGTAAACGAGCCCTAATTGTTCCTTTTCACACTTATATGTATTCAGGGCTTTTTGGGCCCATAGACTTTAATGGGAGTGCCTGAAACCCGTGATACTGTATATGTGGGTCCTCCAGAATTGCTCTCATCTTGCCCAGTCCTGCAAACAAAACACTGAAGCTTGATACATATGCAAAAACACTTAAAAAGCCAGTATGGCTGCATGCACATGAGCGCAAGAATTTTCTTGATCCTCATGGTTTTTCTGCATAAATGACCAGTAAAATTCCTGTATTTAGATCCAGATTAAAAGTGTAAAGACAAGAATGAATTGAAAGCCTGTGCTTTACAATCAAATTACCAAAAAAAATCAGCACGAGGGACATAAATTAGAAACCAGAAGGATGTGTCCCTTGTGCTAAATCCTCTTCTGCTAGGTAAATCACAGCCACCATAATCTTCCAGTGTGGTTGGGGTAATAGAACTATGGGAGCTGTCACGGGCGCTAATACAAAGTGCCTGGCTATGTCTGCCCTTTCTGCCCAGCTCCTCCATTCACAGAAGCCTGTATTACAGCTTCAATAAATGAAAAATGATCAATGAATGGAGGAGGGGCACATGACTGAACAGTCTACCCCCTCCATTCATAGATGCTATACTATCGCTTCTATTAATGTAAGAGCAAGGTGGAAAGGGTGGGCATAGATTAAAGTGATTATAAACGATCACCTTGTAAGACAATCCACTCAGCTTAAAACAAAGGAAAGGCAAAACATTTGTGTATAGATATAAAAAATAAATACCTTTTTTCCCTTTTTTGTGATCACATTCTTTCAGTTTCCCTTGTTCTCAGGTGGGGGGAGGAAAAGCAACAATGCACTGAGCTTCCCAGTAAAAGGTTGTGCGGGGGGGGGGGGGGGGCAAGTCTGATCATTAGGGGAGAGCAGGCTGAATTACCAGCATTGCTAGAAAACTGACTGACCACGATGTGTTCTCCTGCTTAGCGTGGTCAGTTTTTAATAGTAAAGCAGGGGGACACAAAGGAAGCAATACGGAGAGAACAGGGTACTTTTTCAAACAACTAAATGGTACAGCACACACATATCAGGAAAATGAAATGCTGGGGTAAAAAACGCTTTAATGTCAGCCTGTGTCAGAAACCACAACTCCATTAATTCCCCCCCTTTCCCCAACACACCAGAAGATTATGGTTGTGTGTGTGTTGGGGGGGAGGGGTGGGGGCATTGATGGAGAAGGATTTCAACTTAACAGAAGAGGCATCAGCACATATACTACGAACTGTAAGTTATGCGGGAGTTATGTGTGAGATTATAGTCAGTATTACATTGTATATCCCTGCATGTTGTGGTCGTTCAGGTGCTTATCTAATTTTGAAACTATCGATGCTCCCTGCTGAGACCACCACCTGTGGAAGGGAATTCCACATCCTTGCCGCTCTTACAGTAAAGAACCCTCTACGTAGTTTAAGGTTAAACCTCTTTTCTTCTAATTTTAATGAGTGGCCACGTGTCTTGTTAAACTCTCTTCCGCAAAAAAGTTCTATCCCTATTGTGGGGTCACCAGTACAGTATTTGTAAATTGAAATTATATCCCCTCTCAAGCGTCTCTTCTCCAGAGAGAATAAGTTCAGTGCTCGCAACCTTTCCTCATAACTAATATCCTCCAGACCCTTTATTAGCTTTGTTGCCCTTCTTTGTACTCGCTCCATTTCCAGTACATCCTTCCTGAGGACAGGTGCCCAGAACTGGACAGCATACTCCAGGTGCGGCCGGACCAGAGTCTTGTAGAGTGAAGGAATAATCGCTTTATCTCTGGAGTTGATCCCCTTTTTAATGCATGCCAATATTCTGTTTGCTTTGTTAGCAGCAGCTTGGCATTGCATGTCATTGCTGAGCCTATCATCTACTAGGACCCCCAGGTCCTTGTCCATCCTAAATTCCCCCAGAGGTTCTCCCCCCCCCCAGTGTATAGATTGCATTCATATGTTTGCCACCCAAATGCGTTATTTTACATTTTTCTACATTAAATCTCATTTGCCATGTAGTTGCCCACCCCATTAATTTGTTCAGATCTTTTTGCAAGGTTTCCACATCCTGCGGAGAGTTTATTTGCCCTGCTTATCTTAGTATCCTCCGCAAATACTGAGATTGAGCTGTTTACCCCATCCTCCAGGTCGTTTATGAACTTTGTGCTTATTTTGTGTGTTTTGTTTTTTTTTATTTTCACTGCACCTAGGATTTAAATTCATATCTGATTTTACATCCTGCTCGGTTTTCAAACCCAGAATACACTTTTTTTCTATGTATATGCATTTACCTGTTCTTACCACGTGTATGCATGTAAACTGGCCCCTGATGCAGTTTTTTCAATTTTTGGTGATGGATCTGAACGCAGAGCAAGTTTGCGCATTTGTATGCACATCTCCATTGAAAACAATACATCTGCTTAGGTGTGAATGCAGGTTCAAGGTTATCGCCCTGCAGCAGAGCATAGCTTCTGGATCTCCCCAAACATTTCAGCCATATGGGTAAACAGCACAAGTAAATATTTGAGGGTGCACTAGACACCTGTGCTCTGGCAAAGAGGACTGAATAGCATGCATTGCTGAAGGCTACTGTAAGGACAGAGTTAAACAAAGGTTGTAAGTGAAACATCAGTAAAGTCAGCTGTCTTTTTCCACTATACTCCTGCTAAAAGCAGATCAGCCAGCCTAAGCTTCTACTTGCAGGCAGTTCAAAACCCTCACACTGCTCTGCCCTGGGCTCACCAATATGTAAACATGGCTTGAAATGAAATTAAAAGTGAACTTCAGGCATGTTTATACACACACACACACACACACACACACACACTGCATTCATAAAGTATTGAGGCCTCCTTCACTTTTTTTTAATTTTGTTATGTTGCAGTTCTCATTAATCTACACTCAGTACTTCATAATGACAAAGCAAAAACAGAATTTTAGAAATGTCTGTGAATTTATTAAAAAGAAAAAACAAAATTATCACATGCACTTACATATTAAGACCCTTTAAGCACCTTACACACGGACCGAATGTCAGGAGACATTGGCTGGTTCAATAAAATTCTCAATAAAAAAAAGTTCAATAAAAACCAGCCGACATTCGGCCATGTCGGTCTGCCGGACAAGCATGCTGGAAAACCAGCAGCCGACCAACACCTGATCAGTGTTCTCAGACAATGGCAGAGGCTGCTGATCAGAGAGTCATCGTGGGGGCTGTCCCCCTATCAGAACACAACTCAGCGGGGAAGATTGCTATACTAACTTCGGATGGTTAGTACAGTGGCTCCAACCGGAGCGGTCAGTTTTTTACATTTAACCCAGCAGGTTGTAGTGGGTACCAGGATTACTTCAGTACTTTGTTGAAGCACCTTTGGCGGCAATTACAGCCTCAAGTATTTTTGGGAATGATGTGACAAACCTTGCACACCTGGATTGGGGGATTTTCTACCATTCTATTTTGCAAATCCTCTCAAGCTCGGTCAGGTTGGATGGGAACTGTCGATGGACAGCAACTATGAGGTCTCTCCAGAGATGTTCACTAGAGTTCAAGTAAGGGCTCTGGCTCGGCCACTCTAGGACATTCAGAGAGTTGTCCCTAAGCCACTCCTAAGTTGTCTTGGCTGTGTGCTTAGGATGGTTGTCATGTTAGAAAGTGAACCTTCGGCCCAGTCTGAGGTCCTGAGCATTGTGGAACAGGTTTCCATTGAGGATATCTCTGTACTTTGCTCCGTTCAGCTTACCCTCAACCCTAAACAGTCTACCAGTCCCTGCTGCTGAAAAACACCCCCACAGCATGATTGGTTTCATCAGACCAGAGAATCTTGTTCCTGTTTCTCACAGTCAGAGTTCTTCAGGTACTTTTCTGCAAACTCCAAGTGGGCTTTCATGTGTTTTGCACTGAGGAGAGACTTCTGGTCTGCCATAAAGCCCAGATGAGTGGAGGGCTGCAGTGATGGTTGTCCTTCTGGAACTTTGTCTCATCTCCACACAGGATTTCTGGAGTCCAGTCAGTGTGACCATAGGGATCAATGGCTCAGTTTGGCCGGGTGACAAGTTATTGGAAGAGTCCTGGTTGTGCCACACCTCTTCCATTTGAGAATTATGGAGGCCACTGTGCTGTTGGGAACCTTGAGTGCAGCAGAATTTTTTTGTAGCCTTCCCCAGATCTGTGACTAGCAATAATCCTGTCTCTGAGCTCTGCAGGCAGTTCTTTGACCTTATGGCTTTTGCTCTGATACAGTATGCATTGTCTGCTGTGAGGCCTTTTATAGAGAGGTGTGTACCTTTCCACATAGCCACCATTACTAGTAATAAATAAATAATAAAAATACCATAAATCAATCCCCTATTTTGTAGACGCTATAACTTTTGCGCAAACCAATCAATATACGCTTATTGCGATTTTTTTTTACCAAAAATATGTAGAAGAATATATATTGGCCTAAAACTAAGGAAGAAATTCGTTTTTGTTTATTGTTTTTTAATTTGGGAAATTTATTATAGCAAAAAGTAAAAAATATTGTTTTTTTTTTCAAAATTGTCGCTCTTTTGTTGTTTATAGTGCAAAAAATAAAAACCGCAGAGATCATCAAATACCACCAAAAGAAATTTGTGGGGAAAAAAAAAGGACATCAATTTTGTTTGGGTACATCGTTGCACAACCAATTGTCAGTTAAAGCGACGCAGTGCCGTATCGCAAAAACTGGCCTGGTCAGGAAGAGGGTAAATCCTTCAGGGGCTGAAGTGGTTAATGATATTTTTTTTAAACAAATGTAGTATCAGGCTGCAAAATTGGAAAAAAGTGAAGGGGGTCTGAATACTTTACAGATGCATGGTGTTGTATGTGATAGATAGATATATACACCCCATCAAGCACACAGGGCTATCCTGCATTCACATGGGCTGACAAAGAGCAGGCAACAGGAGAGAATGGAATGATGGCCTCAATCTGTTGCTGCTCCTCCGCTGTCTAATCACAAGCTGGGGGAAAGGAGACAACCTAACATTGTTGCTTAAGTGTCCATTCACACTTGCACGACTCCAAAGTGGCATGATTTCCAGTGCGACTTTAGAGCGAGATTTGGAGTGTGACTTTGACCTGACTTTACACACTCTGGACCTAAGTCGCATTGAAAGTTGCACTGATCTGAATGTGTGCCATTGAAAAGAATAGGTTGCTAATTGTCATGTCCGAAGTCACACAAGTGTGAATGAAGCCTTACTGTAGCAGAGAAAAATCCAGTCACCAGGCTGTCTGACAGGGCTGTATAAATCACATAACAAAAGGACAAGTATATATAGTTACATAGTAGGTAAGGTTTAATAAAGACAATAGTTCATCCAGTTGAACCTGTGTAGGTGTACGTGTGTCAGTGTCGATAATAATTTCCCTTAGCCCTGTATGTTGTGTTCTTTAAGATGCACGTCCAGAGGCGGCTCTCTAATTAGGCGAAATAGGCGGTGGCCTCAGGCCTCGCAGTCATAGGGGCCTTGCACAGCTGGCTAGTGTACCAAATTAGACAGCCGCCTCTTCCAGCAGCAGAGATCTCCGCCATCACACAGTCCCGTATCCCCTCACTTTGCTACAGGGAGAGATACAGGCTGCGAGTGAGACGTGTGATCGGAGCTCATCTACATCTCTGGATCACAGACAGGGAGAGCCGCTCAGCAGAGCCTGATCTGACAAATCTCCCCCCCTGCTGCCCACACAGCCAGACAGAAGAGGAGAGAGAGCTTCTGCTCCTCCTCCCACCCTCTCCCCCTGTGTCTGCCCCGCCCACTCTCCTCGGCAGCTTTCTTTCTTTCTTTCTTTCGGGAGTGAGTGGGGCCTCATGTCTAAGTTTTGCCTAAGGCCTCACAAAGTCTAGAGCCGCCTCTGTGCACGTCCAAGAGTCTTTTAAAACTATCAATACTCCAGAGATCTACTGCCCCAACTTTGGCTTCTTGGAAGTCCCTGATCAACATGGCAAGCCCTTTTTACAAGGCAACATATTTGAGTAGGGGGGTTGGGGCCAAATTTGACAAGGTGTGGGGAGGCTGGATGGCATCCACAGACACGGTTACAGATTAGACCCATAGACAACTTGGCGGGTGGTCCTTGTTATAGATACATAAGCAGGAGGATTGAGTTCCTGAGGTGGTGGGTGATTTTTAAGTGAATACATTATAAAGTTATAATTACTGAAAGGTTTTATGGTCCTTACTTCTCCTGATCAGGTGGAGGGTGGGGGGTTTAGAAATGTAATACATGCATCATCTCTTCTGGATTATGGGGTGTCACTGACTCAGTGGACTATATATCTGCCTCATTCGGATGCTCAAGGACTGTGCATATTTTATCTGGGTAAATGTTGACTGTGTTGTGGGGGGGGGGGGGGGTTGTTTTTGGGTTTTTGAAGATTGGTTACAACTCAATGTGACCTGGTTGTTTGTTGCCGCGATATGCAGCTTAATGTTGTATGCCTGTATTATAAATCTTAATAAAAAGTGATTTACAAAAAAATATCAATACTCCCCGCTGACACCACCAATTGTGGAAGAGTTCAACATACTTATCACCCTGACAGTGGAAAAAACCCCTACACAACTTAAGGTTTAACCGCTTCTCATCCAATCTCATTGTGTGGCCCTGTGTCCTCTTACACTCTCTGGATTGAATAGTTTTTTTTTCCTACGCTGGGATCACCATTATTTGTAAATCACTATTATGTCCCCTCTCTTCTCCTGCAGAGTATACAAATCATTTAGCATACAACCCAACTCCTATTCCAACCATGTATTTAGTGGTTTGTTCCTCCATGATGGAATGTTCACCATACAAAAAAACTTTAACCCTTTCGCTGCCAGGCCCTATGCTCCATTTTGTACACTCAGGTGGCCAGACCATTTTTGCCATTTTCCTTGAAAGCTAGAAGTGAAAAATAAAAAAGCAGAGTTTGTAAAATGCCCCCCCCCCCCCCCCCCCCCCCCCCAACCATATATTTTCTGAAAGCACATGATCAGTAGAATAAAAAAAAAAGATGCTACTAATTTTTGGACCCCCCGGTATTTGCGCAAATGTTTATCAAACCAATATATTTGCAAAAAATACACTAAAACCATTACAGATAAAAACACAGCAAATTTTACAAAATTCCTACTAAATATAAAAGCTTAACATGTATTGAGTTAATAAATAACAAATATTTGTAACTTTTAAATTGCGCCTTTTTGCGAAATGGTGAAAATTTAACAGACACAAAAGTGTCTATATATATAAATATCCAAATTTCTCCAAAAATCTGAAGGGTTTTCATTTTTCCCTTACAGCTTTAAGAATTTGTGAAAGACCCCCAAAACCATATATTTCCTGAAAGCATATGACCTCTAGAAAAAAAAAAAGAAGGTGCTACAGATTTTTAGACTCCACGGTATTTACGCAAATTTTTACCAAACCAATATATTCAAAAAATACACGAAAACCATTAGCAGAGAAAAAAAACGCTAATTTTACAAAATTCCTGCTAAATATAAAAGCTTTACCTGTATGGAGTTAATACATAACAAATATTTGTAATTTTTACATTCCGCCTTTTTTGCAAAATGGTCAAAATCGAATGTACGCAAAAAATGTAAATTTCTTTAAAAATATGAAGGTTTTCATTTTTCCCTAATGCCACGTACACGCGATCACACATTCCGACAACAAAATCCATGTTTTTTTTTCTGACGGATGTTGGCTCAAACTTGTGTTGCATACACACGGTCACACAATGTTGTTGGAAATTCCGAACATCGAGAACGCGGTGACGTACGACAGCACTATAAAAGGGAAGTTCAATACCAAGTGCGCCACCCTTTGGGCTCCTTCTGCTAATCTCGTGTTAGTAGAAGTTTGGCGAGAGACGATTCGCGCTTTTCAGCCTCGTGCTTTTCAGATCGTTACTGCTCTTCAGTTTGTGATTGTGGGTTCGTATCTGGTTTTCAGTGCATGTAGTCTGTTCGCATTTGTTTTTCAGTGCGTATTTTATAGTACGTATTTGATTGTGCAGTGCGTTCTTGTCCGCTCGTTTCCAATTTTGAGCTCGCTCTTCTCAAGCCTTTCTGTTTTTCAGTGCATTCTGTTAGTTCGTTCTGATCAGCTGACCATTTTGAAGCCATGTTGTGGTTACATACTCCTCGTAGAGTTCGCCCTATGTGGGGGCTTGGTGTTGGGGTTCTTAGTTTGACCCAAACCCAGTCCATGAATAGGATGGGGAGGAGTTCATGGAGGAAGAAGTGGTTGCTCCAGCATAACCAATTCTCGCACATGTCTTTGTTGCGGGAGATCCAGGAGAATAATCCTGATGATTTCAGGAATTATCTCCGGATGACGGACCCCGTTTTTCACCGTCTGTTGGCTTTGTTGTCCCCTTATATTATGAAGCAGGACACCTGCATGCGGCAAGCCATCACACCCTATGGAGTGATGGAGTGATGCAGAGGCTCGTTGCCACATTGTGGTATTTGGCGGCAGTGAGAAGTCTACAGGACATCAAGTTCTCGACAGGCATCTCCCCAGGCTCTGGGAATCATTATTCCAAAGATCTGTTCTGCCATCATTCAGGTCCTGCAGAAGGACTATGTTAAGGTAAGTTTTATCCTTTAACATCACATTCTATATATTTAATGTATGCTCATGTATTGTATTTGTTTCATCATTCCCTAATTACCATGATTGTAATATGCTAATGTCCTCTTTGTCCTCATGCATGCTTGAAGCTTTAAAACTACCTTTTTTGTCCTTCATGCATATTTGCCTTCACTTACCTCCCCAGCATGCTATCCTGGGCCCATACACACCTAGCCTAGTCACTAAACAATGTATTTTGTCAGCTCCATTGTAGTGCTTTACCCTAAATACATTTTATTATGACACTTCTTACCTGTCCAGCAGTGTTAATTTTGCCAGCAAATTTTGATGTCGTTTTAGTCTTAGGACTAAAATGGCATTTTAGTTTTAGTCCCGATTTAGTCTTCTGCAATTGTTTTAGTCCTATTTAGTCGACTAAATCTCCAGTACATTTTACTCAACTAAAATGTCCTACGTTTTAGTTGACTAAAATCTCCAGCACTTTTTAGTCGACTAAAACTAATTTTAGTCATCTAAAATCTAATGGGTGTAATTAAATTGTAATGCATTAGTTAACATTTCTCTACAATTTCCAAACTCATTATATACTGCTGGATTGAAAAATCTAATATGTTATTTATTATGGTATTGAGGTATGAACATGCACTACAGACCAGTGTTAATTTTGAAGTCAAATTTCAATTTAGTTTTAGTCTTAGTCTTTTGACTAAAATGCCATTTTAGTTTTAGACTTTTAGTTGTATTTTAGTAATCTCAGTTGTTTTAGTCATATTTCAGTTGACTAAAATAATACTCATTTAGTCGACGAAATTAACACTGCTGTCCAGTGGTCTGCCAATAGTGTAAGTAAGGAGGGGCTGGCTAAATTAACACACATTATTTAGGCATTCAGCTCTCAATGAAGTGGAGAGGGTTACCTGTCCAAAACATCTCCCCCCCCCCTAAATTTTTTACAATGGGCCATCAGAGAGGGTGAGGAATTTGATAAGTGTACTTCATATATTTGTCTTTAAATACTCCTTCAAATGAATGTTATACTGATGTTGGCCAAAAATGTTTGTGTCTAATCTGCTTGCAATGTTTATGTGCAAAATTACTAATTTATTTTTTCTTGTTTTACTCCACAGGAATGGCAGACCGTGGCTTCCCAATTTGCCCAGCGGTGGGACTTTCCCAAATGAGGAGGGGCAATTGATGGGAAACACGTCCACATAGTCCCACCCCCCAACTCGGGGTCATACTATTACAACTATAAGGGGTTTAATAGTATTGTGATGTTGGCGGTGGTGTCGGCGACATATGAGTTTCTCTATGTGGATGTGGGGAAGAATAGCTGGATGTCGGATGGTGGAGTCATTGCCCAGACCGAATTTTATAGACGGCTCCAGAATGGTGGCTTGGGATTGCCACATGCTGAAGAGAATGTGGAAGGACTCCCGTTCGTCTTTGTCGCTGATGAAGCATTTGGGCTAGGTGAACACTTGATGCGGCTGTTCCCAATGAGGACCCTCACCCCGGTCCAGAGGGTTTTTAACTACCGTCTGGCCAGAAAAGTGATGGAGAACACTTTCGGGATAATGGTCAGCCGTTTCCGCCTATTCCTCACTGCAATAAACATGGCGGAAAATGAAATCAATCACATTGTTTTTGCATGCTGCATCTTACATAACTTTTTAAGAAAAAATGCATCCAACTATATGGCCTCAGTTGGGACCAAGGCCGGCTTATTACCCAATCCAACACATCTGACGGCTCTTGAAGCTGGCCATCCTGGCCCCCCCATCCTGGCCCCCCCCAAAGCGCCCACGAAGTTTGCGAAAAGTATCTAGAGCACTTTGTGGGTAGGGGGGCCATTGATATGCCAGACAGTGTTTAAGAAACATTTTAAAAATACATTTTTTTGGTAAACTGAAATAATATTTCCTTTGATTTAATGCTTGTGTTTCTTTTAGCTGTCTCCTAGGTTCTCCAATGGGCTTTTCTTTTTGGCCATTTTCTTCAATAGTGCAAACGTAATTTCTTTGATACATGAGGTGACAATCTCTTCTTCAGCGAACTATTATGTTGTGGGTCTGCCACACACACACCTTGTTTTTTTTGTTAATGTATGTAATGCATTAACGATAGAAAAAATCATCATTTTCAGCACCATGAATGAATTTTTGGGAGCCACGAAAATGGCGTGATTGTGGCAAATTATAAAGCACTATGGGAGTTATTTACTAAAGGAAAATCCACTTTGCGCTCCAAGTGCACTGCACTGAAAGTGTACTTGTAGTGCAAAGTGGATTTGCCTTTAGTAAATAACCCCCTTTGTCACCGTAAACACAAACTTAGTACCAAAACTGCTATTGAGCACTGAAAGAAGAAGCCACACATTGTTGATTTTCTCAATTTTTACTCTGTGCACATTCACATGTGCGTTAAGAAAAGGGTTTTTGAACGAATCAACATATTTTTGGAATAACATTTTTGCGTTTGACAAAATAGCCTTTTTTTGTGGTAAACAGGCATGTTTAAAAGCATAATTGAAGGCAAGATCAAACATTAGTATGTCTGTGTTGATATTGCCTTCATCAGATGGAGTGATGTCACCCCTGTGAAAGCCAAATCTGGAAGATGCACACAAATTGACAGTCAAAATGGGGATTTCTTTCCTGATCCCATGCCTAATGTCAACATGTGCTAGCTCCCATCATGGGGGATCAATGGATGTGTTTCGGGGGTGCAACCCCTTCCTCTCATCTACTTGAGTTGCGAGGAAGGGGTTGCACCCACAAAACGCGTACCTTGATATCCCGTGATGACAGATAGCACATTTTGAAACACAGTGTGCATCTTCAAAATTTGGCTTATACTTCAAAAAAGTTTCTTAAAAAATAAAAATATCAACAAATTTTAAAATTTTGGTGTGTTTTAGATTCTGCCTAAAACATCAATGATGTTTTTGAGTCTTTTTTCATTGATGTCTTCCTTGATCTTCTGTAAATCACGATTGCACACCATGATCTCCCCGATGGGGACGTGTGCACTTGCACTTGTGAAATGTGTTTCTTCTTCCACAACATCCACATCACCTAAAATAAAAAAACACACCATGTATTATAAATATGCAGGCATCCATCTATTACCTGAAGCTGTGGTCTCAGACACTCACCTGTTGTGGTCACTATTTCGCCCACTTCATAAACCACTCCTTTCTCCACATCCTGAGGTTGTGGTGTGGGGATTTCCTTTTCTTTAGGAGGTTGGGGGTCCCTGGTGTCCTCAGATGTCCCGAGTCTTTTCTCCCCTATGTGAATAAAAAGTAGGTATACTTAGCACACAGATATTTGAGTCCAGAAATAGGAATATTGCTTGGAAGTGTCTTACAATTGTCTTTTTGGGCAGAGTTCCAAGCTGAAGCCATTTTTTTTCCCTTTCTAAAGCTGGAATACTTACCTTTTTTGTACAATTTTCACACATGGAGACACCCCTAGTATCCACTGGAGCACCTGTGTGGGAAGTCCCGTCAAGAGACAGTTTTTGACAATTCCTTTATTTAAATGCTTCTTCTTTCTTCTATCTTCCTTCATCTTCTTCTTCTTCTGGTTCTTCTGGCTCTTCCTCCGGTGTTCTCATCCAGCATCTCCTCCGCGGCGTCTTCTATCTTCTACTCCTCGGCCCGCTCCGCACCCATGGCATGGGGGGAGGCTCCCGCTCTTCTCTTCATCTTCTTCTCCATGATCTTCTCTGGGCCGCTCCGCATGCATGCTGGCAAGGAGGGAGGCTCCCGCTGTGTGACGGCGTCTCCTCTTCTGACGGTTCTTAAATAACGGGGGGGGGGGGCACCCAGTGACCACGCCCCCTCTGACGCATGGGACATGACGCGACTTCCCTATGGCATTCCCTGTGACGTCACAGGGAAGTCCCGTCAAGTCACCGTGCGTCAGAGGGGGGCGGGGTCACCGGGTGGCCCCGTTCCCTGTTATTTAAGAACCGTCAGACGAGGAGACGCCGTCACACAGCGGAAGCCTCCCTCCATGCCAGCACACAGATATTTGAGTCCAGAAATAGGAATATTGCTTGGAAGTGTCTTACAATTGTCTTTTTGGGCAGAGTTCCAAGCTGAAGCCATTTTTTTTCCCTTTCTAAAGCTGGAATACTTACCTTTTTTGTACAATTTTCACACATGGAGACACCCCTAGTATCCACTGGAGCACCTGTGTGGGACACCCTAAAAAGTTTGTTCTGGTGTCCCACACTAGTGCTCCTGCGTCCAGATGTGTAAACAGCTGCTGAGTGTCCTCTCCTTACACTTAATCAAGTTTGAATTTCATTCTAGTTACAAACCCATCTAGACAACAATGTACTAAACTTCTTTTAATATAAATAGGCATGAACAAATGTAGTTAACCTTCATCTGCCACAAAGATCGTATTAGTGGGCGAACGAACGATGTTTACTACAAACGATAACTGTGCCCACGAACCTGAAAGTTGCCAGTTTAAAATGTACAACAGTAAAGAAAAGCACATGGAGGAGCATGCAAGTAATAATAATAATAATAATAATAATAGGAACATACGACAAATACTTACTTTTTTGAAGAACTCTCTTGATCCTTCTGTACTGATCGTGCTCCCTTAATTTCAAGTCTGACCATCGTTTCCTCAGTTGATCCTTGGATTGCCGTACCCCAAAATTCTGGAGCAGGCTCTTCACAACTTTAGCCATGATCTTGGCCTTTCTCACATTTGGGTTTAGGCAAGGTCCATGCTTCCCGTCATATTCGGCCCTCTTCAAGATGTCCACCATCTCTACAAAGGACATATTTGAGGCCTTAAATCTCTTCCGGGATCGGGACGTTCGTGGCTCCGGGCTTTTGACGTTGCTGCTGCTGTCTGCATATGCACTTGCTCTGTCTCTGCCATGTGCTCTCCCACTGCGCCAAAAGACATGGGGCAGGGAATAGACTCGAAAGAACGTCTGGGGCGGCCGGAGTTTCACGCATGCGCAGTGTACATAAAGCGTAACACGCGTGCGTCGTACGTACGATCTGTGAATGGAGGAAGGAGTAGCGGAAGCGCCGATCGTTCTAGCGAAGGTACAATTTTAACTTGGTACATCAGTGGCCTATACTGCTTCTAGATTGAGGCCTATATTGAGACAAGATTATGCGAGTTTAGCCTGACATTAGGGTTTGTCTTGTGTTGTGTCTTACAGAGAAAATGGATGGCTTCAATGATCATAACTTTTTCCCCCTATTCATAGACAAGTACAGGGAGCTGCCCTGTCTGTGGCAGGTGAAACATCCGCATTATAATCATAAACAAAAGAGGCAGGCAGCACTGGAGAAACTGCTGGAGTTGGTAAAGCCGGTGGTCCCCACAGCAACCATCCTCTATTTAAAAGCCAAACTTGGTGGCCTGAGGAGCACATATAATAGGGAGTGCAATAATGTCCAGGATTCCATGAGATCAGGGGCTGTAGCAGATGCCATTTATGTCCCCAGGCTGTGGTACTATGACAGACTGCGTTTTCTGTCAGACCAGACTGAAGTCAGGCAATCACTCTCCACTCTTCCTTCCACGCTTCCTTCCACCCCAGCTGAGGATTCTGACATCCAACCTGGGCCATCCAGCTAGGAAGAAGTGGAGGAGCCAAGCTGGAGTCAGGTATAGCATCGTTCTGCATATTTCTGGTCGTAAAATGAATGATGTTAACTAGATGTTATTATTGATCACTAATAGCTAATTTAATAAAGTGTTTTACATATCAATAGACAGTAGTGACCAAAAATGTTTGTGACAAGAATGAAAAATACTGGGGTCAGAATGTTAGTCTTTTCTTTTTGTTAACATTCAATTTGCAAAAGATATGAGCTGAAAATTGTGTGATTAATGGATATAAAACTAAATCTATGTCCCTTTTTCATACACAGGAATGCCTCAGCCAGGAGGAGGGCGTGGAATGTGGCAGCCAGGAGGAGGCTGTGAAATGTGGCAGCCAGGAGGTGGCCGTGCCCAGTAGCCTGACAGAATCCCAGGTCCCTCCCCTCCGTCTTCCAACCAAAAGGCCCAGAAAGGGGAGTCATGTGCAGGAGGCAGCTCTTGGGCTGATTCGGGAGGCTAAGGCTGCCCTCAGAGCCACCCCCACTTCTCAAGAGGCCTTTGGCAAAATGTAGCAAATGGAGGAGGGCCAATGCCTCTTGTGTGAGGAAATAGTGTATACAACACTAAAAATAAGGGGTTGAGGGGCCAACTCACAAACAAAATCCACCTGTGTGAGTTCCACCATCCTCCTCCTGCCACACCACCAACACCACAGCCACAGCCTGGAAGGAAGCGTATAAGGAAGAGTGGAAGTAAGACAAGAAAGTGATGGCCTGGGTTCAGTCTGGTCTGACAAAAGACGCAGGCTGTGGTATGACCACAGCCTGGGGACATATATGTCATCTGCTGCTGTTCCTGATCTCTTGTAGTCCAGGACCGGATTGTGCTCACTTTTATATAGACTCCTCAGGCTACCAATTTTGGCAGTAAAATACTTGATGTGTGCCCTGGGGTACAAAGGCTTCGCCAATTTCACCAGTTTCTCCAGTGCTGCCTTCCTCTTTATTTTCTTATGACCCATAATAAATGGCTATTTTTTTCACTAATACTTGCCTATGTGTTTTACTTCAAAAAGGACAATACAATGTCAAATTAACAAGGGACACCAACACAAACCAATACAAAATACAACATAATAATGGTGTTGTGGTAACTTGACATGCAAAAATAAAAACAAGATTATAGAGAGCACTAGGAAAAAAAAACAAAAAAAACAAACAAGAAGATCTTGATTAAAAAAAAAAATATATATATATATATATATAAGGGATGAGCTTCGAGTTCGAGTCAAACTCATGTTCGACTCGAACATTGGCTGTTCGCAAGTTCGCCGAACAGCGAACAATTTGGGGTGTTCGTGGCAAATTCGAATGCCGCGGAACACCCTTTAAAAGTCTATGGGAGAAATCAAAAGTGCTAATTTTAAAGGCTTATATGCAAGTTATTGTCATAAAAAGTGTTTGGGGACCTGGGTCCTGCCCCAGGGGACATGGATCAATGCAAAAAAAAGTTTTAAAAACGGCCGCTTTTTCAGGAGCAGTGATTTTAATAATGATTAAAGTCAAACAATAAAAGTGTAATATCCCTTTAAATTTCATAGCTGGGGGGTGTCTATAGTATGCCTGTAAAGGGGCGCATGTTTCCCGTGTTTAGAACAGTCTGACAGCAAAATGATATTTCAAAGGAAAAAAGCCATTTAAAACTACTCGCGGCTATTGCATTGCCGGTCCGACAATACACATAGAACTTCATTGATAAAAGCGGCCTGGGAATTCCCCACAGGGGAACCCCGAACCAAAATTAAAAAAAAAAAAACGGCGTGGGGTCCCCCCAAAAATCCATACCAGACCTTTATCCGAGCACGCAACCTGGCAGGCCACAGGAAAAGAGGGGGGGACGAAAGAGCGCCCCCCCCCCCGAACCGTACCAGGCCACATGCCCTCAACATTGGGAGGGTGCTTTGGGGTAGCCCCCCAAAACACCTTGTCCCCATGTTGATGAGGACAAGGGCCTCATCCCCACAACCCTGGCCGGTGGTTGTGGGGGTCTGTGGGCGGGGGGCTTATCGGAATCTGGAAGCCCCCTTTAACAAGGGGACCCCCAGATCCCGGCCCTCCCCCCTGTGTGAAATGGTAAGGGGGTACAAAAGTACCCCTACCATTTCACTAAAAAACTGTCAAAAATGTTAAAAATGACAAGAGACAGTTTTTGACAATTCCTTTATTTAAATGCTTCTTCTTTCTTCTATCTTCCTTCATCTTCTTCTTCTGGTTCTTCTGGCTCTTCTGGTTCTTCCTCCGGCATTCTCATCCAGCATCTCCTCCGCGGCGTCTTCTATCTTCTACTCCTCGGCCCGCTCCGCACTCATTGCATGGGGGGAGGCTCCCGCTCTTCTCTTCATCTTCTTCTCTTCTTCTCCATTATCTTCTCTGGGCCGCTCCGCATGCATGCTGGCATGGAGGGAGGCTCCCGCTGTGTGACGGCGTCTCCTCTTCTCCTCTTCGGCGTCTCCACCCGGTGACCCCTCCCCCTCTGACGCATGGGACATGACGGGACTTCCCTGTGGCATTCCCTGTGACGTCACAGGGAAGTCCCGTCAAGTCACCGTGCGTCAGAGGGGGGCGGGGTCACCGGGTGGCCCCGTTCCCTGTTATTTAAGAACCGTCAGACGAGGAGATGCCGTCACACAGCGGGAGCCTCCCTCCATGCCAGCATGGATGCGGAGTGGCCTGGAGAAGAAAATGAAGAGAAGAAGAGAAGATGATGAAGCAGAGAAGAAGATGAAGCAGATGAAGAAGAGAAGATGAGGAGAAGAGCGGGAGCCTCCCCCCATGCCATGGGTGCGGAGCAGCCCGAGGAGAAGAAGATAGAAGACGCCGCGGAGGAGATGCTGGACGAGAACGCCAGAGGAAGAACCAGAAGAAGAAGATGAAGGAAGATAAAAGAAAGAAGAAAGAAGAAGCATTTAAATAAAGGAATTGTCAAAAACTGCCTCTTGTCATTTTTAACATTTTTGACAGTTTTTTAGTGAAATGGTAGGGGTACTTTTGTACCCCCTTACCATTTCACACAGGGGGGAGGCCGGGATCTGGGAGTCCCCTTGTTAAAGGGGGCTTCCAGATTCCGATAAGCCCCCCCGCTCGCAGATCCCCACAACCACCGGCCAGGGTTGTGGGGATGAGGCCCTTGTCCTCATCAACATGGGGACAAGGTGTTTTGGGGGGCTACCCCAAAGCACCCTCCCAATGTTGAGGGCATGTGGCCTGGTACGGTTCAGGAGGGGGGCCGTTCTCTCGTCCCCCCCTCTTTTCCTGCGGCCTGCCAGGTTGCGTGCTCGGATAAGGGTCTAGTATGGATTTTTGGGGGGACCCCAAGCCGTTTTTTTTTTTTTTTGGCGCGGGGTTTCTCCTAAAATCCATACCAGACCTGAAGGGTCTGGTATGGAATTTAGGGGGACCCTCCCGTCTTTTTTTTTAATTTTGGCCGGGGTTCCCCTTAATATCCATACCAGACCTGAAGGGCCTGGTAAGGAATTTAGGGGGACCCCCACGTCATTTTTTTTTTTTTTAATTTTGGTTCGGGGTTCCCCTGTGGGGAATTCCCATGCCGTTTTTATCAATGAACTTCTATGTGTATTGTCGGACCGGCAATGCAATAGCCGCGAGTAGTTTTAAATGGCTTTTTTCCTTTGAAATATCATTTTGCTGTCAGACTGTTCTAAACACGGGAAACATGCGCCCCTTTACAGGCATACTATAGACACCCCCCAGCTACGAAATTTAAAGGGATATTACACTTCTATTGTTTGACTTTAAGCATTATTAAAATCACTGCTCCTGAAAAAACGGACGTTTTTAAAACTTTTTTTTGCATTGATCCATGTCCCCTGGGGCAGGACCCAGGTCCCCAAACACTTTTTATGACAATAACTTGCATATAAGCCTTTAAAATTAGCACTTTTGATTATTCATGTTCATGTCCCATAGACTTTAACGGTGTTCGAACGAACTTTTTTCCTGTTAGCATGTTCTGGTGCGAACCGAACAGGGGGGTTGTCACGGAACATCCCACACTCCGCTTGAGTGCTTCCGTCAGTATACCGCTTCCTAAGTTCTGGAACACGAGTCCAATGGATCTGGCTATAGGAACCCCCAAGAACTAGACAACACCAGTCTTGGAGTACATCAGGACTAACTCTTTATTTGAGATCTCACACACATTTATACACCAGGCTGACTCAAAGCTAACCTAATTAACCTAATTAACATGAGCTCCAATAGGAGTCGTCCCGTCTCCTACATTGTATAGAGGACAATGTGATCAGCTCATTCAATTAACATACATTACCATAAACATCAACACAGGGTTAATTAGAACAAACAACAATGAGTTGAATACCCTTAGAACCTAGACTAAACTTATTTACATTAAACCCATTACAGCTGACATCAGACAGGTGAGTGGAGTTGATGACATTAGCATCTCCTCACAGGATGTGTCCCAACAGTATAATTCAGTCTTATCATTCTAATATGGCATATAACGGGTTCCAGAGTCTGTGTGTTTTGGGGGGACATGGAGCTGAATCCAAAGTAACACCAACCCCAGGGTCCCCAGGCATACAGCTCACAGAGAGCACCATTCCCCCAAATGCTAGGGCCCATAATCGGTGGGCAAGAGGCTTGCGTTCAGTCCCCTCCAATAGCCTCTGTCCCGGGTGAGTCTGTCACATTTCTCCCCTTTTGGCAGGAGACTAACACAGGAGGAGACCCCAGACGGGTTGACTCCGAAGTTAGTAAGTAGCTCCAGTCCTCTAATGCCTGTACCCACACAGTACCCCAAATAAATTGTTCCAAACAAAGCATTACTCACCCAGCCAACCTCTGCCTCTCTCAGAGAACATATCTGCCGCTGGGGAGAGGCCTGGACTGGCCCTTCTCCCTGGAGTCCTTTCTGCTGCTGGAGAGAAGACAGGGTGACTGGGCTCACTCTGTCATGCTGTTGGGGATCTGGGCCCACTGCCCAGCATCCCTGGGGTATACAGGTGGAGACTGAAGTCCCATCCACCTTCACAGGAAATCCATCCTCTGTTAGTTGAGGGCAGAGTCCAGCAGTCCTCGGCCCTGTTGCCAGCCCTTCTGCTGGAAACCCCACACCATCTGTTCCAGCTAACTGTTGGGGAGGGAGGCCGACTGCCCCGCCTCCCTGGAACTCTGTAGTTGTTGCCGGTGCTGGGCAACTCTGCCCTGTTGCCAGCACTTCTGCTGGGGACTCCGCATCCTCCGCTCCGGCTAACCGTTGGGGCAGGAGGCTGGCTTCCTCCACTCCCAAACTGTGTAGCTGCCATTGGGGAGGTGAGCCGGCTGCTTCCTTTTCCATTCCCTCATCTGGCTGCTGGGACGACATGTCGATGGTACTGTCCCCCAGGTGCACGGATCTTTGCTGGGGAGGAAAGCCCGCTTCCTCCACCCTGGCCAACTGTTGGGGAGGGACAACACACACCTCCTCTTCCTTCTCCCCCTGTATCTGCTGCTGGGAAGTGATTGCCATCTTCTCACCCTGAGCCTCCACAATTGCTGCAGGTGTGGGGCAGAGGTCTTGGACCCTCTGTCCGGTTGCCAGCACTTCTGCTGGGGGTTTGCCAGGTGGTTCCTCCTCTACAGAAACATCTATTAAATCCCCAGTCTCTGGAATTGGTAAAAGTGTGGGACAGAGCTCTTGGACCCTCTGTTCAGTTACCAGATCTTCAGCTGGAGAAGTTTGTTTTAACTCCATAGATGCTGCTGGCAGAAAATCACATGTCCCTGTCAGTGTTGTGGGAGAAAGGCCGACTACCTCTTCTCTCAAGAAGGCCGAAGCCACTGTTGGTGCTGGGCAGAACACAGTGAACTTTGGCCCTGATAGCAGCTCTTCTGCTGGAGGCTCATCAGGTTGTTCTTCCTCAGCAGAAAAGTCTATCAAATCCCATGTCTCTGCAAATGATGTCTGGGGATAGAGGTTCACCATCTCCTGTCCATGGAACCCAGAAGATGCTATCATTTCTGGGCAGAGGTTAGCAGAGCTCTGCCCTGTGGTCAGCACTTCAGGTTTGGGGACGGCAATCTCCGGCTTTTCCACTGCCGATTCTCTGGCATGCTGCTGAACTTGTTCTAGCAGTTTCCTGTATGCCCTTTCCAGATGCTGTTCCTTCCTTAGCAAATGGTCCAGATCAGGTTTGAGCTCTGAGACCCCTGCAAGACCGAGCATAGACTCTCTATATTCTCTCAGGTCCTCAAGGTCAGGTTCCCCTTCATCGCCAAACATAAAATGATCTGTAAGGCTCTCCCACAGCAATCCAGGGCCGCCAAAGTCATATCCCTCCAGAGAGCATTCTGTTGTCTCCCCTAAATATCCCTCCTCTGCGTGCCATTGCAGAGCCCGATAACGATTGTCCAGCTCTATCTCCTGCTGGACCAGCCTGTCCAACTCAGTCACCCATTGCTCCTGGGGTCGCTCTCCCAGGAATGCCATCTGCAATGCCCGTTGGTCACTGGCCCATTGCTCTTGGGTTGGAAAGCACTTGCCCTGTTTTATACCAGCGAGCCGGAGGGCTCCGATCCAGAGCCCCACCCGAATCTGCTGCCTGAGCTCCAGGTATTCATCCTTAGACACAGTCCTGGTGTATGTGGAAAGGATGATCCGCAGCAGCCCCGGGAACTCTGATGCCAGGTCCATATTTCCGCTGGGGTGACTGAAGTCTGCTATGCTGATCTTGGATCCAGTTGGAGGTTTGGATGTCCCAGACTGCAGGAAGCTTTCCCGCTGCTTGCCACAAAAGTCACGGAACGTCCCACACTCCGCTTGAGTGCTTCCATCAGTATACCGCTTCCTAAGTTCTGGAACACGAGTCCAATGGATCTGGCTATAGGAACCCCCAAGAACTAGACAACACCAGTCTTGGAGTACATCAGGACTAACTCTTTATTTGAGATCTCACACACATTTATACACCAGGCTGACTCAAAGCTAACCTAATTAACCTAATTAACATGAGCTCCAATAGGAGTCGTCCCGTCTCCTACATTGTATAGAGGACAATGTGATCAGCTCATTCAATTAACATACATTACCATAAACATCAACACAGGGTTAATTAGAACAAACAACAATGAGTTGAATACCCTTAGAACCTAGAATAAACTTATTTACATTAAACCCATTATAGCTGACATCAGACAGGTGAGTGGAGGTGATGACATTAGCATCTCCTCACACGATGTGTCCCAACAGTATAATTCAGTCTTATCATTCTAATATGGCATATAACGGGTTCCAGAGTTTGTGTGTTTTGGGGGGACACGGAGCTGAATCCAAAGTAACACCAACCCCAGGGTCCCCAGGCATACAGCTCACAGAGAGCACCATTCCCCCAAATGCTAGGGCCCATAATCGGTGGGCAAGAGGCTTGCGTTCAGTCCCCTCCAATAGCCTCTGTCCCGGGTGAGTCTGTCACAGGGGTGTTCGGCTCATCCCTAATATATATATATATATATATATATATATATATATATATATATATATATATATATATATATATATATATATATATATATATAAAATATTCAGGAGATCACGAGAAATAATAAAGAAATCAGTTTGTCAGAACTCTGTGTGAATATCAGCAGCAAAACAACTTCATTATTCTAGCATCCTAAAAGAAGAAGAGAATGTGCTGCATTAAAAGATTTAAAAAATACCAGCGTGACGAATGTGCTATCTTCATTACGAACGGTAGTTTTACCAGACCGAGCGCTTCCGTCTCGCACTTGATTCTGAGCATGCGTGGAACTTTGTGCGTCAGAATTGTGTACATACGATCGAAATTTACGAGAACGGATTTTGTTGTCGGAAAATCTGAGATCCAGATCTCAAATTTTGTGTGATGGAAGTTCCGATGGAAAACATCCGATAGAGCCTACACACGGTCGGAATTTCCGACAAAAAGCTCCCATCGAACATTTTCCATCGGAAAATCCGACCTTGTGTATGCGGCATTACAGTATTCAGAATTTGCGAAAGCATAGGACCATTAGAAGTAATAGAAGGCGCTATTGATTTTTAAGGTCCCACGGTATTTGCGCAAATGTTTACCAAAGCAATATTTTCGGTAAAAATAAACTAAAATCATTATTAGCAGATACAAACAAAGCACATTTTATTAAATTTCTGCGAAATTCCTACTAAATATAAAAGCTAAACCTGTATTGAGTTAATAAATAACAAATATTTGTAAATTTTAAATTGCCCCTTTTTGAGAAATAGTGAAAATCGGAGGTACGCAAACGTTTTAGAAAATCTGAAGGTTTTCCTTTTTCATTTACAGCTTTCAGAATTTGGAATTCAGAATTTTTTTTTTTCTTCAGAACAAAAGAACAACGTGGATCTAGGTGGAAGGGGCTCGCTGAACCTGAGAGGGGGATTCCGGGTCTCCAGGATTCCGGCCACAGGATCTATTCATGCCCTTCACCCCTGCAGGGGTTGGGCTTTCTGGTGAGTGAGGGCACAAGAGGGGGCCTGCCAAACACAGACACACTATTATTGAAAATTCGCTGGGGATTACATATCTGTTTGATATACCTTCATTGGACAATTTACATTGGACGATTTTTTTTGTATCACATACATTAATTTATTTATATCTTGTTTGATCGCACATATTCATTATTTCATTTTTTGATTAATTCACCTAAAAACATACACATTTTCTATCAACATTTTTTTTACCATTTATGTCAGAGGGATCACAGATGTTTATTTGGCCCATTTACATGTATTTTTTATGTATTGTTTATGTTATTAGGCACGTGAGTGGGATTTTCAAATGCTGATATAATTTTTTATGTCACTTTCATTCATCTTGTATCATGTATGATTTTGCATTTTTTTCACTAATGGTAGTGACTTGCACATTCACATCCCATGTAATATACGTAATGGATTAACCTACAGGATTTTAGCCAGAATCTCTCACATAGTTTGTTGTGGACTTTGGTGCACACTGCACATTTATTGTTCATTTTTTTCCCAATATTTTTCACATTTTTTCATCCACATTTTCTCATTCTCATTTTTTGGTGGGTTTTGTTTTGTTGTTTTTTCTGATTTTTCTATTGTCTGTGAACAGCGCCATTCCCCTATTAGAACACACAGCTTTCAGAATTTGTAAAAGACCCCCCAAACCATACATTTTCTGAAAGCACATCACCAGTAGAATAAAAAGAAGTTGCTACTGATTTTTAAGACAGCACGATATTTGCACAAATGTTTATCAAAACAATATTTTACCCGCACATGGATGCACAGGTGTTCCATGCAACGGCTGCACAGGCATAGCTGCTGTTTCCAATCAGACATCCGTGTGGGTGTGGGTACATGAACCCGAACGCAGACAGTGTGAGCTCAGGGACATGCATGCAGACCTACATGGATGTAAAATTGGGAGCAACGGCTCTGTTCGTGCAGGTGCTATATCCCAAACGTCACCAATGGGACTGCCTGCACAGAGATGCACGGAACACCTGTGCATCCCTGTAAAGGTACGTTGTGTATGCCCTGTGTGAACAAGGTCTTAGGCACCTTTCACACAAGCACACCGATCGGATCTGCCTGTCCGTTTAGGCGGGCCTAATCAGACCACCCATTGTTCTCTATGGAGAGGCTGATGCAAATGGACATGTGTCCGTTTATACCCGCCTGAATCCGAGTCCAGTCCAGTCTGCTAAAAACAGAGGGGTGGGCTATTGGCTCTCGCACGAGTGCCCCCATCAAATGCGGCTCTCCGTGGGGGCACTTGATGCGGGGAGGAGCGCCGCTGGGGGACCCCAGAAGAGGAGTATCGGGGCAGCTCTGTGCAAAACCCTTTCACAGAGGAGGCAAGTATGACATTATTTTTATTTATTTTTTTAACGAACCTTTAGTATCACTTAAATGAAATATTAGTATTACCAAGAATTTCCTCAGAATACACAATACACACTTTAGGTAGGTAAATTCCTATTCAGCGGGCAACATTTTTATAAACAAATGCAGCAGGGCAAACATGCCACCATATACAAAAAAACATGACTAATAGTAGCAACCACAAATTTTCCGCGCTCACAGACAGACCAGGTGTGCAGCCTCCCCTGAATCGCACCTCCAATAGGGGGTGGGATAAGGTATTGAAATATAAAGGGATAGGGGTGTGTGGCGCTACCTGTACCGGGGTAATCTGTAAAGTATCTGTGCTATACCTCTGAAAATAAACCTGATATACCCTCTTACAGATTATTCCATAAAACTGTGTGAAAAACTACATAAAACACATCCCATACTTCATATAAAGTGATTAAACCTTCTATTACCAGTGGGAGAGATAGTACCATCAGAGTCTCCCCTAATGTACCACAATATATAACATAACAGTTAATAAACACCCTGTAGGATAGCTAGTGAAGTGATAAGTGTCCCACAGAACAAACAAGTGTACTGTAACAATAATCTAAAGTCCATTGTGATCAACAGTCCCATATATTCAAAATATAAAAAGTGAAAAAAATGAAAAAAATTTTTGAATAAAATATATGTGAAGCTCCAAAATGGCAGTGTGTTCTTATAATTAGTGACTCTCGTGGTGAAAGAAGATGATATCCGGTGACTTTCGTGCTCCCCCTCAAGGATCCCCACTCACCAGCTCCTCACACCCCTGCAGGGGTAATAGGTATGTAGCAGCAGAAGATGAAGGGCTTCCCAGATCCAGTGCAGGCGTCAACACGTGACCCAGCTTCAAACAGTGGATGGTACAACAACTCCTTTCATCTCATCCTCATAGGGAAAAAACAGGGCACCCATAGTGTAGTAGTTTTATAAAAAGGATTTTATTATAAAACACACAATAAAACCACTCTAGACTCCCCATGCAAGGGCAGCCAGTACTCACACTAGCGTGGGAGAAAGCGTAAATAGAGGGAGCTATGGAAGAGACACATCAGCCGAGCGGCGTGCGCCTCAGCTGCGTTCCAAGCTCGCTCTGGTTTCTGGGTATGATGTAGATGCGTAGCTCCTCCTTATGCGTTTCGTCATCGACGTTGTTTTGATAAAATCCTTTTTATAAAACTACTACACTATGGGAGCCCTGTTTTTTCCCTATAAGGATGAGATGAAAGGAGTTGTTGTACTGTTTGAAGCTGGGTCACAGAGGAGACACGTGTTGACGCCTGCACTGGATCTGGGAAGCCCTTCATCTTCTGCTGCCACATGCCTATTACCCCTGCAGGGGTGTGAGGAGCTGGTGAGTGGGGATCCTTGAGGGGGAGCACGAAAGTCACCGGATATCATCATCTTTCACCACGAGAGTCACTAATTATAAGAACATTTTGCCATTTTGGAGCTTCACATATATTTTATTCAAAAATTTTTTTCATTTTTTTCACTTTTTATATTTTGAATATATGGGACTGTTGATCACAATGGACTTTAGATTATTGTGACAGTACACTTATTTGTTCTGTGGGACACTTATCACTTCACTAGGTATCCTACAGGGTGTTTATTAACTGTTATGTTATATATTGTGGTACATTAGGGGAGACTCTGATGGTACTATCTCTCCCACTGGTAATAGAAGGTTTAATCACTTTATATGAAGTATGGGATGTGTTTTATGTAGTTTTTCACACAGTATTATGGAATAATCTCTAAGAGGGTATATCAGGTTTATTTTCAGAGGTATAGCACAGATACTTTACAGATTACCCCGGTACAGGTAGCGCCACACACCCCTATCCCTTTATATTTCAATGACTAATAGTAGCCATACACACTTTAATAAATGATTAATATCTTTTTTGGTCGATACCTACCAACAGGAATAAATGATCTACAGTCGACAACCCAATCAACTGATATGCCACACATGGGGAAGTAGAGTTGGATTGCTAGCTGGAAGATATAATCGCACATTACTGATTTCATCTGTTTCCACCATGCAATTTTATAAAACCTTGCCCATTGACTTAGTTTGATTGAATCTGATATAAATTGAGTCTACATCAAATCCAAAGGGAAGATCTGGTTATTCAATTGTTGCAGATACAATCGCTTTGATTGAATTGCACATTGATTGGATGATAAAATAATGAAGCTTGTTATGTATGGCCATCATTCTATAGAGTGGGCAAGTGTTAAAGCAGAACGCCAAATTAGAATGGAATAGTTACCCAATAGAGCATAGGGTATCATGACTGCTGTCCCCTTGATTCTCAGTATGACAGTTACCTGTCTGATTGGCGCTTAAATGATAATATGCAAAGATGTTTGCTGTCCCAACTGGCTACCTTGTTGATGCCCTGCTGTAGTTGTCCAGATCAGTGTTTCTCAACCTTTTTTTAGTCAAGGCACCCTTAGGCTACTTTCACACTGGGGCAGGCAGGTGTCGGCGGTAAAACGCTGCTATTTTTAGCGGCGCTTTACCGTCATTTTAGCGGCGCTATTTGGCTGCTAGCGGGGCGCTTTTAGCCCCTGCTAGCGGCTGAAAAAGGGTTAAAACCGCGCTTTGCCGGTGGTTTGGTGGCGATGCCCCATTGGTTTCAAAGACTTTTTTTTACTGTCCTGCAAGCGCACCACTCCAGTGTGAAAGCACTCGGGCTTTCACACTGGAGAGACAGAAGAGGCTCTTTACAGGCCCTTTTTTTTAGCTCTGTAGCACCTGTAAAGCGACTCAGTGTGAAAGTAGCCTTTAAAATGATAGACAATCTCTCGTCACCCTCCAAAATTATGGACAGGTTAGAAGTGCCCCATTCTAAAATCTAATCTAATAGTTTAACATAATGCAGTAACTCCAACACATGTAGGACACCCAACGTTAGAGGTGATTTATTCTTCTAAAGCAAATACACTTTTGCAAACTGGTACTGACTAGTATTCCAATATTTCTCTTCTCCCTCAGTTTTTCTCTATCACTAGCTAATGAGACCCCAAAGCTGATGGAGAGGGGCAAGGGAGGGTCAAACAAGGATGATATGCTGGCAACTGACATCCTCCTTATCAACTGATGTCAGTTGTTAGGATGTTGGTAGAAAAAAAGGTTGTAATGGTGTACAATGAAAACCTATGGCTTTGTGTAACTAAAAGGCAGGTTTCAGCCGCATGCTGGCTTGTATACAATTTGGGGGCAATTTTTAGGCATTTTGCCAAGGCGCCCCTGAAGAAACCTCAAGGCACCCTGGTTGAAAAAGGCTGGTCCAGACTATAGGGGTGATGTATTGTGCTAATGGCCATTACTAGTGGCAAAGTAATCTTCTCCTACCCGGTAACACTCACATAAATCGACTAACACCTGTCACCTTGCAGCGTGCAGTCATGGCTGCCATAGCGTTCCGCATACTGCAAGCATAGGCAAGCAAAATTGTATGTACAATCTGGCTCTTTTTGTGATGTTTGGACATAGCATGGAGCATTACAAATTTTTGTCAACTTTCTACGCCCTACCAAAAACCTTGCTATATGCCCCTTGCTGGGAGAATTATCAATGTTTTTGTAGTCCCTGTTCTGTGCCTTATTTGTGTAACGACACTGATCAACACTGGTATTAATTGACTTGCTCACTGAAGTTTTGCTTTGAAACCTTTGCCAGGGTTTTTGCCATCTGTGTCCCACTGGATTCAATGGGAAACCATAAATAAAATAGGAAGTAGAAGAAACCCTCTCTAAATTTAGGAAAATCGCAGACATTTGTTACATCTACAAATATCCAGATGAAAGACTTCCTTTCTATTTCTGTTCTGAAGACAACTCAAAATTGTGACCTCAATCCAATTGAAAATCTGTGGTTAGACTTAAAGATTGCTGTTCAAACCATCCAACTTGAAGGAGCTGGAGCAGTTTTGCAAGGAGGAATGGGCAAAAATCCCAGTGGTAAGATGTGGCAAGGTGAGTGATAGCGACTTATCCAAAGCGACTTGGAGCTGTGATAGCCGCAAAAGGTGACTCTACAAAGTATTGACTTTAGGGGGGTGAATAGTTATGCACATTGACTTTTTCTGTTATTTTGTTCTAATTTTTTTCATTTTTGTGAAGCAAACAAACATCTTCAAAATTGTGGGCATGTTCTGTAAATTAAATGATGTTATTCCTCAAACAATCCATGTTAATTCCAGGTTGTGAGGCAACAAAACACGAAAAATGGCAAGGAGGGTGAATACTTTTGCAAGGCACTGTATATATATATATATATATATATATATATATATATATATGTGTATGTATGAGATGCGACCCCGTGTCACAGATGCATATGAGCAGTGTTCTGATTTTGGCAGAAATACTAATTGCACACCTGTGAGCTGGCTTCATAATCATCCCAGGAATACAGGTCAGTACTCATCCTTGGAGACAGCTCCGCCAGGCAGACAGGAGTTCTAGCTTAGGAGTTAGGTGGAAGCCAGAGCGCATGAAGCTGCAAGCACAGAGGTGCTGAGCATCAAGGGAGATAGACCAAGGCCTAAAGTGTAAGGCCTGAGCAAGAGTGCTGCGTTTTTAGCCAGGAAGGCTGAATGCTGGTTGTTCTGAAGCAGGACTGTAATGCTGAATACCCCTGCGAGGGAATCTGGTGTTTATTTTTTAACTTTGTTTCTTTTGAATAAAAATGGGCTCCCATGCCCTTGAAAATGCAGTGGGGACTGACACGATTTCTTCAACACGCATGCACCACTAGTGCTTAATCACCCCGACACCTTACAATATATATGCATGTTTGGCGCAAAAAACAACACTGCGCATCACCAAAAGAACACTATACCCACAGTGAAGCATGTTGGTGGCAGCATCATGCTTTGGGGCTGTTTTTCTTTAGCTGGAACAGGGACCTTAGTCAAGGTAGAGGGAATTATGATCGGTTCCAAATACCAGTCAATATCGGCACAAAACCTTCAGGCTTCTGCTAGAAATATGAACATGAAGAGGAACTTCTTTCAGCATGACAACGACCCAAAGCATACACCCAAATCAACAAAGGCATGGCATCACCAGAAGAAGATTTAAGTTTTGGAATGGCCAAGACAGAGCCCAGACCTGAATCCGATTGAAAATCTGTGGGGTGATCTGAAGAGGGCTGTGCACAGGTGATGCCCTCACAATCTGACAGATTTGGAGTGTTTTTGCAAAGAAAAGTGGGTAAATATTGGCAAATCTAGATGTGCCATGCTGATAGACTCATACCCAAAAAGACTGAGTACTGTAATAAAATAAAAAGGTGATTCAACAAAGTATCAGTTTAAGGGTGTGCACACTTATGCAACCATATTATTTTAGTTTTTTATTTTTACTTCCCTCCACCTAAAAGATTTCAGTTTGTTGTTCAAGTGAGTTGTACAGTTTATAGGTCACATTAAAAGGTGGAAAAAGTTCTGAAATTATTTATCTTTGTCTCATTTTTTTACATTACAGAAACCTGAGATTTTAACAGGGGTGTGCAGACTTTTTATATCCACTGTAGTATATATGTCTATATATGCATATACTGTGCACATAAACAATAAGGTGTCTTTACAAGTCCACTGTGCAAGAGCTCCACACAACTGCTGTGAAAATAAAAATGTATTTCAAATCTCAAATCTGCATTCTGTGCAAGCATTCCACATTCTAAGGTTTCTTCAGGGGTGCCTTGGCAAAGTGTCTAAAAATTGCCAAAAACTCGTATACAAGCTAGCAAGTGCATGAAGCCTGCCTTGTAGTTAACTTTCTGTTTCTTTTGAATAAAAATGGGCTGATATGCCCTTGAAAATGCAGTTGGGACTGACAATTTCTTCAACTCGCATGCACCACTAGAGCTTAATCACCCCGACAGCCTTACAATATAACCACAGGTTTTCATTGTGCACCATTACAACCTTCTGCTGCCAGTTCTCTAATAACCAAATTAAGTTATTGTTTGCTGAGGGGGACGTCGGACACCTGCACATCCTTGTTTATTTGCTTGTGTATTTGCTTTAAAAGAATAAATCGCCCCCAACGTTGGGTGTCGCTGTGTTATAAAAAATTATTTGTTTTTTACATTTTAGAATTGGATGCCCTCAAGATTGTCCAGAATGTTAAAAGGGTGCATTGACTCAAATGTATCCTCACCTATTTAGGTGGACCCCACTGTCATGTTAAGGTCAACAACAGATTAATAGTGCAACCTCTCCATAAGGAACTTCCTCAGCCTGATAGGCCATAAAACAAACTCCAGAGATCCTATTTCATTCTGTGTAAGCACCAGAATTAGCCACAAATATGAGAGCTCATAAAAACAAGGAACGCCTCTTACAGGGTCATTCACTAAGAAAAAAGGGCAACTGCGGAAATCTGATTATACTGCGCCCGCAGGATACCAATTAAGGTTGCATAGTGACGCACAAAGAGCGCAACACAGAGGGTGTGCAGCAGCGGGTCCCATTAATAAATCTCAATCCTGTGCAATTGGCAGGAATTATAATAAATAGTATACAAGGCTCATCTGTGCATATGGTGAACCCCATATACTAAACCTTCGCTTTCGGCTTCTGACGTCATACAGGAGGGGTGAGTACACATGTACTTATCCTTGTTCTAGCAGCCGGACAGACCAGTTGCAGTGGCGGTCTCAGGCTTCTCAATCATACCGGAGAGCACGGGGAAAGCTGACTGCAGGAGGGAGGCCCCCTTCTGCACCCTGTAGAGCCACTTGGGTCACTTCTACAGCAAGGCCCATTGCTGGCCCTAAAGTATTGGATACCTGAAGCTGCAGCCATTATAACCACTTCAGTCTGAGGATGTACAGGTATGTCCTAAGGAAGTGAAGTGGTTAAGAAAAGGATTTTAACAGGAAAGGAAGTTATCTGAACCTTGAGACCATAAGCCTGAATGGCCTGTCTAAGTCATCTTGAAATAGTTACATAGTCAGGATGAAAAAAGACACAAGTCCATCCAGTTCAACCAAAAAAAAAAAAAAAAAAATCATACAATCCTATATACACAATCCTATACCCACAGCTGATCCAGAGGAGGTTGCAAAACCCCAGCAAAGCATGATCCAATTTGCTACAACAGGGGAAAAAAATCCTTCCTGATCCCCCAAGAGGCAATCGGATATTCCCTGGATTCCCTACCTACAGTGGGGATGGAAAGTATTCAGACCCCCTTAAATTTTTCACTCTTTGTTATATTGCAGCCATTTGCTAAAATCATTTAAGTTCATTTTTTTTCCTCATTAATGTACACACAGCACCCCATATTGACAGAAAAACACAGAATTGTTGACATTTTTGCAGATTTATTAAAAAAGAAAAACTGAAATATCACATGGTCCTAAGTATTCAGACCCTTTGCTTAGTATTTAGTAGAAGCACCCTTTTGATCTAATGCAGCCATAAGTCTTTTTGGGAAAGATGGGAAACAAGTTTTTCACACCTGGATTTGGGGATCCTCTGCCATTCCTCCTTGCAGATCCTCTCCAGTTCTGTCAGGTTGGATGGTAAACGTTGGTGGACAGACATTTTTACGTCTCTCCAGAGATGCTCAATTAGGTTTAAGTAAGGGCTCTGGCTGGGCCATTCAAGAACAGTCATGGAGTTGTTGTGAAGCCACTCCTTTGTTATTTTAGCTGTGTGCTTAGGGTCATTGTCTTGTTGGAAGGTAAACCTTCGGCCCAGTCTGAGGTCCTGAGCACTCTGGAGAAGGTTTTTGTCCAGGATATCTCTGTACTTGGTCGCATTCATCTTTCCCTCAATTGCAACCAGTCGTCCTGTCCCTGCAGCTGAAAAACACCCCCCACAGCATGATGCTGCCACCACCATGCTTCACTGTTGGGACTGTATTGGACAGGTGATGAGCAGTGCCTGGTTTTCTCCACACTTAGAATTAAGGTAAAAAAGTTCTATCTTGGTCTCATCAGACCAGAGAATCTTATTTCTCATCATCTTGGAGTCCTTCAGGTGTTTTTTTTAGCAAACTCCATGCAGGCTTTCATGTGTCTTGCACTGAGGAGAGGATTCCGTCGGGCCACTCTGCCATAAAGCCCCGACTGGTGGAGGGCTGCAGTGATGGTTAACTTTCTACAACTTTCTCCCATCTCCCGACTGCATTTCTGGAGCTCAGCCACAGTGATCTTTGGGTTCTTCTTTACCTCTCTCACCAAGGCTCTTCTCCCCCGATAGCTCAGTTTGGACGGACGGCCAGCTCTAGTAAGGGTTCTGGTCATCCCAAACGTCTTCCATTTAAGGATTATGGAGGCCACTGTGCTCTTAGGAACCTTAAGTGCAGCAGAATTTTTTTTGCAACCTTGGCCAGATCTGTGCCGTACCACAATTCTGTCTCTGAGCTCTTCAGGCAGTTCCTTTGACCTCATGATTCTCATTTGCTCTGACATGCACTGTGAGCTGTAAGGTCTTATATAGACAGGTGTGTGGCTTTCCTAATCAAGTCCAATCAGTATAATCAAACACAGCTGGACTCAAATGAAGGTGTAGAACCATCTCAAGGATGATCAGAAGAAATGGACAGCACCTGAGTTAAATATATGAGTGTCACAGCAAAGGGTCTGAATACTTAGAACCATGTGATATTTCAGTTTTTCTTTTTTAACCACTTCAATACCAGGCACTTAGACACCTTCCCGCCCAGACCAATTTTCAGCTTTCAGCGCTGTCGCAATTTGAATGACAATTGCGCGGTCATGCTACACTGTACCCAAACAAATTTTTTATCATTTTGTTCCAACAAATAGAGCTTTCTTTTGGTGGTATTTGATCACCTCTGCAGTTTTTATTTTTTGCGCAACAAATAAAAAAAGACCGAAAATTTTGAAAAAAAACAAGTTTTTCTTTGTTTCTGTTAAAACTTTTTTGTAAATAAGTACGTTTTCTTCTTCAATGACGGGCACTGATATGGCTGCACTGACGGGCACGGATACGGCGGCACTGATGGGCACCGATGAGATGGCACCAATGAGGTGGCACTGATGAGGTGGCACTGATGATGGGCACTGATGGGCACTGATAGGCGGCACTGATGGGCACTGATAGGTGGCACTGGTATGCGGCACTGATGGGCACTCATAGGTGGCACAGATGGGCACTTATAGGCGGCACTGATAGTTGGCACAGATGGGCATGGATGGGCACTGATAGATGGGCACTGATGGGCATGGATGGGCACTGACAGGTGGCATGAATGGACACTGATGGGTGGCACTGATGGCACTGCTTGTTTGCAGTGATGCCCCTAAGGGTGGCATTGCTGGGCATCACTGCAACATAATGGTGCCAATCAGTGCCCATTTGTGGGCACTGATTGGCACAGATTTGGCACACTGGGCACATGTGGATGGCCATGGGGTACATACCTGGCCATCCACATGTTGCCCCTTCCCTGGTGGTCCTAGTGGCGATCCCTGGTGGTCCAGTGTGGTGATCTGAGGGGGGGGCTGCGCTGATAAACAATCAGCGCAGACCCCCCCTGCCAGGAGAGCCGCCGATCGGCTCTCCTCTAATCGCGTCTGTCAGACGCGAGTGAGGAAGAGCCGATCAACGGCTCTTCCTATTGACAACGTGATCAGCCGTGATTGGACACGGCTGATCACGTGGTAAAGAGCCTCCGGCGGAGGCTTTTTACCAAGATCAGTGGAGCGGTGTGTCAGACTGACACACCGCTCCACTGATCGCCGCGATGCGCGCCCTCGGGGGCGCGCTGTGGCATGTTATCCTGCTGGACGTCATATGACGTCCAGTCAGGATAACAGAACCACTTCCCGGACGTCAATCCGCTATAGGGCGGGCGGGAAGTGGTTAATAAATCTGCAAAAATGTCAACAATCCTGTGTTTTTTTGTCAATATGGGGTGCTGTATGTACATTGATGAGGAAAAAAATGAACTTAAATGATTTTAGCAAATGGCTGCAATATAACAAAGAGTGAAAAATTTAAGGGGGTCTGAATACTTTCCATCCCCACTGTATAAATGTTAGTGCCCAGTTATATGCATTTAGGAAAGAATCCAGGCAAATGGTGAAGTGAGAAGTCGGTGTGCCCTTAGAAGACCACACCGGGATGACATAAAGGGAATCAGTCTTCCTTAAAGAGGAACTGCAGTCTGCTCACATAATTTGTAATAAAAACATCTTTTGCCATTCTGAAGCTTCCCTCCAACCACTTTGCATATTATTTTATATATACTGTGATTCTGTACTTGCCAAATATGCTGCAGAAATCTCCTTCCACTAAGTCCGGCTGCAACCATTTTAACTGTGGCCAGCTGAAGCTGCTGCCTGTTCACTTCCTGGATTTACACAGACACACACCTCCAGCTCTGCAGCTTTCATTGGCCCTCGTATGACTTCCTCCCTTCCTGGCAATCTCTTACAAGAGTGAGAGAGAGAGCTGTGCATGATGTCATAAGGATGAGCTCCGGCGTGTTTGCATGCTGAACGTGTCGAACCCGCCAGGAAGTCGGCACGGCGTAGCGCTAATCACAGGTAGGGAGACATTTCCTGATCTCTGCAGCCGCACATCAGGTAATAGTCTCACTGATTGTGATTAGTGCTGCGCCGTGCCGACCTCCTGGCGAGCTCGGCACGTTCAGCAAGCGAACACGTCGGAGCTCATCCTTAGTCATAAGCCTAGGCTAATGACCAGACAAGAAACAGGAAGTGGGCTGTATAAGGTATTTACTGGAAGAAACAAATGTTTTACAATCCAAAGTTAAAACAACAAGGGCAGATGATTTAATAGATGGAAAGCTGAAAAAATTACTGAACATCCGCTTTAAGGAAGCAGTAGAACCACAGCATGAACCACATGTAAACAAAGATCAAAAATATCCTTTTGATGAACTGGGTCTGGACACAGGAATTATTGCTAGCAGCTATAGCAGCTGGCAATAATCGCATGAAAAATCTGACATCAACGTGGGTACAATCAGCCTGTCCATACAAGGGTATGAATAATCTATGGCCGGCTTTGGAATCAGATAAAGTCTCAGCGGCAGATCGCTCAGAGGCCACAGGCAGATCAGATACACAATCTGTAGAGAAAGTAGTTTGTGGTCTCTGCAGGCAGAGTCAGTAAGTAACTGGGTAATTCGGACCATAAAGTCATGCATGACTTTAAAAACCTCCTGCAATAGGGCAAAGAAACCAGCCACATCTGACTAAATTGGAAGAGACTTATGCCCCGTACACACGGTCGGATTTTCCAATGGAAAATGTCCGATCGGAGCGTGTTGTCGGAAATTCCGACCATGTGTGGGCTCCATCGGACATTTTCCCTCAGATTTTCCGACACACAAAGTTGGAGAGCAGGAGATAACATTTTCCGACAACAAAATCCGTTGTCGGAAATTCCGATCGTGTGTACACAAATCCGACGGACAAAGTGCCACGCATGCTCAGAATAAATAAAGAGATGAAAGCTATTGGCCACTGCCCCATTTATAGTCCCGACGTACATGTTTTACGTCACCGCGTTTAAAACGATCGGATTTTCCGACAACTTTGTGTGACCATGTGTATGCAAGACAAGTTTGAGCCAACATCCGTCGGAAAAAATCCTAGGATTTTGTTGTCGGAATGTCCGAACAAAGTCCGACCGTGTGTACGGGGCATTAAAGTGGGATAGACTCTAGAAGAGGGCAACATGATTCCAAGTTGCAGACATCGGCCACCTTTGTAGATGTACTGCAGGCAGCACTGGAGCCCCATTAGTAGAGTGGGAGCACCCAGAACTGTTTTCCTGCGTCTAGAATGAGGCTTGTTATAACTAAGGGGCTGTAAGGTAAAACACTGAAAATGGATGATCTGAAATGGCGAGTGTTGGGATACCTAATGGCCATAGCGATTCCATCAAACACACATGACATTCCCCATTACTCAAAATACTTTTGCACCCTTGAACTCCATTTATACACCAGCTGAAATTTAAAAGGGGACTGACATCCAGAAAATTATTATGAACATACATGAAGTGAGTGGCTCAACATTTCACGCTCATACACTGGTTATTTCCACATGAGTACATCTTACATATAGTTGCCCTGGGCTTCGACATTCTCCTGTCACTTCTGCCAATTTACTTACAGTAGATCAACCCCTAGCCATACATCACCTCTTACTCCTATTTGTTCACATTCTGAGAATAGTCATTACTATTCATACATCACATATTTTACTTCATTTGCAGACTGATAACTCTGTACACTTTTTTCCATCATCTTATTTCTAATTCAGGGGCACATTTTCCCATCTCTGTAGCTGTCAATGCAAATGCAGTGTGTTTTTACAGGCAAAATACTATACTGTTGCTGATGGGTTCTGTAAAATCACTACATGTCAAGAGATTGGAGCACACTATACTTTGATTAAACCTTCCCATCAGATCAGAGCAAGCCTAGCTGTTCTTTTGTTCTATGCTCTTAGCAATATAAAGGCAAGAAAATGGGAGTATTAAGAGAAAAGGTTTCTTCCACTGTTACCCAGACAGCAGCCACATATGCTCTTCAGACGATTGTTTAGGTTAACAAGGAAAGCCAAGTATTACAGAATTTGAAAAGCACTTTCCAGCAGCCTCTGTAAAAGGTAAGAAAATTGTCCGTGTAATAAACCATTAATGTCTACCAAGTTTATTCATAAACTGTGCCACTTATAATTAAATAAGAAAGGCGAGATGCAAATGTTGTATGTTCCTAAGAAAATGTGAAATAATCATGAAGATATTTCAAATACAGGAAAGAAGCAGGACAGAATGATTAAGAAGTTTACAGATTTCCAACCTAAATTGAAGTATAAAGTTTTTGAAATATTTAACATGTTGCTGGTTTAATATGTTGGGGTAATGATAAACCCGAAAAATTCCAAAATTCAACTATAGGCAGACCCACATGTAAAAAAGTTCCGTGACTGTCTTTGTAAATCGTGACCTAATCTGTCTATAAATTATTCTCCTGTAATCCTACATACATCAAAATTTAGATGATGAGAGAACACAGAAGTCCTTTAAATCAACCAGAATTTATTGACTTGCATAGCGCTGTGAACTGAATAAATGGAGCTTACTGACAGAGAGCACAAAGTTGCAGTGCTGTAAAATAGGCAGTTAAACAATGAAAACCATGTTTTTACCATGATTGTAAATGTCATTTTTTAATAAAAAAAATAAATAAATAAATGTTATACCCACCTGCTCTGTGCAGTGGATTTGTACAGAGCAGCCCCGATTCTAAAATTCTCGGGTCACCTGCTGGCGCTCTGGGCCCCACCCCCTTGCTGTGTGCCCCCATAGCAAGCCACTTGCAGTGGGGGCACTCATGTGTGTACTCGCTCCCGAGCCAGCTTTCTGCGTCCATGAGACAGAGAGGGCAGCTCAATCCCACCCCCCGCTCCCCCCTCACTGGCTGTGATTGCACCCTCTACTGAAAATGTCTCTTGTGGTTTGGCATGCAGACAATTGGCTGCTATTTAAATGCCCATTTGATTGCTAACATGGGTACATTTAGTTCTCATAATGGCTCCTGCTGCTGCATCTAAGCCAATCAGGAAGGAGAGATCCGGGAGAGCCCCGGGTCTCATGCACATCCTTCGTGCTTGGGTAAGTATTAGGGGGGCTGAGGGGGAGCTGCACACTGAAGGTTTTTTACCTTCATTTATAGAATACATGTCGATACAACCACTTTAAGCTGCAAAGGAAGCCAGACAGGGGTGTACACATGCAAAAATATTATCCCCTACCTTGTTCAGTGCCCAGTGTCATCGTCCAACATGACCTATTCAAGTGAATTGGGCCGGGCCACAACCAACCACAAAAAAATATTTTAATGCATGCATTTACAGGTGACAAAAAGCCTCCTTACTGCCAAAAGTCTGTGAAAAGTGATCCACCGCATATCACTTTTTCAAAGGGGTGACAAGCACTGCCACAGGTGTAAACTTGGCAATAATGTTTGTAATTCTCAAGGAGATATCTGCATGTCAATGTTAATTTACTACAAGCAAAAAAAGAAACGCTTAGGAACACAAAATAAAAAAAAAGAAGTTGTATTCTGAATTTTTAAATATTAGAAAATGGTCTACAACAAAGGAATGATTATTTACATTTTCATTTTCAAAGACTACGTTAAAAAAAAAAAAAAAAAAAAAGTGTCTGTTAGTCTCCTTTTACATTAGCTCGTTTCCAAAGTCACACGATTTCCAACACGACTTTGGAGCGTGACTTTGATCGGACTTTACATTCTCTGGACCAAAGTTACATTAAAAGTCGGACCAAAGTAGTGCAGGAACCTTTTCTGAAGTTGCAGAGACTTCTGTGTCAGTAGGAATGATTCTCATAGAAATACATTGAATTTCACATGTCCTGCAACTTGGGGTCTCACAAGTCAAATCCCAAGTCGCACAAGTGTGAAAGGAGCCTTAGTGTAGACCAAACTTTTTCAACCAGGGTGGGGTCCCTTAAGGTTTCTTCAGGGGTGCCTTGGCAAAATGTCTAAAAACTGCCCACAAATTGTATACAAGCTGGAATATGGATGAAGCCTGCCTTTTAGTTACACAAAGCGACAGGTTTTGATTGCGCAACATTACAACCTTCTAGCTGCCGGCGTCCTAATGACCAATGGCTTCATCAGTTGATAAAGAGGATGTCAGTTTTCCAGCATATCATCCTTGTTTCACCCTCCCCATCAGCGTTGGGGGTCACATTAGCTAAATGATGGACAGAAACTGAGGGAGAAGAGAAACATTGGAATACTATTCAGTAGCAGTTTGCAAAAGTGTATTTTCTTTGGAAGAATAAACCACCCCAAATGCTGAGTGTCCTACGTGTATATGTTGTTTCGTTATGTAAAGCTATTAGAATAGTTTTTACATTTTAGAATGGGGTGTCTCAAGTTTGTCCATAATTCTTAAAGGTTGCCTTGACTGAAAAAAGGTTGAGAAACACCGGTGTAGACAGCTAAAAGTACCACTGTGTAATCTGGGTAAACCTGTAATCACTCATGACTGGACAGTAACCACAGTATAACCACAAACTAAATTCAGAGGTTAATCTGCTGCACACAAGACAATTCTAGCACCAAATCCAGTGGTGATAATTTATGGTTTGCAGTTATGAAATTACTTCTGCTGGAGTCTACTAATCAATTACGAAAGAGTTGATATATGCCATGATCAATATTCATGCAAACTAGGTTGATGGAGTTAGTACTAGTTAGGCCTCATGTACACTGCTGCTTTTTTTTTCAACTGCTCCTGAACTCTCCTCTGTTATCTTATCAGTACATGTACAGTTTACAGTTGTTTCTAGGCAGTTGAGTTTAGAGGCTTTTTTTTGGAACGCAAAAAAATTGGTAACTCGCGTTTAGCCGCATTTACAGGCTTTTAATTTTTGGCTATTTTGAAAAAAAAAAAATGTATTTATTTTTTTTTAAACGCTTGTTAACGCAAACTGCTAAGCCGCTAAACGCGGCATGTAAACGCGGCAAGTAAACGTGGCAAGTAAATGTGGCAAAACAGACATTTTAAACGTGGGTTACTATCTGTCAAGTTAAATCGTTAAAAACGTCCCGTGTACATGAAGCCATAAGAGTAATTTGTGTATTTCACTAGATACCACGTAGAAGTATAATACGCATTAATGCATATTACAAAAATGGCAGTAGTTGTAGGGAATATATTTATACACCCAAAGCCTAGAAGCGATCATATGATAATCTGATCATTAGCGAATGTGATCGCTTTCGAAAGCCAATCATGATAATTCATCTGAAATCATACGAATGGACAAGCATGAAAAAAATTTCTTGTATGATAGCAGATCATACGATTTTCATTTAACCACTTCAACCCAAGAAGGTTTTACCCCCTTAATGACCAGACCATTTTTTGCGATACAGCACTGCGTCGCTTTAACTGACAATTGCACGGTTGTGCGACGCTGTACCCAAACAAAATTGATGTCCTTTTTTTCCCACAAATAGAGCTTTCTTTTAGTGGTATTTGATCACCTTTGCGGTTCTTATTTTTTGCGCTATAAACAAAAAAAGACCAACAATTTTGAAAAGAAAAAAAACTATATATTTTTCACTTTCTGCTACAATACATATCCAAAAAAAGCACCCACCCCCCATGTTGAGGGCATGCAGCCTGGTACGGCTTAGGAGGGGGGCGCTCGCCCGTCCCCACCCCCTTTCCTGACCGACCAGGCTGCGTGCTCGGATAAGGGTCTGGTATGGATTTGGGGGGGCCCCACGCCGTTTTTTCGGCATAGGGGTTCCTCTTAAAATCCATACCAGACCGAAGGGCCTGGTATGCCCCTGAGGGGGAACCCACGCCATTTTTTTATTTAAAATTTGGCGTGGAGTTCTCCTTCAAGATTCATACCAAACAGCGTCGGGCATTGGCAGGGATCCGAGTCGGATCCCCGTGCTTGTTGCTCATTGGGAAAGGAAAAATAATTTTTGGCGTTCCCCCCTCAAGATTCAGTGCGATTCGGCAACCTGTCGGGTTGCCATGGAAATGGCAAACCGCAGCCAAGCGCGACCGTAGCTAATCGCACTGTGCAAATGCAGCTGATCGCAGTGCCTGGAGTCTTGAACTCCACAGGAAAAAAAACATGCTTTTAACTGCGGCAGAATAGCCGCCTGTGTGAAAGGCGCCTAACTCACTGCACACTGCAATGTTTGAACAGAAGATTAGGCAAATTTCCATAAGTGCTTCTATTTCTACTTGTTATAGGTTAACACTTAAAGCGTCAATAATATAAAGAAAAAACTGCACTGTTACCTACCACAAAAGCTGCAACTCAAAGTGAAATACACACAAATAAAATAAACATAAGGAGCTGCACTCACAAACCACATATCTAAAAAAAAAAAAAAGATGAAATTGGCATACGATATCCCAAAACCTGCAAGTGAATAAATGTGACAAAAACAGTCCAAAACATAAAAATTAAAAATAAAACAATAAAAAATATTTTATATTGAATGATGTATAAAATAAACAGTCCTGAAAAATCCTCCAAAGGAAAAATAAGTGAGTGATTGTAACAACACAATACGGTGACTGTCTCCTGCGACTTTATGGGACAATATGAATCCACCACCACATAGAGTGCAAGCTTACCAGCTGCACAAGCGTTAGAGCTTGTGGCTAATACCCAGCCCGGGCCTTTAATCCTCCCAGCGTCTCCGATGGACGATCAGGCCAGGTACTCCTAGAGACTGAAGGTGTTTATTCTCGACCAGCAGCCGAACATTCTAATCCACACGATGTAGATGATCAAAATGATCCGGAGACAAAATAGAGGGAAATCGCCATAGATAAAACCGGGTGGTAATTTATTCATTAAAAGTGTACGTCAACAAGCATAGAAAGTTCCAATAAGAACAGGAAAAGAGCCGGCCGGCAACAATAATAGGAATGCCTGTGCAAACGGGACGTAAAACAGCGTGGTGACATCAGCACGTTGCTCCCTCCGACGCGTTTCATCACAAGTCTGACAACGTCCCCAGGTGTGGATTCACATTGTCTTCACATTGCGAAGGAAAGTATTAATTGGTTTATGCACAGTCATTTGTCAATGATGAAAGTAAAAATGTTTTTATAGATTTCAGAAATCCAGTCATTTATTTGTAAGTCACATAATAATAATAATAATAGTTCAAATCATTGAGAACTGCAGACAATACTACTGAAAACCAGCTAACAGCAATTTTTTTCTATGGAAAAATTAAGGGTTAGAACCTTTATCAGGTCATTAATACTATCTGTACCTTCCTGACCCAGTGACAACTACTACTCTTACTTCTTATCATGCTGTCACAGAAACAGGAAGTGTGGTGCTATGTCCCCAATAGGGCCACAAATAAAAAAAATGTTAAAAAACCTCTCCCAGTGTCATTCCAAAATGATACATATATTTGGAGTTCACATTGAAGCTTGGGAATACCAGAATTCAGGAGGCATAGCTTGAAGCTTTTTGGGCCCCAATCCAAAGTTGACCTGGGCGCCCGCCTGCTACTTCCTACTTCCACCGCGTCCCAAGATACTCCCGGTGGGCTTGTATGTAATAGAGGGAACTTAGAGGGCCCAGCCTTCCAAATTCACATACAAGCCCACCTTTCTCACCCAGCAGCTCAGAGTGTGGCCTGCCTGCCTGCCTCCACTTTGTATGCACGTGAACAGTTGGGCAGGGCTGAGCAGGATGGGGAGGGCCTGTACTGGACTGGGCAGGGGGGCGGAGCAGAGAGTGTACTGCTGGGGAAAAGAGCTTGCCCCATCAATCTGTGTATATGGACCTGTGACATCCTCTGTGTTTACCCAAATACCTATGTGGAATACTGTGGCAATCGCTTTTTCCCAGTGACACAGTGTAAAACAGGAGTAGGCAATCTTTAGGAGGTGGAGATCTACCTGAACAACATGAAAGATCAAAGATCAACGGGGTTCGGCACCCTTTTTTTTTTAAAGAAATTAACTAGCAAGGCCTAATTAAATAGTATACAAAAGTTAGAAAAATTTAATAAAATATACGTCACTGTAAAATTATAAACGTAACCTACTTTAACCACTTGCCAACCAGCCGCCGTACTTATAATGTGGCAGGTCGTCTCTCCCGCGCGAACTGACGTACCTGTACATCGGTCCGTGCATGTGAGATTGCAGGAGCGTACCCACAGGTCTGACGGACTCGATGTCCGCCGGTCGCCCCCGCGACCGCTGTATACAGAGGCAGAACGAGGATCTGCCCTTGTAAACAAGGCGGATCCCCGTTCTGATAGGGGACAATTTAGAGATCTGCTGTTCCCAGTGATCAGGAACAGCTATCTCTGTCATTTCTCTGGCAGCCCATCCCCCCTACAGTTAGAACATGCTGAGGGAACACATTTAACCACTTGATCGCCCCCTAGTGTTAACCCCTTCCCTGCAAGTGTCATTTATACATTGATCAGTGCATTTTTATAGCACTGAAAAATAAATAATGTCACTGGTCCCCAGAAAGTGTAATTTGGGGTCAGATTTGTTTGCCGCAATGTCACAGTCCCGCTAAAAACCACAGATCGTCGCCATTACCAGTAAAAACAATAAAAAAATAAAAGTCCATAAATCTATCCTATAGTTTGTAGATGCGATAACTTTTGCGCAAACCAATGAATAATCGCCTATTGCGATTTTATTTACCAAAAATATGTAGAAGAAAACATATTGGCCTATACTGATGAATACATTTGTTTTTCTATAGTTGTTTGGGATATATATTATAGCAGAAAGTAAAAATTGTTTCTTTTTTTTCAAACTTGTCACTCTTTTTGTTTAAAGTGCAAAAAATAAAAACCGCAGAGGTGATCAAATACCACCAAAAGAAAGTCTATTTGTGCGGAAAAAAAGGACATCAATTTTGTTTGGGTACAACATCGCACGACCGCGCAATTGTCAGTTAAAGCGACGCAGTGTCGTATTGCAAAAAATGGCCTGGTCATTAAGGGGGCAAATCCTTCCGGGGCTGAAGTGGTTAAAGGTGAACAGTGTTAGTCAGTAGAGTAGTGGACAGTGTCAATGGAGCAATGGACAGTTAGTGTGTGCACAGTGTCAGTAGGGCAATGGACAGTGTCAGTAGGCCAGAGGACGGTGTCAGTAGAGCAGAGGACAGTGTCAGTAGAGCAGAGGACAGTGTCAGTAGAGCAGAGGACAGTGTCAGTAGAGCAGAGGACAGTGTCAGTAGAGCAGAGGACAGTGTCAGTAGAGCAGTTTCAGTAGGGCAGAGGACGGTGTCAGTAGAGCAGAGGACAGTGTCAGTAGAGCAGAGGACAGTGTCAGTAGAGCAGAGGACAGTGTCAGTAGAGCAGAGGACAGTGTCAGTAGAGCAGTTTCAGTAGGGCAGAGGACGGTGTCAGTAGAGCAGAGGACAGTGTCAGTAGAGCAGAGGACAGTGTCAGTAGAGCAGAGGACAGTGTCAGTAGAGCAGAGGACAGTGTCAGTAGAGCAGAGGACAGTGTCAGTAGAGCAGAGGACAGTGTCAGTAGAGCAGTTTCAGTAGGGCAGAGGATGGTGTCAGTAGAGCAGAGGACAGTGTCAGTAGAGCAGTTTCAGTAGGGCAGAGGACGGTGTCAGTAGTTTTTTATTTTTTAGTTTTTTACAATTTTATTTTTTAGAATTTTTTAGCAGCCCTGTTGAGGGGGTTTTAGTTAAATATCATGGGTCTAGACTCCTGAGGTCTCACTTTTGAGACAGAGAAAGAAGATTAACCACTTAAAGACCGAGCCTCTTTCTGAGATTTGTTGTTTACAAGTTAAAAACATTTTTTTTTGCTAGAAAATTACTTAGAACCCCCAAACATTATACATTTTTTTCTAACACCCTAGAGAATAAAATGGCGGTCGTTGCAATACTTTCTGTCACACAGTATTTGTGCAGCGATCTTACAAGTGCACTGTTTTTAGAAAAAATACACGTTTTTGAATTAAAAAATAAGACAACAGTAAAGTTAGCCCTTTTTTTTTTTTTTTATATTGTGAAAGATAATGTTACGCTGAGTAAATTGATACCCAAGATGTCACTCTTCAAAATTGCGCCGCTCGTAGAATTTCGACAAACCTTTACCCTTAAAAAGCTTCATAGGCGATGTTTAAAAAATTTTACAGGTTGCACGTTTTAAGTTACAGAGGTGGTCTAGGGCTAGAATTATTAATCTTGTTCTACCGATCGCGGTGATACCTCACATTTGTGGTTTGAACACCATTTTTATATGCGGGCGCTACTCACATATATGCAAAAGGGAAAAATATTGCGCTAAAAAGTGTAAAAGGAAAGAGCTGCGACTAAAAATGTTATACAACACTAGACAAAAACAAAAAGACAAAAAGTTGCTCTAGTTAATAAGACTGGTGAGGCAATATGATATGAGCTCCCAATGGTAAATGCCAATAAACCACATTGGATGCACATAAAATGTACAGAACTGGGTACACTCAACTAAATATAGAGTGAACCGAATAGAGCATCAAACACATGCAAATAGAAAAATGACACAATATGAATGTAAAAAAGTGATAATGAGTTGTCCAGTGACTGAAAATATGAATTAATCCATAGTGAAAGGAAAATCAATCCATGGTGAAAAGAAAATTAAAAAGAAAGAACAAAACATAATAGTGAAGTTCCACACTAAAGTGACAGGTGAAAAATTTCCTCCACCACAAAGGACTGCCGCTTACCAGAAGTCAGTGGTCCCTTATTACAGGGGACCGCACCGAACAGATGGCTGTAACCCCAGCCCGGGATCTCACTGGCATGCACTGGGTTCCTCAGCAACAATGTAAACGGTCCCTAGATGGATCGATATAGTAGATAATGTATTCACCATGAAAATAAAAAGCCTCACATAGCGTAAATCCTTACATTTATTAGAATTAAAAAGAAGACAATTGAACACTTACAGAACGGTGAACAAAGATAGGCGAATAGAACATAAAATAACGAGCCGGCCGGCTTCTAAGCAGCCCGTAGCTTCCGGGACTGATTCTACAGCGGTGACGTCAGAATGTAGCTCCTCCTCCCTACGTCGTTTCGTTCACTAGCGGACGTGGTCACAGGTGATCCCAGCAATTGGATGGAGACGGGTGGGGGCCATTTTCCCCTCACTCGTCTCCATGCACAGCCACGGGAAGGATCCGATTGCCTCTGCCGCTGCAGACGGCTCCAGTAAGTGGAGAGCACCGGATAAAAGTGATCTTGGAGCGCAGAGACCACTTTTATCTTGTAGTGGACCGCCCACTGAAGAAGGGGATACCGGGGTTATGGCAGCTAGCTGCTGCCATAACAACGATATCCTCCTTCAAACAGCCGATGTAAAACTGCGGCGGGCGGTCCGTAAGTGGTTAAGGATAAAGTGCTTAATCTCAATCTCTGCGGCCTCAGCTGCAGAGGAACAGCTCTGTACAAAGCTTCCTGTTCATCCACAAACTGAAGCCTAGTAAACGCAGTTTACTAGGCCCCAGTTATAAATGAACACAGGGAGCGGTCAGTACTGATCACTCCCTGTGTTCATTCAGAAAAGGAAGGGGTCGGTAAATATGACATATTTACTGGTCACTCCCCCTGCTCTCCATCCTGAAACCAATCCTGAAGGGGGCCAGGGGAGCACAAAGGGGGTGTGACGGACTCCGGACAGCTGCTTCCCAAGTCCTGGAACAAGAGACTAATGGGTCTGACTATAGAAACCCCAAGGACCAGACAACACCAGTCTTGGAGTACACCAGAAAATGAACTGCTTCAACAACTGCTAGGTTAGGTCTGCAGTAAACTGAGTCCCTTGGTCTGAGATAATCTCCTGAGGGAAACCCACCCTGGCAACAATTCGGAGCAGGGCCTCCACTACTGTCTCTCCATGGATGTTTGTCAGAGGAACCGCCTCAACAGCTTCAAAATAGCATTTGAGATACAGTGAATATAATAAACCAATAATACAAAAATAGTGTGATAAATCTGAAAAATCATACATATGTGACGAATCAACCAATATAGTCCATAAATAAAAATTAATAGTGACTAGTGGAATAGAAGACCACCCCCAAAATTCTATGAGGGTTGTGTGTTGAAAAATGAAACTCCCAAGCTTCCTCACAGACAAAATTAATCACTTCTGGCAGATGAATAAATGGATAGATAAGGAACCACGGATGGATGGAGGGTCTACATAGGTGGCGGGACCATCACCGGAGCATCAAAAGAGGCTTACCAGAATCAGGTGACTTGAAAAGACCTACGTCTTACAAGTCTCAGGAAGCTTAATTGACCACCAGGTCTGGCAAGATGAATCGTCAAATATCCTCAGCTTCCAATAGAGGGAGGGGTCTCACCACAGCTTCAAACATCCCCAAATGGTCGGTAGGGGGTACAAAAGGAGCTTTAGATTGGTTGCCCTTCTTTCCCACACGCTGACAAGTATCACAGGCACGGCAATACTGTCTAATATACGCAGTTATCCCTGGCCAGAAGAATAGCTGAGTCAAACGGTGAACAGTTTTGGTCACTCCAAAGTAACCAGCTAGGGGAATGTCATGTCTGATGCTAAGCAGTTTGCGCCAATATTTCTGCGGCGCGACCAGCTCCCGCTTGGGCACTGGATGAGATCCCTTCTCTTCAGTCACCCGATAAAGTAATTCCTGATCCCACTCTATCCGTTCCCTTTCTAATCCCCCGGGGTCCATCCCTGCCCTCTCCCGGTAACTAGCTAACGTCAAGTCAGATAGTAGTTCCCAGGTAAAGTCAGTCGGGGTGGCCCAGGTGAAGGGTGGTACAGTCTGGTCGTGGTTAGGGAAATTAGCTGGGTCTCATCATCGAGTGTCTCCACCGCTCGCCTTGCTTGCTGCCGGGTGGTCACAGGGAAGGCTTCTGGGGATAGATCCACATGGAAAGATGAAGAAAGATGTCCCAAATAATTTCCATGTCCCAAATAATTTCCATGAGTAGAACATCTGCGGGTATATCTCTCATAACTCCAACTTCCACGTCTCTGTATCCTGAGCCCCAATCCATATCCATGAGCAGTAGGGAAACGTAAAACTTTGCCTCCAGCCGCTCGCACAGCTATGGACCTCCTGGTTTTCCCAGTCATTGTAACCCTCCTGGGTTGCACCAAAGTCCTTGGGCGGATCGCCCATTCACCCTTACAGCCTGTCGGTGATGCCTGTGATTGTCATCGGCAACAGCTTGTATCGGGTTCACCTCATGGAGTAGCCCAAATTCCTCTTCACCCCAGCCAGTTGAGGTAGATGGTGGGGCAGCTTCCAGGTAATGAGCAGCTGCTCAGGCTAGGCCAGGGGCAGCACGGTTCCATGAAGTGATGTTGACATTTTGAGGACAGTTAGCTCGTTGGTGTCCCATTTGATTACACCCATAACAGCGAGGCCCGGTCTTCTTAATGGTATAGCCGTTTGGGCCATTGCAGGGAGGGTGACTGATTGCTGGGTGGATGGCTGGATATGGGCAGGTGCTGGCGGTGGTCTGGAGATGCCGCGAGGCTCCGGTTGGTGGAATCTCCGGGTATCCATATACTGGTCGGCTAATTCCACTGCTTTGTCTACCGTCAAGGGCTTTTGGTCTTGGACCCACTAGCGAACTTCACTAGGGGATTGGTTGTAAAACTGTTCCAGTAGGATCAGTTGGGCAGCATCCGCTAAGGTAGTTGCCTGACAGCCGGAGAACCATGCATCTACCGATCGGGACATCTGATGAGCCCATTTCGTATAGGGCTGGCCCTCTTTCCGTTGTAGGCTGCGAAATTTGGACCTATGAGCTACGGGGGTGATTGCGTATCTTGTCTCCTTGACTCGCTCATAGTCTTTTTTTGTCTTCCCCAGGTATGGCTTTAAAAGCATCAAGTGCTCGACCAGACAGCTTGCTGATGAGGATAGTGACCCAGTCAGCTTCGTCAATTTCCTGGAGATCGCACTAGGTCTCAAAGACATGAAGGTACCGGTCGATTTCCTCCACCCCATCCTGGAAGGGTCAAAAAGCTGTGTAGGGAAGTTTCTTGTGGCTACCCCGTTCTGCAGCTGCAGTACCCCCGATATCCTTCTGAACCTCAAGCATTTTACAACGTGTCGTGTCTGCAATTATCTGGGTGATCACGTCTTTGGGGGGGGGGGGGGGAGTGGTGCTGTATATAGCGACAGCTGGATCTCTCGCTGAAGCTCGGCCATCCTGGACCCCTCCATAGCTGGCTCTCTGCTTTGGGCGCTGGCCTGGTCACTCTCCATCATCAACATGGCAATAGAGTTGCCTTTGACTTGTTGCTGGCGTTCTGTCCCCTTTATTCCAGCAGATCCTTGAGTGTGCTTTGCCGGAGTAGCAAAGATTCATCCGGCAAGGTCCTGATGGTGGTTTGGATGTTCCAGGCACAAGAAAGCATCCCACCGCTGCCAACCAAATGTGATGGACTCCGGACACCCTGTTGGGTATTTCCGCCAAGAAGCTGCTTCCCAAGTCCTGGAACACGAGACCAATGGATCTGACTATAGAAACCCCAAGGACCAGACCACACCAGTCTTGGAGTACACCTGAAAATGAACTACTTTATTTTTATAAACAAACTGAATTTATACAGCAAACCATCAGATAAGGGCTACTCCCATTATCTCAGACAAAGGTCACCTTACACAGTAGCGCTAGTCCTATTATCATAACAATGACCTCCTTAGACAGTCTGACTCCCCCGACTAACTTGCATAAGAAGCCACAAGCAATTCGTGACCAGCTCTGGATAACTTAAAGCGGGGTTCCACTCAAATTTTTAACTTAATCTTACCCCCTTCAGTTAATTGCATAGATGTTCAAATGCCGTACATTTTTTTTATCGCTGTAATTACCTTTATATTGCACTTTATTGTGGCACTTCCTGTCTCTCCTCCCATGGGAGTAGGCGTGTTTATTTCCTTTTCCCGGCGCCGCACTGTCTCCTGGGAGCTTAGTGTCAGGCTTCCCAAGATTCAGTGCGGAAACAATGATCATGCACGCCAGCATCACATTTTTTAAGTTATTCTTCAGTACGAAAACAGACAGAGGCTGAAATATTACACCCAAACTGTGAGTATTATTTTGGGATTAGCAAACTGTCTCAATGACCTAAAAAAAAAAAAAAAAAAAAAAGGATTGGTCGCCGGACTCCCGCTTTAAGAACACATTATAACACAGAGTTCTCTAGGCCATGGTTCTCCTGCAGCCCAAAGTCTGTGACAGGGGGACATGAGCTACCAGTCACCTGTATGTAGTCGACGGTTTGCTGACCCTGGTGTAAAACCTAATGTGACAAGGAGGCTGCACGGGCCCCCTGGAGCATGGTTGGGGTCACCACTGCAACCCCTCAAGCTGCGCCCAAAAAAGTAGCATGAGGGAAAAAAAAACAATTGCACCTCTGTGTGGAAATTTACGTAAACTGTTTAAAAAGTTGTTAGGACTGGTACAGAATAAAAAATCATGACCTGTAGGAAATTTCTTCCCTGGATTAATGAAGGAGCAAAAGTTCCCTAAAGCTCTCCAATAGTCCGCTCTTTTGATTGGTTTTCTTCTCCATTTTTCTCACAAGCTTCCTGGTTCATCAGTGCTCAGTTTGTTATACATGGTTTATATATAATGCATGCCCATTCTTTCTGTAATTTTTTCCTGTTGATATTATCTATGCATTCTAGACCCTTTCACAGTCCAAATGTTTTGGGCATTTAGGTCTGCCTTTGGCTACACTTTTAAAACCATGGAACCTATCGGTTTAGAGCCAAGTCATGAAAGCTTAATGTATGCAGTACTTTCTGTACACCGAGTTTGATGGCTTACGCAGTCGGGAGTGTTTTTTTTTCAAATCATGGAAAATGTTATTGCACACATCAGCCAAATTTATCGGTAAAGAAAAATCAACAAGCAAACATTCACAAAGGTAGAATACTGATAGCTTAGAGCTTCCAAATTTATGGGAAATAAAGGATTTCAATAAATTACTACGTTCATTTGAAAAAAATCATGATTACTTACTTTTTTTAAATTTTGATGAGAAGATCATCATGAGAAAAAATAAACATTGGAAAAGAATACCTGCCATTTAGTCAACTGAGCCCAAGTTTGTATTTCCAGAGAAAGGTTTATGTACCGACATTGCATTAGCGTTAAGTTATGTGGTGAAATCAAATGTAAAATAACAGGATAAATAACAGCATAAATTGACCATACACTGTGGGGAAAAAATTGAATTGAGCCCTGGTTCACATCGCATGCCAAATCGGCAGCTATTGCCGTCAATGGCACTGTCCGATTTGGTGTGACGCCGAATTTGCGGCACCGCACCGATTCCCAAAAATAGTTTCTGTACTACTTTTAAATATACTCTTTTTTTTTTCTTAATTTAGAGGGTGTTCTTGGTATACAAGTTATTTAACATTTATTAAGTTTATTTAGTGTTTTTTGCATTCATGTTTTTCCCTTTTGTTGCATTTGATCATTATTTGTGCACTGTAGCTTTACTTTATTTCATTTTTTGCTTTTTTTTTCTAAGGAAAAAAAAAAAAAAATAATAATGAAACCAATAAGGGTTTTTTTTTGCCATAATAGAACATCCGGAAAAATTGACACTCCCTGTGAAGAAACTATATATCCAACAATCCCTGGGTCTCTCAATCTAGCACTGCTGCAGGTGAGAGCTATACAGTACAGTAAAACCTTGGTTTGAGAGTAACTTGGTTTAGGAGCGTTTTGCAAGACAAGCAAAATTTTTATATAAATTTTGACTTGATATACAAGCGATGTCTTGATATACAAGTAACGTCATGTCACAACTGAGTGTAAAAGAGAAGAGAGGCACCTCTAAGTGTAACAATACGGTTACATTTAATGAAGGTACAACATTTAGCAACTCACATGGTTGATGATTAAAACAGGCACATCCAAGTATGCAGGCATCCGGGGTAAAGCTGTCCACATATGTAAAGCTGTCCACAGAGACCATCCTCCGCACCGCCATCGACCCCATCCCTTCCACGCTGCGCTCCACGAGGGCTTCAAGCCTTGCTTTCCAATCGTTCTACTGCAGGGTAGTCTTCCCGGTCATGATCGCAGATTGACAGCGGTGAAAACCGGCGGTGTGTGGGATGGTCTATGTGGACAGCTTTCCCCCGGATGCCTGCATACTTAGATGTGCCTCTTTTAATCATCAACCATGTGAGTTGCTAAATGTTGTACCTTCATTAATTGTAATTATATTGCTACACTTAGAGGCGCCTCTCTTCTCTTTTATACTCTGTAGCTCCTGCTGGATTTTGCCTTTAATCCCCTTGTAGAGGCTTCCATTTGTTGATGAACATTTTATGGTTACAAAACCTATCACATGGCTATAATATTTTTATATGGACTATAAACTGAAGGACTTATGAATAAATGGTTGTGGAACGAATCATTTGAGTTTCCATTATTTCTTATGGGGAAATTCGCTTTGATATACAAAATATTGGATTACAAGCATGTTTTCGGAACGGATTATGCTCGCAATCCAAGGTTTTACTGTAACTAGATCTGATCACCATACCAGAAGAGATGTTTTTTTCATCACATTAGCAATCATTTGTGATGAAACACAGAGCAAATGGTAAGGCGTGGATTGGATGCAGTGTTACCCAGGACACAAAGCTCCCTGGGCCTTTAGCAAAGGGGAACAAGCTAAGTGAATGAATACATGGACAAAGAGGAATATCTGAAAAATAATATACCATATATTAAAAAAGCCTTTTGTTGAATGTGTGGTCAACAAAAGCCTTTTTGTATTATATATTCTTTTTCAAATATAATGGAAGCAGAAATATAATTATACCAACTTGAGTTGTAATTTTAATTATATTTATTTAGTGCTAGTTCTCTCTTATCCTCCTGAGGAATCAGAAAATATCTGAGAAACGCATATAGGAATAAGGATCATTTGGTCCACTGCATCTTTAACAATAAAACACAGAATACAATGGCTAGAAAATGTTTGGTCTTAAAACAGTTTTGGTATGTTCAGGGCACACATTTGGCAAAATATTTCACTAGGATTAGTGGGCATTTGTTTGGCACTACAATTTAGAATAGGTCACAAATTTGCATTAAGGAGCAGGCCAAGAACACTCTGCTTATTGTGAGTGATTAATTGCTGCCCTGAATTGAATATTAGTCTTCTCATGCTCCAGTGATGCACAACTGCTTATCTGATGCCTTGCCTTTTTCTACCAGTTACAATTTTAGTCCTTCTCAATAGGGGGAAAGAAACAGGTACACAATAATTCAAATTGCTCTCCCTCTCCTTTTAAATATTGCAGCAGTTTTGTTATAAAATTGTAACGTTGTATTAGAACTAAAAAAACAAAAAAAACCCACAAAGGACTATGTCCTAAAACAGAAAACTTTCACCAAACACATTCCACTTCTATAGGTCTAGATTCAGGAAGAACATCCTTAGGCCCCTTTCACACGGGCGGATAGAATTCAGCTTTTAGCTGCGGATAGATCAAGTTATCTACCGCAGCTAAACTCACACAATGCTTTCCTATGGCCCCATTCACACACTGCATTTTGCAACAGTTTTGTTACATTGGGTTTGGTGCGGATAGAAAAAATAAATTTGACTGCGTCCAGGTCCGATTTCTTGCAGCTATCTGCAACCATCTGCACATAACCGCAGGTAATCGCAGTGTACTATTTCTCCAGCAGATAGCAGCGGCAATAAGGAAAGAAAAACAACAGGAAGCACATCAGGAATGGCAAGAATGTTCCAACGCAGCTAAACGCAATGTACAACTGCAAGTGAACACTGTGCCAGGATTCTCTGAATTTCAAGATAATAAAACATGCTTTTATCAGTGGCAGAACAGCCGCTTGTGTGAAAGGGGCCTTAATCTGAATTTTACATACTACAGTACAGTATGCCTACCATGTTCAATAGTGACATGAAAAATGAACAAAGCACATCCCACAATATTGTGTACTAACCTAAATCCAAAGCACAGAGTCTGGTTCCTCTCTGATCTCTCTGCATCCCTCACTGCTAACAGAGTAAGCGGACACCCCAGACTCCCAGGAAATGGCCCACCCACCTTCAGCACACGTCAGATAACTTATTCCCTTCTAACAATGTTTCTGAGACTGTGGAGGGGGGGGAGGGGGTGTCACTTCCCTCCAACCAGGGCTCAGATTTCACGGAGCTGTGTGCATTAGCTCTGCAGTGTGTGTGATGTCAGATCCCCGCTCCCTGCTTTTTGTTGCTGAGATGCGCTGTGTAAAATGTGTGTTGTGGAAGGCTGTACAGGACAGATTGCTGCAGATAAACAGGTACAACTTATGTAGGATGATTTGTTTCATTTCTGTGTGTATCATCTGAGGCTAGTCACTTTACTGGGTATAGGTAAGGGCTTACAATCACATTAAGCAACATAATTATTTTTTAATACTGGCCTAAAGGTAATTGTTGTAAAAGTATCTGATGCATTACATTAGTTTGAAGAGAGCAAATAATGTTTAGTATGTCCCAGCACGGTTTATAAACAGTGCTGGTATGAAGGGCTTTTAAAACACGCTCCCAACTGCTACTGCACTCTTGTCAAGCTGTCTGCTTTCTGGCTTTGACATGTATTATAAATGTCACTTCCAGTTTCCGCTCTGTCATTTCCCAGCCACTGTGGGCTGGAGAAACAGCTAAGGGAATCTGTAAGCCAAGCAATGGTACAGACCCGCCTAAAGAAAAGACAGGCTTCACCCCACAAAGTACTTTCTGGGATGAAAATAAGCCTTCCAGATGCAATGTTAGACTCTCTAGCCTTCAATAATGCAAGCAAAATTAAACAAAAACCTGGACTTCAAAAGCCAGGAGCAGCAGGAGCCATTGGCTCCTGCTGCTGTCAATCAAATCATGTGAGGAGTGAGCAGGGCTAAGCCGCCTACTTTGCATGAACAATAAACATGCCCAATAATCCCTACGTTATGGTTCCATGTTGTTGTATTTTTTATTACCTTTGTAAAAGCCATGTCCCCTCAACGATCCTGACTCTGTAGTCAACAAGATCACTAAAGAGGACATTCACCTGCTACTGTGGCAACACTCCCCTCCACTGGCCAAACCCCACATCACAAAAAAGAAATCTTGCCTGCCAACTAGGGAACAGCGATAAACCTAGGCCCTGTTGGTTTGGCTGGTGAGGGGGCAATGCACTAGAAGTCTTGGTGGTGTCTTAGTGATCCATTGACGGAGTTGAAACTGGTAACAGATCCCTAGTGTTTCATGACCCTTAATACACCTGAATGAGCAATTAAGACTGAATTTAAAGCACATTGCCTTAAAGCCAGAACAAGATGGAGTCACTATTGTTCAGTCATATTACTACAATCCCCTCTTTAAGTCATGAAATCAAATCATGAAGATGATTTATTTCCTCTATTGTTCAGTCATATTACTACACACCTTAGGCCGTAAATTAGGAAATCTAAGACTGATTTATGTAAACATGGTTGCTGTCTTTTCTGGCACTGTGAGAGGTCACTAGGGATGCACCGATACAATGTTTTTTTTAACAGCGAGTAGGAGCACCGATACTTTTTTGCAGGTACTCACCGATACCAATTACCGATACCTATCACCTAGGAAGAGGGGTGGTTTGTGAGGTGGTGGGGCGGTTGTTGTTCGGGAGTTTGGTGACGGCAGGCAGTTGGGCGACGGCAGGATGGGAGGGGAGGGGTAAGTGAGGGCAAGGTAGTTGAGGGTGAAGTGAAATAGGGATTGTGGGGTGGGAGAGTTGGGATGGAAAAGGCTGTGATCGCTAGGGGGAAGAGGATAGGGATAGGAGGGTTATTGGGAGACATGAGCGCAGAGGTGAAAGCTAGTGGAGAGAAGGAGGAGGAAACAGGCAGAAGTGACAGTGGTGACTGCAGGCATGGTACAGGAGACCGTCAGGGACTGCAGGCATGGTACAGGAGACAGCTAGAGACTGCATGGTACAGGAAACAGCCAGAGACTGCAGGCATGGTACAGGAGACTGGCAGGGACTGCAGGCATGGTACAGGAGACAGTCAGGGACTGCATACATGGTACAGGAGACAGTCAGGGACTGCAGGCATGGTACGGGAGACAGTCAGGGACTGCAGGCATGGTACAGGAGACAGTCAGGGACTGCATGAATGGTACAGGAGACAGTCAGGGACTGCATGAATGGTACAGGAGACAGTCAGGGACTGCATGAATGGTACAGGAGACAGTCAGAGACTGCATGGTACAGGAAACAGCCAGAGACTGCAGGCATGGTACAGGAGACAGCCAGGGACTACAGGCATGGTACAGGAGACAGCCAGAGACTGCATGGTACAGGAAACAGCCAGAGACTGCAGGCATGGTACAGGAGACTGGCAGGGACTGCAGGCATGGTACAGGAGACAGTCAGGGACTGCAGGCATGGTACAGCCAGGCATGGTACAGGAGACAGTCAGGGACTGCAGGCATGGTACAGGAGACAGTCAGGGACTGCAGGCATGGTACAGGAGACAGTCAGGGACTGCATGAATGGTACAGGAGACAGCCAGAGACTGCATGACACAGGAAACAGCCAGAGACTGCATGGTACAGGAAACAGCCAGAGACTGCATGGTACAGGAAACAGCCAGAGACTGCATGGTACAGGAAACAGCCAAAGACTGCAGGCATGGTACAGGAGACAGCCAGGGACTGCAGGCATGGTACAGGAGACAGCCAGGGACTGCAGGCATGGTACAGGAGACAGTCAGGGACTGCAGGCATGGTACAGGAGACAGTCAGGGACTGCAGGCATGGTACAGGAGACAGTCAGGGACTGCGTGAATGGTACAGGAGACAGCCAGAGACTGCATGGTACAGGAAACAGCCAGAGACTGCAGGCATGGTACAGGAGACTGTCAGGGACTGCAGGCATGGTACAGGAGACTGTAAGGGACTGCAGGCATGGTACAGGAGACTGTCAGGGACTGCAGGCATGGTACAGGAGACTGTAAGGGACTGCAGGCATGGTACAGGAGACTGTCAGGGACTGCAGGCATGGTACAGGAGACTGTCAGGGACTGCAGGCATGGTACAGGAGACTGTAAGGGACTGCAGGCATGGTACAGGAGACTGTAAGGGACTGCAGGCATGGTACAGGAGACTGTCAGGGACTGCAGGCATGGTACAGGAGACTGTCAGGGACTGCAGGCATGGTACAGGAGACAGCCAGGGACTGCAGGCATGGTACAGGAGACAGTCAGGGACTGCAGGCATGGTACAGGAGACAGTCAGGGACTGCAGGCATGGTACAGGAGACAGTCAGGGACTGCATGAATGGTACAGGAGACAGCCAGAGACTGCATGGTACAGGAAACAGCCAGAGACTGCAGGCATGGTACAGGAGACTGTCAGGGACTGCATGGTACAGGAAACAGCCAGAGACTGCAGGCATGGTACAGGAGACTGTCAGGGACTGCATAGTACAGGAGACAGTCAGGGACTGCATGGTACAGGAAACAGCCAGGGACTCCAGGCATGGTACAGGAAACAGCCAGAGACTCCAGGCATGGTACAGGAAACAGCCAGAGACTCCAGGCATGGTACAGGAAACAGCCAGAGACTCCAGGCATGGTACAGGAAACAGCCAGAGACTCCAGGCATGGTACAGAAGACAGTCAGGAACTGCATGGTGCAGGAGACAGCAAGAGACTGAAGACATGGTACAGGAGGCAGCCAGAGACTGAAGGCATGGTACAGGAGACAGTCAGGGACTGCAGGCATGGTGCAGGAGACAGCCAGGGACTGCAGGCATGGTACAGGAGACAGCCAGGGACTGCAGGCATGGTACAGGAGACAGCCAGGGACTGCAGGCATGGTACAGGAGACAGACAGTGACTGCAGGCATGGTACAGGAGACAGTCAGGGACTGCATGAATGGTACAGGAGACAGCCAGAGACTGCATGGTTAAGGAAACAGCCAGAGACTGCATGGTACAGGAAACAGCCAGAGACTGCATGCTACAGGAAACAGCCAAAGACTGCAGGCATGGTACAGGAGACAATCCGGGACTGCATAGTACAGGAGACAGTCAGGGACAGCAGGCATGGTACAGGAGACAGCCGGGGACTGCAGGCATGGTATAGGAGTCTCTCGCGGGAGAGAAGCTGGCCGGACAGGACACGGAGAAGGGAAAGAGCCCCGCTGCTCAGTACAACAGGATACCGCCATACAGTGTCTTCCTACAGAGCCCCCCTGTTCTCCGCCAAAGACTGCACTGTACAGGAAACAGCCAGAGACTGCATGGTACAGGAAACAGCCAGGGACTCTAGGCATGGTACA